>NC_083098.1:83800069-84410941 GCF_949774975.1 Lagenorhynchus albirostris
ACACTACTCTTCAGTTGCCATGACAGCTTTGTGGTAAAAGGTCATCTCATCCACCTTTTAGCCTTTAACAAATGAGTAAACCAGAGATGTCTAATACTATTTCTATAAAGTTTTGCAGACATAGAAATTCCAATTATCTTTATTAGTAAACTGTTCCAATTTTTAATTACCCTCTAAGTCAAAATTTCTTCCTTTTCTTAACCACTGAAGACAATCTCCTCCTTATTTACTTTAGTAGAACAAATTTTAATCTAATTATAAAAGTAACCACAGGCTGTTAGAGAAGCAGAGAGGAACACAAAGGAGAAAATAAAAATAATCTATAAACCCACAACCCAGACATAATGCAGATAATGTTTTTGGAATTATACGTTTTTTAAAAATGCATATAATATATGCTTATCAGATTAACTCTTCTATTCCATTCTCACTAGGGATAGAAAACAGTTCCACAATTTTGTGGTGAATTTTAATATGTTGTATGTTTAAATGAATAAATAAGGAATTTCACAGGAGAATTAAATTGACAGAGAATGCATAATGATGAAGACACAGCACTTTTTTCATTATTAAGTTATTGTTTTATTCAAATAAACGAGGTGTGGATATCAGTTGTCTTAGTTTCTTATCTATTCTTTGAGAGTTTCTTTATGCTCATCAAACAGATATACTTAAAACATCTACTCCCCTCTCCCCTTTTCCACAAAAGGTAGACTATTAGATGAATTGTTTTGCAACTTGTTTTTCTTCACTTAGCAGTACATTTTGGAGTTTTCTCAATCTCAGTACATTGAGATCTTTCATATTGACTTTTTATAAAACAGATATAGTATTCCATTGTATGGATTTACCATACTTTATTTAACTAGTCTCCTATTGATGGGCATTTGGTTGGTTTCCAGTCTTTTGCTATTAAAAACAATACTGAAGGGCTTCCCTGGTGGCGCAGTGGTTGAGAGTCCGCCTGCCAATGCGGGGGACACGGGTTCGTGCCCCGGTCCGGGAAGATCCCACATGCCGCGGAGTGGCTGGGCCCGTGAGCCATGGCCGCTGAGCCTGCGCGTCCGGAGCCTGTGCTCTGCAACGGGAGAGGCCACAACAGTGAGAGGCCCGCGTACCGCAAAAAAAAAACAAAAAAAACAATACTGAAATAAATTATCTGTACACATGTCATTTTCCAAGCATAAAATGTATCTGTAGAATAGATTCTCTAAAGTAGAATTGCTAGGTTAAAAAGTATATGCAATAATAATTATAATAGATGTATAATGTGATAGATAAGGGTCCTCCACAGGGCTGCCAGTATATACTCCCATGAGAAAGGTATGAGAGTGCCAGTTTCCTCACAGCCTTGCCAACATAATATGTTAATATGTTACTGTAAAACTTTCGGATTTTTGCCAATCTGATACATGAGAAATGATATTTCAGTGTGTTTTCAATTTGTATATTTTCATACAGTTAAAGGTCATTTGTTCTTTGTCAACTCTGTTCATCTCTTCTGCCCATTTTTCTATTGGTTTATTGATCATTTTCTCGTTGATTTGTATAAGCATTTTAAGTATTACAGAAATGAGCTCTTTGTGATGTGAATTGTGGATATTTTCCCATTGATTATCTTTTGTTTTTGTTTTGTGGTTTAAGCAAATTTTGTATCTAGTTGAATTTATCAGTCTTCTATTACGGCTTTTGGTTTACAAGTCACAGTAGAGAGGTCTTTCTCATTTCAAGGTTATAAAGAATTTTCCCATGTTTTCTTGTAGAATTTTTATGGTTTAATTTTTCACATTTAAATAGTTGATCCATTTGGAATTTACCCTGGTATGAGATATGAGGTATAGATCCAACTTCGTTTTCTAGGGGAAATGTAGATGTCCCAACACCTAGACTATTTATTCAGTAGTCTTTGTCTCCACTGGTATGAGGTGTGCCTTTCATTGTCTAAGAAATTCCCATATGGACTTGGATATATTTCTGGATTTTCTATTCTGTTTCATTCTGACTACTTATGTGACAGAATTTGATTTTTGCCTATAGGTGCCTGTGTTTATCACTCCATTTTCCCCTCTATTAGGTTGGAATTCTGTCTTTTAAAAAATATTTTTAGCATTCACTCTATATGCTACTGGACAGCTTTTAAATCAGTTTACCGACCTTAGGGCTTATGTGCTACTCTTCTCATGTATTTTAATTCTCTTTATAGTATTTTAAATTTATTAAATATGTATTTGTTTATATTAAACTCCATAAGACATTATCATGATTGTTTTATGTGGTCAATGTTTGTTTAAATCTACCATTTTTATTGTTTATTGGAGTTTTCCTCATTTTATTTTTTTATTGTTCCTCGTTTTATCCTGTATTCTCTCACTTTCCATCTTGTGCCATTTTCCTTCTGCTTAAAGAGCACTCTTTAGTGGCAGTCTACTTGTGACAAACTCTCCCTATTCATTTGACAGGATATGTCATTATTTTGAGCTTCATTTTTGAAAGATACTTTTGATGAGAATAGAATCCTAAGTTCGTAGTTTTTTATGGTTTTTGGTTGTTTTAAATTTTATTTATTTATTTTTGGCTGCATTGGGTCTTCATTGCTGTGCGCGGGCTTTCTGTAGTTGCAGAGAGCGGGGGCTACTCTCTGTTGCGGTGCGTGGGCTTCTCATTGCTGTGGCTTCTCTTGTTGTGGAGCACAGGCTCTAGGTGCGAGGGCTTCAGTAGTTGTGGCTCATGGGCTCTAGAGTGCAGGCTCAGTAGTTGTGGTGCACGGGCTTAGTTGCTCCACGGCATGTGGGACCTTCCCAGACCAGGGCTCGAACCCGTGTCCCCTGCATTGGCAGGCAGATTCTTAACCACTGCGCCACCAGGGAAGCCCCTAAGTTCGTAGTTTTGATTTGTTTCGCAGAACTTTGAAGATATTATTCTACTGTTTTCTGGCTTCCATTGTTACTGAAGAAGGCAGTTGTCAGTCTAACTATTAGCCCTTTGATGATAACTGCATTTTGCATGATAAGCATAGCTGTTTATAGTCTGTCTAATAATTTCCATATCTTGAGTCCCTGTGAGTTTAGTTTTGTTTCCTGTATTTCTGCTGATTCTCACACATGTTGTCTTGATGCACCTGGTTCTCTTGGACTGGATGCTGGATCCTGTATTTGAAAATGTTTTTGTAGAAATAATTTGAGGTTTAGCATTAAGTTATGTTCTTCCTGGGTCAAACTATTTCTTTACTGAAACTTTCTACTATGTTATGATGTTTGATATTGCTAGTGGCTCTTCTGTCAGAATTTTCCTGGTTATGAACTTTAGGATTTACTTAACTAGTTCCAAACCTCCCCTCCTTAAAAAAAACCACTCCATTGTTATTATTTTGGAGGTGAACATGTTAAATTTATATATTAATTCAAAATGGCATCTGAGGGCTTCCCTGGTGGCGCAGTGGTTAATAATCCATCTGCCAATGCAGGGGACATGGGTTCCAGCCCTGGTCCGGGAAGATCCCACATGCCGTGGAGCAGCTAAGGCCGTGCGCCACAACTACTGAGACTGCACTCTAGAGCCCGCGCGCCACAACTACTGAAGCCCGCACGCCTAGAGCCCGTGCTCCGCAACAAGAGAAGCCACCGCAGTGAGAAGCCCACGCACTGCAATGAAGAGTAGCCCCCGCTCACCACAATTAGAGGAAGCCTGCGCACAGTAACAAAGACCCAACGCAGCCAAAAATAAATAAAAATAAAATAAATAATAAATTAAAAACAAAAAAAAAAACCAAAAATGGCATCTGAAGATGTTGAGTCTATCCAAAAATATGGCAGAGACAACATTTAAAAAAAGACTTGTTGGGATTCTCAGGTGTTTATTCATTTTGGGAGTTTAAAACCATTTGCTGAGGTCATAATAGACATCAGTGTTCAGGTATGGTTTAATCTATAAATAATTAGTTTAGATTGTCTCATTTATAAAGCATGATAACTTTATCAATGCTATTGTGATATGAGACTCATGGCCTCTTGACTCTCCAGCATTAGGGGTTTTTTTGTTTTGTTTTGTTTTGTTTTTATTTATGTTTGGCTGCATTGGGTCTTTGTTGCTGCACGCGGGCTTTCTCTAGTTGTGGCGAGAGGGAGCTACTCTTCGTTGCTGTGCGCAGGCTTATTGCGGTGGCTTCTCTTGTTGTGGAGCATGGGCTTCTAGGCACACGGGCTTTAGTAGTTGTGGCACGTGGGCTCAGTAGTTGTGGTACACGGGCTTAGTTGCTCCACGGCACGTGGGATCTTCCCGTGAACACGTGTCTCCTGCATTAGCAGGCAGATTCTCAACCACTGCTCCACCAGGGAAGCCCCCAGCATTAGCTTTTATTTTTATACCTCTCTCCATCCTGAGTCTTGCCCCATCCTGAGTCATTTCGGGCAACCAAAAGCTCTGACTTTGATCTTGATTCAGTTAGGCTAGCCCTACATTCCTTTGACTTCTATGGACGCTGGGTTGCAATTCTTTCTTCAGATGTATTCGCTGTGCTTTACAGCATTGTTCGTGATACCCAACAAGCAAGCTGGCAGTGCTTCCACAGAATCTTGGGGTCAGAGACAACAAAGCACAGTGCTTCAGAGAGCTGGATCTGGTGTCTTACCAAACTGGCTTGAAGTCGTGGCTGGGCTTCTTCTAGCTTTGTGACCTTGGCTAGATATTTCACCTTTTGAAGACAAAGTTTCCTCCTCTGGAAAATGGATGTAATAACAGAATCCTCATCAAAGTATCTCGAGCATTAAATGAGAGAACTTATGCTGTGCACAGTAACAGGTGCATATTAAGTGGTCAATAAATGTTAGCTAAAATGCACTTCTCTCATTTAACAGGGACTTCTGCTCAGGTTCACTCACTTGAGTAACTTCCCTAAAATCCCCGGGATTCTAGGAAGTGGCAGAGCTTTTTATCTCTGAGGCCAGTGCTCTTTTCACAGTGCCACCAATGAATAATGAGTAAAGAATAGCTAAGGTACATGGTGCTTATCAGGTAGGTACTGTTCTTAGCACTTTACCTCTGTTAACTCAGTTTATCCTTATTAGCGAGAAGGTAGCTACTATAATTATCTCCGTTGTACAAATGGAGAAACCAAGATACAGAGACATTAAACGAGGTACACACAACTAGTAATGACGGAGCTAGGATGTGAACCAAGACAATCGAACTCTTAACGCAAAGGTCTAATTGGTCTGGTAGTCCCCACCACTGGCAGTAGGGATTTGCAGTTCTCAACAGTGTGGAGTGACCCCCTCCAGGTTCTTCTTTGCTGCTCGCCTGCCTGCCCTCAACTGTGGCCTCTTGTCTCTCCCTCTGTCCTCTTATCCTTTTCATTCTGTGTCCTTATCACTTATCCTGTTTTTCTTTTATTCTAATCCCTGTGCCTTGGGCTTGCTCTGAAGATGGTGTAAGCTAAGGAGGAGCTTTAGGGAGACTAGCTTTTAATAAACACCTACTAAACATCAGACGTAGTATCAGTTGCTTTCCTATCTATGTTCTCATCCTCATTTTGCAGTTGAGCAAACTAGGCTCAGGGAATATAAGTAATAAATTACCCACACTCACTCAGTTGGATTGTAACAGAACAGATTTGAGCCTAGGTCTGTTTCCAAAGCTTGTACTTTTCACCAGGGCTGATAAATAGCTGCATGCCCTTGATATGGCCATGCTGGTTGTTAAAATATTGAAATCTCTCTGAACCTCTTGGTGGATAGCTGCTGTTCCAAGTCTTTCATGTGTCTCTACCACCACCAGCCTGGCCTGTCTAGTCCCTTCCCCAGGAACCTCTAGACGTGCCCATAAGCCAGCAAGTAAAAGATTGATGGCCAGTCCAGCAGGGGCATCAAGGACCGTGCTCCAGCACAGAGGCTGGCTGGCAGATGTTGTGTCAGTGTCCGTGAGGCACTTCTGCTCTTAACCACACTGTTGTGTAGTATCAAGCATCCTGCTGAGTACTGCCTAACATCACTAGGGCACATCAGGATGAATGAGAAAATAACGTAACAGCTCACTAATGAAATTGCCATTTGGAATCAAATCAGAAACACTGTGGAAGCTTAGCTGAATTCATTGCCTCCCTTGATAAAGTACTGGATGAAGAATGTTGCATCTGTACAGATGGATTTTGTGTTCTCACCAAGACTGAGGTTGCTATAGAGGGAGCTCTTTCTCAACCACTACCCAGTCTCCACCCCCAGTACCCAGCCTACCCAAGCCACCCGTGCCAGGGCCCTCCTTCTAGGCCTCAGCCCCTGGGGCCCTTGCTTAGAGGCTTCTCTGCCTGCCCCCTCCACCCACTGAGGATGTTAAGGCCTCAGAGGCCCACGAGACTGACGTTACCTTTAGAATCGTTTCTATTGCACTTGGGCAAAAAAAGATTTTTTCATAGGGCGTGGGGTTTTGAACATCATTTCTAACATTTTTTCTTAGGAAAAGGCATTCTGTGTTTCAAAAAGCTACTTATAAATGAACTTTTCTAAAATCAAGACAGGTATTTTTCTTGTATTCTGGAAGGAAACTAAGTTAGTCTAGTATGTTTAACTCTTCCCCAAATCCTGTTGATTCCTTCCTGCTGTTTTGTGGTTGATGATAAACCCACAGATCTGTTACCTGAGCTGTTTATTTCTCCTACTTTAAAGCCATGCTTTTCCCAATCTTCAGAGATTCCTTGTGTATTTGTTAGGATAAGCTAAGTAGCAGTAATGTGCAGAGCCCAAGATGTCAGTGGGTTACCCGATAGAAATATCGTTCTTGTAGTCCTGGTATGTGTGCAGGTTTCCAGGGTATCACCTCCATGAACTCATTTGGAAATCCAGACTGAGAATACTTTGCCTTTTCCAACACATGATGTCCAGAGTTGCCTGGGCATTGCTAGCCCAGTCAGCCAGAAGAGGAAAGAACCCAGAGGGGAGGAGATTTTTAGGGCCAGGCCCACATCACATCATCATGGTGCATATCAGTTTCTCTCCATCCATTGGCCAGAGCTAAGTCAAATGGTCACACCCCACTGCCGTGCGGGAACTATGGTCTTGCTGTGGTCCATAGACAGGAACGACCACTATTCCTTGTATTTTTCATACCTTTCAAATATACCAGGCAGTTCTAGTTGTAAATGTGCCTTCCTGAAGGATGTACTTAGGGGATGTACTTAGGAGATGTGCCAGTGAGAGCAGGGCTGTCACTCTTTTGTTTTAATTCAAGAAGTAGCCTTGGTAACACAGCCACACTGGGAGGAATGTTTATTAGCCTTCTGGATTAGGCGAGTCCAAAGTGTGGACCAGGTGGGAGGTTAGCGTGTGGGAGAGTCCACCCAGGTTCTGCCCACTGGACATCACCGTCTCTGAGCACCACCATGCATGCAGTGGGAGAGGCCCCAGTTCCAGGCCCAGCCGAACACTGACTGGCCATGTAACCTTGGGCAAGTTACCTGTCTGAATCTGTTTTCTTATCTAGATCAACCAGCAAATATTTAAGGTATTTCAGTGTTTTAAGATGGTATGGTGCTAAGAATTTGACCCCTGGGGATCTGGTAGGGTAATCACAACACAGCCACAAAGTTTGGAGAGCATTTTACAGCTCTTAGAGCTATTTAATCATTAAAAAAAGAAAGAAAGAAGAAAAGGAAGGAAGGAAGGAAGAAACGAAGAAAGAAAAAGGAAAAAAGAAATGCACTGCAGATCATCAAAGTGTTCATTGTTTAAATGCTGTTTATGAAGGAAAAAGGATTTGTTTGGAGCCAGTCTAGTTGTGTGGTGAACAGCTCAGAGGTCCGCAATGACACTAAAATGTACTTTAGAGTGCCGGTCTAATGTAACACGTGGATCCATTCACTTTGGATGATTTTGAACTGCCGGTTTACACGGCCTTATCGCTGGGCTTAACCCTCTTTGGGATGTGGCATTTGGAGCTTCACGCCCACCTGTATGACTCTCAGCCCTTGGAGTGAATTCTTCATCGACGTCTCCTCTAAGAATAATATTACTTCCAAGCAGCCCTATATATTGAACCAATACTACTTAGTATGGAAAAAATATATTATCAGTGAAACAAGTTTTTCTTCCTAGGGAGCAGTCATAAATAGAAAGGAAGCATCTTGTGGGCAAATTATGTTATGTTTTCCACTGCAAGGAGCGGTGTATTGTGCACATCTAAGCTTCTGTAGGCTTTGGCTTGCAAAGGGCCAGGCCAGGCTGTTGAAAAAAGTATTGAGTGCGCACTTGCTCAAAGCACTGGGCTAAGGGCTGTGTTAATATTCAGAATATTACCATCAGTGTGGGCTACCTAACATTTGCTGGTCTTCTGAATATTATGTCATCTGAGATCTCAGTGGGATAGGATCTAAGTTTCTGGGACTTCACTTGGTAGGATTTGGGGCAAAGGAATGAGGGAAAAAGGGCCTTGGTTTGATAATGGAACCTGTTGTACTATTATGTTTCAAAGCAGTTTTTAAAAACTCTGACTCCCCAGCGTATTACATTGCATTGAATATATTACCTCTTACTGAGCCCACACCCGCAACAGGCTAAATGAACCGCCAGAGAACTGTGGTTGACAAACTTCCCCAATGAGTAGAATTACTGGGACACTGTTTAAGATGAGAGATTTCCAGACCCTTCCTTTAGTGGTGCTGATGCAGAAAGTCCAAGGCAAGGTCAGGAATCTGATTTTTTTTTAAGAAAATATTTATTTTTTGGTATTTTTTGGCTGCGTTGGGTCTTAGTTGCAGCACACGGGACCTTTCGTTGCGGCACGCGGGCTTCTATCTCTAGTTGTGGTGTGCGGGCTCCAGAGCGCGCAGGCTCAGTAGTTTCGGCACACGGGCTCAGTAAGTACAGCGCGCAGGCTTAGTTGCCCCGCAGCATGTGGGATCTTAGTTCTCTGACCAGGGATCAAATCCGTGTCCCCTGCGTTGGAAGGGGGATTCTTAACCACTGGACCAGCAGGGAAGTCCCAGCAATCTGATTTTTAACAAGCTCTCCAGGTGATTGGACCAGCTTGAGAAACACTGCCTCAGTGCAGTGGTCCCCAACCTTTCAGAAGAGAGTCGCCATGAGGGGTGCCACGGGGACGAGAAGTACTCCTGCTCCAAGGCCAGGGCAGAAGATCTAGATGAACACCTGGCTTGGAGCATGCCCTCTATCAATATTTGTTGACTACTGGAAATAAGGTTACTTTGAGGAAATG
Organism: Lagenorhynchus albirostris; assembly: GCF_949774975.1. Classification (NCBI taxonomy): domain Eukaryota; kingdom Metazoa; phylum Chordata; class Mammalia; order Artiodactyla; family Delphinidae; genus Lagenorhynchus; species Lagenorhynchus albirostris. The sequence goes on from NC_083098.1 coordinate 83,809,271, forward strand.
AGCACCTTCTCTCTCAACCTTGAGTGGATAGGGAGAAGCAAGTCATTTTGGAAGACTACTGGAAGTCCAGTGACTTTGGAAGTTCCAGTGGGCACTGTCAACTTTTATCTGTCCAGTTTTTTCTAGGCTTACCAGCAGGCCCACCTCTTCTTTCGAAAGTCACATCATTTTTTTCTTCATTCACTTTGATTTTACAGTCTTGGAGCCAGGCAGACCAGTGGTCTATTTCTGTTGCTTTTGTGTATTTTTACATCTGGTGGCTCTTAAAGATTATCTCTCAGGGGGCTTGTTCCCTGAATTGTAATCTGACTGTACAGATTGTAAAACGTGCAACTGATTTAGTAATAGCTTTTAAAATGAGTAAATATACACATTGGTTATTTGAGAGATGTTAACATGTAAAATTTGGTGTATTGTTTCGAGTTATTGAGCAGACCATACATTGTGGACCTCTAATGACTATTACTAACAGAGATTTCTCATCTCCTAGTGGAAGGATCTGTTATTTTAAGATAATGGAATAATGCCAGAAAGACCAAAGTTTAAGTCTCAGTCTACTTCTTAGAAGCCTTTTTTTTTTTTTTTCTTTTTAACGAGACACTCTGAGCCTCAGTTTCCTTCACTAAAAGCAGGCTTACCACTTCCCACCTTGCTTGGTTGTTGGAGAATTAAAACCAGACACTTGGTCTGTTTTTCTTCTGCGGTACGCAGGCCTCTCACTGTTGTGGTCTCTCCCGTTGCGGAGCACAGGCTCTGGACGCGCAGGCTCAGTGGCCATGGCTCACGGGCCCAGCCGCTCCGCGGCATGTGGGATCTTCCCGGACCGGGGCACGAACCCGTGTCCCCTGCATCGGCAGGCGGACTCTCAGCCGCTGCGCCACCAGGGAAGCCCCATGCCCTTGTATTTTAAAGGCTGACCTTAGAGAGTGCTTCAAGGATTTTTCGGGGTTTTCTGCAATTTTCATGGAGTGGATTAAATTCTGCAGGTGATGTTGGTGAAACCTTTGTCAGTGACCCTGGCCATGTTAGGAAACGCCTGACAATTGTGAAAATTCTGAGTGTTTCGGCTGTGTTTTGACAACAGCATTTCAGCTGACTGGTCTGGTTTTTCACTGTTTTGCTTCTATGAGGGTCGGGGCAGAAAATGAGAACAGGTTAATGCTCGAAAGTGAGTGCCTGGCTAGGGGTGAATGATTCACAGACCTACTTGCTAATCCATCTAACGTCTATCATAAGTAGTTGGACCAAAAAAACAAAAAAAAAACATTTAAAACTGTGTGAAATATATAGATTTAAAGGAACACCGAGTTATCTGTTTCATTTGTGCTTGACAGTCAGGGCTGGGGCATGTTTTGTGCTGCCAGCAGGAATGAGGAATTGAGAAATAAGGAACAAGTGTTCTTTCTACCCTGTAATAAAGGGCCTGACTTAGCAAAACAACAAAAAACGCTGCTTTTGTGCCACTGAGAGTTTTCCCGAGTTGAGTGGGACCTGAAGGATGGTGGAGGGGATATTTCATGAAAGTAAAAAGAACTTAGCTGAATTAAGATTTTCTCTGCCCTGTGTTGGTCCCTCACATAAGCGAAGTTAGAACTGTATTTTATATTTAAACAACACTCAGTCTTCCTGGGCCCTCTTGATTTATTAAAAAAAAAAATTTAGACACTATCCTGCCCTTGGGGTCTTCAATATTCAATAATATTACCTTTAGAAATACCTGTTTTGAGCATTAAAGGAAGCAACCACTTAGAAAGAGTAGATGCAAAATGCTGGTGAGGGAGCTTTGAGGATTTCGAGGCAGTATAACTTACACTCCATGTGCTTCTAATCTAGTTAGGAAGATAAGATCTAAACAGGTTAAAAGTTAAATAAGAATAATAAAGTGAAGAAATAACCTAAAGCTGTAGAGATAACATGTCACTGGGCCGGCATATGATGAATTGCCAAATAGAGTTACACAGCAATAAGGCTTTCACAATTCAGAGGTGGGAGAAGACCTGGTGTGTGTCTGCTGGTGAAGTGCTAGCCACCTCCGGGGTTTCTGTTGTGAAATTCAAGACTCATTCATTCAACAAGTATTTATTTGTGTCAGGTGCTGTGCTACATGCTGGGCATACAGAGGTGAGCAGACAAGGAGATTGCAGTTTGGTGGGGACAGCTAGACAGTGAACAAATAAACTCACAAGTAGTTCATCACAGGTCATGATGAGTTGTACAAGGGAAAGCTTACACCAAGATGACAAAGGGGGGAAACAATCTAATTTGGGCTGCTGTAGGGGAAGGCTACCCTGAGGAAGTAACATTTGAACTGAGAGCTGAAGAAAAGAGTTCACCCCAAGTATTTGGTGAAGTAAGAACGCTGCTGGACCCAATTAAGTAGCATCTTTTATTTCCACAGATAATTTGTTTAGAGGATAGAAATAAAAGCCAAAACACAATTTATAATTGTTTCGTGTTGTGGACATTAGGTAAAAGTCTATTTGTAATGAGCATATGCTTCCATGAACACACACACACACACACACACACACACACACACACACACACACACACACACACACACACACACACACACACACACACACACACACACACACACACACACCCTTCTTACACATTGTCCTGCTCATACCCCACCCACGGCTCTCTCACCCCACTTGACAGAGTAATGTTGTAAACGACTGTGGAAAAGGTCATTCCAGATTCCTAGCAGGTCTGCCTCAACGTTTCCTAGAAGCTCTTGTGGAGGTGAAAGTTTTGATTGCCAAAAGCTTTGTATACCCTCTCCCCGAACGTGGCCATGACTTCCCAGGAAGTCCACTGTGCTTGGGTTAACTGTCCCTATGCCTTCATTTAGCTGGCATCAGCGCTGGTCCAAGTCAGTCTTCATGGATGACAACACAAGTTTGCCCCAGCCATTCACCTTGCCGGATCCTATTTCCTGGAGCCACATCAGAAAAATAGTGGAGGCAGTAATTGCTTTTCAGATGACAGCGACATCATCGACTGGAGAGGCAGGATAATATGGTGGCCGCTAGCACAGCCTGCAAAATTAGACTGCCTGGGTTGGAATCCCAGCCTGCCTGTGTGACTGTGGACAGCTTTCTTCTCCGCGTTAATGTCAACCTGAGACATCCTCACCTGCAACCTATTGGGTCAGATGCGTTTTGGAGTCCAGAATATTTCAGATTTTAGATAGTATGTTGCAAATACTCTATATTGCTTAACACCACTAGCTGGGTCTGGGGCAGTATTCCATAATCAAACACATCACTATTTCTTCAGCAAAGCATATGGATACTCATATACTGGAAGAAAGGAAATCTGCAGAGTCTTGTTAGAAACTAGAGAGTCTAGGTTTGTCTGCTAAATGACTTCTAAAAAATACTTGGTTTTTCAGAGTTTAGTATCTTTCTTACAGGTGAGATGGATGTCTTAGGAGGATCAATGAGAAGATATATGTAAGTGCTAAGGACAGAAGACACCATGCCAGGGTGAGCTGTTAGTGTGAAGTATCTGTTATTATAAAGCCACTGTAGACTGAGAAGAAGCTGAATCTACAATCTCATTTCCTTCTGTTCTCCGTCTCAACAAATAGGCCTTGACTGTGTGCCAGGCACACTGCTTGGCGCTGTAGGAAAACAAATATGGACCAGACAGGGTTCCTGCGTTGCATTACAGTCACAGCACCCATGGTCGGGGACGCTGCCAGCATTTTTTTTTTTTTTTTTTTTGCTTTGCATATCCCACTCTTTCCTAGGTATTTTCCATGCTGGGCTATTTGAATTATGTAAGGATCAAATCAGCCCCCAGATAGACCATTGTGTCTGGTATGTTGTCATACATACAGAGGGCAGGAAATGAGGACACATGATGCAAGTGACTGGAAACGGTTCTCAGGTAGGAAGTTATAGTTGGGACAGTAATGAGAGGAAGGAAGCCAGTTCAGTTGAATGAGCACTTAGAGTAGAAGTAAGGACACTTGTTCCTTGGGCACCCTTCTTTGTGGCAGGCACCTTGCTGGCTCGTGGGACTGTAGGAATGAGAAAGGCGAGCACTCTGCGCCCTGGAAGTGCTGTGGTGTCTGCTGATGTTCACTCTTTCTGTGTGAGCCTGGAGAAACCAGTCGCCCTCTCTGAGCCTGTGTACTTATCTTCAGAACAAAAGGGCTGGAGCCGGTTATAACTAAGGCCTCATCTTACCTTCAAAAGTCTGTGATCCTAAAGAATTACTTAACAGCTTGTTGCTCAACCCCTGTCCATCACTCTGGGATTCAAGTAAAGGATATGGGCTTTTGCTGCAATAAGAGAGACTTGAGGTAGACCTAAGGAAGGACTTGTTGGTGATAGAGTGTTGGAATGTATTTCATTAGGGTTTATTATCTCCCCAAGCTGGGATATCTCATTTTTCAAATAATGAAGACTGACAAGTGTCAGTCTCTGTTTTAGGAGAGAAAAGCCCCTTCTCTCGTGGAGTTCACATTTCAGTGGGGCAGAGAGATAATAAAAAGTGATAATAATGAATACACGATGTAATTTCAGATAATAATAATTGCATAGACGAAAAGTAAAGACGGGAAAGAGGAGAGAGAGTGCAAGCAGGGTTGGTGATTGGAGGGCTGTTTTCATAGAACGGTCTGGGAAGACTTCTTGCAGAAGGTGAGTCCAGTCACGGAGAGAGCCAGGCGGGGAAGGTTGGGAAGGGCAATTCCAGGTGGGGCAACCGTGAGTTCTGAGGCAGGGAGCTGAGAAAGCCGACATGTTGGAGGAACAGCCGGGAGGGAGTGAGGGAGTGGGAGAGAGGCAGGGAAGGAAGTAGAGAGCCACGCAGGCTCCTGGAGGGAGCCCTGGGAAGGACTTTGGATTTTATTCCAACTGTGAGGAGAAGCCATTGGAGGGTTTTGAGAAGGGAAGTGACATGATTTGATTTGAAAAGAAAGCTTGCTCTACTAGAATATGGATCTAGCAGTCATTTATCAGGAGTGCCTGTGACCCTCGTGTAGGTTAATTTAGTCCAGCCTGATATGACTGGATCTGGACTAAGTGCATTTTTAACATCTCAACAGTTGAAATACAGCATCTATTTCCATCTATATCTTTGTCTTTTCTCTATGTATTTCTTTGACAAAAGGGCTTGTATGAAGATGGATTGCTTTCTAAAGAGAAAATATTGTCATCTTTTGAGTTACTGCTTGTGCCGTCTTTTGTCTTTTTATAGTGCAACTTTTGAAAAGCTATGCTATTTGCTCCTTCCTCCCTTCCTTCTTTCCTTTTTTTAAACAAATACTTAATGTTTCATAAGACACCTAGATTCCCCGCATGCGAGTGTTTGGGTAGTATTTGCTGGGTGGTGTTGTCTTCCTTTTTTGTGCAAACATACCTTGGAATATTGAATAGTATTCACAGATGGTAGAATTGAAACTTTCAGTTCTATTTTCTTTGCACACACCTTGTTTGAGACAGATGTTTGCTTCTGATACGCTGATAACAATGTTGCGAAAGTGAAATTTAAATTGCCTTAAAATGTCTCTTGAATATGTCAGCCTCAAATCATGTGTATTTTGTGGCAACCCTATTTTCTTAGTTATTAAAGCTCAGCTATGATACAAGCCCAGAATGCCCCGTGTACCTCTTGTGTGCAAGTGGCCAGCACACGCGCTCTCAGTCACCTTGAGGAATATTTGAGGGCAGGCTGGGCTTGCTAACCGAATAGCTCACTAACTGCCCACTTTAGTGCTCAGGAAATATATATCAAAGCCACAAGAGGGCAGCTTGTCCAGTGAGTCGAGGGGTAAAAAGTGCTTTAGACACAGGATAATGAGAGTGAGAACTTCTGAATTTTTAAAAATGTTTCTTGCATAAGGAAGCTTTTTTATATTCTTAGCCAGCTTCATCCATTTCAAGAGACAGTGTTTTTGGAAATTAAAGGTTTTAGGGCAAGTTCTTTCACTCAAATCTATTTTCACTTTTGTTTGGAATATGAGTACCCATTTCCCCTTGAACTCCCCTTTCCCTCATCTTCCAGCCCTTTTATCCTTGTTCAATCTTTACTGAACTATAATTTACATATAGATAACATTCAAACAATTTTTAGTGCTATGTGGAACACATACAGCCATGGAACCACTGCCCTCATCAAGATATAGAAATTCCCAGCTCTCTAGAAAGTTCTCTTGTGTCTCTTTGCAGTCAGTCTCCCTTTGCAGGTCCGACATCCCTTTGGATCATTAATCTTTGAAATTTTTATAAAGCATTTTATAAATGTAAAGTAATGATAATGCACAAATATTGGGGCCCTTTCTAAGAAGCTGTGTGAGGGCTCTGGAGAGGTTAAGGAAATTAGAGGCAACTTCTTTCCAAGACAATTACATGAGTTCTTACTCTTTGTAGTTGTGGTGGTAGTTTTAATCTGGCTCATTTTCACTGAGAGGGAGGATTATCGTTAACTGCACAGTCGATAATTATCCATTTGTTCTTTAAAGTTTATTTCTGCTCTAATAATAGCTGATTTAATAATAATGCATTTCTGGCACTTAACTACTTACTGGTATTAATGAGCTCAAGGAATCTTCTCTGTGAAGGAAGTACCATTATTATCCATATTTAGATGAGGAAACTGAGGCACATGTGACTTTGATGGATGAAAAGGATAAGCAGAGTTAGTTTCTTGATGTGAAATGTAAGATAAATGAAATTAAAAGCTTAAGAAATGCATGTTCTCATTGATCAAAGTAGTACCCTTAAAAAATTAGTGCTTCGGGCTTCCCTGGTGGCGCAGCGGTTGAGAGCCACCTGCCGATGCAGGGGACACAGGTTCGTGCCCCGGTCCAGGAAGATCCCACATGCCGCGGAGCGGCTGGGCCCGTGAGCCATGGCAGCTGAACCTGCGCGTCCAGAGCCTCTGCTCTGCAACGGGAGAGGCCCATGAACACCCCCCCCCGCCCCCACATACACACACACACACTACATATATATATATATATATATATATATATATATATATAGTGCTTCTCTAGATGCACATAATGTCCTTGGGCAGTGTCGTCTGTGACCATGGGTTGAACGCCATGACAACTTCAGTTCTGCATCCCTGACCTTGCCTGCCAGGCATCCCTCTGTCTGTTTCCCTGGTCCCCGGCTTCATCTTCTCCAGATGGGTTACCCTGCCTTTAGCCCCTCTGCATCGTGGTCAGGAGATCTTTCTAACAGGTAGTTCTGGTAATGCCACCTTCCTGATTTAAATTTTCCAGTGGTTCATTGTGCAATGAAATGTGAGTGCCTTGCCTTTTTCAGCTGCATGTCCTGCTGCCCCCTCCGCTGCCCACCCTCAGTCCAACTACTCGTCATTCTCCAAAGATGCTGCGCTCTCTCATGTCCCCATACCCAGGAACTCACTGTTCCTTCTGGCTGAAAAATGCCCTCTCCTCATTCGTTATCCCTGTCTGCCAAGCAGATTGTTATTCATCCTCCAGAACTTGGCTCACGTCTTCCTTGATTAACCTTGACAGACTTGCAGTCATCCTTCCACTTTCCATTGCCCCTTGTGTCTTAGAGCTGGCGTCCCATTGTTTCATGATGGTCTTGTTTCATGTCTGTGGTCTGCTAATCTGTGGCATCCTGGAGGGCAGCAACTTTGTCTTTTCAAATTGGCGTCTCTCGCCTAGCCCAGTACCTGGACTCCCTATTCCAGACCATTATATACCATGAAGGCAGAGAAGATGCCTCTTTTATTCACCACTGCTATACCCAGTGTCTGGCTTAAGGCCTGACCTGTAGTAGGTATTCAATTAATATTTGTTGAAAGATGAATAGTGGGTGTTTTTAAGTGTCTCATTGCAATGGTTTAGCCCAGGGATTGCCACTGAAAGATCCCCGGCATAATCAAGCCATGGACATATTCTGTGTGGCTTCCCAGTATTTTTTAAAGATTAAAAATTTGGTACCTCTCCTATTTACCACCATCTACACCACTCCTGTTATTTTTTGCTCTTAGTCTACTTCCTCATTTGTTCCCTGCCTGGTCCTGAGACATAAGGTTGGGGGTACAGAGAGGGAGGTAGTGTATTAGACTGCTAGGGCTGCCATAACAAAACATCAGTACCACGGACTGGGTGGCTTAAACTAGAGAAATTTATTTTCTCACAGTTCTGGAGGCTGGAAGTCCAAGATCAAGGTGTTGGCAGGTTTGCTTTCTTCTGAGGTCTCACTCCTTGGCTTGCAGATGGCCACCTTCTTGCTGAGTCCTCACATGGTCATCCCTTGCTTTATATGTGAATGTACCCTAATCTCCTCTTATAAGGACACCATTCATATTGGGTTAGGGCCCACCCATATGACCTCATTTAACCTTAGTTACCTTTTCAAAGGCCCTATCTCCAAATACTGTCACATTCTGATGTACTGGGGCGGTGGGGCGGTGTCAGGGCTTCAACATATGAATTTAGGAAGGATACTATTCATCTTATAACAGGCAGGAACATGCGCTCTCAGGTACTATGGTCTCTGCCTTGTGTCTGACGAGTGTTTTAGAACTCAGGAGGCATGAGAGAGAGCACTTTCCTCACCAAGGCAGAATCTAGATGGACGTAGCACTAGATGGACATGCACCTGCTCCAACACCCGATCTCCACTCTGATCACTTTGATCAGGGGATCATATTCATGTTTCCTAAACAACTGACATTTAGGTAAAGTGCCAAGTAGAACTTAGGTGCTTTTCAGTTTGGAAATATACAGCCTTTCATCCTATTCACTCCAAAAGCTGACGTGTGGGCTGCAAACTACCTTTGCCAAGGGTTCGGTGGACAGTCGAGGGAAAAGCCTTATAATGACACGGCACCACCTCCATTTGCTGTAAGCAAACATCCAGTCCTTTATTACCCTTGAAACCAGCACTCGTGACACAAGTTGGACTCAGAAGCAAGTCAAATGCCAACTTTCTGTGGGTCAAAGTTCCTTCAAGCACTGTGTTAATCAAAAGCTCAACCTTAGTTAATTAGGCCATTGAGTTGGGAAGAACTTTGGAACAAATGATTACCTAGTTCAACTGAGGGAGTTAGCAGAACTCAGTATTTTGTTTCCCAGAGGTAGCTTGCAGACTTGTGGTCTTTCTTGGAGTGGGTGGTAGTGAGACTTCTGTGGGGTTTTATTCATTCTCAGTGAGTTGTAGCATAATAAAGTCTGCTGTACAGAGCCTAGTTAATCAAATGTATTTAATTAAAGATGAAGCGGAATAGGTAGGGAATATTGTTCATATATGGGCAGAAAAGCTAGCTGCAAAGGGCTTCCAAAGGTAAAGAAATATTTAAAACACTAACAGGTCACAGGGCTTTAAACAATTTTGAGTGTTTGGTGATATACCCTGAAAGACCACAATTTAATATGCCTCTGTAGAAAAACATTTAAATGAATATAATAATCATAGCTGCCCTCCATTGAATGTTTTCTCTCATATGGGGCCCCAAGGGCTTCATATATGTTGTCTTGTTTATTGTCACAATGTCTGTAACACGTGGATAAACAGGCTCATATTAGATGAGAAAAAGGAGGATCAGAGAGGCTGAGTAAAACACCCAAGGTCACCCAGCTAGCAAGCAGTAGAGGTGAGTTTTGAGTACCTGGCCAAACCCGTGAGCTTCTCCTCCCCGTTACACCACCTCTTTATACGTTCCTCTTCTCTCCTTGTTGGACTGAGATTTTTTTCCCTTGAATGTCCTTTAGCTAATATCAACCTGAATAGCCTTGTGGAATTGGCAAAAGGACATGACCTATTTTCTCCATGTATGTGAGCCAGTGCAGATCTCTTGTACTGACCGGTTATGTAGCTTTCCTTGTAATCCATGCATACACAAAGGTGTTCATTAATCATAAAACACCATATTTCTTCTTCTTACCTCTTCCCCTCCAACCACTTAGCCATCATTTACTGCATACTTCTTCTTAGCCATCTCTGGTTCAATAGTGTTATCTTTTCCATTTCAGAGTTCGGGTAAGAGAGGCATCAGGACACCTCGCATTAGGTCACCTAGCAGAGATCAGCCACTCCTGGGCTCAGTGAGGAGGTTTGGTAAGTCATCTGGCTCCATCTTCACTGGGGCTCAAAAGAACATCATTCAGGGGTGGAGAAAAGTAGGTGAACATTACATAGTGACAGCCAAATGTTAATCCTCTCTTATTTTTTAAACCAACACATATCGTTTTTTTCTGGGTATTTGCCTAATTTACTAGGCCAGAGTACCCTGTATGTTTTTTGTTTTTCGTTTTTTTTAATTAATTAATTAATTTATTTATTTATTTTGGCTGTGTTGGGTCTTCATTTCTGTGCGAGGGCTTTCTCTAGTTGCGGCGAGTGGGGGCCACTCTTCATTGCGGTGCGCGGGCCTCTCACTGTTGCGGCCACTCTTGTTGCGGAGCACAGGCTCCAGACGTGCAGGCTCAGTAGCTGTGGCTCACGGGCCCAGTTGCTCCGCGGCATGTGGGATCTTCCCAGACCAGGGCTCGAACCCGTGTCCCCTGTATTGGCAGGCAGATTCTCAACCACTGCGCCACCAGGGAAGCCCGCCCTGTAAGTTTTGTAAGTACCATTGTCCCCAGAAGACTCCCACAGTCAAAAAGAATGACAGAAGCTATATTTGAGTGACTTCGCTTAAAGTCTTTTAATACTGAGTTTTTCCTGTAGTGTACACTGCATTTCATCAACTGTAGAATACACTTCCCCCCCACAATTTAACATGTCTGAAGTTGGGATACATCTTGTGGAGATTTCGATTTGGTGAAACACAGTATTCCTCTAATAACCCACAAATGACCAGCATTAAGTGTTGTCTGCCTCCTATTTTTCACAAAGTGCAAGTGCCTTTAAAAACTAAAATTTTTGGTGACTCCATATGATGGTTTTGAGACGAGTAGCCTGTGGACCTCCTAAGCAGCGGTCCTGGCATTCCGAACAACCCATGTGACATCACGGAGCAGCCTCTTAGGCAGCAGGTCCTAGAACAGATACTCTTATCCAAAGCCTGGCTCCCTTCCAGTGCTCTGCATCATGGGATTTACAAGTCAAATACTCTGTTTTAGAATATTTCACTACTGTGTCCTCAGAGTGATTTGTTAGCATCCATTTATGTGTGAATGAGTCCAAATTCACATTCATGTTAAATGCATGAGTAAGTAGCATCTTTGTAGAGGTAATGCCACAGAATGGACAGGATTCTCCAAGTCACATGGTTCTGATTTATACAGGCTTTAAGATTTGCAGAACCTCTGTATTATAGGGCCCCATGGGTGATAGTACATTAATCCTTAAATCAGTAGGGGTACAGGTAAATTGGTTAACTAAGGTTTTTCCCTGCACCTACTATGTGCCAGGCTCTGTGCCAGGTACTGGGTAATTGAGAGATTAAGACAGAAAGGATTGGTTTTCTGCCTCCAAGAACCTGGTCTAGTAGGCAAGGCAGACATTAAATAATTAAGTTGTGAGTGGGCTGAAGAAGAATTGCAAGGAGTTAAGGGAGTTTAAAACCAGAGGACCTGCTCTGAATGTCAGTGGGAGGAGTGACCACTGGTGAAGGTTTCTTGGAATTTGAGTGCTGTTTTAACTGAGACCTGAAGGAGAAGGAAGGAGTGGTTTACTAGGCAGAGGGCAACTGGGGGCGGGTGGTAGTGACTTATCAAATGAGGAACAGCTGGAGGGTTTCAACATGGGCCGGCGAGTGTCAGGTTCAAGGAATAAGCATGAACCCAATGGGGAAAGAGGTAGAGGGAAAGTGGCTTCAGATGAACAGACGTCTGTCCTAAAATAAGGATTTAGTCACATTTCTTGAAGAATCTTTAAAAGCCCTTAAGAGATTTTTTGTTTTTGTGGTTCAGACATATATTCTTCCTTCTCTATTAGCATCATTTCCTAGAGCTGGATTGCAAGTCCTGTTTTCCTGCCAATCCTTTGAATTCTCCCCAAATCTATGTTCTTAATTTCCTTCATCTACCCCTTATAGGAAGGTGATCAGCTTCTAGTGAGAGATTGTTTTCATTAATAAATGTGTCCACTTTTCTTTTTCTCTACTTACTTGATGGCATCAGGGAAGGGTGATCACTGGCATAGTATAATGCATAATTCCTCCATCCAAAAGCCAGATTTAAAAAAAAAAAAAAAGATGGTTTAAATAGAACAGACAGAGGCCAGCTACTTGACCCTGCTTCCATTTTGGACCATTATGAGATTCTCAGGTTTTGAAACTTCATGCTCTTTGTTCACATTTTCTATCCAGAGTACTGCTAAGCAATTGAGTAACTTAATTGACAGATTCGGAAATTCACACACGTGCATGTACACACACACACATACCATATACAACATGGAACCCAAGTTCCACTGAATTGGCCTTCTCAAGCTTGCTGGTTTCTTAGTCATGAGTGAATTTGAGTCGTCATTTTTGAGAGGTCTGTTGAGTGTAGGCCCACGCTGCTCCCGGGCCCCTTGAACTGTTCTTGTTCTGAGATATCCGCTGATGCTTCAGGCTTCAGTTGTCTTGAGAACTTTAAAAAAAAATGTCAATGCACAGGCCCTGCTCTCTGAGACACTGATTTAACTGGTCTGAGGAGGGACCCAACTATCAGTATTTTTTGAAAACTCCACAATTGAGTCTCATCCATGTCCTGTGTGGACAACCACTGTTTTACACTTTTGCTTATTAACCTGGTGAATGGCTGTGTATTGCTTTTTCCAGAGAGCATAATTTGCGTTCTGTAGTAGCTGTTTTTGGGTTTGTTTTTCCTGTGGTCTGCGAAGATGGTTTGGGCCTTAAAAACCTTTGGGTCTTAGGAAGACTTTGCCACTGCTTGGTGGAGTCCTGTCTGAGAATGGATCCCCTGTTTACACCACCCCATTACATGTCCTGGGAACCACACCTACACGTCCTCCCTATGACACTGTTCAGAATATACAGTTTAATTACTTAACACCTAAAATTTTATAGATTACAGATGTATCTATAAAATAGATACACCTGTAATAGAACTCCCGTTCTGTGCTACTGGTACAGCTTAAAGATCATGGGAACATTATTGTCTTATGACAACCCCAGCTATCTATCTGTTGTGATGTTCACTTAAAATGAACAGAGACATAACACAGACACATTTCAGTTCCATTTTAGGTCTGGGGGAAGGTCTTGAAAATCTCATCTGACCTTTACTTGGACACCAGTAAGAAGAGATTAAGAAGTTGATCTAGACCAGTCCCTAGATGCTAAAATGCAGAAACCAAGGCTAGGGGTTGAGAGAGAGGCGGCCCATTGAAATAGTCAAGCTTAGAACTCAGGTCCCAGGTCCCTTAACGCTAATGATCTTTTCCCTTCACTCTGCTGTCTCACTTAAAAAATTTTTTTGTGGCTTTTCCTCTTTATTCACACTACCACCTTCCTAGTCCTAACTTTATTCCTGAATTATTGCAATAGCCACGGAAGGGGGAAAAAAAAAACAACAAAACGCAGAAGAAACTGCATCAAAATGCCAGCTACGGTTGAGTGTGAAAGGTAGAGGTCTAGTTTTAATTTTTATATCTGCTTTTCTGTGATTTATACATTTTCTTTAATAAACAAGTATTACTTTCCTAAAGGAAAACCATAAACCATTAGTGGAATAGCCTTCTTACCGGTTTCTGAATGTATGTGTCCATTACGCAATCCTGTTTGTGGCTCGCTATCAGATCAGATTCCTAAAATATGTTTTTCTCCTGTCATTATCCTGCTTAAACCTTCAGGGGCTTCTGTTGCTCTTGAGAAAAAGTCTAAACTCCTGGAATGCAAAGGTCTCCTTAATCTAGGTCCCACTTCTGTCTGTCCCCGTATCTCCACCTCACCCAGTGCAATCTTCCCTTCTGGCAGGGCCAGCATCCCCCTTGTCCTAGAACCAGGAGAACTCTGTCCAGTTCCTCGGATCATGCTGTTCTCCCCTTGGAGAGCCCCACACTCTTTGTCCCTTTCTCTTTATGTGTCCAAACGTTGCCTTTCTAAGCTCAGCTCAAGTACTTCCTTCTCCTGTTCACATTTGTCACTTTTTATCTGTATCAAGGATGGCAAATAGGTTTCATTATATATACCAGGTCCAGACAATTGAGAATAACGTTGCATGGGGAATCCCGAGAGCTCATCCCTGCTCAGAGGGGAAGTGTTCTGTGATCAGCAGTGGTTTCTGTCAAGGGCACAACAGGGAGAAGTGACAGAATATTTGTTACCTATCTTCCATCCAGATCTATAACCATTTTTTTAGACCTGTGATGTCCAATACAGTAGCCACTAGCCACATGTGGCTATCTAAACTAATTAAAATTAAATACCATTAAAAGTTTACTTCCTTAGTCATGAGACAGGCTGGGACCTGGGACCCTTTACTGCAGTGCTTGCACCTGAACAAACGTCTCCTCCAGAGCAACAAAATACAAAGAAACTATGAGGGACTAAAAATAACTGCAAGCATGTGCAGTTGGGGCAAATTATGAGCATGTCACAAAAAAGACCAAAACCCAACTGCCATTTCTGAGGTGCAGGGAGCAAAAGCAGGGCCCTGAGCATGACCCCTGCACATAGCACCACCAAGGGGGTGGGCAGACCACCAAGCCACGCCTCCCCCCACGGATCCACCCCATCCTCACCCCATTTAGGGGACCAGCTCACCCCGCCTCGGGGGGTGAGCAAGGGAACCTATTACCTGTTTTTGCTCCCTTGGGCTATAGCAGGAGTCCCAATAAAGCCTTGCCTAACTTCCTCTTCTGGCCTCTTATCAATTTTTATTGATTAACGGGTCCAAGAACCCAGGTTGGTAACAGTAGCACTACCCACATTTTAAGTGCTCAGCAGCTACACGTGGCTGTACTGGCCACCATATTGAACAGCAAAGATAAAGAACCATTCTGTCATTACAGGAAGAATCATCAGCTCTGTTTTAGCTGTATAATTACACAACAATGTAAGACAGAATATATTTGTTTCATGTGTGTGCGCCTTGTTTTCTCAGTGAGCTCAAAAGCTTTTCATGGGCAGGACTCTTCTCTTACACTTGTTTTGTATCCCAGAGCACTGAGCCAGTGCTGGGCATGTATGGAAATACTTTATAAGTATTTGTTGAATTGAATTTTTAGTACTAACTTGGCCATGTGCTATAAAGTAGAGTAGTAGAATGAGAACTAATTTGGAAATCGGGAAACCAAGTTTCTGGCTCAAGCTCTTCTGCCAGCTAGTGTGTAACTTGAAATATTTCATTTAACCAAAGTAGGTAATAGTTTCCTCAAATGTAAACAGTTATGGACTAGGCTACATCGGAAGATTTTTCCAGGTTTGGAATTTTGTGATACATATGGAGTGTTCATTTTAAACAGAAATGCACTCATGCACACACACACACACACACACACACACACACACAGAATGGAAAACTAGCCTGTTCAAAAATATTCTAGCTTATTTTAAATGCCTTTTATCTAATTTTCTGACTATATAACACTATCATTTGAAGGTTTAATTTCCTGCCAGATCTACAGCTAAATTCTTCTTTGAAGAGGATCATAGCAAAGGGAAGATGCCTCCACAAGTGGAGAATGTCAGACTCGGCAAGTGCGATGGAGAATTAGGTAGCCTTTGTCAGTAAGAAGGCAATGGAACAGCTGTCTCATGTTATGACAACCAGACTGCGTGCAGAAACCTCCAGTTTATGCCGTCCACCCTTTGCCCTTGCTCTGAGTAAGAGATCAGCAAACTATGGCCTGCTCTGCTGCCAATTTTTGTATGTAGCTAAGAATGGTTTTTACATTTTTAAGCGTTTCCCCCAAAAAAGAAAGAGAAAGAAAAATATGTAACCATATGGCCTGCAGAGCCGAAAATATTTACTATCTGGCTCAATACCAATGGCCAGTGACCATCATGTACAGATCCAACCACTTTTCAAGGCAGATCGCTTTCTGAGATGTCATAAGGGCCTGTAGCTCAAACGCAGTGGGATAAAACTCCCTGTTCTCCAGGCGCTGAAGACAGGGAAAAGCAATGGGCTGGTGGGGCGAAGGCCGGGCCCCATGGCTCCACCGCCTTTGTATCTGAAGCAGGCAGAGGCCTTGACTCTCAGTGTTCTGAGTGCAAAGCCAGTCCTTGGATCCAGACTGTGCATTCTGGTCTTGACGTTGGAAATTTGATGAGTCATAGTTTCTGGCTGTGTCCTCCTTGACATTCAGCATTCACAAGAATAAATTCTGAGGGTTCCTTGAAGGGTAAAGCTACACTCCTTGGTCACCCAAGCTTATCTGAGGAGGGAGCCGTGCTTGCATCTCAGCTTGTTATTCTTTTTCTTTTTCCTCTCTCTGCAGACACTCCTTTCAGTGCTTGAGTTATCTAGACTGAGTGTGCAGATAGAGAGACTGCTGGAAAGGCAGATCCCGCCACCAGGGCAGGGCTGGGCGAGTATCTGAACTCAGACAGCAGCCCTGCCTGGTGGGCCTGAGGCGAATGGCAAAGTTGACAGTTTTAAAAGTAAAAAATGACTCTTTTACTTTTCCTTCAGATGCCCCACAGCAAGGGCCCTTGGGTTTCCCCAAACCCTCTTTCTCCCTCGGCCTGCTGTCTAGGCTCTCACTAAATCTTGATTTCTAAAATGCATATCTTCATTATCTAACACCCCAGTTCTGGCATCTTTTCTTTTCTGATCTACCCTTTTTTCCCCCTCCCCTTGTCTCATTCTCTCCTCCAGGATAATTTTCAAAGTTCTATCACCCTTGGCTTCTGGTTACACAACTGCCTTTAGTATAATGTAGTGTGCCTCACATCTAATAAAAATCCAATTTACAAAACAAAAGAGATTTGAAAGGTAAATCTTCCCTTTGTTAAAGAAATTTTCCCAAACGAAAGACTAGTATCTCTCTCCCTCACTCCCTCCCTTATATGTTTATCACTTTGTACATTGGTGATTGAGGGTGGGCCCCTAGTTGGCTGCAAGCAAATTCATTTTTGTATTTGCAGATCATGAGGCACCCCCTTGCCCCCATCCTGGATCATAAAAAAATTTACTTTCTCTAGTTTGTTTACTGTCAAACCTGAGCTCATTAAATATATCCAGTGGCCTGGGTCATGATCATACAAATAATAGGACCTTGGCTCACTTACAACAATGCTTGCATTTGCTTCAGCTAGTACAGCTTCATTTGGAGAACTTACCAATTTATTCTCAAGGATGATCCTAGCCCAGCACCAAGCTCCCAGCAGCTTCCAATTAACAGTAAGGAGCAGTGCCTGTGCACCATTTCTCCATTCTAGAATTCCCAGCCTGGAACAGTGCTGTTGTCATGCCCAGGGAAGCATCCATTAGGAAAGTCTGCTCTGAGTCAAATGCTGATGGCCAGCTCTGGATAGAATTCCCTGACACACAGCCTTGGTTTTCATCATTGTTCTGATAGCAGAACACACAACTATGAGACAGAGAGAAGAGAGGCAACAGAAATCGATTTGCTAAAATTTGAGATGCAAATACACAGAAAACCCCATCATCTTTGGGATTCTCCATTATTCAGAGTTCAGTGTAAGCCTAATAGTTACAAGCTGAGATTTGGGTGTCTGAGTTCTAGTCTTGCCTTCCCCCAATAACTAGCTTTAGTTAACTAGGGATCATAATAATACTTGCCACATAGGATTTTGGAATGATTGAAGAGGTAATATTTGTCAAGAATTTAGTTCTGGGTCTGGTACACAGTGGGTGTTTAATAAGTGTTGGTATTAGTGTGTTAGTACATGTGTGAGGGGCATGGTCTACTGCAGCTTTTCTCAAACTTTTTTGGGCTCAGCACATCTTAACAGGCAAGTAAAATAAAGGACACTCAATGAGATGTAAACTTCAGATAAGCAATAAGTAATTTTTTGTTACAAGTATGTCCCAAATATTGCATGGATACTTATGCTAAAATATTATTTGTTGTTTATCTGAAATTCAAATTTAACTGGGCATCTCGCATTTTTATTTGCTAAATCTGGCAACCCTGTCTTTACATTCCTAAGAATTATTGAGGAACCTGAAGTTTATTTGTTTATGTGGGTTGTATCTGTTACTATTTACCACATTGGAAATTCAAACTAAGAAATTAAAAATATTTATTTATTTATTAAGTACTTAAATAATCGTAATTTCTTATGTTAACATAAATGACATTTTATGAAAAACTATATAAAAAGTAGATGGTAGAAACCACATTATATTTTTGCAAATCTCTTTAATTACTGGCTTGATAGAAGTCAGCTGTATTCTTTTTTTTTTTTTTTTTTTTTTTTTGCGGTACGCGGGCCTCTCTCTGCTGTGGCCCCTCCCGCTGCGGAGCACAGGCTCCGGACGCGCAGGCTCAGCGGCCATGGCTCACGGGCCCAGCCGCTCCGCGGCACGTGGGATCTTCCCGGACCGGGGCACAAACCCACGTCCCCTCCATCGGCAGGCGGACTCTCAACCACTGCGCCACCAGGGAAGCCCCAGCTGTATTCTTATATCTGCTTCTGCCTTCAATCTGGTGAGATATGTTACTTTTATCAAAGTAAACAAAGAATACTCAGCTTCACAAAGATATGTAGTTGGGAAAGGGAGGGGTATTGTAATAGCCGTTTCAGATAATTGAGAACATTCTTCTTTGACATTAAACCCAAACTCTACAAGAGATAGTTTCTTAAAGATTAGTTGCAGTGTAGAATCTGAAACCATATCAATGAACTTTTCATACTCATATTAAAATCCCCTGGTTTATCTTGTACTTTGAATGGATCTTTTACTATGCATGATTCTATAACATCGTGAATTGGTCATTTGGAAAATATTAGTTTACTGAGTTGTGAAGATGATCCAAATATTGATACATTTCATTAGACAATATTTTTAAAAATCACATTTAATAATGTCACAACTAATCTCATCAGAAAAGCACTTAATTATTGGCAAGCTGTCAAGCTCATGGTGGTGAATTCAAGTTCTTCAAAATTTTAACTTTTGCTAGAAAGCTCAAATTTTATCATTGGAAACATAGTAATACTATTAGTTGTGTTCTTTGAAGTGACAGGCACACTTCACTCATTTTTCCAGAAATTGTCTACCAAAACCCCACATCTGGATAGCCATAGCTTATCTGCTTCAAGTAAAAATGGTGTTCCATGCTTTCCATGATGAAAGCAGCTGTAGCTCAGTCTGTAACTCAGTCACACACATGACTTTCCTTGAGCCTACGATCGTAATTTATTATGCAGCAAAAGTGCTCGTACTTGCTTCCCATTTCATCACAAAGAATATTTAAAAAGGTATATGCTCAAGACATAATAAAATTAATATTTTCCTGCTTCAAGTACATTCTTAAGAAAAACTGCCACTTAAGAAAAAAATAAAAACAACTTCTAGCGCCTGGCAATAAAAAAATGCTATGATTACTAGTACACATTTGTGCCACTGTCTTATTCTGTGCTGAGGTACCAGCAGTTTTACCTTCTGCTGCCTTTTCATCATTGGTGCAAATGTCAACACGGTGAAAAAAAGGGCAGAAATGTTAGTATTATTATGAAAATAGTTTTGACTTTGCAGACCTCTGAAAGAGTCCTAGGGTCTCCCAGGGGATCCAGGGACCTCTCTTTGAGAACTGCTGCTCTAGTGGCTGATGACCCAGTGAAAGACATTGCTGGACAATGTAGATTAATCACGTGTTCCCCTCATCTGTTCCACCGTCTCCTTCCTGAAGCAGTTTGGGAAAACACCAGGGACTATTGGGACCTTCCTTAGGGTTTGATTTAGGCTGGACTAGGGGACCAGCAGTTTCTGAGGCCTCACTCACAATGCTCTCTGAAGCCCTCTCCAGAAAACTGAAGGGGCTTGAGTGATTCAGGGGAGTTTCAAGACCTTTCCAAGATTCTGGGAGACCTACTAATTCCAAATAAAATATTCACCTCCTGCTGCTGCTTCCTCTCCTGTCACTAGTCTCCAAGAGAGCGCAAAACTCCTTTCAGAATCTGGAATCATCTTGCACGCCAAATATATGCTAGATTCAAATATACCTAAGCTAGAGGTGGGCCCCTGGAACTCACAGACACTCTGGAACAGGCCCACGGTGATAGAGCAGCACGCGCCAGAGGTTGATTTTTCTGCCCTAACAGAACTTGGCAGTTAAGAATACTAGGGGCACACCCGCATGCTGGCATACCCAAAACAATAGCACAAAACTCGATTTAGAATTGCCTGGCTGGAAGTGGGAAAATGCTATTGTAAAACATTGATATGGTATAGAAGGCACGGTTCTTCCTCAGGGACACAGAATTTAGTCTCTGAGCAGCAAGAGGTAGAATATTTGAATACAGTAGCACACCAAGGGCTATACATAATAACACAGGGAATTTTAACACAACCTACAGTGTTTAAAGTCAAGTATCAAATTTGTGACCATCGGAAAAAAATGAACATAAAGGCGTACGTGAAGTAGGGAAATCCATACTTTCTGGATGGTTCTTGTGGTCAAATGAGGGCCCCAATAATAGAGTTTGTCAATAGATTTCAAAGTGAGCAGGACAGATTGTCTTGGGGATAAAAAGAAAAGGTGAAAGGAAGGGATTGGGGAACTCAAGGAAAAGGAGTTGAAGAACAGGGCCAAACGGGTTCTCATAGAGTCTAGAAAGCATACACAGGTGGCCCTGGATTTGGGCAGCAGACAGTCCCTAGACTGAGCAGGCTGCAGGGTCCTTGTGTCAGGAGAGCGTGGCTCAGGTGAAGAGCAAGGACTCGGATTGGATCTGCTTTGATTCTCAGATCTGCCCTTATTGGCAAAGTGCGTGCCCTCTGGCAGGCTCTTGGAACCTATCTCCTCCTCCTCTGTTTGATTAAATTAAATGAGATTGTATATCAAGTACCTGGTGAATTGTAGGCATTTAATCATTGGTTCTTGTTTCATGGCGTGATCTGATGGTTAGTTTATTTGCTACCCTGTCTTTATAATCCACTTTTCTCATTCTCTCTGAATACAAAACCAAACCAAAACAAACCTGCTACATCAAAACCCTAAACTCTTGGGCCTCCAGCCATTCCTGGAGTTTACTCCATGGAGGCACTACTTTGGATTCTGATATTATGTCTTCACATTTTTTTCCTTCAGAATTCGAATATATTCCTTAACAGTAAGCACTGGACACTATGCTAAGGGTGCAGAGGTGGATACTCTTGTGGTCTAGAAAACTTTTGACGTACACATAAATATGCTGGTGCAGCATGGCATGGGTACCCAATAAGGAAAGACTCCTATGAAGTGAATAATTATTCCCCAGTCATGCAGCTCTGTCACTTTGGAGATTTGCTTCTCTTGGGTTTGCCTAAAGAAGGGCACACAGGGCCAGCAGTAGCCAGGAGGTGGGTCATGGGGGTCAAGTGAGATAGACTCTAAAAATAGGGTGAGAGTTTGACAGTCCAGAGAGGGGAAGAAAGGAGATGAGGAGAAGAATGCTCTGAGAGGGGAATATGCCACAATTAGCAGTGAGACCCGATTAGACCAGGTGGGGACTTTGGGGCACTGAGAAGAGGTACATTTGAGGGTGGGGAGTCGGGTGGTCAGGGCCAGGAATGGCAGTAGGGCAACCCTGGCCTGTCAGGAGAGCCAAGCTTCAGCCCCATGACCTCGGGCCAGCTGTTGAATCTTTCTGGATCTCTCTTTAGTAGAATCTGGATGATAACACATCTATCTCACCTCCCTCACCGGCTTGTTTGATATATCATGTAAAATAACAGAAGAAACAGGATGATGAGAATAATTGCTGTCCACATCTCTCTCTCAAGGATGCAGGGCAGAAAAGGAAGGAGAGTAGAAAGGGGAAAAAAGAAAGAGAAAATGAGAAAAAAAAGAAGACAGAAGGAAAAGGAAAGGGAGGCAGGCAGGTATCTGTGTTAGAGGGCAAGATGAATTTGAGAGGAGAAATGTTGTGAAAGCACAGGCGCTGACAGCCTGGGCTGGAGGCCGGGAAGGCCTCCTCACCACGCCCCTGAGAGGCAGATAACCGGGCATTTAGGATACCCACCCAAGGCAGGTCAGTCATAGCCCTAACCTGAGGCATCTGTGATACAAGGAAATAGAAAACTAGATAAGACTTATATACAGGAGGTAGGGGGGAGAAAAAAATGAACAACAACCCTAAAATGCTTTGAAAATGTGTATATGCCATTTTCTAGGCTCTCAGATTGGGAGTGCTGTCAGTTCTTTGGCAAATCTTTTCTGTTTCTAGACATTTTTACTTTATAGATGAGGGAACAGGCTCAGAGAGGTTAAGTGATTTGCTCAAGATCACACAGCTGGTGTGAAGAAAAGCCATGACAGCAATTCTGTTTTCAGTTTTCCTTTTTCCCCCACTGGATATACTAAAGGTATGAAATGCAGAATTCTAAGTATTCCTGGGGACTGGGTTAGGGGGTAGGGCCCAGAGAAATGGTTTTCGTAGTTGCCTAACCTGGCTGTGTGTGAGATTCCAAAGCCAAAGTCACTTCTTTCTTCTCCTCTCTACAGCCTTGGTCTCTTTTCATAGAGTAGGCTTGACAGTCACTCGATAATTCTGTTTTCTCATTTCTCAGTTCCAAGAGCAGGTAGGTGCAAGCGGCCCACTTGAGCTCCAGACTCCAGCGTTGTCCATATGTAGTTTCTGTAAAGCCAGGCCGACGATTCCTGGACACCCTCTCTTTTTATCTTGTTAACCCTGGTGGTACCAAGAGGCACCTGACATTCTGGGTATGCTAATAATTCAGTGCCAGCAAGTTTCTGTTATCCTCCAGTTGTAATTGTTAACTCGAATGGAATGCAAAACTTCTGGTTTGGAGCAGAGTTGGTTTTTAACTGTGAATTACTTGAGGGATATGGAAAATGGGGAGTACATTTTGTGTTTTGTGGAAGATGGTTTATGAAAAGCTTTTTTGGAGTCGGATTTCCTCTGAAAAATAGAAATCTACGGTACATGTGTAGTTGCGCCGGTGTCTACGGATTCACGGGGTGGGGTGGGGGGACTCTACCCTCTGCTAACTCTTGCCTTTAACACTTTTTCATTTAGAAAGCCAAGACTTGCTTGGGGATTAGAACAATGAGCTTATCATAATGCCGCTTTAACCAAAACAGAACACCACACAAAACTCGAATGCTTCTAGTATTAAGGTTTATTTCTGCGAGCCCTTCCTCTAGCCGCCCTCCATCCCACCCCTTGCAAGTCTGGGATTTTTTTCCCCTTAAGGGGAAGTGTGGAAATAGAGCCCGCCTGTTCATTTGCATCATTGCACATCACACGATATCTCTGCGACCATTATATTGTGTTCTCTCAATGGTGTTTGCTCTGAGGGTGGGACTCAAGGCTGTTTAGTGTCTCGTAAAACATTTACCAAAAGCACTGAGCCATGGTTTTGAAGGGCATTCCGTTGCCAGAGCGTGTGGGAGGAGAGAGCCAGCCGGGGAAAGAGCGCTCCAGGTGTTTGGCAGGTACTTGTTTCATAGTTTAGAATTTATACATGTTTAGAATTTCAGATTGCGTACCGATTCGGCTTCCCTTCTGCTGAAGGGGCGGGAATGGTGAGGGGATGAAGGGGGCCAAGTGATTGCTTTGCAAACTCTTATTTTTCCGTGGCCTGGAGTCCCCGGATAATTGTAATCTTCAGTTTCAGTCAAACGTTGTTTTCAGTTTTACTAGGGGGAGGTGTGCGTCATGGAGAAGGAGGTGAAATCTGCCTGTGCTTGAGGTTTTCCAGGGGCCTGAATCAGAACTTAGCATTTGCTCTAGCAAAGAATTTGGAACCAGGTGCGGCGTTTCTAGGAGACGACGTGTAACCTTGTGATTTGCGCTTCATTATACCCCGTGACTCATTCCATGAAGAGCTTTCGCTAAATGGTGGTTCTGGTTGCTTGAAAATACTCTTAAACTTTCTTTCCTCCCCCATCCCCTACCCCGATTAAAGGTCAGCTTGAAAGACTGCTTCTTATCCTCAACTTTTGTGTTTAGAACGCAGTTGCTAGGAGTAACTTTATATACTGGTCATACCTAGTTTTGGAGAAACTAATGACAGTATTTCTTGAGAATACTAAGTATTTCTATTCTAGCTTATTTTTTTTTCTTTTGTAGAAAATACGAGCGTACATGATAAAACTAGAGCCGTAATCAGATGTTTCCATTTGATCGAGTGTAATAATGATATCCTGGACACAGATACCTGGAACTGTGTTATTAGTGGCTAAAACCCAAACAGGAGATAGGAAAATCTAGAAAAAGAATAGCTGCAAAAGATTTCTGTAATGGCCAGTTTCTGGGGAAAGAAGTTGCAGTATAGTCTTTGCGGTGTAACAAGCATATGGAATCTTTCGTGTGTTTATCTTATGGTGGGAAACCTCAGCATGAAGAGGGAACTAAAGTTAAGATTAGACTGCAAGCCTATTGATTTATGAAAGAATGTGATTTGAGTACTCTTTTGCCCAGTGACTCTGGCAGTAAGAAGCTGAGAGTCTTCTGACAAGTTCCCAGTCATTGCAAAATGGCTGGAATAAATGATTGTTTGAAAATTAGAGGAAACTTCCTTCATGGGAAAAATGTCCCTGTGGCTTTGTGTACTTAGGCAAATGGGACTAAATCTAACAACTGTGGAGGGCCAAAGACATCCAGTTCACTTGAGGGAGAGCAGATTTAATTATTTTTATATGAATATAAGAAAATTGAATTTAGCATTGAGTCATTTCACTACCCTGACTACTGGAAGTTTATGTAACTTGCCACAATCAGATCAATATTGTTCTTACCTCTTCTAAAATTTCAAAACAGGGGTAAGAATACTTGCTCTCTACTTGTCTGTCCTATAGATGCACCTAGATTGCTTAAGAGTCTGTCAAACTTTTGACCTTCAATGATACCTCAGAAATCCAAAATAGACCCTGACCGGTGAAGGAAGTCATGTGTTAATTCCACTGTCTCTGAAGTAGATTGATACAGTTTTACATTTGAAATTTTGGCAGAGGAACAGAAAGACTGGAAAAAAATTCTAAAAATAAATCACCTTTAGATACTTGTCATTCCCTGCTTCCCTTTATTTCACTGGGAAATTCCTATTCGGTGCAGTTCCTTTGTTTGGCTTTTTAAAATTAGAAGTCCCAAAGGTCTGTACGGAATTGTAAGAAACTAAGGTCAGCAAAGGCTACATTTACATCTCTCATTAGGAGGTGTGTGTGTGTGTGTGTGTGTGTGTGTGTGTGTGTGTGTGTGTGTGTGTGTGTGTGTGTGTGTGTGTGTGTGTGTGTGTGTGTGTGACACGCGGGGCCTCTCAGTGTTGTGTGTGTGTGTGTGTGTGTGTGTGTGAGACACGCGGGGCCTCTCAGTGTTGTGTGTGTGTGTGTGTGTGTGTGTGTGTGAGAGAGAGAGACACGCGGGGCCTCTCAGTGTTGTGGCCTCTCCCGTTGCGGGGCACAGGCTCCGGATGCGCAGGCTCAGCAGCCATGGCTCACGGGCCCAGCCGCTCTGCGGCACGTGGGATCTTCCCGGACCGGGGCACGAACCCGTGTCCCCTGCATCGGCAGGCGGACTCTCAACCACTGCGCCACCAGGGAAGCCCTCTCATTAGGAGTTTTTGCAGTTACATGGTAGTTTGTTAATTGATCAACTCAGATGTCAAATTAAACCCTGCGTACATTGGCCCCTATCTCTGGCATTTTAAACTTTGCTGCTATTCGATGTGATATGTTAATAATGCTTCTATATCAGGCTGGCTTTATAAGGCATATATTTGAGTAAAGTCTCTCTGCAAAGATTGTTGTCATCTGTTCCTTCTGTCCTTTAGACTGCAAGTTCTTGGTTTACAATATGTCATAAAGGTGAAATCTCCAGGGACAATAATAGGCCCCAAATTAGGTGGTGGTTTGCAACATGCGGTAATGCCCAAGGAGTCATGGTTGTTTTGGCTTGCTTGGACAGAGCTGTCACCAGAAGGTATGGGTGGGTGACACCACCTTTTTGGGTGCCCGTGCCAGGAAGGTCACATTCATGGGAACTTGGGATCAGAGCTATGCAGGCAAACTAGAGGAATCATCATAAAGACCCAGGGCTACTTTGGGCTGGTTTTGTTTTGGTAAAAACTGAATTTGTATAGGTTAATCAAGCAAGGGTTAAAAATCCTTCACTGGTCTAGTAACTCAAGGTCTTGAGTTAAGGCAAAAAACAGTCTTCACAGTAGTCAAAAAATTAACGCCATTATGTCCGTCCGGGCCTCACTCTGTGCCATTGGCTCTTGGTTTAGACATCTTTCAGTAGAATTCCTGTTTTCTCAGTGCACAATAAATCAGAACTCTTCTTTGTTGGCTAATGATCATTCACTCATTGAACAAGTACTTACTGAGGTCTCATTCTAGGCTAGGTTCTTATCTCTCAGTTCTCAAATGTCCCTTCCTCAAGGTGGCCTTCCCAGACCCCCTAAATTAGGTCCTATACCCCTGCCCCTTTAAGATAGTCATCACCCTTGTTTTATATCAATACTTGCCTCTTCTGCCAAAAAATAAGTCCCCCTTACATTATGGATTGCAAGTGTCTTATTCACCACTGTATCTCCAGTGCTTAGCACATACTGGGCATTCTAAAGACAGGTACCAGATACATGAATAAATGAGTGAAAGAAAGCAAATGGTAAGAACCAGGAAGGTTAGCGGCAGGCATGTAACAATGAAAAATAGCCCCTGATAACAGGGAAGGGGCAAAAATTACTGTCACCCAGTTTAGAAGCAATGGCCCCTGAAGCCATCATTTCCTCTCAGCTCAGCTCAACCATATAAGTTTCTAAGGATAGCCTTGGTTCACCAAGAAGAAGAATGTGCGCAGTAGCGTTTAAGATGACAGGACTACAAATCATTTTATAAAGATTTTCATCCAAGAAAGTAATAGGTTTCTTACTTAAATGGATACATTCAGTTATTTGGAAAATTTAATATATGAGTAATATTTTATTCCTACAGTTATGAGGTACCAGTGAATATATTTATCACTTATACAAAAAGAGCCTAGAAGAATGCATGAGAGAAAAACTTCCATGTAATGAAATTAAGTCAAGTAAGTGCTTTAGAAAATATTATTTCAAATATTATTTATTCAAGTATAACATAAAGGCAGTAAAATGAACAACTCTTAAGTGTACAGCTTGAATTTTTACATACACTTGTGTAACCACCAGTCTTAGTTCAAGGTACAGAACATTTTCAGTGTCCCAGAAGGCTCCCTTGTGCCTCTCCTCTCTGTCACCCACCCTGCTCCAGGTAACCATTATTCTAACTTCTATCACCATACATTAGCTGTTCTTGAACTTCATAGAAGTGGAATCATATGTATGTGCTCTTTTGTACCCGGCTTCTTTCACTCAACATTACTTTATGTAGCTATATATTCCTTCATTGCTGCTTAGTATTTCTTTGTAGGAATACACCACAATTTAATAAATTTGGTGGTGGGGGGGATTAAAAACATGACTCTATGAGCTGCAAATTATTCCCTGTGTATGCCAGCCCTTTCAAATTAAATGATCTTATAAAAGGTGGGTTGGAAATGTTATCACCTGAAAGGGCGGAAGGAGAGAAGTCTTTCTGGGAGTGGATTTGCTAAGTACTCTGCACAGGCTGTTTGTTTAAGTGAAACCAGCACCCTAGGAGGCGACTCCCATGGTTTGCAGATGAGGAAACTGAGCCTGAGAAAAGTTTCATGACTTCACAGTTGGTCTGAACTAACACGCAAGTGGTTAGTTACAGTAGAGAGCAAACCTGTCCTGGCAGAGACTGTGCCAGGTGACTGCTGAGGCTGTGCTACCTCATTAACAAAGACTCAGCTTTTATACAGCAGTGCAGACCTGTGTGCCTCCTGCTGGAAAGCTGGCCATTGACCTGACTTTTCTTAGGTCATTTTTTCTATCTTTCCCTTCAAAGTTTGTTTTGTTTTGAAAACAAGCAAACTTTTCTTTATGAATAAATTTTTGTGGCTTATGAATTTTTTTTTGAGTTGCACGTAGTATAATCTAAAATCTAATTAGCAACTATTGAGGTTTTTTGTTTTTTTTTTAAATTTTGGCTGTGCCACACCCTGGCCATGGCAGTGAAAGCACCAAATCCTAGCCAGTAGACCACCAGGGAACTCCTTAAGATCAGGTTTCAATATCAATGCATAAAGAAATGTTCAATCACCATAAGAAAGGATGGGTGAATTTCAAGTCAGAATTGCTGAGAAATTTCCTGGGAGGCAAAAGTCACATCTTTCAATGTGGGGTTTGAAGTGTTTTAAATCCTAACTCCCAGAAGGGTCTATATGTTGAATTCTCTGACTCATCTGATCATCTTGGAAATGAACAAAATTTCTAAATTTCCTTTTCCTTACTACCTTTCTTGATTTTCCATCCTACAAGTATAGGCATTCACAAATGTTCCATTCCTGCTTCAAACTTTATCAGAAACTTGCTTAGAATGTCCTTCAGTTAGACTAACAAAAGGGAGCATATACCCTTTAGATTTTTTTTTTCTAGTTGGGAATAAAAGAGGTTATGTTTTTAATTTTGCATTAATATTGTAAGGCAGATCAGTGTGATCAGGTCATCATTTCAGTGAGACCACAGATAAGCGTCCCCCTATGCCCAGAGGAAGACAAGAGAATACCCTGAGTGTCGCAATCAATTGTTTTAAGTCACTTTTAGAAAAAGCAAGAGATGCCCAGATTCTTTGCTTCAAAGGTATCATCATTTTCTCAGTTAGTAGAAATCCGCTTTCATATGGGATGCTTGAAAGCAGTCATTGAAGATTTGATTTGATTCTTTTTAACTTGATGAACCACCACAGGAACAATATCTTGTATTTGTATACTTTAAAAAATACTTTCCCAAATTTTTATAGTTATCTTTTTTAAAAAATTCTGAGATGTAACATATACCCATTTTGTATATGAGAAAGCTGAAATAGAGAACCTAAGGTCACACCTTGTTAGGGAGAGAGGTGACATCCAGACTTTCGGCCTCCATGTTGCCACCTCTTCCCACTGCCCACATAGCCACCCAAGCAGTGTTTGGTGAACTGCATCAGCCATTAAAAATAGCTCTCCTTCAAAACCGTCTTTGGTCTGTGATGGCTTCTCAAATCCTACCATTTGACCGTGCACTTACTATGTGTCAGGCATTGCGCTGGCTACTATATGTATATTATCCCCAATTCTTGAAACAATCCTGCAAGCTAGGAATCATTAACCCCCTTTACAACTGGGGGAACTGAGTCACTGAGAGCTCAAGAGCCTTGAATAAAGCCACATCACTTAGTAAATGCTGGAATCTGCCTTCACACTCAGATTAGTTTGACCCTGAAGCCCATTCAGTTTCCCCACGCCATCCTGCCTCTCATCAGTAAATAGTGTCTTTCCATTATCTTCTCAATTACAACTGAGACAAGTGCAGGAGCCCTAAAACAAATTGTTGACAAGCCTTAACTCACCTCAACACATCTTCCTGACAAATGGGCATTTTCTTTAGAACTTAACAAAGACATGTACTGGGTTGTATTTTTTTTTTAACTCTTGGAGCCATAGGAAAACTAGATTTGGTTGCCATGTGGTCAAGTGTTGAGTGCAGAGGGTCCTGTCTTCATCAGTGAGACTGGGGGACCCCTGATGGGGATGCTGGAAGAAAGGGTAGCTCTCTGAAAAGGTGATTGGTCCAGGTCATTCTCAAGATCTCTCTAACTCTCAAGATTGTTGTGTTCTAAAAAACAGTTCCATGATGGAAAATTGGAGAGACGTGTTCAAAGCCACTGCTTATTTCTCTCCATCAGAGTTATTGTTTTCCTTCACCAAACAGCCACGTCTTAAAGTGGAATCAAGTGGTTTCCAGCATCCAAGACAACTAGAGTGTGGCTGCAGATAGGATGGTCTCAAAAAACTGAGTCAGCCAGAAAGATACCTTGGATGCCAGTTGGGTACAAAAAAACACCGTCATGAGGTTGACTACATACTGGTCTTGTCCTGTGTGATAAAACCAGAGCCAGCCAGCAGCTGAGCGTTCTGCCCTTCCCAGTACAGTGGCTTTCTCTGTACGGCACTTTTACTTTTTCGGCAAATTTACCAACCTTCTGGCAGTTACTGTTAGGATTAATTGAGATAATATGCAGTATATGAAAGTATCTGGCACATCGTGGGTGATCTTAGTTTGCCTTCCTCTCAAACAGGATTTCCTGGAAGGAAGTTGGCACATGTGAATGGAACTGGACTCTTACTTAATAGTGAATTCAGTGGATTGAACATTGTCACATAGACTTTCTTCCCCCTTAAGGATTGTGAAACCTCACCATTTAAATTCCCCATTGTTGAAGTGAGCGCAATCTCTGTGTCAATTGCAAATGCAAACTTCTGAGTAGAAACAAAACAAAGGCTTTTATTCTACTCCTCTAATTAAATGGCTTCTTATTGTAAAGCTGTAAGAAATGCCCACTCTTTCATTTTTTAATAACAAATAGCGTAGTTCATAGGCACGTTTGAATAGATATGTCAGAGAGAGTAAGATCATATAATGAGGGTGTTAAACAGGGCATCTGCACACATCACAAATGATTGAATATAATCCCATTCATAAAATGATAAGGGCTTTACTTGCTACATAATAGGATAGCTGTTTTCATTGGAATTTTTAAATGAAATATTTTGTAGAAGATGTCAGCCTCTGAGGAGTTGGGGTGCTATAGAAAGAACACTGACCAGGAATCAAGGAATTGATTTATGCCTGGGCCTTCTTCCAACTCATCTGTGACTTAGAGAAATTTCTCCATGCTTCTGGCTGCTATCTCATCTGTGTACTGTCACGTTGTATGCCTCTCAGGAACATTCTGCTGTTCATGCAGTAAAAGTTTTGTTTTGCTTTTAATTCTAGGAAGTGGCACTGATTTGGATATTGTAGTGTTATTCTACAGAAAAAAATTAAATATCAGAAGATTCTGGCCTATGAAGTTTAGTCCAACCCTTCTTTGTCTTTGCCATAAGAAAAATTAAGGAATAAAGCAGAAAGTAACACACCATTGTAAAGCAATTATACTCCAATAAAGATGTTTTAAAAAAAAAAGAAGAATTAAGGCATCTTCTTATTCTTAAAAGTAAAAAAAACAACAAACAGCCTTTTTCATTTTTATAATTTGCCTTCAGAAGTTGACTGTCCCTTGCCCTCCCTAAGCACTTCTTTGGTAAAAAAAACCTGCCGCATACAGATATTTCACAAATGGCCTATTTCTGGGCCACGTAAAAGTGGTGACCAAAATAAGAAATTTGAGTGG
Organism: Lagenorhynchus albirostris; assembly: GCF_949774975.1. Taxonomy (NCBI): domain Eukaryota; kingdom Metazoa; phylum Chordata; class Mammalia; order Artiodactyla; family Delphinidae; genus Lagenorhynchus; species Lagenorhynchus albirostris. The sequence continues at coordinate 83,840,575 of NC_083098.1, forward strand.
AATGTGAACAAATTAAGTTAATAGTGATAATTTTTGATGGGGGAAGGATTTTCGACACAAAGAAGTCATTCAGTATTTTATTAATTCAGTATTCTATTCACAAGGTCTTATCATGGAATCTGAGAAGTTAAACAACAGAAAAAAGTTGAAAGGAACAGTCTAATTCACAAAAGAGAAATACTGGTGATAACACAAGGAAGAAAGTCAGTTTTGCAAATAACCTGCAAATTAAAACAACAGTGAGGTACCATTTTCCTGCCATGAAAGCCAACTTCCTTATATATGTCTGGTGGCCACGCATATTAGTATGACCTAGTAGGGAAAACAGTTTGGCAATATATATCAAGAACCTTAGAAACGCTCAATCCAGTAATCCCATGGATGGGATTCTGTTTGAAAGAAATAATGTAGAAGAATGTAGAGGAACACCACTGAAGAATCAAACACCCAAATTCCCACCCATGATGAGAGAGAGGGTTTACAATTTTATAGTTAATTATCCATATTTCCATATCCTATCTTCTTTCTTCCCTGTGGCCTTTAATAAGAAATCATCTACCCCAGTGTGTGTGTGTGTGTGTGTGTGTGCGCGCGCACGCGCGCGCGCGCGCGCTTGTGATGTTTCTGTTTTCCATGGTGAACACTGATTTTTTTTTGGATAATCAGAAAAAGCATATGAAAATGTTATTTCTAAAGATCACTGAAATTCAAAGTCTCCTGCTGCCCGAGCCACAAGATAAAGAGAGTAAACAACTGTCCAAGGTGACGGGAGCAGAAAGCAGTGACCATGGGAAGAAGCTTTTTGACCTTCCAACTGTATGCTGCTAGTAAGAACCCTTGCACCCTCTGAGTCTTTTCAGAATGCCCAGGACTGGTGTTACTTGTGCCCACAGCTCTCCTCCACTGCCTCCTCCCGAAAATGCGAGTATGCAGTTCACCTTTCATGAATGATCTTCTTCCGTGATCTGGAGGAAACCTTCTCCTTCCAATTCCTGTCACCCACTGCTGGCCATCAGCAGCCACCAGAACCTCTGCAGACCTCACCTCTATGTAGCCTCCCTCTACCTTGAGACCACGTTGTAAGGAGGATTCCTCTGCCCAGTGCAGACTCATCATACTTCTATTGCATTTGTTCTTCTCTCTCAGCTTTAGGTTCTGATTTCAAGTCTTTGTAGTTCTTGTTTCAAAGACAGGGAGTGAAAGAAGAGGGAAGATATAAAGGTCAGATTTTAGTCACCGGTTCTGAGCCTGTGACGCAACACTGCCCTACGTCTGTTCAGGCTTAACAAATTCAACTGTTTTCAAGTTCTATATCATTGAACAGTGACTGGTTCACACAGTCATTAATCTCTCTCCCCGCCTCTCCTCCTCCGCCTCGCCCCCCATCAGAGAGATGGGAAAAACATGCACTAAGCCAGGGCATTTATTTCTCAACAACACTTGGAGAGTCCTGTCCACATCCTCATTCATACTTGACTTCTCAATTCAGACCAGGCTCATTCATTGAATGAAGTTCTGTACTCTTTTCTGAACAGAGTAACAAGGACCAATCAAACAAATATCCTCTGGGAAATAACGTCAACATGATTACAATACAACAGGCGATTTGTCCAATTCGGCAGACCCACCGTAGAAGGCAGGCAGGCAGACCTGCTTCAGACATACCCAAAACAGCTAAAAATGCCCAAACTTGACCTTCGTGTGTGTTCATTCTGGTGAGCTGACAGGCCAGAATCAGGGGGTTTTGCTGCAGACTGTGTTAATGCTTAAGACTGCCTGGATGGGAGATTGAGCTGGGGGAAGCAGGAGATGGAGGAAAGAATATGTGTGTGTGCTGGGGCTTGTGGTGGAGGTGTGTGTGTAATTGGTGGAAGTGGTTTTGTGGTTACTTAATATTGGTGTCAGGAAGGGAATTCTGCCTCTGGAAACGAAGAACTAAAAGACTAAAGTAACATCACTTGAGCTACTGAGCTTCATTTGACTCTCATCTGAACCTTTATTGAATCTTGAAAAAGATGACCTCAAATATTCATAGTGCATTAAATGATATTGGTACCTTCTGCTCACCACTTGAATGGAAAGGGCGTTGATTAGCTCCTTGCCCTCTACCAGACTGGATAACAACATTTCTAAGACTTACTAATCTGCCCCAAATCTCTTATTCTTCTGTCTGGGGGCTACCCTATGAATCTAGACCTGTGTGTCCAATACAGTAGCTAATAACCACATGCAATGCAACTATTTAAGTTTAATTAATTAAATATAAATAAATTAGGTCCTTGTTTGTACCAATACATTTCAAATGCTTAATAGCACTTGCTTGGTAGCCACTGTATTAGACAGTGCAGATATAGAATGTTTCCCCCATCACAGAAAATTCCGTTGGACGGCACTGATCAAGATAACCTGTTCAGGATCTGAGAGTATGAAGTAAAGGCCGTGCATCCCTCTACCCTCTGAGATTAGAACCATAAGCAACAGAACTCCTGGATTTGTTTATATGCCACCCTTATTTCTGTTTTCCACATCTTTGCCATACAACCTTCACTGTAACTTTTATCTTCATGTTATATGAGATATGTATGGCCTTAGGTTGCAACGGTCAAGTTCAAGTTTTGATTATGCTCAAATTAAGACCAGGGGTATTTCCCTGTTTTTATTTTACTCTTCATCATAAATGAAACCATCATCTGATCTCCTGTGCACATTTGGACTCCAAATAAAACCTTCAGTCACCTGGAGCTTTTGTTTTATTCCTACTATTTTTTTGACATTGTGGAATTCAATGAAGAACATAATTGTTCCAGAGCCCAGTTTAAGTACCTATTCCCCTTGCAGACATTTCTTCAAAAACTTAGAACTTGAAATTCATCAACAAGTGAAAACTGAATAAGAGACATGACATAGACCAAAGAGTAGATCACAGGCCCATAGTCTATGTTTTCTGTAATGGATTTATTACTAAAAAGTTGTGGTTAAAGGGAAATCTAGCAAACCAGTCGAGTTTTCAATGTGTTGAGGAAGCAAAAGAGAGTACTGGGGTAGATCATTTTGTAAAGAAAAAAATTATTTTGTTACATGACCTAAATCACCTTCTAATTCATCTGTTTGGTAAATTCAGAAGCCCATGTGTTGTGTGGTTATTTCAGTAAGGCTTATACCTACATAACCAGTCTGTTTGGACCTCAGATCAGTTCATTAAATACAAAATTAAGTCGAGTTGTTTAGGATCAAGTAGATGAAAATGTTATTGGTTTTTTATATATTTATTTATTTATTTTTGTTTGGCTGAGCCACGCAGCATGCAGGATCTTAGTTCCCCGATCAGGGATTGAACTCACGCCCCCTACAGTGGAAGTGCAGAGTCTTACTGGTTGTATTTTTTAAATGCCACACCTGGGCTTCCCTGGTGGCGCAGTGGTTGAGAGTCCGCCTGCCGATGCAGCGGACACGGGTTCGTGCCCCGGTCCGGGAAGATCCCACTTGCCGCGGAGCGGCTGGGCCCGTGAGCCATGGCCGCTGAGCCTGCGCGTCCGGAGCCTGTGCTCCGCAACGGGAGAGGCCACAACAGTGAGAGGCCCGCGTACCACAAAAAAAAAAAAAAAAAAAAAAAGCCACACCTTACGTGTTGGAATTGTTTGGGCCTGGCTGTGGGTTTTTCCTAAAGGTGTTTTAGGAATTCTTTATATACAGTGTTTCTTCATAGTTATAATTATATTACTGTGGAGTTTGCAAAAGAGACATTCACTGAATGAATGAATGAATGACAATGCTACTTTATTTAATATGACTAACCCAGTAATTCTAAGACCTGCAGTTATGACTTGGGTGTTTCTAATTCATTCAAAGGAGTCATAAGAATTTAAAAAATTCTAGTAACAAATCGAACTTAGATTCACTTTAATTTTATTTTTTTTAAGTTTTTTTTTAAATTTATTCATTTTATTTGTTTATTTTTGGCTGCGTTGGGTCTTCATTGCTGTGCACTGGCTTTCTCTAGTTGTGGCGAGCAGGGGCTACTCTTCGTTGTGGTGCACAACTTCTCATTGAGGTGGCTTCCCTTTTTGCAGAGCACAGGCTCCAGGCACACAGGCTTCAGTAGTTGTGGCTCGTGGGTTCAGTAGTTGTGGCGCACGGGCTTAGTTGCTCCGTGGCATGTGGGATCTTCCAGGACCAGGGCTCGAACCCGTGTCCCCTGCATTGGCAAGCGGACTCCCAACAACTGCACCACCAGGGAAGCCCTATACTGCCATCTTTTGTCAATTTCCCTTTTTGTTATACTCATGCCAAACTCAGGCTTTTTTTTTTTTATTTTTAACTGTTTACTTCAAAGTAAATAAACTCAAATAATTTGGAAAATTATGCGCTCTAGTTGTCTTAATAATTTCTTTTTACAGTTGGTTTCTTCATTAAGGCTTTGAACAAGGCCCCCAGAGTATGCTTAAGTCTCTTTTTTTCACCATTTTATTATTTTATTATAATAATTTCAAACATACAGCAAATTTGGATCTTACAATGAACACCTACATACCCAAAACTTAAATTCTGCCATTAGCATTTGCTATACTTGCTTTATCATTATCTACCTCTTAATCCATTCCTCAATCCATATATTCTGTATATTTTTTTGATGGCCTTCAAAAACAAAGTGCTGAACTTTGGGATACTTACCCTGAAATACTTCATTAACTAAAGTTCAATATTTGTTTATAGTTTTTTTAGATAAAATTTGCATAAAATGAAATGCACTCATCTTAGGTGTATATTTACTGAGCTTTAACAAAGGCATACCCTGATGTAACCCAAACCTCAGTCATGATAAAGACATTACCATCACTCCAGAAAATTCTCTTCGTGCCCCCTCCAAGTCAATCCCTGCCCCTACCCCATCTCCCAGAGTCAACCGCTGATGTTATTTTTCCTACCACATATTAGTTTTGCCTGTTTTCGAATTTCATATAAATGGAGTTTACTCAGCATGTACTCTTCTGTGTAAGACTCCTTTTACTCAGCATGTTTTCTGCTAATGATCTGTGCTAATAAGCTAGGGAGCCATGATATTGCATGTATCTGATTTTAATGAGCAATATTCCGTTGTATGACTATATCACAGTTTGTTTATCCATTCTCCTATTCTCAGCAGATTCTTTTTTTTTTTTTTTGGCCGCACAGCATGTGGGATCTTAGTACCCCGACCAGGGATCGAACCCACGTCCCCTGCTTTGGAAGGCAGATTCTTAACCACTGGCCGACCAGAGAAGTCCCACAATTTATTATTAATCTTCATTAATTTTTAAAAATATTTATTTATTTTCCTTTTTTCTTGGCTGCGTCGGGTCTTAGTTGTGGCACATGGGATCTTTGTTGAGGCATGAAGGATCTTTTTCCTTACGTTGTGCGATCTGCTCGGGTTTCTCTCTAGTTGCGGTGTGCAGGCTTCCCTCTAGTTGTGGCGTGAGGGTTTTCTTTCTCTCGTTGAGGCGTGAGCTCAGTAGTTGTGGCACATGGGCTTAGTTGCCCCGTGGCATGTGGAATCTTAGCTCCCTGACCAGGGATGGAACCTGTGTCCCCTGCATTGGAAGGTGGATTCTGAACCACTGGACCACCAGGGAAGTTCCATAATTTATTATTAATCTTCATTATTATGATGTTAAGGACTTCACCTACGTGGAAAAACTCAACAGTGTTCAATTAAGAAGAGCATTCCCATGAAAATGCAGTGTTTTGCCAATAAATTGGAGCTTTGAAGGGATGTGGTTGTAAAGACACTAGTGGGCTTTTGAGCTACAGGAAAATAACTATCACAGTGCCACTTGAGTTGTGAATTGATCTGGAGTCAATCATAAAGTGAATTTTACATGAACTTTGGGTTGGGAGAAAAGAAATCTGACCTTTAGTGCTAGCCCTACCACTAATTAGTAACTTTGTCATCTTGAGAAATAATCCAGTCACCAAAAGGAAATGAGGGGTTGAGCGAGATGATCTCTAAGGTGTGGTTCACGTCATTAACCATTTCTCAAATAATGTGCTAAGCTTTGAGGGCACAGTTAGGAATAAGACATATCTTTTGGTCTTCACGCTGTTCACAATGTAGGAGTGCCAAATGGTGTTCTCCAGCTGTAAAGTGTCTGTGATATTGCTGATTCATTGTGTACCTCCTTTTGGGCAAAGCACAATATAGTCAGTGGATGAATGAGTGAATTGAATGAATTAATGAATAGAAGCAAAACAAGAACACTGTAACGTAGCTAAGGTGACCGATAGGTCTACAACCAGTTGTAATATAAGCAGAATATGCTGTCTGCTGTAATAAAGACTCTGTGCTTGGGGAACAGTGGAGGAATGACTAAATAAGATGTGATTCTGAAGTAGTAACTGCTTCCTCATAGAGTCTTTAGGAAAAGAAAGTCTAAACAGTAAGTCACATTTCTGATGTAGGAAAACTTCTCCATGTATGTATTTCCATGTACCTGAAAATGTAAATAAATGATACATTTTGGAATCTAAAAGCCCTGTTGGTAGAGTACAAGATCCATATGCTGTAGATCTTAAATTTCACCCTTTTTGATTTATTTTTGAATGAATGTGTGGAGTTTTGTTTTTCTGTCTGTGGTAGCCTTTCTCCCTAATTTTTGCATTTCAGTCCCCTCCCGCATTTATATATTCATTCAACGGGTATTTATTAAGTACCTATTATTAACATGAGGCGTGAGGTGGTAATACCACAGGGAGGTGTAAACTAACTGAATAAGACTTACCTGAAGCTAACTGTAAGATCTGCTCCAGTTTGTAAAGGTACCAAATCACAGTCACATTTATACGTTGTGTTAGAAATGAAAACCTCTGTGTGTGTGTAGGTGTGTGTGTACACGCCTTATGTTTCCCAGCAAGTAGAAGCTATTATATCAACTGTCATACTTAACAGTTTTTAATAGAATGCTATACTATAGTTTGCTTTCCAAGGATCCCTAAGAGGAATTTCTAGATTTACCAGTAATTTAAGCATTTTTCATGAAAAGGAATTTAAAGAAGCATCAATTTTAGGTAACTGGTCTCCTGGGATATGTATTACTAGAAAGTTCACTGATGATATGTGACCCAAATCAATTGTGTATTCACCAGACTAAGGAAAACCAGCTTGCTCAATAAAGTAAGTTCAAATTGTAAATGGACAATAGAGTTTTGAAGGTAGGCTGGTAACAGCTTGACATTTGTCTCTTTCTAGAATTAGAGAAATTTTAAACAACAATAAGTGTTTACAGTTTATCATATAAAATGAAGGAAACTTCTTTTGAATTTATATTTCTCTGAGTTTTCACCAGTTTTTAAAGCTAATTCTTTTTTTTTTTTTTTTTTGCTGTACGCGGGCCTCTCACCGTTGTGGCCTCTCCCTTTGCGGAGCACAGTCTCCGGACGCGCAGGCTCAGCGGCCATGGCTCACGGGCCCAGCCGCTCCGCCGCATGTGGGATCTTCCCGGACCGGGGCACGAACCCGTGTCCCCTGCATCGGCAGGTGGACTCTCAACCACTGCGCCACCAGGGAAGCCCTAGAAGGAGCTTTTAAAAGCTACCAAGGCCCAGGACCCTCCACAAATTCTAGGTTGGTTTTTTTTTTTTAAGATCTCTAGCCAAGGTTGTTCAGCCGAGGCTGATGTGTAATAGTTTAGACCAAATGACAGGTTAGAAGCCATCGTTTCTGCTGATAGCCTTGCTTTGTGCTATAGATAAACAGGTTTATGAGTGAACCACTGCTTAACCCACACAGGTGCTGATCTGGTTCAACCCTGGTCAAAACTTCTCTTACAGATTTTCCATAGTTTGCTGTAAAATTTACCTCCCAACAGGTTTTGTTCTTTATTCTTATCTGCCCTCTCTTTTCTTTTTTCCTAAGAGAGAAGCAGGAGAAGGCAGATAAAATAAAAGGAAATAGGAAGATGATCAATTGTTTCTGTTCCTTTTGTGTGTGTGTGTGAAATAGATAAGGGGTAGATTTATTGAGAGAGAGACACACTCCACAGAGTGCGGTCCGTCTCAAAAGGCCAGAGCGGCCATGGGAGCAACACACTCCGAAGACAGAGTGTGGGCCATCTCGGAAGGTGAGAGGCCTGTTTCTGTTCCTTTGAGCGATCCCAGTTAACACTGCTCAGGACAGCAGGCGCAGACATGGAATCAACAGGCACTTTAAGGGGTTGCACTTTAGTGACATTTGGCTGTAATAATTGCAGAAAAAACTATCTCCAGGAATATGATAATTTTCTATAAATTTTTTCTACAGAGAGAGAGAGACCTGACCACTTTTCACAACAGAATTTCTAGGAGGAGACTTCTTTTTTCGAATGTCCTTTGTTAATTTTCTGTTTGAGCATCAGCACTTCTCTTCAAAGATAAGTCAGGGGCTTCCCTGGTGGCGCAGTGGTTGAGAGTCCGCCTGCCGATGCTGGGGATGCGGGTTCGTGCCCTGGTCCAGGAAGATCCTACGTGCCACGGAGTGGCTAGGCCCGTGAGCCATGGCCGCTGAGCCTGTGCGTCCGGAGCCTGTGCTCCGCAACGGGAGAGGCCACAACAGTAAGAGGCCCGCGAACTGCAAAAAAAAAAAAAAAAAAAAAAAAGATAAGTCATATTAGCACCACTCTTCTGTTACACCAAAAAGGATGAAATGCCCTTTTCAGCAAGGGCAAAGAGGCATAGAGTAAAATTTTACTAAAGGAATTAAGGAGGGAAAATGACAGCTTTTTATAAGACCTGGAGAGTACATTTGTGGAACTGGAAAAATGAGTGAGAAGAGTGAATTGGGGTTAGGTGAGATTACTGTGTGACCTTGGTTACCCCATCCCATGATAATACATACCAGGAAGGAGAGGTGTAGTGAGACCCTTTGCTACTTAGGATTCATTCAGTTGCAAGTGACAGAAATCCAATCCCAAATAGCTTAAGCAATCGATCAACAAACAAATATATCAAATTAAATTCTATGCATAAAATTACGTATATACATATATATTTACTTAGCTGGAAATTCCAAGGGGTGGAACATGACTAAATCAAAGGAGTCAAAAGAGGTCATCAGGATTGTTTTTCTCTATCTCTCTGTTGTCCTCTGTGTTGGTTTTTTGTTTTAACAATTCTCATTCCTATGGAAAACCCCACAGCTTTCTCATCCCCAGAAGGGCTCTGATTCACCAGCATGGTGCCACACCTGGACCTGTCCCTGAGTCCTGGGACATGGAGGGGTCTGTTGATAGGAGACATGAGAGGGTAGATGGGCAGGAGAAAGTAGGTGTCTGCTGTACTCCTTAGCTCCCTTTCCTCAGTGCAGGCGCCTAGTTGATTCCCACATCTTATGCCTCAGACTCCAAAGTTGAATTACACCGCCTTCCTTGCACTTCCATTTACTAGCATGGATTTACAGCTCTCAGGGTGGTTTATCTGTGTAGCTAAGCCTATTGATAGCTGCTGGAGGTTTTATCATTTCAGCAAGATTTTACTCTGAGAACACTGAGTGCTTGACTTGTCTCTATTGAGAAACTTTATCATTTCCTTTTTTTCCACCAAGGGGATGCCCATTTACAAATATCTAGTTCTAGAATTGGCATAAGAGTACAGATCTGATTGGGAAGGAACCAGTATTATGAACATTATTATCTCCTTGCTTTGTTTCAAGAGCAAGAAAACCTCCTGAATAATCCTTGGGGGGGAATAAATACCACATGCTATTCTGTCAGCATTACGTTTATTAAGGATTTGTATTCTCTTTCCTAGTCATTTGAAGTTTGGGGTGAGTTCAATTTTATATCTCTGTTGCGTGGTACCACATAATAGGGAGTGAAAAAATATCTATTGAATGACTGAATGAAGAGTCAAGAATTTTTGGATCATTTTACTGGATGTTCTAATTTGCCAAAGTCAGAATTATATGTTAAAATTCATAATATTACCCCAGAACATCCACATTTATTTGTTATAATTTAGATTTATTATAATTAATATGTTTTTAGTTATCATATTTATGAGCAGGAAGAAATAAAACACTGATGCCCACCCTTCTTTAGTTGAATTAACCCTTGATAATAACTGGCCAGAGCAGTGAGCGCCCTTTCCAGTTTCTTATCTCTCTTGACAAAACTTAAAATTTTTTTCGTGTACATTCCTAGGGCACTTTGTGGAAGAACTTCACACTCTTTGAGCACTTGCTGTGTGCCAAGTGTTCTGTGGACACACTGTCTTAGTGAAATCCCACAGCCATACCGTAAATCCTTCTTCCTCTTTCTCAGCTGTTAAGAGAATCAGTCATTCCCTCCTTCATGATACCATCTATTGTGGCATTTATCACACTGCACTGTAACAATTATTTGTTTGTATTTCTGTGCCTCCTACTAGACTATGAGTTTTTCAACTACAGAGTCTGTCTTATTCAGATGTGTATTCTCAGTACCCAGCTCACAGTGGGAACTCTAGAAATATTTTTTAACAATTTGGGTATTTTGTGATCTTTATTTTACAAATTAACATCTGAGGCTTGCCCAAGGTTACTAAGTGGAAAGTGATAAGGTTAGTTGTTTTTTTGTTTTTTTAATTTATTCTTGGCTGTGTTGGATCTTCGTTTCTGTGTGAGGGCTTTCTGTAGTTGGCAGAGAGCGGGGGCCACTCTTCATGGTAGTGCGCAGGCCTCTCACTGTCGCGGCCTATCGTTGCGGAGCACAGGCTCCAGATGCGCAGGCTCAGTAGCTGCGGCTCACGGGCCTAGTTGCTCCACGGCATGTGGGATCCTCCCAGACCAGGGCTCAAACCTGTGTCCCCTGCATTGGCAGGCAGATTCTCAACCACTGCGCCACCAAGAAAGCCCCTAAGGTTAGTTTTTGAGCTCATGTATACCGGACTCTGTCTTGTTTTCTTTCTGCTAAACCACTCTGGATTATTAGAAAGGAAGGTTGGCTGGAGTGATGAGGGTGACTGAGGAGGGGAAATATAAGGGAACGATGAAGAGAGTCATTGCTTGCTGGGGCTGGGAATGGAGGTTAATTATACATTGCTCAGTTTAGCAGTGCTCTGGCCCTGGCACTCCCGTCCCCAGTGCACGTGCGCCCATACACAAACACACACACACACACACACACACGCACGCACACATGCACGCATGCTCGCATATACAGACACCATCAGGGACTGCGTCACAAAGTCTGAGTGAGCAGGGACCAGAGAAAGCATTTTCTTGAAAAGCCATTCACTGTGAGGATAACAAAGAGCTGGAGCACTAAGCCATCCACCAGGACATTAAAAAAATCATTGTCATAATGGAACCTTCTCTGTAGGGTTATTCTGTGTGGTGAGATTTTACCTATATGGTTCTAGTTTGAGATGAAAGCAGGGGAAAATACGTAACATTAACATTACAGTTCCCACAGTTGCATGTCTGCATGTTATTTCTTGGACATGAGGGTTGGAATGGGAGAGATTTAGGAGAAGCCTTTGAAATAGATCCTCCTGAAGCGGGGGTGGTGAGTGTAGCATCTGCCATCTTTCCACTCTCACATGCTTGGCTTTTTTTTTTTTTAAATAACATCTTTATTTGGGATATAGTTCACCTATTTAAAGTGTACAATTAGGGGCTTCCCTGGTGGCACAGTGGTTAAGAATCTGCCTGCCGATGCAGAGGACATGGGTTCGAGCCCTGGTCCGGGAAGATCCCACATGCCACGGAGCAACTAAGCCTGTGCGCCTCAACTACTGAGCCTGCGCTCTAGAGCCCACGAACCACAACCACTGAGCCTGCGAGCTGCAACTACTGAGGTCCACGCGCCTAGAGCCTGAGCTCTGCAACAAGAGAAGCCACCTCAGTGAGAAGCCTGCGCACCACAACAAAGAGTAGCCCCCGCTCACCGCAACTAGAGAAAGCTGCGCGCAGCAACGAAGACCTAATGCAGCCAAAAATAAATAAATTAATTTTTTTAAAAGAAGTATACAATTCAATGGGTTTTAGTATATTTATAGAGTAGTTCAACCATCATTACAATCGATTTTAGAACATTTTCATCACCTCTCTAAAAAAATCCCCTGTACCCATTACCAATCACTTCCCTTTTCTTCCCACCCCCTAGTCCAGCCATATACAAAACTAATCTACTTTCTGACTATAGATTTGCCTATTCTGAACATTTCATATACATGGAATTGATACAATATGTGGTCTTTTGTGACTGGCTCCTTTCACTTAGCTTAATGTTTTCAAGGTTCACCCATGTCTCAATACTTCATTCTTTTTTATTGCTGAGTAGTTGTTTTGCATTGTATGAATAGACATATTTTATTTATCTTTATTCATCAGTTGATAGACATTTGAGTTGACTTTACTTTTGGGCTATTATAATGCTGCTGTGATCATTCATGTACTAATTTTTGTGTGGTCATAAGTATTCATTTCTCTTGGGTATATACTTAGAAGTGGAATTGCTAGGTTATGGTAATTCTTTTGATGAACTGCCAGACAGTTTTCCAAAGTGACTGTACCATTTTACATTCCCATCAGCAGTGTATGAAGGTTCCAATGTCTGCACATCCTTCCAACACTTGTTATGATCAGCCCTTTTGGTTATAGTCATTCTGGTGGGTGTGTAGTGGTATCTCATTACAATTTTAATTTGTATTTCTGTGGTGGCTAATTATATTGAGCATTTTCCATGTGCTTTTTGGCCATTTGTGTATCTTCTTTGAAGAAAGTCCATTCAGATCTTTTGCCTGCTTTTCACTTGGGTCATTTGTCTTTTTATTATTGAGTTGTAGGAGTTCTTTATATATTTTAGACACAGGTCCCTTATTAGACATCTAATTTGCGAATATTTTCTCCCATTTTGTGGGTTATCCTTTTACTTTTTTTTTTTTTTTTTTAGCTGCGTTTGGTCTTTGTTGCTGCGCACGGGCTTTCTCTAGTTTTGGTGAGCGGGGGCTACTCTTCGTTGTGGTGTGCAGGCTTCTCATTGCGGTGGCTTCTCTTTTGCAGAGCACGGGCTCTAGGGCACGTTGGCTGCAGTAGTTGTGGCGCATAGGCTTAGTTGCTCCATGGCACTTGGAATCTTCCCAGACCAGGGCTCGAACCTATGTCCCCTTCATTGCCAGGCAGATTCTTAACCACTGTACCACCAGGGAAGTCTACCTTTCACTTTGTTAATGATGTCCTTTGAGGCACAAAAACATTTCAGTTGGCTAAGTCTAATTTAATGATTTTTTTTCTTTTGTGGCTTGTGCTTTTGGCGTCATATCTACAATGCCATTGCCTGATCTAAGGTCATGAAAATTTACACCTATTTTTTCTTCTAAGAGTTTTATGGCTCTTAGATTTGGGTGATTGACACATTATTATTATTATTATTATTATTATTATTATTATTATTTTTGGCCATGCCACGCAGCATGCAGGATCTTAGTTCCCCAATCAGGGATCGAACCTGTGCCCCCTGCCTTGGAAGCACAAAGGTTTAATCACTGGACCGCCAGGGAAGTCCCTTAATTTTTGTATATGGTATGAGTTACGGGTCCAACTTCGTTCTCTTGCATTTGGATAGTTGTTCTAGCATCATTTCTTTAAAAATATATATATATATATTTATTTATTTTATTTTTGGTGTGTTGGGTCTTTGTTGCTGCGCGCGGGCTTTCTCTAGTTGTGGCGAGCAGGGGCTACTCTTTGTTGTGGTGCACAGGCTCTAGAGCACAGGCTCAGTAGTTGTGGCGCACAGGCTTCGTTGCTCCATGGCATGTGGGATCTTCCCAGACCAGGGATCAAATCCATGTCGCCTGCATTGGCAGGCAGATTCCTAACCACTGCCCCACCAGGGAAGTCCCTAACATCATTTCTTAAAAAGACTATTCTTAAAAAAAAAAAAAAAAAAAAAAAAGACTATTCTTTTCCCATTGAGTGGACTTAACACCCTTGTCAAAAATCAATTCACTGTAGACATATGGTTTGAGGTTTTTTGCCTGTTTTCTGTTCTATTCCGTTGATCAATATGTCTGTCCTTACGCTAGTACTATACTGTCTTAATCACCATAGCTTTATAGTAAGTTTTGAAATTGGGAAATGTGAGTCCTCCAACTTTGGTCTACTTTTTCAAGACTGTTTTGGCTTCTGGGCCCCTTTAATTTTTTTATGAATTTTAGGATCAGCTTATCAATTTCTTCAAAGAAGCTAGCTGGGATATTGATAAGAATTGTGTTGAATACATAGATCAGTTTGAGGAGTACTGCTATTAACAATATTACATCTTTGATCCATGAACATGAGATGTTTTTCTCTTTATTTAGATCCTCTTTTCATTTATTTCAACGTTTTGATGTTTTCATATTATTTTGTTATTTTTAATGCTATTTTAAATGAAACTATTTTGTTAATTTCAGTTTTGGGATTGTTCATTGATACTGTGTAGAAATACAATTGATTTTTGTATATTGGTCTTGTATCCTGCAACCTTGTTAGACTTGTTTAGTAGTTCTAATAGTGTTTTAGTGGATTCTTTAGGATTTTATGCATATAAGATCATGTCAGCTGTGAATATATGTAGTCTTACATCTTCCTTTCCAATAGGATTGCCCTTTATTTCTTTTTCTTGCCTAATTGCCCTGGCTAAAATCTCCAGTACAGTGTTCAGTAGATGTGGCAAAGAGTGGGCATCCTTGTCTTGTTACAGATCTTAGGGGGAAAGCATTCAGTCTTTTACCATGAAGTATCATGTTAGCTGTGGGCTTTTGTAGATGCTTTTTTATAAGATTGAAGAAGTTCCCTTGGTTTCTAGTACGTTGAGTGTTTTAATCATTAAAGGTTGTTGCATTTTGTCAAATTTTTTTTGGTGTCTATTAAAATGATTGTATGTTTTTTGTCCTTCATTAATAAGGTGTACTGTATTGCACTGATTGATTTTCTTATGTTAAAACCTTGCATTCCTAGGATAAATCACACTTGGTCATGGTGTATAATCCTTTTTACGTTGTGTTCAATTCGCTAGTGTTTTGTTGAGGATTTTTGCATGTATTCATAAGAGATATTGATTTGTAGTTTTCTTGTGATGTCTTTGTCAGGATTTTGTCGCAGGGTAACACTGGCCTCACTGAATTGAGAAATGTTCCGTCCTCTTCTATTTTTTGGAAGAGCTTGTGAAGGATTGGTGATAATCATACTTTAAACATTTGGTGTTAGAATTCACTAGCAAAGCCATCTGTTCCTGGGCTTTTCTTCATGGAAAAAAAAATGTATTACTAATTCAAACTCTACTTACTATAAGTCTATTCAGATTTTCTATTTCTTCTTGAGTCTGTTTTGGTAGAAGTGTCTTTCTAGGAATTTGTCCATTGATACATCTAGGTCATAGATATATCTTTTTTATTTCTGTGAGGTCAGTAGTGATGTCCCTCTTTTATTCCTGAGTTTAATAAGTGGAGTTTTCTCTTATTTTCATGGTCATTCTAGCTAAAGGTTTGTCAATATTGATCTTTTCAAAGAACAAGCTTTCAGTTTCATTGATTTTCTTTATTATTTTTCTATTCTCCATTTCCTTTATTTCTATTCAAATCCTTATTCTTATTTATTCCTTCCTTATGTTGTTTCAGATTTAGTTTGCTCTTTTTCTAGTTTCTTAAAGTGGAAGGTTAGGTTATTTATTGCATTTTCATTGTTGTCTTCATTATTTGTCTCACAAGACAGTTTGTGAGTGACCAATGCTGAATCTCAGCCAGTGCATTCAGACCTTCTCCTTTGGGGGCAGAATAACAAGGCAACTGGATCCATGAGATGGGTATACAGAGAATAATTGATGAAATACTGGCTTCTCATTGTGATGGAGTCCATGTGGCCTTGTAGTTCTGGGGTCAAAACATGGGCTCTGGAGTCTGGCTGCCTGGGTGTGAGTTCTGTCTCTGTCATTTAGTAGCTGTGAGACTTTGGGCAACTTATGTAAGTTCTCTAAGCCTCAGTTTCCACATTTGTAAAATCAGCATAAAGCTAGTTACTCCCTCATAGTGTTGTTGTGAGGATTAAATGAGCTAACACATGAAGTCTCAGCCCAGAGTTGGTACATGGTGAATGCTCAGTCAGGGTTAGCTATCCTGTTGTTGTTGTTGATGTTGTTAGGTCAGATGAGCCTATGCTGTGCTAACTCCATGTAAAGTAGCTTCAGAGCCTGGAGTTCTGTTTCCGTTAGTTTGTACTTCCTTGCCACCCATCCATGACCTCACCTGCACGTGCTACCAGGATGAGCCTCACCTGTGTTTGCTACCAGGCGCCGAGACACATTTCCTACTGAGGTGTGGCAGCCTACGCTGTTATTACTTCCAAACAAGAAATCTTCTTTTCTCCAAAAGATCGCTGTCCTAACTTATTTGATCATCCATCCATCCATACAGTAATGATACTATGAGAACAAAGGCAGGAAATGTATTTTCTTAAGCAAATTTGACACAAGGTCAGGATGGTAGTACCATAAATTATGAAAACAGTGTCACTAAAAAATTCTCATTTACGTTTTACAGTACTTAAAGTTCTCCTCTTGAAGTGGGGATAGAAATGCTCTCTGTGAATGCACCAGAGGAGCTAACATTAAGATTCTGGTACCTGAGGCTCCATGGGGGTAGCATGTTCTCCCATTGCAGCTTCAAGGCACTGGCTGTTGTTTATGTGCCCAATGGAATAAAAACAGTATATACATGTTATTCTCATCCTTTAGCCAAAGGATGGCCGTTACTTTTCGAAGAAGAAAAAAGGTATAGATCAATCCTCATCAGGAAACCTTCAGTTAGCTTCCTTTAAAATGAAAATACAGCCAATCTCTAGTTATTTATGAATGGTATTAGTTAAGATAAAACTAAAACCTTCAAGCAAAGTAATATTTTCATAAAAATATTTTATTAACTATAGCTAGATACTAGTTTTATGTCTTTACTATTTGAATATAAATATTAGTATTTAATGTTAAAACAATAGGTGAGCATTATTTTAATAATATATTGCGTCTCTTCCTGAAAACTCAGACCATTTTCATGCATAATGTATATTTTTCTCCCTCACAGCATCTCTGAGGTTGTTATAGGGAAATAATTATTCCCATTTTACCTGTGGGAAGAAGAAATAAAATATTTCAAAAATGTTTTCCCCAAGATCTTCTAGTTAGTAGAATAAGTACAACCAGTACTCAATTACTCAATTATTCATCCCTCCCCTTTCTCTCTCTCTCTTTTTTTCTCCATTAAACTTTTCTTATTAGAAACATCACTAAGTATTAGAAAGGATGTGGATATCCCCCTTCTTTCCTCTGTCCCTATAGGTGCAGAGAAATTCGAGAATACTAGGTTATACATAGGGAAAAAGTGAAGAAAAGAACTCATTAGTCTATAAATTGATAATCAGCTTTCTTAGTGAGATATATGTATCATTAGATGAATTTTATCCAAGGATGGGTTGAAAGTAGATTTATTTTTTGGAAGACTGAATTTAGTATGAATTAGTCAAAGATATAGTTATATTAATAATTGTTTTGTTTACCTCTTCATACACGGAGGTGAGCCACTCTTGTTCTTTGTGTAGCCATGATTACAAATAATTATACGAGGATGTGAAAGATGGGCCATAAGGGGTGCTGAGAAAACTGATGGGTCATGAGTTATAAATTAGGCAATTAGAGTGGTCTGGGATCAGCAGCACAGATGTCTCTCCAGGCTTGGGCTCCTTAAACACTTAAATGTCCAATAGAAGTTTCTGTGATATGCTGAGAATCTATAATTGAAAGTTGTTAGGTTAAATACATTTTGTAGCTCTGTGTTATCAATCTGTAAATGTTATTGGCTGTCTACTATTTTCCAAAAATTTTAGGCCAGCCAGAATAAGAGACCACCAGCACTTCAGAAGATCATTTCAAAGAGTGCCAAGACATCAAGTTAAGCTGCACACACTGAAGCAACTGTAAAGTGTGTGTGTGTGTGTGTGTATTTATTACACATTATATCTAGATAATGATTTTTCGCAGGAAAGAAATGGATGATGTAGAGGTGAAATCACTAACATCATCAGATAGTGGAGACCACAAGGAACATCTCAGTTCCTGAGACCGACTCATTCTGGTTTCTTTTTTGTCACATTCAATTCTACCTGCCAATCTTCAACACAGGTTCTAAAAGAAACTTCTGGTGTAAAAGAGCTAATAGATAAACTTTGACCATCCTATGTTGCTGCCTCCTAGGGGAGCACTGGGAATAATTTTTGGTGGCTACTGAAATCTTAAGACACTTCCACTCCAGTGAATGATCAAAATAAATTTGAATCCCTGTGAGTGGACCAGGGGTGACTTATAGAAAACAGTAACAATCAGGGATCACCTGACAGATAAGGATTGATTAAACATGTATGTGGATTATCAAGATCATAGCATATAAATTACCCAGAGACCAGCCATTAATGCTGTGTAAGTGCCTTTATGGTTAAAAAGGGTACATGTGTGCTCTGTTGAATCATAGTCACGTGGGGAATTGGTTCTACCAGAACTTCTAAATTCACAAACCAATGTCTCTCAACCCATTTCCCTTCTACCCAGCACTCACCACCCCCCCGCCCCCATTTCCTCTGAGGATTTTACAACTTCCATTTAAATCTGTAGCCCTTCCCAGGGTATAACATTGTCAAAAGTATTCCTTACATGTAGTCCATTTCTAAAAGTTGATGAAAAATTTAATTACTCCACAATCTGAGATAAAGTATGGACAAGAATGAATTTTATAAATTATACAGTACTATACAAATTAGTAATTATCCTTACTACTGAAAATATAAACATTTCTTCTTCATTTTGATAGAACAGAAGCTAGATTGTTCTCTTATGCAAATGGGAAAATTATTATATTTTTGTCATTTAACAGATTTTGAATTGAGGATCTACCGTGTAGGAATAAGCCAGTAGGTTAGGCAGCACAAAGAATATGGACATGAAAGAATTTGCTCTGTGTCCTCAGGCATCTTACAACTCCTTATCACGTCCTTATACTAGTTTATATTCCCACTAGAGTATATGTGAGTCCCTGTTTTCCCCAACATTCACCACCAGTGGGTGTTATAAAATTTTAAAATTTTTGTTGATTTGATAGGACTTTTTTTGTTTAGGTTTACATTTATTTAACTGAACAAAATTCAATTTGAATAGAGTGGAACGTATTTTTATGTTTATTGGCCATAGAATTTTTCTGTACATTGCCTGTTCATGTCTTTGCTTGTATTTATTGGGTTACATTTTCTTTATTGATTCGTAAGAGCTCTTGCACATTAAGGAAATTGACTTTTCATTATGTGTTGCAGCCCATCCTGTTTGTAGTTTGTCTTTGATTTTAATAAATATTTCTGAATTCCATTTAATTCTTGATAGAAAGAAAAGTAATGATTGGGACCAGTTTTTAGTTTGATTTGAAATTTAGATAAATTCTCAGTTTCAATCTTAGCTACTGTGTTTAGTTATTTAATTCTCCAACCTAAGTTCAACTATTAACTGATGTGTCTTTTGGCACATAGGTATGTGCATATAAAGAATCTAAAATGGAGATTTCTTATATCATAATTTTTTAATTCTTCATTTCTGAAAGAGAAGTAAGTACCATTAATGGTATTCTATTTCTTCAATTAATTATTATTATTACTATTTTGTAGTTTTAGTGACAATCACGCAAAAGAAATTTAATAAGCAGTTACTGTTAATCACGTGCTTGTAAGTTTGAGGGATGTGTCGAGTTCCTCATCATAAAAGTATGTTTTCACAGTAATGTGTTTTTTCCAATTTAAAAAATTGTCCATTTGAGTAATTATGAGGAGTCATGATCGACACTAACATTTCCATTAACACTTCAGATCAAAGTGATTTTCATATAAATGTTTTTATAGTTTCACTTGGAACTAACTCTGGGACTGATAATTTCAGTTTTGGCATTTCTAAAAACATACTGTGTTCATAAGTTGCTCCATTGCCATTTTTTTGGTTTCCTTTTCTGTAAAACAAAGCCAGAGAAATGAGGTGCTTCTCAGAGCACTGACGTGTCAAGGACACATATGGATTTCAAATTGGAAACCTGAAACAAATATGGTAGGAGAACAGCAGAGGCACATACATGTATACTCTTACTATACTTGTATACTCTTACTATTCCTTGTTTTAAATTATTATTTATTTATTTTATTTAGTTTTGGCCACGTTGGGTCTTTGTTGCGGCACGCCGGATCTTCCTTGAGGCATGTGAGATCTCTCGTTTCAGTGCGTGGGCTTCTCTCTAGTTGTTGCGTGTGGGTTTTCTCTTCTCTAGTTGTGGCGTATGGGCTCCAGGGTGCCTGGGCTCTGTAGTTTGCAGCACGCAGGCTCTCTAGTTGAGGCGTGCAAGCTCAGTAGTTGTGGTGCGGGGGCTTAGTTGTCCCGTGGCACGTGGGATCTTAGTTCCCTGACCAGGGATCGAGCCTGCGTCCCCTGCCTTGTAAGGCAGATTCTTTACCACTGGACCACCAGGGAAGTCCCTGAGTTTTCTTATTATGATTTATGGCTCTATATTGTAAGTCAAAAATATTTTACCAATAGTTTGGAATTCTTATCAAGAGCAATTGTTAAGCACCCAAGTTAGTGAATTTCTATAGTCTTAGTTGAGATCACACTATACATACGTTTTCTGTGTATGTCCTTGGCAGGGAGAGAGGTTGAAAGCAAATGGCTTGGATATGATATATTTTGTAAGGTGCTATCAGCTTGTCATGCACATATGACAACTATGTAAATGAACAACAACAACAACAAAACCGAGAGAAAGTCTTAAACTTTGTGTATAAGTTTTAAGTTTCAAATGTGGAATTATAGTTTATGCCGTGCTGTGATGAAACAGGAATTCTCATCGATTTCCAAGTCTGATTGCAAATGACGTTTGCCACACACAATTGTCAACTGTATTAAAAAAGGAATGCTGAAGCAATGTGGCAGTAAAGTCAGCTGGAGAAAGGCAGATACGTGGATAAGAAGCCTTCCTGAGGAAGATGATTCTGGAGGAGAATTGTAAAAGAAAACAAGGATCTGTTCGGACATAGGAAGTAGAAAGGTAGTTGGGGATTTTGTATGTGGTTGTGTGTCTGTCGAGGTTGAGAGGAACAAAGGGAAATTATGCAGTGGTTTGTAGTCACAAGTTAAACAGAGATTTGCAGGTCATGATCAAAAAGCTCCTAATGTTATGGATGACCAGGATCACATCAAATTGCCTTCATGGGAGTAATGTGATCCCAGCCACACTTAAGGTAGATGGTTCTTCCTGCTGCTTTCAGGATGGTTAGCAGGGAAAGTGGCTAAAGGAGAGAAGCAAAGAGGTTGTGCATGGTTAGTGTTGAGCTAAATTGGTAAGAAAGGAAAGGAAAATAATTGGCATTAAGAACTTAATGATGGGCTGAAAAGGAGAGAAGGGAGCTAAAACGAGATTATTTTATCAAGTCGTTTTAATTTTTCTGATAACCAAAGTTATGCTGAAGATAGACATGTATAATGTTAAAATAGAAGAACATAAAGAGAAAAACTTAAATCACCAATATTCTTACTATCCAGAGACAACTGCATTCAATATTTTGTAATATTTTTCTAGTTTTTATTTCTATAGTATCAGTTGAGCTCACACTATACATACGTTTTCTGTACTATTTTGTTTATCTCACATGTCATAAACCTTCATTCATGACATTAAAATTCTTCATAAATGTAATTTTTAGTGACTGAACAAATAATATAATTTTTAGTGGCTTCTGTACCACCATTTATTTAACCATTTATTTCCTCAAGGTGGAGCATTTGGATAATTTCTAAATTTATTATAAAGAATTCTGAGATAAGCATCTTTGTATGAAAACTTCACTTTTATTATTTCTTTAGGATAGATCTTAATGATATAATTGCCAAGTGAAAAGAATGAACATTTTCAAAGCTCTTCATATATATTACAGTTTTGTTTGTTTGTTTGTTTTGCGGTACGTGGGCCTCTCACTGTTGTGGCCTCTCCCGTTGCGGAGCACAGGCTCCGGATGCGCAGGCTCAGCGGCCGTGGCTCACGGGCCCAGCCGCTCCGCGGCATGTGGAATCTTCCCGGACCGGGGCATGAACCCGTGTCCCCTGCATCGGCAGGCGGACTCTCAACCACTGCGCCACCAGGGAAGCCCAACTTTTTGTTTTTTTAAGGAAAGTTTTGATCAGTTTATATTTGTCTTACTGAAGCGTGACATTTTAGCACTACTCATTAAAAATATTTGCTAATTTTGTTGGTTAAAAGTGATATTTTAAATATATTTCTTGCCTTTATTTACATTTATTTGCTTACCAATGAGGCTGAACATTTTGTTGGGTTTGAGAGTCATTTGTAATTCCTAGAAGTGAGAGATTAAAATACATATGCTATGCATATAAGTACATTAATTGGCATATTTAATATTATTAGCATACAAGACATCTAAAGAGATTGTAGAATATTATTTCAAGTGGAAGAACAGAAAGTAAAGGCCAAGTGATGTAGATCTTCCAAAGCAGACCATAGTCATGAGGGGAACTAAGTAAGTATGGGATCATGAAGCCCAACATGGAAAGAGTATGGAATAGACAAAGAGCAGGAGACTCAAAGGGCTGGGTGGAGATGAAGGCCAGACAGTAAATGAGGGAGGTGCCCACTCACTATGGTCCTCCACCTCCACCTCCACCAGGCCTCGGGAGCTTCTCAAGCTTTCCAGGCAGGCTCTTGTTTATGCAAGTCTGTATTTCCCTCAAATTTGGCAGTTTCCAAGGGTATGGACCTTTTGTATACCCTCTCTCCCACCCACCCAGTGTGTCTCTTAAATGTGTAGTTTATTGCTTTTAATAATGGAGGTTGCTGAGACTATATTTTGTCTATTTTTTGTTTCTTGGCCCTGAAGTCTGTTTTCCATAGTGTGTACATTCTTTTGAATTAAAGAACCATAAAACTACCAGAGAAAACGAGAAATGGAGAGGACTGCAGAGTTTATGCACAATACAATTTAGCAATGAAGTTAAGGACTGAGGGTGTTGGTTGGCTCAAACCTAGATTTTAAAAAATAATATTCCGAAGTGCTGCCTGGTGGTTAACAGCACTCACACTATATATTTGTGCTTTTACTGCTTATGACTGAATGCTGTGCCATGAAAAACGTTTTGCCCCGTATTACTGACACGGTATTATGGTACCACCCTTCTCCTAGCTGCTCAGGCTGAAATGTGAGTCATCCTGGACACTGCCATCCCACAGGTCATGCATTAACCAGCTCTGTCCATCCTGCCTTTATGATACTACTCAAAGTCAACTTCCCTTCTCACAACCCCAGGGTTACCAGGCTAGTGTAAGCCACCATCATCCCATCCCTGGATGACCAGAACAGCCTCCAGCCCATCTCTCCTCCTTTGCATGCCTGGGATCTCTTTTCTACACCAGAGTGCTCTTAAGAAAAAGAAAATCAGATCTCATCATTTCTCTGCTCAGAATCCTCCATTAAGCCCAACAGAATCAAAGTCCTTGCCTGTAAGCCCTTCATCTGACCCCTGTTTGTTCTGCTCACCCTACTTCAGCATCACTCTTCTTTTCTTGCTATTCTTCAGATACCCCAAGCTTCCTCCCCCACTGCAATCTTTCCTTGAGAGAAAAAGGACAGCCTCCATTTTTTCCTCCTAACTCTGCTTTATTCTTCCTCATAACGTTTGTCACTATGCCCCCTCCCCAAAACATATATATTTCCCTGTTCATTATGTTTCCTCAGTATAACAGGAAGGATCTCATCTGTCTTGGTCACCACTTTATCTTCAGGGTCTAGAATAAAGACAGTTGATGACCAGTAACCATTTGTTGAATGATCAAATGACTCACATAAGCAATTCAAAATTGAGTGTCTTGAGAAGTTACCATTTGCTCATAGAAAATTAAGTTCATTATGTCTAAACTGTTTGCTTCAGTACTATTTTATGTTGTCCTTTTTCTTTTTTTTCTTTTTTCTTTTTTTTTTTTTTTTGCGGTACGCAGGCCTCTCACTGTTGTGGCCTCTCCTGTTGCGGAGCACAGGCTCTGGACGCACAGGCTCAGCGGCCACGGCTCACGGGCCTAGCCGCTCCGCGGCATGTGGGATCTTCCCGGACCGGGGCACGGACCCGTGTCCCCTGCATCGGCAGGCAGACTCTCAACCACTGCACCACCAGGGAAGCCCTTGTCCTTTTTCTTGAACATACACTCTTTGCTAATTTTAGCATTCTATCTAAACTAATCAGCCTTGCAGTTGATCTTTTAAAGATGTCCTCGTGTTTCTAATTAATGACTTAACCAGTGTTTATAGATCCATAGCAGCTAAAGTTTTAATCTGCTAGATTCTTTTTTGTACAGTTTCTATTATTTCCATATTAAAAAATTTTTTTTCTTTACAGTATCTATGTTCTCAAAAAGTAAGAGCTTCCTTAAGAAAAAAAAAAAAATGTTCACAGTCTGTTAAAGACAACGTAACTTATTTAGTACCTTGACAGCCATTCAAGCCCCAGACAATATTCAATTTCTTGGTTGATTAAGGTATTATATTTATAAAATATATTACGTTTAAGGTTAATGCCAATGTTGATAATACCCAATTCTTGAAATAAAAAAATTCTTCAGGAAAGAAGTTTTTTTTTTTTAATCACAAAGTAAAGAGATTCAGAGAAGTGCATGTTTTAAAGTTGTGAGGTTTGTGATTGCCGTGTTAGTAACCTATGACTGTAAATCAGACTGCAGCCTACTGGCATCTCTGGCAGGAAGCTTTTGCCCGTGGACTTTGGTCAATTTGATAACACTCCCTACCTGACTCTATAGCACTTAGTGCCTGCACAGCAGGTGATGCTGCGTTTCACCCAGTATTTTATATGTTTTAATTGTTTGACATTTAATTCTCTCTCCAAAAAGATTATTAGCTCCTAGTTAATAGAGTCCACATCAGGGTCCAGGTCTTTGACTGCCTTCTCCCCCTGTGCTTGAGTACGTCCCAGAATATTATTGAAAATATATACGTTTGGATGGAAAAGCACAGTACTTGGTAAATCCAGGATGGTAGGGGATTTCTGTGGTAATTTAGAGGAAATTAGTAAAACACCATTTAATTATTAAAGAGCAAAACTTACATAATACTTTGCAAGATCACACACTTCCTGGGCTCTCATTATCCTGATTGCTCATTGGGGGCGGGGGTGGGGGGCAGTCTACCTTTTACATTATGACTTTTCTCTAGCAAATGTGGAACACGGGGCTTGGATTTTACACATTATTTATGACTTTGTAATAGATATCTCCTCTCCACTTGCATTCAATATTTATTCTGAACTTCCTCTTTTAAAAATAAAGAGTCTGTTCAAACTACAACAGGATATATAAGGGTAAAGGCTGGTAATTTTGAGACACTACAGTTTGCTATGGTAGAGGGGCAGAAAGGGATCACTTTAAAATCTAACAGGTTTCTAAGAATTAATGAAGAGTGCTGCCTAAGATAGAGGAAGAGTTTAGGGAGAGAATTGTCTTTAGATTTAAATTAGATTCTGTGACTTTTATAAATTATCATTTTACTCACCGAGCATTAAAGGTTTTCCTCCCTGGCTCCAAAGATACCATCTTATTCCAAAGGGAGTTCCCTCGCGGTCCAGTGGTTAGGACTCCGCGCTTCCACTGCCGAGGGCGCGGGTTCCATCCCTGGTTGGGGAACTAAGATCCTGCACAGCCGCAAGGCGAGGCCCCCATCCCCACCCCCAAATGTTCCAAAGTTTTCCTGTAAGTACAGAAATGCCTGTCACTGGCAGGCTCAGAGCAGCAAGGTCAAGGGTGGGTAGGTAGCTAGAGAGGTAGGTAATTAAGAGGAAAGAAAGGAGAGGGAGGAAGGGACGAAGATTACTTACCTAGATGTGGTAAAATGTGATCTCTGAGAGCCAGAGTGCCTGGGTTCAAATCCTCATCCACTATTTGCTAGCTCTTTGTCTTGATCAAGTTACTCTATTTCTTATACCTTAGATTACTCATCTGTAAAATGGAGCCATTACTAGTACCTACTGCAAGATATATTTATGAGGGATGCATGTGTTAATATATGTGAAGCACTTAGTAACAGTGTCTTGTATCTGACAAGGGCTATAGAGAGAAGTTAGCTACAGTGATTTTATTATAGATGGAGGTGATGAGTTTAAGTAAAAGTTAGGAAATTTAGGTGATGATTCTGCTTTGTGCCTCTTCATTGGCTGCTTCCCCAAATGTACCCTTGTCAGTGTTGTATGTAATAAACATGGGTGATTGAAGTCTGTGGTCTCCTCATGTCTGCCTGTGACACAGGAAGGTGGAGAGCACTAGAAGGACTGCTTTTGTGACAAATATAAATTTTAAAGTAAAAAAAAAAAGTATCCCTGGCTTGAGTAAAGCTTGGGAAGGAAGGAGTTGGTTGGATATGGCATAGGGTTATACTTTAATTTATTGGGTAAATCTCTCTGTCACTTTGAGAAGTTAGAGACAAGCTCTGTAGTAGGCATAATTAACATATAATATTGTAAAGCTTCTGGATTAACTCATGCAGTGCTGATGCTGGAACCCTAGATTCTGAAAAAAAAAGTTAGTAGACCTGATCCACGCCCACCTCTCTCTTCTTGAGTCAGTGTTCCCTGTCATGATGAACATTTCCAAGAAGTAGGGACTCAGTCCCGCATATCCCCAATAAGGGTGAGCCTAAAGACTGTGATTAAATAGGGGCAAAGGGGGTGAGCTAGGGTAAGGGTGAGAGGAGATCCCCCTGCAGCCCAGCCTGGCCAATTTAAACCCTCTGAAGTTCCTGCTAACCTGAGAAAGGAGGGGAAAATTCGTTTTACTTCAAAACAATCATCCCTGGGGCTTCCCTGGTGGCGCAGTGGTTGAGAGTCCGCCTGCCAATGCAGGGGACACGGGTTCGTGCCCCGGTCCGGGAAGATCCCACATGCCGCGGAGCAGCTGGGCCCGTGAGCCGTGGCCATTGAGCCTGCACATCCCGAGCCTGTGCTCCGCAACGGGAGAGGCCACAACAGTGAGAGGCCCGCGTACCACAAAAACAAAAAAACAATCATCCCAAAGCACTTCATTCTCTCTTGGGTTCCTTTCTGTAATACCATGTACCTGGCTCTTACTACTGTATTTAAGATGTCTGCTGCCTTGCCTATGTCCACGTTAAATAGCTATACTATGTAAGCAGGAAGTACTTGACATATGATTTAAATGAGGGTAGGTATATGCTTTAAGAGTGTATCCCACTAGACATCTAATGGATTCCAAGCTTAATTTTTATAAGAAGTAATAATAAATATACTTTCCCTTGTAAGACAGGGACCGTGCAGGATGGTCCCCCGCCGCTCTGGCCACACACACACATTTTCCTTCCCTGCTGTTTCTTCTCTTTAGCTCTTTCATAATCTAACATACTATATATTTTACTGATCTATTCATTCAATGCCTGTCTCCCCCGATGAGATTATAGGGTTCACGAGGGCAGGGATTTTTGTCTGTTTTGCTTACTGTTATAGCCCCAGTACCTAGAACAGTGCCTGCCGCTTAGAAGGTACTTGATAATATTGATTGAGTGAATGAAATACACAAATATTAGTTATTATAATTTTACTCTTTAAAGCAATTGTACCAGTTGAGAAGATAACGTTTAAAATTTTTAAATGAAAGCCCTCAGATCCTTTTCTGATGTCCAGATAAGATAAACTCGTCAGCCCAGATATGGCAATGTCCATTATCTAATTCTTCCTGTTGATACCGTTAATGGGATATTTAACAAATTAACCGAAAGAGAATACATAAAAGTAGAAAAAGACTTTTTGGTCTAAAGTAGTGGTGGAAGAGGGCGGGTAAAGGGATGTTAACAACGCATGCAGCCGAGGCCAAGGCATGTATATGTTGCGTGTATGTGGAAACCAAAAGCTGTCTTGGAGGCGTTAATCCTTTTATAATATTGCCATTCTTCTGGTGGGTTCTGTGTTTATCACATACATTCTTTAGGAGGACTCTCATATGTATACCTGCATGCCTTCAGCTCTTTGAACTCACTTTTCCAATGTCGGTTAGTTAGTGTCATGACCAACTATTGTTGCTGACACCACCAGTACAGATACATGGCATCAGTGCCAGTAATCGGCACTTTTTCAGATGAAAACTAGTACCTCAGTGTGTGTGTGTGTGTGTGTGTGTGTGTGTGTGTGTGTGTGTGTGCAGTTTCTTCCTCTTATGCTTTAGTCATGCATTAATACAATGCCCAATTTCAGCAAGGTTTTGAAATTCTAAATACATAGTGTAAAATTTACTTCTGGAAAACTATATACTGCTATTAAATAAAGAGCAAACACACATTTACTTGATCTTTACATCGGCTATATCTTTAAGCCTTTAGGTAAGTGAAAATAAAAAAGAATGTTCTCTTAGTAGGATGTAAAAGGGACTTTAATAGATATTACCTATATTTAAAATAGCCCACATAACAATTTCCTGGCTTCTTACCAGGTCTTCACTCATGCTCCAATTTCTCTTCTCCCAGGCCTGTCTGAATCTTCTTATTCCTTTTTCCAGATCTACCTTAGAGCTCATCTTGTCTCAAGCTTCTGTTTTGCACCTGTATTTTTTTTTTTTTCTCTACTGTCTCAGATCTCAGATTTGCCTGCTGTCAGTCCACTCTAAAAACAAAGTTGCCTTGTTAAAACAAAGGATGCTCTTCCAGGGATGACCAAGGCACACCAGAGCTATCAGAAGTTAAGGCAGCAAATGTAACATGTGTCTACTCTGATGCCACTGACACAGTTTTTATACTGATACATCTCCCTACATCCAGGGCTATGTAATAGGAGTCAGTGTCACTACCAGTAGAAGGGATGACTTTTACTTTTTTTGTGTACTTGTCTATATTGTGTGCATTTATAATAACTTGTGTGCATTGTTTTTGCCAAGACCGTAGATATCTGTGTGCCATATATGTATTTTTTAAATTAACTCTGTTCAAAGCAAAAGTAGGGAGAAGTTGCTCATTTTTGTTTAGGGCAGGCGGTAGTTTTAATGATTGCTTTTAGATATCCAGTGAAAAGCTGCCCTGTCCTTACCACCTTACTCTTAAAATTTATCATCCTGAGTTGGTTTGTTTCCTATGTTTTTGCATTCTTGGTAATGGTTGGTATAAGAATTCACACATAAACAAACACACACACACACTCTATCTCTCTCTCTCTCTGTCACCCACTTGACCGACACCCATTCATACACCAAACCTCCAAACCAAAAATATTCTTCCTAATGCTTAAATCATGTCACACATCCAGAATTGATAAAAATTCTTATATAATATACTCAATTACTCTTATATACAAGGCAGATTTTCTGGGTTCCTTTTGTAGTCAAAAGGAATTTAGTCTAAAGTCGATAGTTTTTTGGAAACACTGCCTTAGTATCGTTGAAAAATTGCTTCCATTTTCCTTTCATCAGAACCTGGCAATTTAGTTTTATACAATATTTAACATGATTATAATCTTAGACTTGTTCTGGATTTTGACCCTTTACTAAGTAACCTGCTGATAATTTTCTTGTCACTACTGATAGCTTTAGATTATTTCATTTGGGAGTAATAAAACTGTTTCTCTTAAAAAAATATAGGTAGATAAACAGATTTAAAACTTTCTTGTCACTCTGGCCTTTTTACTTCCCATCCTGGCTACTTCAAATTGCTAAAGTTTATGGGATTTAATAAGGTTCGCAATTACAGAATAACAACTAAGGGAAAACTTGAGGTCACAAGTTTGAAATGTTTGTTTTAGGAAGAGTTTCAGATTTGTTCCTCTCTTTGTACGCTGTGGAGCTCATGTTAATCCTGGTTCAGGTGGTCCCAGATGTCACAGGTTAGCTTTCAGGGACCCTCCTCCAGCCCATCTTCTGGTCCCTTCTCCCCTCGTCTCCCAGCTGCCTGAACTGACAAACTCAACCCCCAGAGTGGGTTCCATCTCTTCACTGCTTAAAGAGGAGTGTATTTACTCTGCTTAAGTGCTTCAGGTCCTGCTGATCCATTGTTATGTACGGACTGTTTTTATTATGCATGAATCATGTTTTACCACTCCTTTTTCTTTCTCTGTCCCTTCTGTTTTTCTCTGCCTCTTACCAATAAATCCATTTCCAGTTCCAAATGGATGAAGTAAAATAAATGAGGGTTTAGTTCTTGTGTAATTTTTGCCTCTTTTTTCTGCCAGGCTTATCATAAACCCAATTATTGGTACTGATTAGTAGAAAAGATGAAGGGCACTCACTCCAAGTTACCTACCCCAGATACAATGAAAAGAAAAAAACCCAATATTTGCTAAAAATAGAACATTTCTAAGAAATCATAGTAGTATTTTTTGAGTACTTCTGTATGCCAGGAAATTTTCTAAGCACTTTCTATGTGTGTTCATATATAAAGTGTTTAGAACTCAACAACTCAAGTGAAGTAAGAATTACTGTTTTCTTTGTCTACAGCAAGCAGAACAATGTAGTGGACATCCATCTTGTTTCTAGGAAGGTGAATTTAAAAAATCATTTGTTTCCTTTTAGTCAGTATTGGTGTATGAATAAAATATTTCAGTTAAATTTCCTTCTCTATGAAATGTCAGAGCTTTTGTCTTCTTGGGTCTTCCCCAGATCCATTTGTTACAGTAGGTTTGCTATCAAATTTTCAGGCTGCTGTTGAGCGTTTTGTATCTGGCAATTTTAACACCTCCCTTCTTTCTGTACCACCCACTCAAGTTCATTTCAGGTGCCCTTAGCAAATGACTCCCAAGGCCTTTAAGTGGCCAAAGCTCATTGACCAATGAGGAGAGGTGTGCCATGTATAACAGAGTTACGCAGTTCCTGGATCAGGAGCGAAGTTTGCTTAAGGAAAGCTTTTGTTACCATTAGCCTGTTGCATCCAGATTTCAAGACTGGAAAGGTAGGGAACACCTTATTTGTTGTAATTGGAAGAGAGGAGTTGGTTAAAGTAATTTAGATCACGTAGAATAAACAAATGATCTGTTTTGTTTTTAACCGAAGGCAAAAAAAAAAAGAAAGAAAAAAAAAGGAAGTTTGTGAGAATTTCAAATGCTGCACAGTTTGTCTTACCAGCAGCAAAACCGAAATTCCTAAGCTAAGAACATTTTTTTTTTAAATTAGTTTGTCTAGCATCTCTTCACTTTAACAATCTTGAAAAAACTAGGTGGGAAAAAAGAGTCATGTTTTCATAGATTGCTACTATTTTAATTATGGGACAAAAAGCAGGAATTTATCAATAATGTCCACATTTATTTTCCAAAGTCATTTCAGAGTCAGTCGTTAAAGAAGAAATTTTAAGTGACATGTGGTAAGGAAAAATGAGAAATTAATGGAATTAGCTCTTGAGAGTTACTGCACAGAAGTTAGTGATAATGACTTTTCCTCTGAGTAAAGTGCTGGTATAAGATATAGACTCTCTTGTATCAATCATTTTTTCAAACCAATAGTAAACTTTATAAAATGGAATTAGTTAAGTGTAGGTTTATATACTTTAAAGTCTACATGAATTAGTTTCACTTTTATTAGAACGAATAGTTTAGTTATATTTTATGTGCTGTTTAGATTTGTTCTAATATTAACTCAAAGAAACCAGAGATAAATAATCTTTATTCGCTTCTTTCTACCTGGAAATGGAGCGATTTGGATAGCATTTGAAGCTAATCCTGAAAAGAAAAACCCTCTTCATTATGAATAAAGTATGATGAATCAATGTTGCGACAAAATGTATACTTTAAAAAAACATATATTATTATATTTATTCATTAGCCTACATCTAATGTTTAGTATCAGAAGGTAAGTTTGAGTTCAAAGAAAAGTTTAACTGGTTTTCCATGATTGCTTTTTCCCAGAAATGTCTTAATATGGGCTTTAAAAGCTGTAAATTTAAAAGCTGTAAATTTCTAACAGAAATTAGATAATATATTTGTTTAAAAATATAATATGAGAGATGGTACCATCTGGTAAAAATTTTTTTTAATTTTTATTTTATATTGGATTATAGTTGATTAACAACGTCGTGTCAGTTTCACGTGTACAGCAAAATGATTCAGTTATACATGTATCTGTTCTTTTTCAAATTCTTTTCTCATTTAGGTTGGTGCAGAATATTGAGCAGAGTTAATTTCAGTGTTTAGTTAAAACTCTATTTTTGTTTAACTTGTAAAGAGAATTTTTTTAGTGCACATTATCCCTAGGTATAAATGCCCAGTGATTTCAGTTATCTCAGATTCTCCCCTTTTCAAAAATTATTTTTATATGCTCCTTTAAAAGACTTGCATCCTGAAATTTTCTGCTTATATTAGACTTGTTCATAATGCCACTTTATGAGAAGTCTACTCTCGAGATCTCCCTCCTAAGTCTCTTGCTGTGGTTGACTCTTTGGGGGAGGTGGATGTAGATCAAGAACCAGTCACGGAGTTAACTATTCACAGCAGCCATCTTCTCTGGTACAAGTAAATGCTGTTTCTCAATTCCAAGCTGAGGTTCAAAGGTTTAGACTAACTTCACAGATCAGAGGTCAGGCACGAATTGCTGCAATTTGTAGTTCAGTTCTGCCGATATGACAGAATTTCACAGCTATGATGATTGCTTTTTCCACTTCTGCACACAGGCCAGGCTGGGCAGTTAACAGCATAATTTGTACAAGTCAGCCCTTGGCACCCAAGTTTAATGAGTAACTAGCTGGTGCCTTAGGTTTCACTGGTACAAGGTGCACATTATAAAAAGGGTCAAATGTCAATGCACAAAGATGGAGGGGGGCTGGGTAGTGATATATCAATAACCACCACCTGTGAATCGTAGGTAAAGAATTAGTAACTTGCGTTAATTTTAAAAATAATTTCTCTGATGTGAATGTTAGCGTGTTTGTTTTCTTTGCTACTAAAAGAGGTAGATTATTTTATTAAATGTTAGCAAGAAAGATCTGATTAGAGATTATTGACAACCGTAGAAAGTGAAATTGCAGGCTCTGTTTACTCCTTTCATGGGGTCTCTGATTTCTCAAAAACTTCCCCAAATATGCCAGCTTTTCAAGAATCTAGGGAACAAATTGGGTAATGAGGTATTTCTGAGCTCATGATATTTATGAGTATCTAACATTCTCTACTTTTCATCCAAAAAGTTAAACTCCTATCTTTATTTCTAACCCAAGTTGAGAATATCTTTTACTGTTTAAAGTTGAATATTGAGACGCTTCAAAAAATTCTTAGATGTTGGGCCTTGAAAATCCATGGGTTTGCCATTCACAGTTCTGACTTCTCATAAATGACTCTGAAGCTGCAATATAAATACATATAGAGTAATTTGTCACTTTTGTTATAACACAAATTTTAGTTTTCCACTCTTCCAGACTGGGGTGTAGAAGCAATCGGATTCTTCCATAGAGCAGAATAATTAAGAGCACAGATTCTGGTCTCAGACCTCCTGGGGTTGAATCCCAGCTTCATCATTTACAGTTAAAGGACCTGAGCAAATGGGCACCCTCCTTCTGTTTAGTTCCCTCATCTCCAGGACGAGTATAACCATAGAATTTGCTTTGTGGGGTTGTAGTAATGATTAAATAAGACAGGGTACACGAAATGCTTAGCACGGTGCCTGGTGCATAATAAGTACTCTGTGAGTATTAGCTGTTATTAATATTATTAAGTTACATGCTTTGTGCACAAGCCTCCCCTACCCTGTACATCATCCCAACTTGTTTAGACTTGGTCTTTCCTCTGTTCAATTCAGGAGGGACACAAGATAAGGCATAGTTGGGTAAGGCGATCTGGGAATGTTTTAGATGCATTCTTTTTGAATATCATGGGGAAGCGTATTTTTAAATTCCTTGGTTTCAAGTCTAGCACTCTTTTATATGCTAGTTTTCCCCCCTAATTGATTTGCTGTCACGTGGCAAAAACTGTAAAAAAAGATAAATCCAAATCATCTGGTTTCCTTTGAGAGTTGTTTTCCTTCTGCCCTTTGGTGAGAAACGTTTGAGTTAAAAAAGAAAAAAAATCCATAAATGATACCATACCAGTGGGCTAAATTCTATCCCCGATGATATGTATCATACTTACTAGAATTCATTCTTTCTTTCCAGAAACACCAGAAATGAAAATCTTAAAAAGGTGATTTTCTGTGTTCTATTTCTTCATTTTGTTCCTATGCAACACAGAAGTGGCATCTGAATAAAAACGTGATACTACCAATGACAATATATAAATTATGTGCTTAGCATTAAAAAAGTAGTAACAATTCCTCACACTAATTAAAGTATGAAGCACCTACTCCTGTGCTAGGATTGTGTGTGGGACACTGGGATTATAGTAATGAGTCAGATCTAGATTCTGCCCCGGGCAAGTTTACAGTTGCCTGGAGAAGACTGCTATTATACCAACTACTGTAAGATTAAACCATATAAAGTTGCCCATATTCTACCGTTTTTGTCCCCCCAAACAGCAATTTCATGAGGTTCAAGCCAGTGTTACGAGAAGTGCTGTGAGGGATTATATGATGTTTCAGGAATGTTTTGAGGGGCTCCAGGGATGACCTCTGAGGAGTGACGTGTAAGGATGAGAACAAGCTGGCTAGGTAGGAGCATTGGTGAGGGTTTAAGGCACTGGGAACAGCAAGTGTTAAGGGGGAAGTGACACAAGATGAGGCTGGAGGGAGCAGCCAGTCTTCCTTATACACCTTACTAGGGATACTGATTTTATTCTAAGGGCAGTGGAAGAGAGTGTAGAGGTTTAAGCAGGAGGGTGACATGATTGAATTGTGTGTTTTCAAAAGGTCACTTAGCCTGTCGTGAGAGCCAGATTGATTGCAGCAGGCAAGAGTGGATGGGTGAAGTCAGCTGGGATACTACTGCAGGCATCCAGGCCGGAGTTGATGGTTGGCAGTTTACATGATGCGTTCAAATGTAGTGTCTCATTTTATCCTTGTAACGACTCTCACATGTGGTGTTAATAGCAGCTTCATTATACCGGTGAGGATGCTGAGGCCAAAAAGCTGAGTGGCATACAGGTGGTCTCACACTGCTGGTGGCAGAGCGAGAACCAGAACTCTGTTACTAGACTGTTGCCCTGGTAGTCTCCTGGTAGCTTTAGGCCCGTGTCCTAGCGTCCCTGGGTGTGGGCAACTGGTTTATCTTTAGAAAGGATTTTTTTTTTTGATTTTTTTTTTTTTTGCAGTACGCGGGCCTCTCACTGTTGTGGCCTCTCCCGTTGCGGAGCACAGGCTCCGGACGCACAGGCTTAGCGGCCATGGCTCACAGGCCCAGCCGCTCCGCTGCATGTGGGGTCTTCCCGGACCGGGGCACGAACCCGTGTCCCCTGCTTCGGCAGGCGGACTCTTAACCACTGAGCCACCAGGGAAGCCCAGGATTTGTTTTTAAGAAACAGAATTCTCATTTGTTGGTGGAGGAGTCAGGGTGAGAAAGTTATTTTTAGCCTTGGTTTATGCGTGAGAGTTGAGAGAAGCAGAGTGTGACATGGAACTTGATATTAGATTGGAACATCCTTTGGGAAACAATACATTTATTAATTTCACATACTTATTTACACCCTGCCTCATTGCAAAAGTGGATTTGAACTGCTTTCAAAAATACATATGGTAGACAAAATAAAGAAGAGAGGGTAAAAAAATCAGGGTAGGCAAATTAAGATGATGCCACAGGCGTCATAAGTCCAACAAACGATTGCCCTCAGATCCCACCATTTGTTGAAGAAGGACCCATGAGTAACTCTTAAGATTCACATGCCTGAAAAATTGAAAACAAACGAGTGTTCTGCTCAGAACAGCTTTTTCTTCTACTGGAATCTAAGAAAATTTCCCCAGTTGATCTTCCTAAAGACTTCATGATATAATGGACAATATCCATAGCTTTTTCATACAACAAGGAATGGGTGAGGGGTTGGAATGAATTAATTAACCCAGTTTATGTCTGGAAATAATTCTTTTCTCTAAGAACTTCCCCACAAATTTTACATGACCTTTAGTAAGACAGTTTCCTCCACAGTAAAATGGAGGATTTGTACTAGAGATCGACTTCTCAAACAGGTTGCCCCGAGACACCCAATTTTGTGTCAGGAGGAGTGTGAAGCCACGGGAAGAAAGTAGCATGTGGGTTTCGCTTGAAGATTTTTATGACAAAATAATATTAAAATATTTATGAAATGGGTTATGTTTGGAGCCATTCTGGAAAATCGGATTTTTCTGGAAACAAATAGTCCGAAGTGTTTTATTTGGGGGAAATTTTCTGTTACTTGAATAGCTGTGAAAGGCACTTGAATAATTTTTCTTCCCATCATTAAGATTTAGCACAAAACTATATAAAACCTATAATTTCATTTATATATTAATAATTTGCTTCCAATTCATAGAGTTTACATGTCCATTACCATGATATTATTTCTCAAAGGAAAAAATTTGCCATTATAGAGAGAAAACTTACAATTCTGCACAAATATGTGCCAGGAATGGTGCTTTACAAGTATTTTCTCTGTTCTCCATGCAGTCCTGCAAGGAATTAGCTCCACTTTATGGATGTGGAGACTGAGGCTCAGAAAAGTTGAATAAATTTGTCTGGATTCACTTAACTAGTAAATGAATAGTGCAGGAGTCTACATTTTATTCTGTTGCCTTGACAGGGTAGAATTAATTTCAGGACACGGCTTGTGTAATTTGCACATTTATTTTTATTTATGAAACACTGTGATGCTGATCATTAGGTATTATCCAGGATGTAGCATTTAGAAAATCGACCTCACAGAGAGGGTGAGGATTATATGCTTTGAGATGTACAGAGTTTAACAGCAATTACTCTATGATTTATTTAAGGGTGTGGCTTTTTTTTTTTTTAGTAGATCATTGATAATAAGGATTAAAGCCAGCTCACAATTTAGTCATTTTTTTAAACATCTTTATTGGAGTATGATTTAGTTTTTTGTTTTTTGTTTTTTTAACTTTTTTAATTTATTTACTTTTGGCTTCGTTGGGTCTTCATTGCTGTGCGCGGGCTTTCTCTAGTTGCGGCGAGCGGAGGCTACTCCTTTTTGTGGTGCTCGGGCTTCTCTTGTTGTGGAGCATGGGCTCTAGGCGCGCGGCCTCAGTATTTGTGGCATGTGGGCTTAGTAGTTGTGGCTTGCAGGCTCAGTAGTTCTGGCACATGGGCTTAGTTGCTCCGCTCCATGGCATGTGGGATCTTCCCAGACCAGGCCTCGAACCCGTGTCCCCTGCATTGGCAGGCGGATTCTTAACCACTGCGCCACCAGGGAAGCCCTGATTTAGTTTTATTGCTTGTGTTCCCATAAAGTTATGAATCCCATTGAATGCCTTGCCAGTCATTGCATTATAGAGATAGTTATGGCAGAATAATTTTGGAGCTGTAACTGACTTTAGAAGCCATTTATTTATTTGTTTGTTTATTTATTTATTTTGGCTGCACCGGGTTTTAGTTGTAGCACACGGGATCTTCGTTGTAGCATGCGGGCTTCTTAGTTGCGGCATGCGGGCTTCTTAGTTGCGGCATGCAGACTCTTAGTTTAGGCATGCATGTGGGATCTCGTTCCCCGACCAGGGATCGAACCAAGGCCCCCTGCATTGGGAGCACGGAGTCTTATCCACTGGACTGCCAGGGAAGTCCCTAGAGGCCATTTAATTGGCAGGTTCCAAATTGTGCTCTGTGGTCCTAAAGATCCTATGGTGTTTCCATACAGCCCCCATGGATGATGGAGCAGAATGGGTAGAGATGCTTCCCCATATCATCCCCAACCACCAGTTGAGCCAGCTCCTGTTTTATCAGTTTGTTTCTGCATCTAGGTAAATTTTTGGTGGAAGAAAGGACGCTACACCTAAAAAAACGAAGGAAAACAAAACAAATAGTAAAAAACCAGTTTGAAAACTACTGGTAATCCAACTCTTTTATTTCTTCAGGGGAGCAAACTTTGGCTCAGCCAGGTAAAATAATTTGCCTGAGAACACAGAACAAGGCATGGCAGAGCTAGAGTTAAAATCCCAGTCTTCTAGGTGCTCCGAGTCTGGTGTTGCAGCCACTGTGCCATATTGAATCGTGGAAGTCATCTGGATCTTCAGATGGCTTAATGAGGGCTCTCCATAGTGAGGAGAGAATATTCCTGAAGTTTGGTAGATTATATTTTCAGATGTGAAATACAGGTAAAAATTTTGTGCTTAGGATATCTTTTAACGTCTCATCCAAAATACCCTTATCTTGAACTTAAGTTTCATAATCTGAATGTTTTCTATATCATGATTTTTAAGATTATCCTAGGATCCCAAATCCTACTTTTTATAGTAGTCCATGCAAAGAACATCCTCAGAAGAGTCTTAACTCTTCATTTTAGGGCAGAATAACAAGTTGCTTTTATACCACTTCTAATCAGTTGGTAGTGGTTGGCTGGAGCGCTTGTTTCAGTGGTTTTTGAGACCCTCTTTGGATTCTGCAGGCAAGAATGTGATGATCCATAGTGATGTGTGGTATAAGCCCCCAAATGGGGCAGGGGGAGTCCATGAGCTAGATAGTATCATTTCTGTAAAGAGCACCACCTCTTCTTTTTGTGAATCTATAAGCATAAAATATAAGCTACATGTGTATTCATTCCTAAACATTGTGTTGTGCATTTTGGAGTCGGTGGCGGGGCGGGGTACGGATAAATAAGACAGAGGGGAAAATAAAACAAAGGAAGAAATTGGTCATTTTCTTATTACTCTTCCCTGTCTTTTCAAGGATAGAAGGAGGAATAAAGGGTTGCATTACTTGGTTTGTAGAGACTATGTTAATTAGTAATAGTAATTCATTTTTTGAAGAAAATGGCCCCAAATTAGTAAGGCACATACGAAAATTATATTCAAATAGAAAACATTCCTAGCAATTTTTTTTTTTTACCTCTTAGGATTTGCCTCAAAGGGCGCTCCACAAATTGAACTGAGAAATCCCAAGGAAGCTGCCTGAATCTCCTTGCATATTCGTATTCAACATTGTGTAAAGGACCAGACAAATCAAATTGGTGGTTTTTGGTAAGTACACCCGCTGGTGTCCTTTTCTTCTTCACTTAAGGAAAACGTTAAATTTTCATTCTTATGAACGAAGATGTCTGCTGTATAGACAATGTGTACCTGGTGTATGTTTATGTCGCAACGTTAGTAGTACATAGAACTTGGTAAGTCATTTGGTAAGTCATTTTGAACCGACAATATAAAATCCTTATTTCTTTGTTGTTTACATCTTTGTGGCCCAAGAGGAAAAACTACTGCTGCTGATATGTGAGCATCTTAGGAATTAAGGAAAAATGTGCATTGCTTATAAATGTCTCGCTCACAAAAAAAAAAAAAAAAAGATCAAGGGTATTTCAATCAGAGTTGTCTTTCGAAATTTTGGATGCAAGGAAGGGTCCTTTGTACAAGCTATAGAAGATACTGGTGTGTTCTCGAACAATCCTTGTGCCTTCTCTAATTTCTGTTTCCTCACCTGTCATATAAGGTAAAAATAACTACTGTTATGTTAGACTCTCCAAATCATGGCAATCCAATGAATTACAACATATGTAAATATACTGTGACAACTATATAATTCTCCACAGACAGAAGGTATTATTATTCTGTGGGTGATAATCCTATGTATGCTGTGGCAGGGATGGGGGCATAGAAGAAAGAAGCTGCTCGTATCAGCTTCACCCAGAACCTTGGATGGGCAGCCCTCCCGGCCACAGAAATGGCCCTCACTTAGCTTTGAAAGGTAGAGGCAGTAGATCCCTGTGTGTTAGGGAGGGGCTACTGGTGACACTGATTGCCCAGCAACTCCCCATGCCCCGCCGAAGTCCCTTTTCATATCCTCTAGCCTGGATTCTGGATTCAGGGACTCAGAGAGCTAAAATTGTTTTAATTATATATATTTAATTGTTTTAATTATATTTATTTTTTTCTATATATTTTTATATATTTTTTTTCTTTTTCTGAAAGCATATTAATTAAAGGAAACTTGGAAATTAAAGAATAACATAAAATTATTTATAATCCCACAATCGAAAGGTAACCACAGTTAACATTATAGTATATTTAGTCCTTTTAAAGTTTTTAAAAAAATTTCATATATATTCTAAAATATTTTTTAACAAGGTTAACAGAGTTGAGAACATGAAATAAGCATTCTAGCCTACAACTGTGCTGTAATTTTTATAGCCATTTCCATACTGCTGAACATTGTTTGTTACATCACATATAAATACATGCTATTATGTTCATTACGTTATGCTATAAATACCACAGTAGTGAACATGCCTGACTATAAATTTTACTCATGTCTCCAATTATTTTCTTGGGGTAAATTTCTATAAATGGAATTAATGAGAAGGAACTGCTTTTAATGACTACTGTAAAGCTCTTGATGTTGTCAGACTATCCTCCAGAAATGTACCAAATTATATTTGCCTTCCCATCCCCACCTATTATATATGACAATGTTCATACCACTACACACATGTACAGATTGAATTCTATCACGTTGAGAAGATGTAAAATTATAAATATTTCTACAGAAGCTCAGGAAGTATAAACCTGTTCCCTCCCCCTGGCCCAGCCCAGCCTTAACCAACACCAGGTCTCTGAAGTAGAAGACAGTATCATCCAATCGACACTGCATCCACCTTGATCTCTCAGATCTGTTCATGGGGGAAAGCACCTATGAGGCTTGCATTCATTCACTTGGCATTCATTACGACTGCTTGTGTTCATTTCTGTACTATGTGCTTCCGGGGAACAAAAGAGCTTTTCTTTGTCTCCGAGAAGCTTAATTCAGTTGGTGAGTCCAGACAAACAACAACAAAAATACTTAACCTTGGATAGGTCACTTAACTTCTCAAGACCTGCTTCTTCTTCTTTAAAGTGAGAGGTTCAATTTGTCTATATCTAAAGAGTGTCTGAGGTGGTTTTTAGTAAAAATATGTGAGTACACAAAGTAGTGAAAAACAGCAATTAAAGATATCTAAACTTTGAACGACACGATGTGTTGTATAATTTCCATTATCCCACAGTGAAAGCACACCAGTTCTTTAGGAGAAAAAAGTTTCCCTGCGTTAAATACTAGGAAAAAATTTCAAGTTAATCATATTTTAAAATGTAGAAGTAAAGTAATAGGAAAATCCTTCAAGATGGCCTCTAAGGTTTCTTTTAGCTCTAACATCTATATTCATAAGTAATAGATAAAATAGCAAAGGCCGAGGACCCCCAAAGCAAAGGGATGTCAGTGGGCTTCACAGAAATTTGGAGAGTCATGACTAGTATTTTAAAGTGATCGTTTCTACAGATGAGTTCTGTCTAATCGTCATCCTCACCACCCATACACTGAAAGTCTGTCCTAGTACTGGTACTGTTCATGAATTTTAATCAGATTTTCAAACTTTGGAACACACCAAACAGGTTTAAGGAGTAAATAAGCTTATGAATATTTAGCTATCCTTCGCCATTACCACTTACATCCACCAGGAATGTTAAAATTGTCTGACTCAACTACTGAGATACACTGAGCAATGTCAGGGAGACTGGGCCAAACTTTGGCAAGAAAGTCTGCCACTGGCCATTGCTCTCTCTTTGAAGCAGACTGTCCCTTGCATTTTAACACACAGTAGATACTTCATAAATATTTGCTGGATTCCTTTCTACTCAGATTTTGTGCCACTTTGTAATACCGGTTTGTTTTGTACTCAGAAAAAAAAGTTACATATACGTTGGAACAACTTCCAAAATCTAAAAGCATGAAGGAATTGTAATAATACCTCAGACTAGCTCTAATCTTAATCTTGGAACAAGGACACGTTTTGACTAGATTTCACACACTTGAAAAGTCTCAGTTGAAAAGCCAATATATTGATCATTTGCCTCTCTTTACAATTTGAATCGTAAATATGAAGAAAAAAGCTGCAAAACCTAGAACATCATTTGTCTAATCATTTTCCCATTTTCTCCTAAAGATCTGCATTCCTTCCTCCCTTTCATTCCATATATTAACTCTGCTGGTTTTCCATGACTCTTTTTGTGTGTGTGTGGTAAAATATGCATAACATAAAATTTACCGTTTTAACCATTTTTAGGTGTACAGTTCAGAGACATTAAATACATTCCCATTGTTGTGCAAATATCACCACCATCCATCTCTAGAACTTTCTCATCTTCCTGTACTGAAACTTTGTACGCATTAAACAATAACTCTCCATTCCTCCCTCCCCCCAGCTCCTGGCAACCACCACTCTATTTTCTGTCTCTATAAATTTGACTATCCCAGGTATCTCATGTAAGAGGAATTATACAATATTTGTCCTTTTGGGTCTGGCATGTTTCACTTAGCATAATATTTTCATGGTTCATCCATGTTGTAGCATGTGCCAGAATTTCCTGCCTTTATAAGGCTGAATAATTTTCTATTTTGTATATATACTACATTTTGTTTATCCACTCACGCGTTGATGAACATATGGGTTATTTCCACCTTTGGGCTATGTGAATAATACTGCTGTGATCATGGGTGGTACTAATATCTGTTTGAATCCCTGTTTTCAATTCTTGTGAGTATAAACGCAGTAGTGGAACAGGTGGATCATGTGATAATTCTATGTTTAAGTTTTTGAGGATCTACCATACTGTTTTCCACAGCAGCTGCACCATTTTGTATTCCCACCAACAATGCACAAGGGTTCCAATTTCTCCACATTCCTGCCAACACTTATTTCTGTGTTGTTTTAAATCATAGACATCCCAACAGGTATGAAGTGGTATATTATTGTGGTTTTGATTTGCATCTTCCTAATGATTAGTGATGTTGAGCATCTTACGCTTATTAGCTATTTGTGTATCATCTTTGGAGAACTGCCTGTTTAGCCCTTCGCCAATTTTTAAATTGGTTGGCTTGCTTTTTTATTGTTGAACTGTAGGAGTTCTTTGTATACTCTGCATATTAATTCCTTAATATTTTGAGAAATTATTTTCTCCTGTTCCATGGGTTGCCTTTTCATTCTGCTTACAGTGTTCTTTGATTCACAGAAGTTTTCGTTTTGATGTAGCCCAATTTATCCATTTTTTTCTTTTGTTGCCTGTGCTTTTGGTGTCATAGAAATCAATGCCAAATCCAATGTCATGCAGTTTTTCCTCTATATTTTCTTCTAAGAGTTTTACAGTTTTAGCTCTTACATTTAGGTCTTTGATTCACTGTGAGTCAATTTTTGTATATGGTGTATGGTAAGGGCCAGGCTTCCTTCTAAAGAGGTACTTTTCAATCCCATCATGTCTCAGTGAAGGTGTGTGTCAGTTAAGCAACTGGCACACGTATTCACATGTATGCTCATCCTCACTCACTTTTCTTTCTCGTGTAGGCTTTGGTGGTTTCCCAACAGACAGATGAGAGAAAGCTGAAGCAATTGGGGAACTAACAGCCCAGCAGGCTCAGCTCTTATAACTAGGATATAGCAGTGAGAGCTGTGAGGCAGTGGCCAGGATCAGCAAGCATTTTGATGCAAACATGCTTGATGAAATCCCCAATAAAAGAACAGCAGAGGTGCAGTGAACACTGTGGTACATGACTCTTTTTGAATTATGGTTTTCTCAGGGTATATGCCCAATAGTGGGATTGCTAGGTCATATGGTAGTTCTAGTTTTAGTTTTTTAAGGAACCTCCTTACTGTTCTCCATAGTGGCTATATCAATTGACATTCCCACCAACAGTGCAGGAGGGTTCCCTCTTCTCCACACCCTCTCCGGCATTTACTGTTTGTAGATTTTTTGAAGATGGCTGTTCTGACTGGTGTGAGGGGTGGGATAGGGAGGGTGGGAGGGAGACGCAAGAAGGAGGAGTTATGGGGATATATGTATATGTGTAGCTGATCCACTTTGTTATAAAGCAGAAACTAACACACCATTGTCAAGCAATTATACTCCAATAAAGATGTTAAAAAAAAAA
Source organism: Lagenorhynchus albirostris (assembly GCF_949774975.1). Lineage (NCBI taxonomy): Eukaryota > Metazoa > Chordata > Mammalia > Artiodactyla > Delphinidae > Lagenorhynchus > Lagenorhynchus albirostris. The sequence continues at coordinate 83,884,601 of NC_083098.1, forward strand.
AAAGAACAGCAGAGGTAGATAGCATTTTAGGCTGAGAAGAAAAAAGGGAGTGTGTGTGTATGTGTTGTGTTCGTGTGTGTGTGTGTGTGTGTGTGTGTTATATGTACATATACTTGGCAGCAGAGGGGAAGAGAGGTCACTCCATGCACTGTGACTGTGAATTTTGGGCTACAGCAAATTTTTATTTATTTATGTTCGTACAAAAATAAATTTCTCTTGGTGCTGCTTTAGAGAAACCAAACTAGATTAGCCACAGTTTTGTGGCAAACTGTATTTCCAAAACAGTTAATCCTAGTTCTGTTTTACAGTGAACAGAACCTAAATGTGCTTACAGTGTAAAATGTGAAGGTCTGCTTAGCCTTCGCTTGCAGAATCTTGAGAAGAAGAAACTACCAGGCGGTGTAAGCTGCCAGTATCACCAGGACCAAAGGTCTGCCCTGCACTCTGCTCTGACAGGCTTGGAGATAACATCGCCCCACTCACATAACTCATAGTTGCAGGATTCTGCACATGAATTAGATCCTCAACATTAGAACCCAGTATTGGCAGTTGGGCATCCAAATCTCAAATAAATTACTGTTTATCTACTAAGACTCTGACTTCAGGACCTATGAGAAACACACTGTGACCCAGTCTGTCCCCTCTTGTTTTTCATGGGGGCTGGTTTACAGACATAAACTGTTTGCTGCTCTGGGTCCTCATCTTCTCTTTACCATAAAAGGCGACTTAGAGAAAAAGGAAATAACTAAGCCTATTAAGTTTTCTGATGTCAGGTGGGATAAGCTAAGCCACACTTTCTAAAAACAGTTTGCAAGACTGGTGTACTATATTTCCCTTGAAGCATTAAAATCAGTTCATACTTTATTAACTCAAAGAACATCCAGTATTTCCCTGTGAGACTGAGAATAAATGACCAGCTTAAATCAGGGGCGTTTTTGCTGGTATGCTAAGTTTTCAATTGAAATTTTAACTCCAAGTGCACACAAGGAAAGTACAGACTGCGTGAGACGTGAACAGCAATTACATCTCCAGCAATAGTCCCAGGAATTTATTATACCTGAAAAATCATAAGCTTCCTGACACTTGACCGTTTTATTCTAAATGCCCTAGGTTCAGGAAAACTCTGGAGATATATTTTCTGTTCATTTCCATCCTTAAATTTCAGTCTATATTTCATGAGTTTCTTTAACTAAGTTCTGCTTTCTGTATAACTTTTATATTCTATGTAACTTTTATGTAAATTTCCAGTTAACTTTAACTGCCTAGTTAAATTATAGAGACTGGGAAAACTGGTTCTCCTTCCCCTCCATCCTCTTTTCTTCTCCTTCTTTTAATAAATACCTTTCCTAAGAATAGAGCAACTTCCCTATGCCCGCCCCACCAAAAAAAAAAAAAAAAACCTTAGCAACTTAGTATTTAAATAATTTGTAATTGAGAAACTCTCTTCCTTTCCCTAGTTTAAAACCATATATTACTACATTTTGTTCAAGTGGTGAATACCCGGTAAAAAGTGGGGGGTGTGTGTGTGTTATTTAAACAAGGATTAAAGCAAACAGCTACTAATCAGTAGCATCACTCGATTCCTGTAAGTTACCCTGGGGTACTTAGTAACCAGGTATTTACATTTGAAAACCAGGGATATTAAATGAGAATTTAAGATGAGAAAGAGAAAAAAATAATTAAGAAAAAGAAATTATGAAGAAATATGAATAAGGAGGAAAGACGGCAATAGTGATTTTTTTTCTCCCCTAAAACCAGAGGTCCCAGTGCTGCTTCCCCACTTTTTCCCTGCTGAACAAGAGGTTGCTTGCCTGTGTGGCAAGACAGATAGGTAAGTGACACTACTGGATCAAGAAACTTGGAGATTTCCTACATAGACATTTGTGAACTTCTATATTCTATTCAGTATCAGATTAGTTTGTGATTTCTCTTCCACGTCATTAAGACCCACTACTGCATGGTAGAGAACTGCTCGGGAGCAGAGAGAAAAGGACCCTATCCCATTGTGTGAGCTGAAGCAGTGTAACACCCAGCCTTTCAAAACACCTGCACATAAGAGAGCATATGGAAACTGCCTTCATGGTCAGGCACTGTCTTTGTGCCTATTTCCTTGTGGCGGCAGAAAATCTCTACCAAATCCCTGAGACAATACAGTAGAAGCTAAGCATATCGGCTCAGGCAAAAAAAAAAGTCATGGAAGTTCTCCAGCTGCCTGACCAGTGCCTGCTTTACCAAGAAGTGTCTAGGGAGCCTTCGATATAGTCCATCAATCAATGGTTGGCGGGGCTTTTCCCCTTGACACTGTGCTGATGCCTGAACTGTGTATTAGAAATGCCAGCTCCTGTACCAAAGCTGACCTATCCATTCTTCAGTGTGCTCCTTCTGATTATGTCGACAGACCCTGGACAGTACTTGGCATGGCTGTTTGTACACAGTTCCAAATGCAGGTAAACCACAAAAGTTAAATAAATAGATAAGTATAAATAGAAAAACATATCCAGAGCAATTTACTGGTAGTTATACATAATATTAAAATTCTTTTTGTAGCTTTATCCTACCATGTTTCTTATAAAAGGCAGTGCTCATTCACTGGTTCTTTCATTAATTTTTTCCTTTATTGAAATATTTTTTCATTCAGTGCTAGGCACTGGGGATACCAAAATAAAGGTCCCTGCCTTTGAAAAGCTTCAATTATACCTAATGAGATAAACCATATTCTTTTAATTTTTCTAATACATTTCAAACAGTGTAGAAGAAAGTGGAAATAGCCTAAAATGTCTAAAATCACTTCATAATAGAAAGTGAATTTGACTTTTTCTGTTATAAAGGGACCTTTCTCCGATGGCCCCATTTCTAATAGAGTCCAAGTTTTTATAATAAGAATTAAGCTACTGAGTATTAGGGTTTAACTTTAGCCATACTTTTGCTAGAAGGACCTGTTCTTTAAACTATCATTTTCGTTTCTCACTGTATGCAAAATAATAATAATAATAAACCAAATATCACCAGAGGAAGACCAAAGGTAGTAAAGGGAGAGTAATATTTAAACATATAATGAATAAAAAAATATAATTTGGGGGTTAGTTTAAAGTTGCATTTTCATGCATATCGTCTTTGCCTCCCACTATAAAGTTTACTTTCTTTTATATTTTTTTTCTCACAAAGAGCCTATTATAGTCGTATTGTTGTGGTATTTAAAAATATTTTTAATTTCAAAAATAACCCGCATTCAACTTAAACATTTGTAGAAGAAAGTAACCCATGGCTTATTCAGCATTGAGAGTATTTCTGGCCAAATGCTATTTCACTGTAACTATTGCCTTGGGATACTTGGCAATGAAATACAAGGACATCAACATTAAACAGGATCTGGTTTTTTTCTGTGGTAGCAGATATTTTTTCATAGTCAGAACTGAAATGACTAATGTTAACCAAACAAAATCAGAAGGTCACACCTAAAACTGAAGCTAATGTTTGACTATGTCACTCCATTTCAGAGTCTTTGTTTCAGAACAGACAATTTGTCATTTTTCTTACAAAGAGACCTATGATATTCTTATAGACTACTATTTGACATACCACCAGAAGGTAATATAAGAACATATCCCATAGAGCATTTACTCATGTATAATATGGCAGAGTAATAATAGACCATATTATTACTATATAACTTGCAAATATAGTTTGAAATTGGAGGAAAGGAAGAGCATTTACACATCATCATAAAGACTGTGTAAGCTTATGTTTGGGAAAGTTCACTTTCTAAATCTGTTTTGGCATAAATTCAAGAAACTAAGCAAAATGAAAAATATTCTTTACACACAAATTTTAGAATTTTTAAAAAGCTATAGGTATCTGGATCTCTACTCTATTTGGACTGCCCAGATTTTGTCTTGAATATAAATGGACTCTATTGTCAAACAGAAGTTAAACTAGAGACTATCATCCCAAAGATAAGGTTCCTTTATTAAATTATAATTCCAATTTTATCACTGTGTAATTGTGATCTTGAGCTTAAGCACATGATCATCCAGTTTCTCCATCAAGCAAATGGGACTGATACTTTGGCATAGTTTGTAGGTATATATCAGTATAGGGAAGGTATATACAGGAAAGATATATATAGAGAGAGAGAGATCGATTTTGTAATAACTTGAATCATATTCTAGATGACATAGGGGACTTCCTATCTAAAGGAACTCTATTATAAATCCCTTTGCAAATTAAAGAATATTTTTATAATAAAAATAACCATTCATCAAACTACCGGTTCATATATTCCAATGATGGCACATAAAGTTTTTCTGTGAATATTATTCCCAGGTAACTTTCTTAAACTTGCAGTGGTAATTTGAATATATCATAGTTAATAAACAATATTTACTGCTACATTCAATGGGTAGACACAAAGCATTAGTGTAGGTATACTAAGTAGTGATAAAAAGAATATAATACACAATTGAACAAATATCAAAAAGAACATAGTGCTTGCTTTTTGCATAATCATTAGCTTTAAAAATGCATCATTATAACATTTCACATTTACAATGTCTTAAAGCATTTTCCTATATAAATATAGAACATAATAGCTATAGAAGTTCCCTTCCAGTTTATCCACAAAACTCTGGGAGTAAATTCCCTCAGATTCTTTAGCTTTTAAAATTAAATTGTCAAGCAGACAATTCGTGATTCTAAGCTGTGGCTATATAGTTCTCTCCCAAGAGAACATCCTTGAAAAACGTCTGCTATTTTGCCCAACTGAAATAATAATAATTTAAAAATTATATAGGATATGAAAATATAAAATGTAGTCAATTTGAGCATTTAATATAGCCCAGTACTTTTCTAAGTGCTGTATATGCATTATCATTTAATCTTCACAACAGCGTGAGGTATATTATTACCATTTTATAGATGGTGAAACTGAGGCGCACAAAGATTAAAGTGACTGGTGTGATGACACTTGTTTCTCAAGCGGTGGAGCCAGGGTATAAGCCAGGCAGTCTGATTCCAGAGCCTGGGTTGGGTAAGCCCATCCCACTGCCACATCGTGGTCCCATATTCTCACTTAAAACATTTGGATTATGTGAATTCTAGTCCCTAAACATTTCCATTTAAGAATTTAATTCAATAGATTGTTTTAAGTCTAAAAATTATCATTTGAACCTATTAACTACTTTATAAAGGGCCAGAAATAGGCTATGGAACAGTTTGTAGAACTCTCTGAAGAGGAGTGGGGAGGGTGGGAGGTGCAGTGAGGCATTTGGTAGAAAGGAATGGTTTTCCAACAATTTTGCTGTGGATCTGTGCTTGAGTTTCCCTTCAACTCTGTTAACCAATGTCCATCTCTCCTTGATATTGTTTTTATTCTGTTAACACTGGCTATCCCTAACTCTCCTATTACTAAGAAAATAGCAAAGGCAGAGTACCATGGTAGAAAGAGCTTGGACTTTGTCATCAGCTAAATTTCAATTCTGAGTGGTCTTGGGTAAGTTATTTGATTGCTCTGAGCCTCGAGCTCCTGATCTTTAAAAAGGAGGCAATAATAGCCAACATTTATCAAACCCTTAGTATATACTTGGTTTTGTTCTAAGCACTTGGTATATATTGTGTAATTTATTCCTCACAGTGACGCCCTGAAATAGTGATTATTATTACCACCAGTTTCATTTTGCAGATGAGGGTGGTGCGGAACGAAGACTTTAAGTAACTTAACCAATGTCATACAGCTCCATAGTTAAAGAACTAGGGCTCAAACCCAGGAAATCTGACCCTAGACCAGGTCTTCTTCTATAAAGCGCCAGACAGTAAATATTTTAGGTTTCGTGGACGACACTAGTCTCTGCTGCAGCAGTTCAACTCTGCCATTGTAGCATGAAAGCAGCTGTAAACAATATGTAAACAAATGGGCATGGCTACATTCCAACAAAACTTTATAAGAACAGCCACAGGGTTGAATTTGGCCCTCTGGCTGTAGTTTGCTGATCCCCTGCTCTAGAGCCTGCATTTTAAACTTCATCTCATAGGGATGTCACAAAAAATCAAATAACTTCCTTAAGGTGACTTATGCACATAATAATTGCTCAAAAATCGTAGCTATCATTAACTCAAGAGTTTTTAAACCATACGTTACGGAAATTCTTTGATTATTTGTGGCCCATCTCCTTCCCTCCAGGGAGGATTGCATTTAAGTCATCTATTGTCTTTTATGCCACCCTCTTCGTAGCATGTAAGTAAAATACACTCTCCAGCCACATTTCCAGAAATGCTAGACATGCCTGAAATCATCTCACTGTGCTAAATGATGGCAGTCAGCAGAGTGTTTGGCTTATAAAGATGCTCAGTAAAATTGATTTTGATTTTCATGATTTTAATTAATTCATTCCACTACGACATCATCGGGTATTATGTTCGCAGTAATGCGATATATGATAATGTAACTTTAAGTGTAGGAGGATAAGGGGAGCTTCACCTTGCAGAATTTCCATCTGTCTCTAAATGTAATTAAACCAGATGCGCAGATTTTCAGTCCTTGTCCACCTGTTATAGCTGGGTCACTCCTTGGGTTCTGTTTTGACCCATGGTTCATTGTTGCTTGTATACTTTATGAAGGCACTGTCATACCTTCGGCACTCAATAAAATGTTAATTGAAAGAACATATGTGTCCTCCTAGGGTTAAATCTTAAGTGGCTGCCCATCTTTGCTCAGGATGTTTGCTCTGCTCTCCCTCCTCTCCCTCCTTCTTTGTCCACCCTTGCTAGACTAGGAACCCTAAGGACTGTGCAGTAGTCACCACTGTATCGCCAAGCACCTAGCATGGCCTGGCATACAGCAAGTGTTCAGTCACTTCAATCAGCAAGTGTTTGATTGAATGAATGAACACATACACAAATATTGTTTGATCATCTATTTCATCAGTTCATTGCCTTCTGCCTAAGGGGTACAGAGGTTGATTTTAGTATCAGTAAATTGACTGTGTTCCAGGAGCACATTTACAGTGATTGTTCATAGTGTGTCTTTAAAAAAAACAACTCTGAATCTTTTTTTTTTTTTTAATTTATTTATTTTTGGCCACGTTGGGTCTTCGTTGCTGTGCGTGGGCTTTCTCTAGTTGCAGCGAGCGGGGGCTGCTCTTCGTTGTGGTGCGCAGGTTCCTCATTGCAGTGTCTTCTCTTACTGCAGAACACGGGCTCTAGGCACGCGGGCTTCAGTAGTTGTGGCACACGGGCTTAGTTGCTCCGCGGCATGTGGGATCCTCCCGGACCTGGGCTCGAACCCGTGTCCCCTGCATTGGCAGGTGGATTCTTAACCACTGCGCCACCAGGGCAGCCCACAACTCTGAATTTTTTTTTTGGTACGCGGGACTCTCACTGTTGTGGCCTCTCCCGTTGCGGAGCACAGGCTCAGCGGCCATGGCTCACGGGCCCAGCCGCTCCGCGGCATGTGGGATCTTCCCGGACCGGGGCACGAACCCGCGTCCCCTGCGTCGGCGGGCGGACTCTCAACCACTGCGCCACCAGGGAAGCCCACAACTCTGAATCTTCAGTGAAGCTTTCTACATAATTAGAAACGAGCAGTGACACCAGAGAAAGGTCTAAGTCTTAAAAACCGGATTGTCAGCGGTTTTCACATGTCCACGAAGCAGAGGGGTCTGAATTTAATGAGGCATTTCTATAGCTTGGCAGATCCTTAGCCTGACTGCAAAAGTGGTATTTGTGTGACCCAGGCCTGTCAGTTTGCTGGATGACAAATCAGTTTGACGACAGAATCAGTGTGATAGAGCTTTATGGTGGTAGTTCTTTGTGTTGAAAAATAAAATTGATAGGTTTTCCACCAAATTAAATGAGTAGTTTGGTAACAAAAAAACACTACCTTGGACCTTTGAAAAATGTTGCGCAGTTCTCAGTCTTGACAGCCTTGACAGGAAGAGCCAGATCAAGACATCAAGGCCATGCTGGGTGTGGAGGTGCTACTATTTAATTAGTACCTCCCATGGGTAAGTGTATAATCTGTTTAAAACTCCAAGATAGACTCGATCAGTAATTCTCAACAGGGAGCAATTCTGCCCCCCAGGAGACAGTTTTGGTTGTCACGCATGGAGGGGGTGTGGGCATGTAGAGGGTAGAGGGCAGAGATGCTATGAAACATCCTACAGTGCACAGGACAGCCCCCCAAAACAAAGAATTATCACACCCAAAATGGCAGTAGGGAATGAAGTTCAGAAACTTTGGATTAAATGATACCCAAGGTTCCTTTGCAGCTCAAGTTCTGGGATTTTAAGATATTAGATTATGTACGTGAAAGAATTTTATGAGTTGCCAAACACTGTACTATAAATTCAAGCTACTGTTATGATACAAGCCATCGCTGCTCTCCTCCTCCTCTCCGGTATCTGTCTGGCAGTCATCCTTTCTGTTCTGAGCCAGATCCCTCAAAGGTGTAGGTCAAAAGAGCCAAGATAAGGGGTGAAACTAGAAGTCCCTCCTACTGCTTGTTCAGAGTTTGAGAAAATCCAGTAGACAGATGTGGCCAAATTTGCAGGTTCATTGTTTTCAGCATTATCCCATTAACCTGTTGAGAAAAAGTATACGTGTGTAATGCTTATTTAAAGGGAACCGGATAGCCGATTCTTAACGGGTATTTATGTGCTGCCAAAGCCCCATAGAAAATTCCCCCACGCCACCTCTCTGGAGTGGGTGGTGCTACCCCTCTCCTGGTACACAGCCAGAGTCCTTGGGAACCCACAGCCAAATGCCTTCTTTTCAGGGATGTGCTGATAGAAATGCCTGGGAAAAGTGAGCCTCTTGGCTTTCATCTGTTTATCAGTCATTCACTGAATGATGCGCCTTGCCGTAACAAAATCTGTACAAGCATCAATACAACTTAAGCAACAATACAATTAACTCTTCTCAGATTAGCCAGGACCCGACAGAAGGAATGGCCCAGAATGTCATTATTCTAGTGCCTCTTTATCCTTCCAGAATTTTCCCTAAATAAAAGAGAGTCATGGGAGGATTTTTGTGTCTCCCAAGGATCGTGCCTTCAAATAGCACAAGGTTGCCGGCTGAGATAGAAAAAAAAAAGAGAGAGAGAGACCAGGCTTCAGTCTTCAGCTTACTGTGTGGGACCCCAGGTAAATTCCAAGTGTTCTGCCTCTAGTTTGAGCAGGACTTCTTTTACACGTTCAGACTGAGGTAACAGAAATGTCCCCATGCCAGAGGCCGGCTTGGTGGTGGGAGTGTGCTCTCTGCTGTTTACTCTAATGGGTGGTGGTAACTTGACACATGAGCAGTAAGATAACCACTCAGCGTGAGGCCAAATCTTGGAAAGTTTTTGCAGGAGCTGGTCTTCGATTCTGTTCCCCCTGATGTGTGGCACTAAATGTCATTTGATCTTGGAACCAATACTCTGAAATGGGTGCTATTACTAGCACTATCTTAGAGATGTAGACATGAAGCCTCATGTGACATGGCGAGTAAGTGGCACATTCATGATCTGAACTCCTATTTCTTCAACTCCAAAGTCTTTGCTCTTAACCAGAATGGCTTATGTTTTATTATATCTACACATTGTGTATATGAGGTCATGCCTAAGAAGTGACTATTAGTAAAGACAAACATTTTATGGTATTAATAAGGGGACGTTAAGAATAGAACTCTAACTGCAAACAGAGATAGAATTACCTCTTGGATAAATACATTCTAAAACCTTCTACTGGATTAAATTCCATCTAGTGCTGGAAGACACTGCTCACCACTGAATATTAACTTCAAATTGCAGTGTGTCCGTTGGTCAGCGAATAAAACTCTTCCAAGAATTCCAGTTCCAAATTGCCTATTAAACACACACACACACACACACACACACACACACAACACACACCTGTGAACCAAAGCTCACTGGTAGTTTGCATAATTCTAGAGTAAACTCATGCTCATTTTTGATCCTAAGACTGGTTGGTAAACACTGGAAATATTTCCCAGTACAGTGTTTACAGTGTTATCCCTTGCCCTCTAAAATGTCCCACTTCAGGGAATTCCCTCGCGGTCCAGTGGTTAAGACTCCACGCTTCCACTGCTGGGGGCCCGGGTTCAATCCCTGGTGGGGGAACTAAGATCCCGCAGGCCCCGCAGTGCAGCCAAAAAAAAAAAAGTCCACTTCAAAGTTAAAATCTTACTGAAATGTACTCTAAACTGGTACTACGGGAATTCAGATCCTTGATGATTTCTAGTTTAAGTCTGAGTTAACCCCAAAATGTTACGTTACCCCAACAAGCTCAAACTCAACCTAAAATAAAGACAACAAAAATTCTAGCTAATAGTTCAGAATAATAATAGCTTGATTTGAAAGTATATTCTCCTCTGTTTTACATGCCAAACTGTGAATAAATGATTTGTTTTGAATATACTGCCATGTTTGTTTAATGCAAGCAGCCTTCAATGAAGACTAATGCGTTTTTAGTGTGTGCGAGCTCGGCTCTGTGTTGGGAGGGTCCTGCCTCAGGGGATCTGGCATCCTTGTGAACGACTGCACCATTTGCATCCAATGCAGCAAGTCTCTTCAGGTTCTTTCTGAAGAGCCTCTTGCAAACTGCTGTAGCCAAGGGTTAGGTGAGAAACAGGCTTACACTTGGACGCCTGAGCCACATCACCAAGGGAGAATCACACTGCCAGACAGCTTACCTGCAGTGAACAGAATCTGGGAGGCTCTGATATGCCAGTCTACACCAGAACTCACAAGCTAGGCTTCTCATTCTGACTGGTTTAAAGTTGGCTGGGGTAATACCTCTTGCTTATTTCCCTATAAACACAAGAATCCTACATAGGGGTAAGAGTCCTACCTCAAGTTCATATATCTTTTTCTTTTTCTAAGTTCAGATTTCTTATGCTGACATTTCTTGAGCACTTGGTGCTAGGTTCAGCACTCAGAGCTTTGCATGGATCATTTCAGCCCAATGGTGAGAGTTAACTTAGTGCAGCTGTGGTACAGACTCTAAGCCACACTGTGGGTTCAAGGTAAGCTCCGTGAGGATGAGGTCCACAGGCATCTGGCACATAGTAGGTGCTCAGTAAATATTTGCAGAATGAATGAGTAAATGAACACAAACTCTTCTGTGTTTGTGTCACTTTTAAAATCTTAAGAAATTGTTCACATAAAAGTGTTAGGAGCTGAGCCAACAATCTTTACCAGATGTCTCTTCTTCTAGGCCTCACAAATTTGACCATGTAGTTAAATGGAAAACAGCTTAGAATGAGGGTGGGAAGGCAGCTCAAGAAGACTCTTTAAAATATGTTAGAACTTAAAACTTCATCCTGAAATTAAGTCACTGCTCAGCATAGGAAACAGAGGGGAAAGTGACTGTAATACTTAGCAATAGGAATCTCTGTTACTTAGTCTCATTGATGTTCTCTGCACATCTCCTAGAGCAGAGGTTGGCAAACTTTTACGGTACCTGACCAGAGAGTAAACATTTTTTTTTTTTTTTTTTGCGGTACGCGGGCCTGTCACTGTTGTGGCCTCTCCCACTGCGGAGCGCAGGCTCAGCGGCCACGGCTCGCGGGCCCAGCCATTCCGCGGCATGTGGGATCCTCCCGGACCGGGGCACGAACCCGTTTCCCCTGCATCGGCGGGCAGACTCTCAACCACTGCACCACTAGGGAAGCCCGAGAGTAAACATTTTAGCCTTTATGGGCCATGCAATCTCTGTCTGAACTAGTCAGCCCCACCACTGTACTGCAAAAGCAACCATCTTCAAAAAAAAAAAAAAAAACGAGTATGTATGTGTTCCAATAAAATTTTATTTACAAAAACAAATGGCAGGCTATATCTGGCCCATGGCACAGTTTACCAAGCCCTGGTCTAAAGCATGTCTAATTGTCTTAAGTTTTCTGTTTCATCTCTGACAGAAGGATCATACGGCTAATGCCGTATAGTTCCCCCTTTTTAAGGCATTAAATAAACCATATATCTTTCACATATCTATGCCTTTGGCCTTGAAAACTCATTGAACAGCACACCATGTAATTTATTTAACTGTGGTATATTATCTTATAAAGACGAGAAGAATGGAGTTCGTAGCCCATAAGGTTTTATTGAATGTACCATTTTTTTTTTTTTTTTTTTTTTTTTTTGTGGTACGCAGGCCTCTTACCGTTGTGGCCTCTCCCGTCGCAGAGCACAGGCTCCGGACGCACAGGCTCATGGGCCCAGCCACTTCAAGGCATGTGGGATCTTCCCGGACCGGGGCACGAACCCGCGTCCCCTGCATTCGCAGGCGGACTCTCAACCACTGCGCCACCAGGGAAGCCCGAATGTACCATTTTTAAATGGCCTCTAATGAAATCCTAATTTTATGGAATCTTTTAATTCTTTTTGCATCTCTGAGCTTTCTCACTCTTTTTTTTTTTTTTTAGTGTGTGTGTGTGTGTTAAAATATACATAACAAAGTTAACCGTTTTACCTGTTTTTAAGTGTCCAGTTCAGTGGCATTGAGTACATTCACATTGGTGTGCAGCCATAACCACCAGCCATCTCTAGAACTTTCTCATCATCCTTCACTGAAACTCCATAAACACTAATTCCCCATTCTCCCTCCCTCCAGCTCCTGGCAACCACCATTCTACTTTCTATCTCTATGACTTTGACTGTTTAGGTACTTCATCTAAGTGGAATCATATAATATTTGTCCTTTTGTGTCTGGCTTATTTCACTTAGGATGTCTTCATGGTTCATCCATGCTGCAGCATATGTGAGAATTTCCTTCCTTTTTAAGGCTGAATAGTATTCCACTGAGTATACATGCCACATTTTGTTTGTCCATTCATGTGTCAATGGACTTTTGGGTTGTTTCTACCTTTTGGCTACTGTGAATAATATTGTTATGATCATTGGTGTACAAATATCTGTTTGAGTCCCAGTTTTCAGTTCTTTTGGTTATATACCCAGTAGTGGAATTGGTGGATCGTATGATAATTGTTACGTTTTTGAGGAACCACAATACAGTTTTCCATAGTAGCTGCACCATTTTACATTCCCACCAGCAATGCACAAGGGTTACAATTTTTCTACATTCTTGCCAACGCTTATTTTGGTTTTTTGTTAGTTTCTATGTTTGGTTGGTTATAATAGGCATGCTAGTGGATGCAAAGTGGTATCTCATTGTGGTTCTCAGTTGTTTTTATGCTAGTGTTTGTAGTTAGTGTAAAAAATAGTTCTTTTAAACACTACATTAATTTATATCTCATGCAAATTTTATATATATATATTCACATATATGTGCATTTATTCCTCTCCTAATGCCAAAATTATGTGAGATGGCTTCCAAGGACATGAAAACAGTAAGATGAATAATATACATAGCTAAATTCATGGCACTGGGGATATAGAAGACTAAAAAAAATGAACCAATAGCCACGATTAAATGAACCTGAGAGTGTGTTGTGATGTCCTATACAATTACAAAACTAAAGTGACAAAGTCAATCCTGAACTTGTTAGTGGCCAAAGAAAAAAGGGAAAGGGGGCCAGTAACATGATTCACTTATTCCAGATGATGAAAGCGCAGGAAAAAAAGGCTTTTCTTGGCTCGCAGATATAGGAAAATAAGCTATAACTATTTTAAAAGAGATGATATGTTACTGAAAGCAGCAGAATTTTTGGTGAAATTAATGGGGCTGGAATTGGGAATGACTCCTCTAGCCTGACTGTTATACAACTTTTTTTGTGTTAAATGGTAGTTTCAAAGTACAATTTTAGGGAAATAAAAAGTCAACTCCACATCTCTCAGGAGAGCGATAAGGACTATTCCTTTGGACTTTAGTCACTGTTTTATGTAGGACAACTATGTAAGATCTTGAATTCCCTCATATATGTTTATATATGTACCTGGCATTTGCTTCCCAGGTCACAGATTATAAATGCATATGTGTTTGTACAGATAATCTTCTTAAGAATATATCCTTATCTTCCTTTTGGAAGGAGGGAAAGATCTTCATGTTCAAATTTGATATTGAAATTTCTGCTTCAACTTGAAACTACAGGAACTGATGTATATTTTCAAATTTATACCAGAAAAAAGGCTTCATGATAACTGGATATGTTGCCAAACCAGCCTTCAAGCAATTGAAGAGCAAAGCAAATTAAAAATAAGAATAGAAGCCGTATCAAACAGATGTTTTTAAAGAACTGAGAAAGTGTCAAAATTACTCTAAAACTGAAAGAATTGGTCTGAAGTTTTACCCAGAAGTTTGGATGAAGAATAATAACTGACATTTCTTGAGCATTTACAATGTTCCAGGCATAGTTCAAAGTGCTTTGTATGTATTAATTCACTTCTCTAAACTCAACAAAGTTAATACTACTGTCATCATTCCCATTTTATAGATAGGGAAACTGAGGCATGGGGTAGCTGAATATCCTTGCTCCAGGTCATACAACTAGGAAGTGTTAGAGCTAGGATTCACACACAACCACGCATTCTGGCTCCAGTGGCCAGTCGCTGACCCACTAAACTGCAGGGGTCCCCAGCCTCTGAGGTACCGGTCCCTGGCCTGTTAGGAACCTGGCCACACAGCAGGAGGTGAGCGGCGGGTGGGCGAGCGAAGCTTCATGTGTATTTACAGCTGCCCCCATAGTTCACATTACCACCTGAGCTCCTCCTCCTATCAGCATTATGGTGAGTTGTATAATTATTTCATTATATATCACAATGTAATAATAATAGAAATAAAGTGTACCATAAATGTAATGCGCTTGAATCATCCAGGAACCATCCCCCACCCCCACCCCATCCGTGGAAAAATTGTCTTCCACGAACTTGGTCCCTGTCGCCAAAAAGGTTGGGGACCACTGCTAAACTGTACTGCCCCTTGATGTTACAGCAAATGAACCAAAGAAGTATTGGTTGGCCAATGGGCAAATATCTTCTGTTGTGTCCCTATATTTTCTTTTGTTTTGTTTTGTTTTCTTTAAATGATCAAACTTACCTTAATTATCCTTGAAATTTCCCTTAATATCCTTATGTAGAATTCCCAGTAGGAAATTTTTTTTTTAACATCTTTATTGGAGTATAATTGCTTTACATGTATCCCCATATCTCCTCCCTCTTGCGTCTCCCTCCCACCCTCCCTATCCCACCCCTCTAGGTGGTCACAAAGCACCTAGCTGATCTCCCTGTGCTATGCGGCTGCTTCCCACTAGCTATCTATTTTACGTTTGGTAGTATATATAAGTCCATGCCACTCTCTCACTTCGTCCCAGCTTACCCTTCCCCCTCGCCATGTCCTCAAGTCCATTCCCTACGTCTCCGTCTTTATTCCTGCCTGCCCCTAGGTTCTTCAGAACCTTTTTTTTTTTTTTAGATTCCATATATATCTGTTGGCATATGGTATTTATTTTTCTCTTTCTGACTTACTTTACTCTGTATGACAGTTGCTAGGTCCATCCACCTCACTACAAATAACTCAATTTCGTTTCTTTTTATGACTAATATTCCATTGTATATATGTGCTACATCTTCTTTATCCATTCACCTGTCGATGGACGCTTAGGTTGCCTCCATGTCCTGGTTATTGCAAATAGTGCTGCAGTGAACATTGGGGTGCATGTGTCTTTTTGAATTATGGTTTTCTCTGGGTATATGCCCAGGAGTGGGATTGCTGGGTCATATGGTAGTTCTATTTTTAGTTTTTTAAGGAATGTCCATACTGTTCTCCATAGTGACTGTATCAATTTACATTCCCACCAACAGTGCAAGAGGGTTCCCTTTTCTCCACACCCTCTCCAGCATTTGTTGTTTGTAGATTTTTTGATGACGGTCATTCTGTCTGGTGTGAGGTTATACCTCATTGTAGTTTTGATTTGCATTTCTCTAATGATTAGTGATGTTGAGCATCCTTTCATGTGTTTGTTGGCAATCTGTATATCCTCTTTGGAGAAATGTCTATTTAGGTCTTCTGCCCATTTTTGGATTGGGTTGTTTGTTTTTTTAAATATTGAGCTGCATGAGCTGCTTGTAAATTTTGGAGATTAATCCTTTGTCAGTTGCTTCATTTGCAAATATCATCTCCCCCCCTCCCCTTCTGAGGGTTGTCTGTTCGTCTTATTCACAGTTTCCTTTGCTGTGCAAAAGCTGTTAAGTTTCATTAGGTCCCATTTGTTTATTTTTGTTTCCGTTTCTCTAGGAGGTGGGTCAAAAAGGATCTTGCTGTGATTTATGTCATAGAGTGTTCTGCCTATGTTTCCCTCTAAGAGTTTTATAGTGTCTGGCCTCGTAAATTTTTTTAAATGATAAAAAATGGAAAAAATTTAGTTGAATGATGAAACCTTATTCAGCTATTATAAATTATGTTTTCACAGTTTTAAGAGTGTGGAAGAATGCTTTTAAAATGAAGTAAAGCAGCAGGATGTAAATTTGTTGGAAGCCCAGCTCCACCTCTCCCACCCTCCAAAAGAAAGAAAGATGGGAAAGTTTAATTGTGGCTATCACTGGGTAGGAGAATTAGGAATAACTTTTTTTCTTATTTTTCTTAATTTCCATAGAATTTACTTGAATACTATCACAGACCAAAAAAATGAACTAAACTTCATTTTTTAAAAAGCTAATCAGAGCTGTTCTCTACAAACGCAAAATACGAAGCTCCTAGTGATAATCTCACTGCATAACGTAAAATCATTTCCATGAGCCCTATGCTATAGGAGTGAAGGTGGCATGATTTAGACTTGCACTGGTGTAGCTATTTAATTTTAAAGTAAAATGAAAAATTCTGCAATAGTCGCATCTCCAGTATTCAGTAGCCACAAGTGGCTAGTGACAGGTTTTCCATCATCACAGAAAGTTCTGTTGCTCAGCACTGGTTTCAAAGAAAGAACATGGAATCTGGAGCCATACGCCTTGAAATCAAGTCCTGATATGAGCTGATACTTGCTGTGTGAAATGAGCAATTTACTCAACCTCTCTGAGCCTATTTCCCCATAGACATTTGGGATTAATGATAATATCACTTCCCATGAAAGGAGATTAAGAAGATCAAATAAGATAATGCATGTGACAGTTCTCTGAAAACTATAGTGTAGTTTAACAGGTTGTTGCTGCTTCAGAAGTCCCCCAGCCTGAACTTAATCTAGCTCTTTGTGCACTGATTCCAAATCCATGAATGATTCATACCAAGAATTTTGCAAATAGGGAACAACACCGTAAAAATCAGACTTACCAGCTCTTAGCACAGTTCCCAGGACAAGTCCTTGGTAATGTGGGTGTTCCATTTCTTCCTTGTAAAAAGCTTCCACACACAGCTCTGTATCTTCAGTAACACCTCCTCGGTTTTTTCCTTAACAATATAAACACATTGCCCTCCTTCCATTCCTAAATGAAAAAGGCTGTCTTAAAAAAGAAAGCAAAGAGGTTTTGTCTGTCAACGAAATAAAGGGGGTAAAATGCTGTAACTAAAAGGAAGTCAGTCTGACTTGACAGTGCAGGAATTAAGCAAAAGATGTTGCCAACTGCTGCAAGAACGTGAAGTTTTCCCCAACAATGACAGCAGGTTCTCTATGGTTCAAAGCTATTGGGTTACTGACTAAGCGGAAGTACTTGCTCATTCTGATTTTTTTTCCCCGAGTCACTTCTGGTTTTTCCTGCAAAACACCTTGCCCAATTGAGACAATTTTAGGGCTGCTGCATATCTAGAGTGGTCTCCATCTTATTTCTCATTCAACCCCCTGATAGTTAAGCGTGAGTCTTGCTTGTATGGCTTTGAAGAAGAAAGAAAGAAAAAAAAAAAAAAAGTCAAGTTCTGACTCAACTCGGTAAAGATTCCACACTCACCCCCTCCCTCCTGCCTCCCCCAGGTTTCCGCCGGGCTTGGATGCCTTTGACATTATGACCGCAGAGGATTCCACCGCAGCCATGAGCAGCGAGTCGGCCGCTGGGTCCTCCGCCAAGGTGCCCGAGGGCGTGGCGGGCGCGCCCAACGAGGCGGCGCTTCTGGCGCTGATGGAGCGCACGGGCTACAGCATGGTGCAGGAGAACGGGCAGCGCAAGTACGGCGGCCCGCCGCCCGGCTGGGAAGGTCCGCACCCGCAGCGCGGCTGCGAGGTCTTCGTGGGCAAGATCCCGCGCGACGTGTACGAGGACGAGCTGGTGCCCGTGTTCGAGGTAGTGGGCCGCATCTACGAGCTGCGCCTCATGATGGACTTCGACGGCAAGAACCGCGGCTACGCCTTCGTCATGTACTGCCACAAGCACGAGGCCAAGCGCGCCGTGCGTGAGCTCAACAACTACGAGATCCGCCCCGGCCGCCTGCTCGGCGTGTGCTGCAGCGTGGACAACTGCCGCCTCTTCATCGGCGGCATCCCCAAGATGAAGAAGCGCGAGGAGATCCTGGAGGAGATCGCCAAGGTCACGGAGGGCGTGCTCGACGTGATCGTCTACGCCAGCGCGGCCGACAAGATGAAGAACCGCGGCTTCGCCTTCGTCGAGTACGAGAGCCACCGCGCCGCCGCCATGGCGCGCCGCAAGCTCATGCCCGGCCGCATCCAGCTTTGGGGCCACCAGATCGCCGTGGACTGGGCCGAGCCTGAGATCGACGTGGACGAGGACGTAATGGAGACCGTGAAGATCCTCTACGTGCGGAACCTCATGATCGAGACCACCGAGGACACCATCAAAAAGAGCTTCGGCCAGTTCAACCCGGGCTGCGTGGAGCGCGTCAAGAAGATCCGCGACTACGCCTTCGTGCACTTTGCCAGCCGCGAGGACGCCGTGCACGCCATGAACAACCTCAACGGCACCGAGCTGGAGGGCTCGTGCCTCGAGGTGACGCTGGCCAAGCCCGTGGACAAGGAGCAGTACTCCCGCTACCAGAAGGCGGCCAAGGGTGGCGGCGCAGCCGAGGCGGCAATGGTGCAGCAGCCCAGCTACGTGTACTCCTGCGACCCCTACACGCTGGCCTACTATGGCTACCCTTACAACGCGCTCATTGGGCCCAACAGGGACTACTTCGTGAAAGGTTAGTGGGGACTCCTTGCCTGGGTAGGCCCAGGGATCCGCGTCTGCCGGGCGGGCGGCGTCGGGGGTGTGGTGGCTGTCATTTACCGAGCCGGTGGACGGCGACCCCCTTACCCACCCTCGTTTGGGTGTGGGTTCTGGGTTCTGTTCTTTGCTGGAGCTTAAGGCATGCACTTCTACAGCACTGAGAGAAATGCAGATCGTTAGTATGTGTGGGATGAGTGGTAGAATCATGGGCGCATGCAAGCTCTTCCTGCGCTCAGCCTTTCCAGGGCCTACCTACTGTGGGGCTAGTCCGCAAGGCTCTGGGTTCTTAGGTTAAAAACTACGTGTGAAATGAAATCTTTAGAATGTTGGGGATTAGGGGGCACAGTGTTGTCGTTGGGTTTCTTGTTGGGGTTGTTTTGTTGTTTGTAGTCACTGGCTAGCCTGTAATGAAACCAGGCATTACACCGGGAAGCAGAATGCTTAGCCTCTGGGTCCTGTTCTCTGATTAACTGCTTCTGTGACTTAAGTCAGCCCCTCTAACCTCCCGAGGCTTGTTTTCTCACGCATAAAATGAGAAAGGTGACTAGCAGTTCCCCTTCCACAACTAACTTTGTTACAGTCTGTGAACATTTTTATTTATTGGAGTTGCAGTTGCAGTCCTAGGAACTCACCCTTCAAGTTCATCTCTTGCATTAAGCAGACATTTTAGGGTGCACCTAGGCTGGAACAGAAGGTGTGAAGCATCTTCCGGCTCATTGAAGGGCAGAGGTGTAGCCACCTGCAGCTTAGAGCCAGCACAAACACCTAAGTGCCAGGAACCTTGAGCTAAGGTCCGCCTCCTGTACTGTTGCTATTGGTAGCTCATCACGTTTTGTGTTGTTATTATAAGCAGGCAGCATAAGAGGCCGGGGTCGAGGTGCAGCTGGCAACAGAGCCCCAGGGCCCAGGGGTTCCTACCTTGGGGGATATTCTGCTGGCCGTGGTATATATAGCCGATATCATGAAGGAAAAGGAAAACAACAAGAAAAAGGATATGAACTTGTACCGAATTTGGAAATCTCTGCCGTCAATCCAGTTGCCATTAAACCTGGTACAGGTCAGTATAAACTGGCGTGAGAATGGATCTTTTCAGTCTGAACCCCAGCCCTCCCTTTGAAGTGGCTTCCTTGGGTACTTTTATCTGCATATGGGTTCCTCTTCTCAAAGGCAACCGAAGATTAGGCAAGGAATGTGGCCTCCTGGGCCTTCTTATCTAGAACTTAGGGAGATAGTCTAGTGTCTAGTTTTGACCACGTTCCAGTCAAACTTTCCATTAGTGGGTTTTTCAAATGGGCATCACCAGTTGTTAGGCTTTTTTTCAATTAGGCAGATTCTCAACTAGGCAGATTGGGATGGGGTGTGTAGAGATAGAAGAACACGAGTCTCTTCTGTGTCTTCTACCAGCTAACAACTTTCTTCTCCTTACTCAAGCCTATTTCTACCACATGCATCGGAAGCCAGAAGGCGCATTTCTGTGCTAGTTCTGAGAGTTGCTGGGAAGGGTAGAAAATTCCCCTTCAGGAGCAAATAACACTGCTGTCTCTCGTCATGGTCTTAACAAACCAGAATGCCTGGGAGCAGCAGTGAAAGTTTTTGGGGCTGATTTCCAGCTCTCATTTCCGCCTTTTGCTGGATCCGTAGATTGGGGGTAGGGGCACTCAAGTAATTCAAGCCAGGGACCTTGAACTTTGCTTCCACCCTCCACAAACCAGGCCCCACTAACCAGTTTTCCAACATTGTTAGTGCTCGTTGGCCTAATGTGAAACAGGTCTTTCTGATCCTAACCTGCAAGGAGCTTTATTTAACTCCACAGTGTGAACATAGCACAGACTCCCTATTTACACACACCACACAAGCCCACACATGGGAGATTCTTCCCTGATCCTCCTCCAGACCTTTTCCCAGTCTCATGGAGGGTAGATTGAAGAACTCTTTGAGAACATCCTCACTTGGAAGCTCAGCCTCTCTGACTTTCTGTTGGCTGAGGTCTGCACTCCTTCTCCTGGCTGAAACAGACTCAAGGGAGCTGTGCGAGTGGAGCGTAGGTTGGCATTGGCCACATAGAGCTTACAAAGCATTTTCCCAGTAGAGCTTCCTTTTGAAGTAATCCGGTGATTTTTTTTTTTTTTTTTAATGCCTGTGAAAAAATACTGCAATTTCTGCAGTAAGTGACTCCTTAGACTGGATTTCCTTATAAATGCCATTGGTGCTTTAAGCAGTGTAAAACAGATCCTGTTTCTCCCTGTAATTCCATAAAGCAGAGCCTGGACACAAGACTTGTCACTTCTACTTGTTGGGAAAGGGACTCCTGTTGGCATTAGCTTAAGACTTAACTAGAGAAAAGAGCTCTTAAACAACCTTTAAGCATATAGTTGTGTTCTGGGGCATGTAGTAGCTGACAGCCAGAATAATCCAGAGTTGCTTAGTACAACTCAAATATAGCTCAAACTTATAACCCTTTCTGGGCCCTATCCCCGTGACCTCTATTTCTGATTAATCCAGAAATTTAGAACTATGTATTTTAGGAGGAACACCAGGGCAGTAGTGAAGTATCTGGGCACAAGATCACATGGATGGAAAGGCAAGTAAAAGATTTGGTTAAGATTTTAGGTATATTTTGGGCTTCCCTGGTGGCGCAGTGGTTGAGAGTCCACCTGCCGATGCAGGGGACACGGGTTTGTGCCCCGGTCCAGGAAGATCCCACATGCCGCGGAGCGGCTGGGCCCGTGAGCCATGGCCACTGAGCCTGCGCGTCCGGAGCCTGTGCTCCACAACGGGAGAGGCCACAGCGGTGAGAGGCCCGCGTACCGCAAAAAAAAAAAAAAAAAAAAGATTTTAGGTATATTTTATTGAATGGCTGTATCGTTGTTTAGCCCACAGTCATTTCTCTTTACCTTATATCGTCAGCTTTTATTAGAAGAAATTACTTACAGTTGGAGAAAAAACATAAGTGAGAGGTTCCTTTGTGTATGCATTTCAATATTCTTGCTCTTCCTTGCAACACACACATACCACACACTCACGCAAACTCCCCCACATCAGGGCTAGTATTTTTTTTTCTTTTTACCTCTCCTTATCATACATTGACATTCAATAACCGCTGTCTGTTTGAATCTCTGGTTGAAATGAGCCCTTTGGACTTGACTCACAGAAACATGTCTTTGAATTGGCAGGTACCACCAAAAAAAGCAGTCACTCTACTGCTTTGCTATTATGACTGGCCATTAGAAAATTAGGGAATTTTCCGTTTTTTATTATGTATTTTTCCTTGAGTCAGTAATATTGAAATCTGAAATGTGGGGTGGGGAGGATGTACACAGACCTCTGAGTTCTCAAAATGAAACCCTCAACAGCACCAGCTTTTTAAAACGTGGTGAAAGTGAAAAGGGCAGCGGGTCTGGTAACGAATTAGATGAGTGATAAGGAACCAGCAGCCTCCTTCTCACACTCTTGGGCCTCAAGCCTCTGCTCTCACTTCTTTTTTTTTTTTTTTTTTTTTTTTTTTTGCGGTACGCGGGCCTCTCACTGTTGTGACCTCTCCCGTTGCGGAGCACAGGCTCCGGACGCGCAGGCTCAGCGGCCATGGCTCACGGGCCCAGCCGCTCCACGGCATGTGGGATCTTCCCAGACCGGGGCACGAACCCGTGTCCCCTGCATCGGCAGGCGGACTCTCAACCACTGTGCCACCAGGGAAGGCCCTGCTCTCACTTCTTATTCTGAGACTGTTTTCTCAGAATTAGAAGGCCCTTTCTTGCTCTGTAGAACCTCAAGAGTAAGAGTCAAAATGCGATTTTCTGTTAGAAGCAGTAGGAAATGTGGGTGCAGAAACCTAACTCTAAGCTTTCCTTCCCTGATGATCTGTGGGGAGACCCCATTGGTACCCATGTGTTTCCTTTTGAAAGTCAAGTCAAGGGGAGGAGGGGTACCTGCCACCTCCTCTCTCTTCCTCTTGGGTAGCACCTGTACTGAGGGAGCATTAGTTAGCAGGGAGAGCCCTTGGCTGCTAAACTTGGTTTTTAAAAATATTGAGAAAGTGATGGACCTCCTTCAGTGACTGGATGACTGACCTGTGTTTCCTTCTTACTTCTCTTGCAGTGGCCATCCCTGCCATCGGGGCCCAGTATTCCATGTTTCAGGCAGCTCCGGCTCCTAAAATGATTGAAGATGGTAAAATCCACACAATGGAGCACATGATCAGCCCCATCGCTGTGCAGCCAGACCCAGCCAGCGCCGCCGCGGCCGCGGCCGCCGCCGTCATCCCTGCCGTGTCCACGCCACCACCTTTCCAGGTAGGGTTCTTACTGCGGTCGTTGCGTTTGTGTGAGGCCTCATGTGTCGTGGATTCATTTAATACTCCACAGGAGAATTTACTGTGTGCCTAGCTCTCTGTTAGAACTATGGGACTGGATGACAGACAAATTTTGTAAGATAAATCATGGCAGGACAGAAAAAATTTTAGTAATAATTGTACTACCCCAATATCGTCACTGTATTAAAGATGGGAAGCAATATGCAGAAATGGCATGTGTAATTTTTCACAGTGTCATAATATTATACATACTATTTTTTTTTATGATACTGGATAATTTTTAACTCATGTTCTTATTGTTAAGGAGCTGACACACAAAATCCCAGGAGATAGTTCACGTTTTCCCATTCCAGATTATAGTTCAGTGAAGAGTTATTTAAAGTTCTGCTGCTCCCTCACTCCCTTCCTCCCTCTCTGTATCAGTAGATACATATGTATACATGTATACATATATATACGTGTGGCTGTAGAGAGAGAAATGCCTAGAGAAATATCTATAGAGATAAAGATACATGAAACTTTACAAAATCTGCCTTTACTCCTCTCTTACAACCATATCCAACTATTCCCATATCTCCTCCCAATCCAGTCTTACTATTCCATCCTCCTTCCCCACCTCTACTTACTCATAGTGTTCTCCTCTCTGTGGTTTCTTCTCTAGAATCTTTCCCATCCACATCTCACCTTGGAAATCATGTCTCCCATACTTCTCATTACCTACAGTATTACTTGGCATTTGACTGCCAGTGTGTTCTATCTCCCCAATTAAAACGAAGTTCTTCCAGAACAAGAGTTACGTCTTATATTGCTTTATATCTGCAATGTGTAGCACACAGGGAATACCTATGTGATATATCATTCATCCAGACAGAAAAATAATCTCGTTGAAGCTCTCCTTTCTGAGGCAGTGCATCTCAACTACCTTATCAATCAACAAGCATATTAAAAACTCAGGCCGGGGATGTCTTTTATCTAATTGAGTAAGAATTATCCAGGGGACATGTTTATATTGATAAAACAGAGATTCTTAGATTCAAAGCCCAGAAGATTCCAGTTCAGCAGAACTGGGCTGGGGTTCTAGAATCCATATTTTGTCCCAGCTCCTCAGTGATGCCGAAACAGAGCCAGACTGTGAACCCTCACAGTAGCCTGCTGTTTGCTTGCTGTTGCCCACTCTGAGCCCCAGTCTTTTTTTTTTTTTGCGGTATGCGGGCCTCTCACTGTTGTGGCCTCTCCCGTTGTGGAGCACAGGCTCCGGACACGCAGGCTCAGCGGCCATGGCTCGCAGGCCCAGCCGCTCCACGGCACGTGGGATCTTCCCAGACCGGGGCACGAACCCGCGTCCCCTGCATCGGCAGGCAGACTCCCAACCACTGCGCCACCAGGGAAGCCCTGAGCCCCAGTCTTGACTGCACTATTCAGAAAGGGTCAGGCCATGTGAAGTTTATTTATCTATCAATATATCGTCAAGTATTCTTTAACTGCAAAAAGCCAAAAAAAGGCATAGGTTGGAAATGACTCACAAAGTAGTTATTCCTGTGGCCTGACTATAAATATATACAGTAACCTACAGGCGTTACTTTGTGGAATTCTGCTAATAATTTCTAATTCGTCTTTACTAAGAAACTCGTGAACTTTCGTCTTTGCTGCATGGTCACAGTTCTGGTGGACCCCAAGTTCCAGGCTTCATGATCACATTCTGGAATGCAGACTGTTTCTATCTTATGTCAGTCTGCACTGGATGCCGCCGTGGGGTCTTTACACGAAGTTGTGGTTTGGGAATCTGTTCAGTGTGCTGTCATTAGCAGTTGATTCCTGTGGAGATCGTTTCCTTCTCCAGTATATTCTGCAGAATGCCAGGAGCTACTTCCTTTGTAACGTGGGAATGGCGTCTTTGAGTGTGTGTGGCCCTGCCACTCTCCCTCAGGTCTAAGTACTCTGTGTCCTGCCTCGAGTTCATTGACCTGGGTTCTCTGACATGTTCAGTCCTCTGCCGCCTCTGTGTTCTCTGCCGCCTCTGTGTTCTCTGCCAAATTGCAGCAGAGGAAGGAGCTTTTTTTTTTTTTAATATTTATTCATTTATTTATTTGGTTGCACTGGATCTTAGTTGCGGCTGGCGGGCTCCTTAGTTGCGGCATGCAAACTCTTAGTTGCAGCATGCATGTGGGATCTAGTTCCCCAACCAGGGATCAAACCCAGGCCCCCTGCCCTGGGAGCACAGAATCCTAACCACTGTGCCACCAGGGAAGTTCCCAAGGAGCATTTTAAGCTCCACGGATTGGTAAATAGAAAACTTTTTGGAGTAGAGCAACACTGGAAATCAGTTCCCAGCATGGCTTCCAGAACCTTCTTGGGGAACACCTTCGGTCTTCCTCCTCTGTTTTGCAGGTGCTCAGGGATGTTCCTGTTTAGCCATTTTATATCCAAAGTTTCATATAGCCTTTGCAAGCAATTAAAAAAACACTTGCAGGTATAGACAATCGTTTTTTCACATTGATTTCTCAAAGTGTTCTCAGTCTTCACAACAAGTCGGTGGTATAGGTAGAGCAAAGATAACCATTCGTTTTTTGAGAGGAGCAAAATTTGAGGCCTTTTTCTCTCCCCGTCCCCAACTCCCTATGCTCAGCCCAACCCCATTGCGCTCACCTGAGCCCAGGTGTTGGGCTGCACTGTAGCACATGGAAAGGTTTTTCTCAGATGTCACCTTCCCTGTGATTCCTTCCCTTTGTGCATTTGTCGTTAAAGAGATGTCCACACATTTGGAAAAGATGGCTTGCTGTCTTGCTGTAAACCACAGTCTTCTCAGTTCCGAAGATTGTCTGCCTGGTCGTAAAGCGTTTCTAATAAGATATTCATTGTGACTGCATTGTAGGAGGCAGGATAATGCAAGGCTAAACGCACAGGCTCCAGAGTCACACATCCCCTTGCTTAAAAGCTATGTCACCGGGACTTCCCTGGTGATGAAGTGGTTAGGATTGCCGTGGAGCAACTAAGCCCAGGCACCACAACTACTAAGCCTGCGCGCTAGAGCCCACGAGCCACAACTGCTGAGCCCGTGAGCCACAACTACCGAAACCTGCGTGCCTAGAGCCCGTGCTCTGCAAAAGAGAAGCCACCGCAATGAGAAGCCTGCGCACCACAATGAAGAGTAGCCCCCCGCTCACCACAACTAGAGGAAGCCCGCGCGCAGCAACAAAGACCTAACGCAGCCAAAAATAAACAAAAAATAAATTTATAAATAAAAAGAAATAGGTAAAAAAATATTTTTCAAAGAAAAATAACATACAAATAAGGCACTTAGAATAGTGCCTAGCAGACTATAATCTCTCTGTTATTGTTATCATTTAGTATAATTATTATTTTGGTTACAGTTGAAAGAAATGACTCTTAGGTTATGAAGTTCCTTTGCACATAATTCTGTGATTCTGATTTGCAGGTATTGTAGAGGAATGATAAGTAATTCCTTTATAAAAATCCAGGAAGAATAATTTTTTAAAACCTAATTCTCCATTTCACATATCCTGAATTGTTTATTTTAAAGATACATTAAGACAAGGAGACCACAGCAGCACGTACTAGAGGGCATTCTGTGAAACATAAGGTGCACCAGATGTTTTGTTAAATGTGTGTTTTATTTTACCAAACATCTATCTACTTTTCCATAAAGCAGCTCAGAGAACGAGCTCCGTAGCAAACAGTTCGGGAAATACGGAACCAGTCTTCCCTGCATACTCCTATTTGTTCTGAAAACATAGTATGTTACACTTACAAATGGAGGGAAGGAAGCAGCAGGGACTTTCAGAGCCAGCATGGCATCTGCAGTGAGGCAGCTTCAGTTAGCTTGTCTTTCCCCACTTCCTCCTCGTGTGGAAGTCCCACCTTATTCTTCAGAACCCAGCTCAAATGTCTCCACTTCTGAGATGCTTTCTCTGGCTCCTCAAGTTAGTTGGCTCCTTCTCGAAGCTTCTGCAGCAATTTGTTTATATAGTGGTGTCATATCTTAGGTGGGAGATGGTTGAAGAGATCACATTTGCTGAAAATTGTGTCTGGTCACAATCTTTATAGGTCACAGCTTAAGAAGCTGACCCTTTGGAGATCTGTGTACTTTGTTCCGTAAAGTTGTCACAGACTCTGCTTCTTTCTCTCCGTTCTTGAAACATCATGTTTCTTCAGTTAAGTATGAGTTGAGGCAGCTGGCATGTATTTCAGGAAAAATATTTCTTCTTAGTTACAGTGAGATCAACTGAGTAAAGGGTAGACCTCAACTCCCATCTCTAGCTCACTCTGGGGCATAGGCTGATTGTGTGGAATGGTGGGCAGAAGATTCCAGAGCATTGGAACTTTCCCAGAGCATTCCAATTCCATCAGTGTCACCAGCTGAATTCGAATGAGCCTTGAGGATGCAACTTCACCTTACTTTAATGGCTCCTGCCTCACTCCCTTACAGTTACTGTTTGTCTACCGCTCTGCCTTTCTGCCCTGAGAATGGCAACTTTTGTTTTGTTTTGTTTTTAAATAAATTTATTTATTTTATTTGTGGCTGCGTTGGGTCTTCGTTGCTGCGCGCGGGCTTTCTCTAGTTGCGGCGAGCGGGGGGCTACTCTTCATTGTGGTGCGTGGGCTTCTCATTGCAGTGGCTTCTCTTGTTGTGGAGCATAGGCTCTAGGCGCCTGGGCTTCAGTAGTTGCAGCACGTGGGCTCAGCAGTTGTGGCTCGCCATCTCTAGAGTGCAGGCTCAGTAGTTGTGGCGCACGGGCTTAGTTGCTCTGCGGCATGTGGGATCTTCCCAGACCAGGGCTCGAACCCGAGTCCCCTGCATTGGCAGGCGGATTCTTAACCACTGCACCACCAGGGAAGCCCAAGAATGGTAACTTTCGTTTCTCTGTCTGTTTCTCCTCCAGACTCCTGGGAGTTGAATGAATCAATGAATGAATGGATAAGTAGCTACACATGTTCAGTAAGGGTTCTTTCTCTCCCTCCTCCTCAGGGCCGCCCAATAACTCCAGTGTACACGGTGGCTCCGAACGTTCAGAGAATTCCCGCTGCCGGGATCTACGGGGCCAGTTATGTGCCATTTGCTGCTCCGACCACAGCTACGATCGCCACGCTGCAGAAGAACGCGGCGGCCGCCGTCTA
Organism: Lagenorhynchus albirostris; assembly: GCF_949774975.1. NCBI lineage: Eukaryota > Metazoa > Chordata > Mammalia > Artiodactyla > Delphinidae > Lagenorhynchus > Lagenorhynchus albirostris. The sequence continues at coordinate 83,913,076 of NC_083098.1, forward strand.
CAGCGGGTACGCAGGCTACATACCTCAGGCCTTCCCCGCCGCTGCTATCCAGGTGCCCATCCACGACGTCTACCAGACCTACTGAGATCCACCCACCACGACCACTGAAGGAACACTTTACTATTTATGAAGAAAGAACGTGTTGGGTTAGCACACACGAAACCCGAACGTGAAGAATGTTATCAGATACCATACTGGAATATTTTATATACATGAAGTTTTCACTAGTTTTTTTTAAGACTGTTTTCAATTTAGCAGACCTGTGTTTGTACATTTCTAAGAGGCTTGCAATGGTTTGTGCCTTAAACACCATCTCTTAAAAATTTGTATGCTGTAGTACATTTGTATAGAGGTTTTCGTTTTTGTATTTTTAAGGATATATTTTCAGTATGAAGGTTATTTTCTTAACTTCTGCACTCCAGAGATTTCTATTTTGTAGTACCTTCAATAGTAAATATATCAACTATATATTAAAAAGCACACTTGAGCAGCTAGGGAACTATTTTGAAAAATATATTCAATATTTAAAGATACAAACAATAGTGCTTTAAAAATACTACATAAAACGTTATTTTAAAAGTTATACTGGAAAGTGCAATTTTAAAATGAGTGAAACCTCTATTTCTGCTGGAATTAAAAGTTGACGGGTGTTACTATGTGTTATCCACGACGGTTCTGTTTTTTAAACACTCGACCTCTCCTTAAGCCAACATTGAAAGACTTGTCACACTTCTGAGTCCAAACACTGGAAAGCTCTCTCACCTGCCACCATCACCCTGGGTCCCTGTTCCTTCTCCAAGTGCCTTTGCTCTTAGATAGGTTCTCTCTCCACCCACTAGCCACCCTGTCCCCCTGTTCCCAGACCCACCTTTGTGTTCGGCAAGTCTAGGACAAACGCGTTACTCTGACAGAGAAAACATTGATGACTTTTATACTTCTTTTTGTTGGGGTTTTTTGTTATGGGTTTTTGGTTTTTTGGGGGCATTTGGTTTGGTTGGGAGGTATTTTCAATAGCAGAGTATGTGTAAGCACAAGATTTTAATAGTTTGCATAAGACATCTTTGCATAGCTATTTAATTGTCCAATATACAACTTTCATTCCTTTCCTAATGCTTTTATGTTATTATTTTTGTTTTGAAGTATAAGTTTGTAGAGACAGAGAATGTTATTGTAGACAAGACCCTGAAAGACTCTTGTCGGCAGATATGCTTCTAGTTGCCTTACCATGTTTCATGCGAAATGTCTGTGGTTGTCACGGTGTTGGAAATACTGTTTCTTGAACAGGGCCTCCCTCCGTTGCCATGCAGGTGGCAGGTGAACTGAATTGGGGCATGCACAGCCAGGAGGAGGAGGAGAGACCTGCAGGAGTAACAGATAGTTTGTAAATATCTCCTAATCCTTGTTTTTAGCTGTTTTATGTTGCAGAAGTTCATGGTACCTAGTTGAATGCAAAGTGAAACCATTTTATTTCAATGTTATTGAACAGTTTTGTTTTAGTAGGAAGTAAATGTATCGTTGCAGTGTTTTGTGCCTGGTTAAAGGCCTTTGTTTAGCAGAGTGAATGTAAAATACAGTAAACTGTTAAGATTGTCATCTACTTTAGGAAATACACCAACTTGGAATTTTTCTTTTTAAAGGTTCTATCAAGGAAGTGAGGTGTGCAATAGATGGCACGGCCACAGTTGTGTTTTTATGTCATATTGGAGATTCCATCAAACCTTCTACTCACTGAATTTTGCTGATGGCTGCATTCTTATTGTGGATTAATAATAGGATAGTGCCCTTAGCAAACGTTATTAGTTTTGTTTTACATTTTAAATTAAGAGATTCCCAAATGCCCTCTTCTCCCTCATCTTAGGGTGGGTTGAATTTTTTATATATAAGCAATATTTATTTAACTATTCTATAAAATTATTGAGTGCCTGCGAAGGCCTTTAAACATTCCTAACCTTCCTTTCCATCGTTCTTAAATGACATAAAGTAATTGTGCAATGTTCCTGATTCTGTACCCAGCAAACTGCATCCAAACTCAAATCTGTTGTTATGAGTAATCCAACACAATGCAGTCTGGATTAGATCCCCATCCTTTGACTTTATATGAAAGAAGTACTCTCCTACTCTCCTTCCAGTGAAGGATTCATTATCACAGAGGTTCACTGGATGAGACTGACCCAGGGGTCTTACTGTATTTTACATGTGCCTGTAAATTATTTGCAAAAAAGAAAAAGGAAAAAAATGGTGTCTTAACATGGCAACTACCAAACTACCTTAAAAATAAGTGTTGCTGACATAGCCCGTTAAGTATCAGTGAGCCTCCTACCTACCTATGGTCTGTCTGTTCCTGTTGTTTGAAAAACATTTCACATATGTACACTACTGAGGTAAGTTTGTAACTTGAAATGTGAACTTTTTTTAGGGTTAAGAACAAACTATATAAATGTTTAAAAAAAACCAAACTTTCGAGTTCTCTGTTTTCAAACATGCTAGCAGTTTAGTTGTTATCTTTAGTTGCATTGTATTTGAAAAGCTTTTAAGTTTATTTAGATCTTGCTTCATTTACAATACATTCTTAGGATGTATGTAGTAAATAAAGCTTTCTTTAAAGCAATTTCAAGACCTTATTTTAAATCGTGTTTTTCTTTATACACATTTTTTTTCCTAACAAAATTAGAATAACCCTTACAGCATAGAAGGAACTGACTAATTCATTATTTTCAGCTGGAGAAAATCATATCTTTGATCTGGAATTACTAATGAAGATGAGGCACATAGTAAACATTGTAAATTATCAGTGTCTTCAAACTTGTGCCCAGGTGGTGGAAAGTTGAGCATTCATCTACTACTCAGCATCTGGATTAGAATGGGATGTGGCAAAGCCTGTCACTGTTCTGGGCACTGGTTTGTTTATGATCCCAAGAGCTTTACACTCAGAAATCTACATGGAGGCAGTTGATGTGACCTTGAGTTGTTTGGTGGTCTCATGAAAGTGCTGGGGTAACCTAATGTTGGTCACCGCATTGGAAACCAAAGCCCTCTGTTTCACCTTTTTCACAGCACCCAGCAAGATTAGCAGGGTACTGCCTTTTTCTCTAGAGATCATCACTAACTTCAGGTAGGATCCATCAGCAAAGACAATCAAATGATTCAAGGGAAACTGGTAGGTTGTCAATGGAATTACTTCTAAAAACTGCCCCACGTGGCTTTGCCGTTGATTAAGAATTTTACCTTCTTAGTCTTGAGCAGCCTGGGTCATGGCCTCCCGACCCACATTTCTTAGAATTCTAACTTCCTGCTTCCTCTTAAAAGGAAAAAGCCTCTTTCAGAGGCAGAAGAGGCCAGGGAGCTTCCCAAGATGACAGATCATTAGCCAGTATTTTCTAGGGGAACAAGATCTGCTGACTCCTTCTTGTTCTAGGAGAAGAGTACAGATGCTTTTCAAGTTGCAGAATCAGAGTTTGATTGCTCTTGTCAGAAAAAGAATTAACAGTCTTACAAAATGCATATTACACCTCTGCTAGATGCTGCCCTGCCCGGCTTTGTTCTAGGAGCTGCGGTGACTACAGCATCAACAAAACCAACAAAACCTTGCACACATAGAGCTTACATTCCAGTGGGAGAACACGGACAAAATAAGCAGGTAAATAGTGTGTTGGGTGGGGATAAAAGCTTTGCTTGGGTGATTCATTAGGCTTTTGGCTTCCATTGCCACGGGACCTCACAAGAACTCAGTGAAGTACGCAGAGCAGATGTGTGACCGGCCAAGGTCCCACAGCTGGTAGGAACCAGGGCAGAAATCTGTGCTCAGACTCCAAGTCCCAGACACTTTCGAACAGCAAACACACTGACCCTGGACATGGACAGATTCGGTAGTGCCAACAACCAACTTCACGGTCAACAAAAAGAAAAGGAAAGCTTTTCTCCAAGTGTAGTTTCTTTTAGTGTGTTTCCAAATGCAGCCTCTTTCCTTGGGGGGATGGGAACTGAAGGAAGAATGGCTGAAATGCCTACTTTCAGCCTGGAAGACATAGCACTAGGTGAGCTGCTAAAATTGTCTGGTAGATTTAAGGAATTCGATCTACAGTGCCGTATCAAGGATTATGGAGAGGGCTAAACAAGTATTGTTAAGAAGTCAACTATACCCTTCTGCTTCTTCACTAGGATAGATGCCCCAATTTGTTTTAATTCCAAAAATATCTGTCAAGACAACGTGCATAAGCACTTATTTAGTTGGAAGTCAAAACAGCTAGAAAACAAAGTTCTAATTTTTCTTTTCTCATGAAGGGTAATCCTATGGACAGTCCAACATTTTATTGGGTGCTGTGACATGGCCTACACTGTGCTGGGTATATTTTGTTAACTATAATTGATTCTACTGGCTTGCCAGGCCCTGTTTTAAGGGCATTAGGGTAGTTGACCATTTTCAAGAGATGTATATAGTATATTACATGATATTGGGTTGGCCATAAAGTTCATTCAGGGTTTTCCATAAGATGGTATAGAAAACGCGAACGAACTTTTTGGCCAGCCCAATATTATAAAGTCTTTTGGGCAACCTTTATCTCAGAGTTGGGTGTTTTTTAAAAACGAAATGTGACATTTTGGCATTGCTATTTTGATGAAATCACATTTGGCACAATGACCCTAAAAAAAAAATTATATCTTCATCTTAAAAAAAAATTACTGATAGGATAACAGATGTATTCACTTTATCCTTGCCCAACCACTTCCTTGACACACTCTCCATCTCTTTGACCATCCAAGGTCAAGGACAGGAGTAGGTTTAAATACAGAATGAAACTCAGGAGATGAGTTTTGCTTCAATTCCAAGTTCTAAGCTATCAGATTGGATACAGCCTTTCTTCTCTTTCTCATTAGTTTTCCCTCTCTAGGTGCCCAGTATTCCTCTGTTTCCTAACTCCTCACACCAAAATGTAATTGTCTAAATACTTGTCAAGCACTGTGGCCTGGTAGAACAGGCTGGGCTTACAGTTGGGATGCCTAGGGGCTGAACCTCCAGCTTTGCTCTTTACCAGCTGTGTGACCTTGGAAAAGACGCCTTGCCTCTCTGAGCACCAGTTTCTTAACTGGTAAAACAGAGAGAATAATCCTGACCTCATCAGGTTATTGGGAAAATCAGATGAGTTAATGAATCTTTAAAAAGCCTGGTATGTCAAAGACAAAGTTATTTCCTTTCTCTTCCTCTTTATAAACTGTAGTGTGAATGCGTCCCCACTGTATTAACTCGTTTAAGCCTTTCCATTTGGCACCTTTTTATGCTCTTGTTCACCCATTTTTTTCAATAAACATTTGTTGAATTCCAGCTACGTGCCAGAACAGCATGAGGCACTGGAGAGACAATGATCAACAAAATCGACCCCCTCTGCCCTCCAGAAACTCCCGGGCGTGATAAGGCAGTGTTGCAAGGGCCATGAAATAGGAGGCGCACCCAGGCCTGGGCAAGGGGTTAAGAAGACTTTGGGGAGGAAGTGGCATCTAAGCAAAGAAGGACAGGATGAGTAGGAGGAAGGACAGATGAGCAGGGAGGAGAGGGAAGAGGAAATGCCCAGGCCCAGAAGAAAAAGCGTGGTATAGTCAAGTACCTGAAAGAAGTTCAGTGTGGCAACCTCAAAAAAGGAGGAGAAAGGGTGTGGAGTGGGGAAACACAACCTTTGTTCCCTCCAACACTAAACATGATTGATAGGCCCATATTAACTGTGGAAGGAAGAGATTTGGCCTGCATAACAAGGAAGTAGGAAGAACCCTAAATCATGCCAATTTAGGACTTTGAGTTTCTTTTAGAAAATGGGGGTGCCCCACATTTACCTACACTGAGAGGCTGAGGGCTTGTCTAGCAATCGACAGTATGATGCATCTGAGCACTCCCCTAGCAGGCAACTGCCTCTCTCGGGCCTTCCTGGCCCCAGGTGATGCCCACCAACACTGATCTTTCCATGGGAGAGTTTGTAGGGGCAGCCAAGGCTCTTAGGGTTCCCACCCCTTCCTTCTCTAGATCCAGGTTCCACCTTCTGGGGACTTCCAGCCTTCCTCTCTGGAGTCTTACAGCAGATACAAGCATCGGCCAAGCTCTCCCCACTCTCCCTCGCCACAGGAATGCAGCCTTCTCAGCAAAGGTGATGGAGGCCCGTAGTCCTCCAGGTGACTGTGAGGGTAGACGAGGGTCCCACGTAAAATCTCCAGACACGCACTGGCTTCCTCAACCGGGTTATATATCCTGTGACTCCATTCCACACGGTTATACCCACAATCAAAAGCAACACCAAACCTTGCATTTGCAAGAAATATGACCTTTCCTGAGCTAATTTTTAGCCACCCTTCTTTCTTGGCTTGTTCTACTTTGTTTGGCAAAAATCTTTAATGATTAACCAAACACGAGGCTTAAATAGGCCTTAGTCATTCTGAGGCAGGTAAGACAAGTTGCTGGAGCCCAATTGTTTCTGAGATGACCTTGCTGGGGGCGCTGGGTCAAGACATTTTGAGCTCATGGTACCATGATAACAGTGGGTCATGCCAGTTGCATTCTGCTGGGATTTTTCCTCTACTTTCTCAAGACTTTTATTCCAAACTGTGGTGGCACCAGGGAATGGTATTTCTGTCAGCTTCACCCACACCCCAATTCAAATATGGCCACCGACACTTTCTCAGTCTTACAAAGTCGTATACAAACTCAGCTTCCCAACAGGCACCTAATCTCCCCTTTCCATATAAGATGCTCTCCTAAGAGGAGAAATTCTGGAAATGCAACTGATTCTAAATGTGCTTGAGCATTTATAGAAAGAAGCATTCTGAACATGAGACAATAGCAAAAATTACCTATTTAGCATAATTTCCTAACCCCTAAGTACAAATATCTAAACCATCGAGTGCCCAGTCAAAGCCTGCCCTCTGTGAGTATTTCTCTTTCTTGTTTGTCATTTTCCTTGTGTTTGGGAATAATGTTAAAGCCTTAGAGGGTGATCACTCAGCCAGAGAGAAAAGGAATTGTTGACAGTAACTTACTATATGTCAAGTAGTTTACATGGATTTTTAAAAAACTTTTTATTAAAAAATAACATAGATGCAGAATTATGCACATATCATATATACAGCTTGATAAATTTTCACAAACTGAGCACCTCCATGTAACCAGCATCCAGATGAAACATGACCAGCATGCCAGACGCTCCCCTATGGCCCTTTCTAGTTGCTACCTCCTCACCGAGAAGTCGCCATTCTGACTTCTAACAGTGTAGATTAGTTTTGCCTGGGTCATTTTTTCATACCTGAGATAGCTACTACCATTATCCCCATTTTACAGATAAAAAGCAAGCAGGCAGAGGGAGATTCAATAACTTCCCCAAGACCACATAGCTGCTAAGTAAAAGAGTCTGAATCTGAACCTGGCTCGTCTAACTCCAGGGCTGGGGATGCGGTAGGGAAGTGTAACGATAATTCATCCATTTTGCGAGGACCTAAAGTCACTTGTTTATTCTAGAAGCTACAGTGATCTCCTAACTGAGTCACCTGACCACAAAGGTCATTGGAAAAGAGAGATTAAAAATCAGCATGTATGGCAGAAGATGGGGCACCAAACCTTCTGGAGCCCCCAGGCCCTGTAGGATGACCTTTCTACGTTCATTTTTCCCTGGTGGCTTCCAAATCTCTTGCACCTTAACATCCCCTGTTATCAAACTTCACTCTCAGTAAGGGAAGCAATGAACCAATTCACACTGAGGTAGGAAACACATTTTCACTAAGGGCAGATCCCTTGTTCAATAAACTGAGGAGCAAAGTTCTAATTTTGGAATTTAAGGCCATACCCAGTTAAATACAGAGATTAACTTCAAGGGTCCGGAGGTCCTCCGCCTGCCCATGACACTGTACCACAAAGGCAGCCCGGTCGAGGGAGCTCGGCGTAGGAATTCTGAGTTGCTAGGGGCCAAAGAATTAGACCCCTGGAGAGTCCATTGAACAAGGCTAAGGAGCAGTGTCCCAGATATGAGACAAACTGAATAAAATTCTGGAAAGACATTCCAGTCAAGGAATTTCCTTTATTCTAAAACACTACTCGTGATTCTAGCTTATTTTCGAACAGCATTTCGCTGTCCACAGAAGGCTTTCTTCAGGCCTATCTCATCTGAGCCTCATGACAGTCTGTAAGATAGTTATGAAAGACATTCTTCTTTCCTCCTCCTCTTTCATTCATTTATTACGAAATGTTTTTGAGCATCTACTGTGTGCCAGGCTTTGTGGTGGAGCCTAAAAATACAGTGGTGAGCATGATCTCCATTTTATCAAGGAAGAAATTGAGGCTTAAAGAGGATAAATGACTTGCCCAAGATCACAGGTATACTCTAAATTAAATAATATGGTGTGACCTTTCATCCTGCACCAGACTTTTAAATGCAGGGTCTCATTAAATCCTCACAACAACTCTATGAGGCAGTTCCTATTATTTTACCTCCCATTTTACAAATAAAGTAACCGAAGGTCAGAGAGGTTATATGACTGCCCAAGCTCTCACAGCTGTGTAGGTGGAAGGGCCAGCATTCGGATCCTCATTGGTCTGACTCCAGAAATGAGAGCTTAAGTATTACCTTGTAGATTCAACCGCCGATGATATCACTGACCCATCTGGGCCCTAAATAGAACTCATGAGAGTTTTGACTCTGATGGCGAATAGTAGGGTAAGAGCTCTGTGGTTCTGTGGGAGGCCGTACAATGACTTGGTTGGCTCAGCAAAAGCCCTACTTCTTGGGTTAAACAGACATTTCTGTGCATCTCTTACAGAACAGCCTTTTCACCCCAATGTTAAATGTATCCATTCAAACAGAACTAGAAATAAAGTCCTTGAAATCTGAAGTTTTAAAAAAACATGCCACAAACTAATAAAGATGTACTGTATAGCACAGGGAACTCTCTACTCAATACACTGTCATGACCTATATGGAAAAAGAATCTAAAAAAAGAGTGGATATATGTATATGTATATTGATTCACTTTGCTGTACACCTGAAACTAATACAACATTGTAAATCAACTATACACCAATAAAAAAAATTTTTTAAAGGATAAATAAAAAACATGCACGATAGCTTGATGCCTTAAATACACCCTGCCCTGAGTGGAGCTGGATATGCCAGAGATAGAAGGGAGATCAACCACTGAAGGCTTCACTTCCACTTTTCAGAATGCTCCCCCTAGTAACCTGAGTGTTTCTATACCTTCCTTTCCCCCAGAGTTAGTCCCATCATGGGCAATCACTCGAGGAGTGTCTGGCTCCTTGTGTTTTGAGGATCCAGAAAGCAGAGACAGTGCCCCACTTTCTCTCTGGAGCACCAGTAGCATCTAGAACCATGTGGCGACCTAGAACATTGGTGCTGGCAGCCTCCACATGGGCCTCCCTGCCTCCATTCTTGCTGCCCTTCCGCTTGTGCTCAACGTTATAGCTAGTGATCTTCCTAAAATCAAATCTGAATGCCACTCACATCAAAAATCTTCAGCAGCATCCCACTGCTGACGGTACAAAGTTCAGACACTAGCTTAAAACATAACGGGCCCTTTATAATCGGGCCTCTGTGTCTCTCTAGCATTATCTCCTGCTGGCTGCACGTGGCCAGAACTGATATTCAGACAGTATGTACCACCAGTATCCCTGTGATTAACCAGAGCCTGTGCTGGTTACTGAAGATTCTATGTTCCTTTCACCTGGTTACCATTTTCTCCAGTTACAGACCCGACCTCATTTTATTGTGCTTCACTTTATTGAGCTTTGCAGATACTGAGCTTTTTATTTACAAATTGGAGGTTTGTGGCAATACTGCATCGAGCAAGTCTATCAGTGTCATTTTTCCAAGAGCATTATTTTTAAATTAAGGTATGTAGATTGTTTGTTTAGACTTAATGCTATTGGAGACTTAACAGACTACAGTGTAGTGTAAACATAACTCTTATGTGCATTGGGAAAACAAAAAGATTCGTGTGACTTGTTTCATTGTGATATCTTTGTTACTGCGGTGGCCTGAAACTACAGTATCTCTGAGGTAAGCCTGCATACCAAACCATCTGCAGCTCCTGTAAGAAGGTTCTGTCCCTCTAGTAGTGTCCACCCAACAAACTTCCACTCATTTATCAAACATTTATTGAGCACCTCATATACTAAGTATTGTGCTAGGCATTCAGGGTAGGGACTCCAGCTCTCAAGAAAATGCTGGTCTAGTGGGAAAACAGAAAAGTTAAGAGATAGTTATAAAATAGCAGAAGTGTTTGGACAGAGAGAAACTTCAGTGTTTGAAGAGAACAGAGAAGGGGCACTTAACACAGACTCAGGGTTTAGGGAGTTTTCCTGGAGAGGGGAGATTTCTGCTGGGGTTCTGAAGGCTGAGAAGGGACAGAAGGAATCTTGATAAAGTAAGTGATGAATCTGTAAATAGTACAAAAGAAGTAAAGCCTAAAATGAGAGTTGAGGGGACTTCCCTGGTGGTCCAGTGGTTAAGAATCCGCGTTCCAATGCAGGGGCGCAGGTTCAATTCCTGGTCTGAGAACTAAGATCCTACATGCTGCAGGGCAACTAGCCTTTGTGCCACTACTGACCTCACGTGCCTCAACTAGAGAGAAGCCCGCGTGCCGCAACTAAGACCCAAAACAGCCAAAAATAAATAAAATAAATAATAATAAAAAAAATAAGAGGTGAGCCTAGTGATGTGTGGTTGAGAAGTGTGTGTGTGTGTGTATGTTGCGGACCATTCAGGTGTGAGATTCCATCCTGACCACAGTGGGGAACCAATAATTGATTTTCTTCAGGGAAGTGACTTGATTAGAATTGCATGTTACAGAGAATGTTCTGGCCAGAGCATAGAGAGCAAGCTGGAAGGGAAGGATGAAAGGAAGGGAGACCAGTTAGGAGTCTGTTGCAGGAAACAGATGAGAGATGGTAGTGGGCTGGACTAAGGCACTAGCAAAGGGGTTAGAGATGGAATGGGCTCAAGAGGTGTTAACTAAAAGTCAACAAACACTGGTGACTTTTTAAAGATGGGGCAAAATGAAGACTAACTCCCAAGTATCTTCCCTGGGTAACTGGGTGGCTGAAGATGCAGTTTTACATAGCTAACATGATATAGCACTGTTCTGTGCACTTTACATGAATTGACCAGTTTAATCCTGTTAACAACTCCATGAGATTATACCTTTTTTTTTCTTTCTTTTTTTTTTTTTTTTTCGGTACGCGGGCCTCTCACTGCTGTGGCCTCTCCCGCCACGGAGCACAGGACCCGGACGCGCAGGCTCAGCGGCCATGGCCCACGGGCTCAGCCGCTCCGCGGCACGTGGGATCCTCCCAGACCAGGGCACGAACCCGCGTCCCCTGCAACGGCAGGCGGACTTTCAACCACTGCGCCACCAGGGAAGCCCAGATTATACCATTTTTATTCCATTTTATAGACAAGGAACCTGAGGCACAGAGAGGTTAATTAAGTTGTCCAAGGTCACACAGCTAGTAAGTGACAGAATCAGGATTTAGACTCAGGCAGTCTGAGAACACAATTCACATTCTTAACCAGTACCACTGGATTGCAATTTACTGAAAGGAAAAGTATGGAAGGAGTAGCAGATTTGGTTGAGCATATGACAAGCCCAGCTTAGGACATGCTGAGCTTCAGATGCCTGTAGAGGATCCAGGTAAAGTCCAGAAGGTATTTGGCTATATGGAGATGGGCTAAAACTATGAGTTTATAAAGTATGACCCTTTATAATCTAATATTACTTCTGGCATTTTTCAATGGATGTATTTTTCATTTGCCTTAAATCATGGTGTCCCTAGGGCATTCGTGGCTATGCAATTTCCTCTTCCTCTTGGGAGGGAGCCTAAAGTAGACGAGTTCCCCTCTGTTCTTCCCTCTCCTATGTCCTCCCAAACCCAGTTTTGCCTGTGACCAGGGGGTGGGTAATTCTGCTGCATTTTGGGGCTCAGTTGGCAGGCGCATTTGGCTTTCATGCCAGGCTAAGTCCTCCAACATCCTCCAATCTCCTCCATCAGTAATAAACAGGGTACCCACATCTCCATTTTTTAAATTGATGGTAAAATTAGCATAATATTCACCATTTTATTTGGAAGTAGACAATTCAGTGGCTTTTATTACTTTCACAGTGTTGGGTATATTGGGTAACTATCACCACTATATAATTCCAGAACATTTTCATCACTGCCACCGCCCCCCCGCAAAAAAAACCAAACCCTTACCCATTAAGCAGTCACTCCCCATACCCTCTCACTCCAGTCTTTGGCAACAACCGATCTGCTTTCTATCGCTATGGACTTGCCTATTCTGGACATTTCCTATAAATGAAATCACATAGGGCTTTCCTGGTGGCGCAGTGGTTAACAATCCGCCTGCCAATGCAGGGGACATGGGTTTGAGCCCATCCGGGAAGATCCCACATGCCTCAGAGCAACTAAGCCTGTGCACCACAACTACTGAGGCTGCGCTCTAGAGCCCATGAGCCACAACTACTGAGCCCATGTGCCACAACTACTGAAGCTCACGCACCTAGAGCCCGTGCTCCACAACAAGAGAAACCGTGGCAATGAGAAGCCCGTGCACTGCAACCAAGAGTAGCCCCTGCTCGATGCAACTAAAAACAAAGCCCGCACGTAGCAACGAAGACCCAATGCAGCCAAAAATAAATAAATAAATAAATTTATTTAAAAAATGAAATCATATAACATGTGGCCATTTATGACTGGCTTTTTTCCCTCTTGGCCTATTTTCAAAATTCACCCATGTTATCCCATATATTAGTACTTCATTCCTTTTTACGCCATTGTATGGGCATACCACATTTTATTCATCCATTCAACAGCTGATGGACGTTTGTATCGTTTCTAATGTTTTGGGTATCATGAATAATGCTGCTAGGAATGTTCATGTTCAAGTTTTTGTTTGAACACCTATTTTCATTTCTTTTGGGTGTGTACCTACCTAGGAGTGCAATCTCTGGGTCATAAGGTAATTCTGTGTTTACCTTTGAAGGAACTGCCAAACTGTTTTGCAGCAGCACCATCTTACATTCCCACGAGCAGTGTATGAGGGTTCCGATTTCTCCATATTCTTGCCAAGGCTGTTTTTTTCCTCTTTCCTTTTCTTTTTTTTTTTCCCAGCCATACCAGGGATCGAACCCACGCCCCCTCTGTGGAAGTGCAGAGTCCCAACCACGGGACTGCCAGGGAAGTGCCTCTTTTTTTTTTTTAAATTCGAGCCATCCTAGCGGGTTTGAAGGGGTATATAGAGTGGTTTTGATTTGCGTTTCCCTAACGACTAATGATGTGAATAATGTTTTTGTGTGCTTATTGGCCACTTACATAAATTCTTTGGAGAAACATTAAGTCCTTTGCTCATTTTTAATTGGGTTGCCTTTTTGTTGTTGAGTTGTAAAAGTTCTTTAAATATCCTGGATACCAAACCCATGTCAGATACATGATTTGCAAATATTTACTCCCATTATATGGGTTACCTTTTCATATTCTCTTTTTTTTTAATTAAAAAAAATTTTTTTGGGCCACGCAGCGTGGCTTGAGGGATCTCAATTCCCCAACCAGGGACTGAACCCAGATCATGACAGTAAAAGTGTTGTATCCTAACCACGAGACCACCAGGGAACTCTCATGCTTTTCATATTCTTGATAGTGTTCTTTGATGACAAAAGTTTGATGAAGTCAAATTTATCTGTTTTTTTCTTTTATGCTTGTGCTTTTGGTGTCATATCTAAGAATTCATTGCCAAATCCAAAGTTATGAAGATTTTTCCCTGTTTTTTCCTAAGACTTTTCTAGTTAAACTCTTACATCTTTGATCCATTGGGTTAATTTATGCTTATGGTGTGAGACAGGGGTCCAACTTAATTCTTTGGATAGTTTGTTGTCCCAACACAATTTATTGGATACCTATGATTAACTCATTTTAGCCCCAAGATATAAAGATTTGTTGTCTGTGATGAGTAGGTAACGAGCTAGGGCAGTGGCTTGCTAGTAAATGTTTAACAACTGGCTCTCAGGAAAGAAAAAGCCCTGATTTGTAGCCTTTGCCAATTTCCATGGTCCAAGTAGTCCCACCATGGCTGATTTCAAGGTGCTATCACCAAACACCAACTTAGGAAGAGAGTGCAATAGTCCAGCATTATTCGGTATTTCCACCGTACAGATAAAACAGGTGCAAATAACCTTAACAGCATAGATAATAGTGGCAAGTTTTAAGTCTTTATCACCTTTGTTTTTACTATATATAATTTATGTTATTATAAGTTTATATACACTTTGTTTTTTCAATAATGGCTGTGTTTAACAATTGGCTCACAAAATTCCTGAAAATTAAAGAATCATCTCTCATGAGCTAACACAAGTCAGCTTCATCCTGGGCTATAGGCACACTTTGAGCTAAGGGACACATGTCCTTGCATAGACACGAGAGCATGGCCATGAGGTCAGACAGACCTCTCTCAGACTTTCTCCTTACGAGAATTTGGGAAAGCCACGAAATCTCAGTTTCTTCACCAATAAAATGGGATGATAGTATTTCTTTCTCAAGGTCGTTATAAAGATGAGAGGTAAATATACAGAGTCTGAGCCATAAGAGGTGTTCAAAAATCCTAGTTTAACATTATTTTCCATAGCTTTAAGCATAGCATCATTTTGTGTGTGTGTGGAGGGGGTGGAGTTGAAAAGAAAAGACAATTGAGAGTTACCCAGGGTATAATTGGGAGATACCAAGTCCCACACTAGGCATAACATTTGTGTAAAGACACAGATCCAAATAAATTTCACTTATTATACACTCGTCATGGGCAGAGACTTGGAAATCTTGCCTCTGGGAGTTTGGGAGGAGGGGAAGCAGAGTATCAGGCTCATGGCAACCCTAGAAATTGGGGAATCAGACTGTGATTATGTGTCTCCCTACAAGGTCTTCCTGGCTCCCCACATATATTCCTGACAGACCACTCAGGAACTTGACTGTTCTACCCTTTACATTTCAGATGTTACCTAAAGGGAGGGAGGCTTTGCCCTGAGCCCGTCATAGGGATCAGCTTATCAGTCAGCCTGGGGGGCAGAGAGCAGGGCCTCAGAGAGATGTCACCTGGGGCAGAGGGGGGAGGACTGGGCAAAGCTCCTGGCCTGGAGTAGGGCTTTACAGGGGGCTGTTGGGACACGAAGGAAGGAAAGAAACCACGCCGCAGTGAGAGGGAAGGGTCAAGAAGAGGCACAAAACCAGTTCTGCCCCACCTCCCAGACCTGCCCACGGACTCCGATTTCACACCACCCCGTGAGAAAGCTAACATCCTCTTTGCCTTTCTGTGTCCTCAGCTGCAAATACCAGGGACACACTTAATCAGGAAGTAAATGCACAGTGGCTGGCACTTGATCCTGTTTGTCAACATTTCGCAGCCTCTTTGGAGAGGCCTGTGGAAAGATGAGCCGAAAGGTATAATCCTTTTGCCCTGGGGAGGCCAGGTTCTTTGTTTTTTGCACCCTGGTATACTGGTCACTTATGAAACAGCAGTTGCAAACTGTCGATCATGTTTTAAGCATGGAAAATCCAGCATGCTGACAATCCCACCAAAACAGGTTCTTATTTCAGAGAGCAGTGGCCAAGCGTGTGCTGGGAACCTGGCTTTGTGCTCAACTGGGGGTCCCTGGGCAAGTCACTTGGCTTCTCTAGGCGTCCATATCCTTTCTGTAAATCACAAATACAGTAACAGTACCTACCTTGTAAGGCTGTTTTGGGGAGACCTAGCCTAATGCAATGCTTTGCCCGATGATAGCTAATGTAGTAAGTGCTCAATAAATTGGAGCAGCTGGTGTTATTACTACTGCCTGTGTGACCTTGGCAAGTTATTTCATATTTCTGGGTCTCAGTTTCCTCACAAGTTTTTGTCTTGCGGCCCAGATGACCTTGGAGGCGTCTCTGGTTCTAGCATTCTATTATTCCCTGACAAACAAGATTCTCTGCCTCGACTCTGGCCCTGTTTATCTAAAGCAAGAGATCAGACCATTTGCTACTGCTGTTGCAATGCTCAGATAGCAGAGACCTTTGACAGCCCAGAAGGCTTGTTCACCCTTCCCCCTGAATGGAGTTTCAAGGCTCTGGCATAAGTAGCAAACTGATGTGTTTCCCTAACCACAGCATTAGAAGAGGGGGCAGGGTGCTAGGCAGAAGGACCTGGATGTATTGAAAACAATCGCCCTCGAAATGCTGCCTAGAGGGGAGAATAAACGTGCTCTTGGGCCAAGGTCATGACAGACATGTCAGCATTTGCTCAGGGACCCAGCACCATCTCCTAGGATTCTACCCCCAAAATAGGTGGTGGCCGAGGCCAGAAGACAGGTCTCCACTTTCAGAAAAGAATTCCCCTCTGGACTCCAGTTGAATGATACAAAGCTTTTCTTTCTGAATGAGGCCCTGTGAATGAGTATAAAAAAGTGTGAGAGAGAGAGAGGTGGAGAGAGAGGGAGAAATGGATAGATGAAGTCAAACTTTGTATCTCTGGGCTGAAGGGGACGGAAAGATAGGTTGAAGGCCGGTGGCACCCTATTAATGCTCTTAGCCCTGCCTAATATTTCTTTCTTTTTTAACTTTTTGTTTTTTTTTTTTTTTTTGCGGTATGCGGGCCTCTCAGTGCTGTGGCCTCTCCCGTTGCGGAGCACAGCCTCCGGACGCGCAGGCCCAGCGGCCATGGCTCACGGGCCCAGCCGCTCCGCGGCATGTGGGATCCTCCCGGACCGGGGCACGAACCCGTGTCCCCTGCATCGGCAGGCGGACTCTCAACCACTGCGCCACCAGGGAAACCCTAACTTTTTATTTTATACCGGAGTATAGTTGATTAACAACGTTGTATTAGTTTCAGGTGTACAACAAAGTGATTCAGTTATACATACACATGCATCTATTCTTTTTCAAATTCTTTTCCTAATTAGTTTGCTACAGAATACTGAGCAGAGTTCCCTGTGCTGCACACTAGGTCCTTGTTCTGCCTAATATTTCCAGTTATCCTAATGTCCTTAGCTCAGGCACATAACGCGACAAGGATTGAGTACCTTGGACACAGAGTAGAGGGAGAGGCTTCTTTTCCTCAGACCCAGGTCCCTAGGGCAGAATGCTAAGGAGTTCAGACTGACTTATTTCCAGAATATCTTGGGTCAACCTCATCTCCATAACAAGGGAAAGAAAAGGAAAAATACCTATGATTATGTACAGAATGCGTTTTCTACAATCCATGTTTTCTCAGAGCCTCACTTCTTTGGGGCCTCCCCTGATTTCCATTAATGATTTCCAGATGTCAGCTAAGGGGCTGGTTTCCAGCTGGTAGGAAGTATTGCTCATTAAGAATATTCACAAGACCCCAGGCCTTTAGATGACAAGTCACAGGGCTTCTGTCACCCTCCCAGCTGGAAGATTTCTGCTACATGACAAATTTCCTGACGTTTTTCCTTACACAGCTTGTCCTGTGATCAACTTTCAAGATTACATTTCAGTTTTTTATACTGTCTCTCATTTTGTGCCACTGGTTCCATGCCTCCCTGTCAGTACAAAAGAAGCATCTGTCAGAAAAATGGCTTGAGTGGGTAAGGGCCACCCCCTACCCGGCTGCCATCTTTTTGTGCCTCTGTCGCTCTGTCTCCTGCCTGGACTCAGAAGGGTGAGAGCTGCAAGGAACCTTCGAGATTATGTGCTGTCAGTGAATACCAGCCTGCTCACTGATCCATCATGCCATGGCCACATTTTATGCTCAATAATGGCAATATATCTAGCATTATCCTCAGAACGGGAGCATTGACCTGTAGAATGCCCTGCTACTGTAAGAAGTATGCCGGTAATGGGCTCCAGGTGGGGCTCTCTTAAACCATGGGACACTCGCACAATTCTGTTATCCAGGCAAAAACAAAGAAAGGTGAGTGTATTCGTTTGCTAGGGCTGCCATAACAGAAGACCACAAACTGAGTGGCTAAAACAACAAAATTTATTTCTCGCAATTCTGAAGGCTGGAAGTCAATGATCAAGGTGCTGGCTGGTTTGGTTTCTACTGAGGGCTCTCTCCTTGGCTTGCAGATGGCTGCATTCTCGCTGTGTCCTCACATGGTCTTTCTGCTGTGTATGTGCATCCCTGGTGTTTCTTGGTGAGTCCAAATGTTGTCTTCTTATAAAGACGCCAGTCAGATCAGATTAGGGCCCTCCCTGAGGCCTCACATTAACTTAATCACCTCTTTAGGGTCCTCTCTCCAAATACAATCACATTCTAAAGAACTGAGGGCTCGGGCTTCAACATATGAATTTGTGGGGACACATTTCAGCCCATAACGTGAGCTTTTCTGCTCTCTGTTGTCACTGACGTGGCGGAAGAGGAAGAAGAGGAAAACATACTCTATCATTGCAGAGAAATATAAACACTCAGGACCTATCCAGAGGTTAGCAACTAGGACCAAGAAAGTGTAAAAAAGGGAAATCACTGGGTCTGAAATAGAAAAGGCTGATTTCTTTCATTGAAATATAGGGTGGCGGGCTTAAATATCCTCACCATCAAACTTGGGTGTGCAGAGAAAATATTTTCTTCGTATTCTCATCTTATTTGTTGTTATTTGCTAGGTAAAGAGGAGAAAGATAACTGAATGCCCAATCCAGCTTAAATCTCAGTCTAAATAACATTCAACTGGTCCCTTTTGGGTTCTGGCAATGATGCTGGGAAGAAGGCACCCTGGCTTTGTGCAGGCCCTTGGGTGGGTGCCTGGCCCCCATTTCTGATGTCTGCATCTGGCATAGCTCCTGGTCTGGACTCCCCCTCACCTGCCTCCAGCTCCTCTCCTCACCTCAGCTCCTTCTGGAGCTATGGACCCTTCAGAGCTCTGCCCCAGCCTCCTCCTGCTGTGCTGGTGCAGTGGGCCTCATTGCTGGCTCCTGGCTCTCCAGCGGGAATGGAGGGAAGCTCGGGACTGAGTCCGGCCCTCTCTCTCTGCCTGACATGCAGCCTGCCTTTTGTACCATGTTGGACTGCCCAGCCCTGCCACTGTCCCAGAGCAGAGTCTGCTACCAGAGTTCTCTTCTCAGCTTATCCAGCATGCCTTTCATCAGAACATGTAAACTCACCACTTTCCCTCCTAACTCGGCTCTGTTCGTGGCCTCTTCTTCCCACGATGCCCCCGAACGAGAAGAGGCAACTCATTTATTTCCTCTTCCTTATAACTTCCCAGCTCTAACCCAGATATAACCTATAGACTCCTGACTAAAACTCCTAAATCATAAACAGAGTTATCTTCTGTCCTATGGGAGAAACTCTATGATCTAGACCAACTGGGAGTTTAAGTTATTTGGAAAAATCCTTTCCCTCACTCCAAGCCTAGCGTTCAAGTTATTGTCTTGCTGTGAAATCCTATTTTCAATGCCAGAAACTGAATACTAACTCTCTTTCTCCTTGAATTCCTTCAGGAATCATTCTAATCACTTCTCCGGATAAAAAAGATTCCTCTAGTCAGTAAGGAGAAAGAAAAGCACATTAATCCCCCCAATTATAACTCCCATAACAATAGTTTGTTACTTCTTGACATGCAAAGGGCAATTTGCCAAAGCACTTGCTTAATGTTTTTCAAGGAAAGAAAGGAAAGAGAGGGAAAGAAATGAATATTTTGTAGGTCATAACTAATTATCCATGATCTTGACAGGGTAGAACAAGGCATATTTGGTTTCAATTGAAATGGAAACTGCTTTGAGCAGTCTGAGAGAAGCTGAGCACGTAACCATACTTGAGAATTAGAGTAAAAAAGGGTCATTGTGGTAAAGAAGAAGAGATGAACTAAATGATCTCTGCAAACTTCTTCTAGATCCCACTCCTGCTCTAACCCCGAGGAGGCCCAGAGATGATGTTGGAGCTATTGTTTCTGGAGTCCAGTGTATACATGTGGCCAGGGGTCCTTCCCCAGCATGGTAGGAATATGATAGGGCCGAGAAGTTCTTGGTTCCACAGAGAGTCCGTGACATCCTTCCCAGCAAGGTGGCTGAGGTTCAGTAAACTTCAGGAGACGTGGAAGCTTCCAGGAAGAAGAAAATCAGAAAGGCAGCTGGGATTCCTCTACCCCTGGAGGTGGGGAAGCTGAGAGGACCTTGAGGAGAGTGAACCAAGCCCACCCGAGGCGCTGCTTGGTGACTCGATGGGGCCTGGTAGACAGGGCCCCTGAGAAAAAGGTCATACGGCTTCTCGAAGCCTCAGTTTCCTCAAGTGTAGAAAGTGGGTATCGGTGCCGACTGCCTGGGTTTACTGAGAGGGTTACTGGGATAACATAGACCCAGAGCCTAGCACTGGGCCTGGTACAGAGCAAGTTGTCGGCACACGGTGGCTGTTTTTGTGACTGCCATTATTTTTTTATGAAACCTGAAGAAACAATACAGGGACAGCAGAGTAGAAAAACCTGCAAGAGGATCCTCTGGTATATAAAATAAACAAAAGATCTCTTTGTATGGCCTTTTTTCCTCCTTCTGGGTAAAACCAAGGAGCACAGATCCGATTCTAAAGTTGCAGTCCATATTGTCAAAAATGTAACCAGGATCCTCTGGGTGTTTACTGAGAAAATGACAAGGATATTTAACCCCATGCTTAGGGTGAGGGTCACATGCTGAGAGCGCAGCCCCTCTACTGTTCTCTCGTGACCCAGGAAAAGTCAGAGTCCTCAGGCTGAGTGATCTGGGGCAATGTATGCACGACACTGTGTGGGAGGACTCCGGGTTGAGCAAAGAATGGAAAAATCCCCCTTTTTACTGTGGCTCCATAACTGGTGTGTTAAAAATGAACAAAAGGGATAGAAATAATGCAGACCAGAATTAAGAGTGGGAGAACCAGGAAAGTCAGGAACCCAAGAAGTGGAGTCGAGAAAAAGAAGACATTGGTGTTAGAACCATCATCACTGTGATTCAGCAGCACAAGAACTCTTTATAGTCACCATCCCCTGGATTTCCCAGAAAAGGAAACTGAGGCTCATATAAAGTCAGATTACTTGCCCAAGTCCACGGTTAACCAATCTGGGTCTCCTGACTTCAATCTATCACTCTTGCCATACCCAGTGATCAGACAGACGACCCTCAGAGGGAGAAGCCAAGAAGGAAAGAAAAGGTCATTTCAATCCAAGTCCCAAGATCTATGATTGGTTAGCTGGCAACGTGCAGCTTCATGAAAGGAAACTTGACTCCAAGACTTCAGCCCGGAGAAGGCCCTGGGGATGGAGGCCCAATGTTAAAAACAACAAGCAGCTGGAGTTGAGCAATGGATGGCAGGACTCCAGGCACTGGAAGGGAGCAAATGCACCTGCTCAGGTACTGAAGCATGACAGGTCTTGGCCAGGCCCAAGCTCAACAGGAGAGAAGGTGGAGGAGGGCGGAGCAAAGGGCTTGGTTGAAAAAACTCACTTTACAACATTAAACATGATTCCGGCTTATCAGTGGACATTCTATTTCTTCCCCTTGCTGTTTAGTGTCTAAATCCCCCTTCCTAATTTGGAGGAATCCCCCCGCCCCCATTGTGAGTCAGAGCCTTCTTCTGGCACCAGCATCTCAAGAGTTAACCAGAGGATGTGAACCCAGCATAACTATGCTGTA
This sequence comes from Lagenorhynchus albirostris, assembly GCF_949774975.1. Taxonomy (NCBI): domain Eukaryota; kingdom Metazoa; phylum Chordata; class Mammalia; order Artiodactyla; family Delphinidae; genus Lagenorhynchus; species Lagenorhynchus albirostris. The sequence goes on from NC_083098.1 coordinate 83,934,695, forward strand.
TGTTCTGAGTGTTAGCCGACACGTGCATAGTACAGAAGCGAAAAGGCGGAAAACCTCGCACTTCTTGTCCTCGCTGCTGAAGGGACCACACAGGGTCTAGGACACCCCCATCCAGGACTCTGAATTGTGCAAAGTCATAGAAACAGTGGTGTTGGCTCTGTGGTGGTGGCTGACGTGGCCTAGTATGAAGATCAATGTCCAAGGACTGCGGCCATGGTTGGCAAGGGTGGTGGCGTCCCGGCCACGCTGTGTCTGCTGCTAAGCCTGCCTGGTTTCCAAGCCTGCTTCTCCTACCTCCTCCCTTTCATTGACTCATTTCTATCACTGTTGGCCAGCCTCCAACTACAGATAGCTGGTTGCCACAGGCCCTGTGCCTCACCTGCCACAGGAGCAGCCAGGGAGTTTTAGAAGGCTAGGACTCAGCTCAGCTGTGAATCTTACAAAGGCAGAAGATGTGAGGACACGATGGATGATTAAAAGGTTCACGGTGGAACACATCCAGCGGAAACACGTTTACAAACTGTCTCTTATACCTGCTCAAACCACTTATCTGATTCTGGGGGAGAGATTTGGCCACTTGGTCCTGCCACTGCTGCTCTCCATTGCGGACAGACCCACGTTCAGGCCGGAGGTTTAAAAACTTGCCCAGGATCACACAGGTAGCCAAGGGGCATAATGCTTGGAAGCTGTTAGGTTCAACTGGGCCTTGAAATGTCAGGAAGAAAAGAGGGTTTGATTCTTTTTAAAAAGAGGCCTTAGGTGCTAAAGGTCTGAACTGGATTATACAATCTGCACCAAGAACTTCCTCGGTTCCATAAACAATGAATCATTGATTGCCGGAGAGAGAGTCGAGAGCTGTTTCCTGATTGGAACAAAGAAGACAACCTGTAAGCCACGCTGAGAAAGTTACATAGCCATACTATCTCCCAGCTCTTCCATGCTAAAACAGGAAGAAGGGAGAAACAAAAAATAAGTAAATAAATAAATAAATAAAATAAACGAGGAAGAAGGGAGAAATCCATGGTGGATATAGAGAAATACCCTCTGATCTTCTATTAGGCTACCATTCTCTATCCAGCCTCTGGACTCCCTTTTCTTTCTTTGCAGCAAGCCCCAAAGACTTATCCTGTTTCTATTTCCTCTCTAAAGCTGCTTTCATTCTCTCTATCCCCTAGAGTTCTTACCACTCTTCCATCCCACCCCAAAATGGCTACAAAGTAAGAACATCTCATTCCAGCTGCCCCCAAAGAGGAATCCAAGCCCTTATTCTCTTAAGGATTTTCCTCCTAAGAATTCAGGACAAACAGGGGGACAACAAAAATACAAACAAAGGGCTAGTTCCAAAGCTTAAGAATCTTAAAAGGTTCACATAGTCCTGGTTCTTTCATACTGCAAGATGTTGCTAACATTTACCAGGCATTTGTTATTCACCAGGCACTGGACTAAGTATTCCACAGGTGTTATCTTACTTTATAGTCCCAGCAACCCCATGCATTTTATTAATGGGACCGAAGCCGAGAGAGAGATTAAGTAATTTTCTAAGGTCAATTGGTAGTTAGCTGCAGAATTGGAATTTGAACTCAAGTCTCTCTGACTCTATATCTGGTGCTCTTCTTTTAAATTTTATTTTATTTTTATAATCTCACTTCCATTCTTGTCCCTTCATCCCATCCCCATCTTCCCCTTACAGATAATTTATAATAATTTCTGATTTACCTTTCTAGTGGTTTTTTTTGAGAATATACATACACACAGAGAGATTAAAGCTCGTGCTGCTTACACTATGCCTAGTTGAATGCCTACTCTGTCTTTTTAAAAACAAAACAAGGGACTTCCCTGGTGGCGCAGTGGTCAACAATACGCCTGCAAATGCAGGGGACACGGGTTTGAGCCCTGGTCCGGGAATATCCCACATGCCACGGAGCAACGTGCACCACAACTACTGAGCCTGCGCTCTAGAGCCTGCAGGCCACAACTACTGAGCCCGCGTGCCACAACTACCGAAGCCCGCACGCCTAGAGCCAGTGCTCCACAACAAGAGAAGCCACCGCAATGAGAAGCCCGCGCACCGCAACGAAGAGTAGCCTCCACTGGCTGCAACTAGAGAAAGCCTGCGCACAGCAACCAAGACCCAACGCAGCCAAATATAAATTAATTAATTTAAAAAAAAACACAAAAGGAAAGCAAAAAATCAGTTTAGTCAGAAGGAAGGTGTTTTTTCAGAGCCACATCAGAGGGGATTTGTAGGAAGTAAATGCTTCTATAATGGGTGAAAACAGGTATGTAAGGATTTTCCAACATTGCCTAAAACTATTCCCAGATAGCTTTTTTAAGTGTCTACAGTAATAATACTAGTATTTGCATATCAGAAACAGAAGTGTGAAAAAATTGTTTCCCTAACATAAAAAACAGGTCTAACCCTAACAAAAGCCGGGTGTCCATGTGACCAAGTCTCTGCATAGAGTCACAAATAAGGAAGCATATTACTGTGCCCCAAAGTAATAAAAGCTAGATTCCAATATTTACTCGTATCTCTCAAAGACTATCAACAGAAACCCAATTCGTAAACCTCAGCAAATTTCCCAAATCCAAATTCTCTCCAATACTCAGTCTATGATATTTTTTCTTCCTCCCTCCACCTCTCCCCTCTCCCCTACCTTTTTAGTATGTAAATCAACTTAGCTTCCGTGCTAAGTCTTCTGTGCTTTCTTCCCACTTCTCAGATTTTGTCTATTTCTTCGTGTCTCTTTATTCCTCCAAGGATCTGGGAAACGGAGCTGGCAATGATCCTGTAGAGGGGAGCTACTTTAAAGAATGGCTTCTGTGTTGATAACGCAATTCCCTGAATAACACCCAGTAACTCATCATTGGTAACAGCTGCAGTTTAGCGGAGAAACAGATCAGGTGTGTTTCCAGGAAGGAGAAAGAAATCACACCAGCTATTTGAATAAGGAAACTTTAACATAAAGAACTGTTAACTAGTAGAAGGTGATTAACTACTAAGAGGAGTAAGGGAGCCCCCTAAAGGGTTCAGAAGTATCCAGTGCAATAAAAAGAAGCTTTTACCTCTAGGCTGAAGAAACTGGACAAAGAAAGAATTAAGGAATTAGGAAACCTCTTCCAAGAGGATGTGGCTACTACAAGAACACACAGCCTGGGGCTTCCCTGGTGGCGCAGTGGTTGAGAGTCCGCCTGCCGATGCAGGGGACACGGGTCCGTGCCCCAGTCCGGGAAGATCCCACGTGCCGTGGAGCGGCTGGGCCCGTGAGCCATGGCCGCTGAGCCTGCGCGTCCGGAGCCTGTGCTCCGCAACGGGAGAGGCCACAACAGTGAGAGGCCCGCGTACCGCAAAAAAAAAACCCCAAAACAAAAAAACCACACAGCCTGACAAGACGAAGAAACAGCAGAGTCAGACTAGAGCTGTGTCTAGAAAGAGTTCTCTATTAACAGAGTTTGTGAGCATGAGACAGGCCAGGACCTGGGGCCCTTTGCGGCAGTGCTGCAGTGCTTTCACCTGGATAGGCTACAAAATACAAAGAAACTATAAGGGACTAAAAATAACCGTGTGCACGTGCAGCTGGGGCACATTCTGGACAAACGATACAAAAAGACCAAAAAAAGCCCAACTGCCACTTTTGAAGTGCCTGGAAAGCAGGGTACTGCGCATGCTCCCTGCACACAATACCAAAAGGGGTGGGCAGACCCCCTAAGCTACCCCTACAGCCCGACCCCTGGACACACCCCTACCCTCACCCCGTATAAGGAACCAGCTCGCGCCCCCCCTTGGGAGCAAGCAAGCAAGGGAACCTGTTGTTTGGTCTCACTCCCTGCTGCTAACCCTAACTAACTCTAACACTGTAACCCGTGTTTACAATGTCTGGCTCTGATAACACAAAGCTGTGTAAAGAAGGGTAAACTTGGAGCTGAGAGACAATAAATTGATAAAGGTACAGATCCTGACCAGTCAGAGTGGATGCCAGCCGTAAACAACCAGTACAGACATACTGGTGTGTATTAGTTGAGTATCACCCTGCAAAGATGTTGCATTTTTCTAGACTCTTGTTTCAGCTTTCCGCTGCATCCCTAGAGCTTGCATGTAAGAAAAACCTGGGATATAGGTTCTGTACTCAGAAATCAAAGAGATGCGATTGGAACAGGGCAGGTGATGAGGAGTGGGGTGTCCAAAGGATAATTTTTATTGGAGACATTTATAAAAATACAAGTTGTGAGCCATTGTTCTTGACGACTTGTATGCATTTTCTAAGTTAGAGCTTACAGCAATCTTAGAAGGCTGGTGTTATTCCTGTCTTCCAGGTGAGAACACTGTGCTTCACAGACGCTAGGCAACTTAACGAAGTCACACAGCTAGTAAGTGGCGGAAAAAAGATAAGAGCTCACATCAGCTTGATCATCACCAAGGTCTGCTCAGTCCTATTTTCTTAGGGAAATGTGTTAAACTGCTAGTTTTATAAGCTGTTGCTTTACATGTTTCCAGGCTATCTTCTTAGGTGCATATCTGTTCATGGTTCTTGATGTAAAGGTCTTAAAACTGCACATAATGCCCCCCCTTGTCTCTTATGATGATATGAAATTCTATTTTATCTATTATTGAAATTGCTCTCCCACCTTTCCTTTGGTTTCCTTGTATGCGTTTTCCTATTCCTTATTTTCAAGTTCTCCATATCCTTTCATTTCAAAAATGTCTCTTAGACAACATGTTACTGGATAGAGTGGAAGAGGATGTTTTGCAATTATCATTTAAAAAAAATTTAATCTGAGAGTCTCCTTTTTGCCTTTGATTCTAAAGTCTGTGCACTTTAGAAATAAAGTGCACACTACATTTCTCCACAGAACAAGCTGGCAGGCAGTTGGGGAGATTCAGAAGCGAGGGAGGACCAGACATGAGACCAGTGGTCAGTATCTGGGTGCCAAGCCCTGCAAGGGCTGTGGAGAGAAGACCAAGGTAGGACCTCAATTTTCAGAGAAATAGGATAATAGACGAGAAAATGATGTAGAGCCAGGGACCTCTTCTTAAAATTGGGGGTGGAAGTTGGGAGTCTGGTCATGGGGGCACAAGCAAGGTTTGCATTATTAGAGGTAAAGTCAAATGAAGTAAAGTAAATGAAAGAACATGGTGTTTACAAATATTAAAATATTTATGATTCTGCATCCCTATATCACAGGGACTTCTTTAGCAGGTGTGCTAAATGACTTTTCTCAGTGATGCATTCCAAAATTAGCGCTTCCTTCTTTCAGTGTTTGTGTCTTTCCCATTTTCGTTGTCCTAATGGTTGTATTTGAGGGTAAACCAAATTTCTTGAAAACAATTGAACAAAACAGCTTCTTGCAATTATTCTTTTACTGGAAGGTTGAATTACTTAACCATCTTTCTCCAACCAGTTCTTGTGCATACTCCCTGCCATCAAAGCCACTCCTCTCTCGTGCAAAAAGAAATTGTCATCAGACACCATATATCTAGAACTATTCGTCACAGAAAAAGAACTGGAAAGACTGTCAACAAGACACTCCCAAAGAGTCATCCATTTGACTGATTTATTATTTTCCCCTGATAGTCACTCAGATTATTCAGTGTCCCAGAAGAGGAAAGTTTGGAGTTCTACTGATTCTTGCTTTTGTTCACTAACTATGGAAAAGTTATCTTGTATTATTTGGCAAGTGGATACAATCTCTTACATAGAGAGAGCGTTTTCCAGGTTTTGAAACACTGTGAGGTGTATTAACGCCATTTAAAGCCTCCCATAGCTCACTGAACTGGAATTTAATCGTTGGGGAAATGAAGGCTGAGAATGGTAGAATGATGTTTTAAAGATTACAGAGAGTCAGTAACTACACTGGGACTCAAACTCAGGACATCTGACTCCAAATTCAGTCCTCTTTTCAGTTTCATTTTTTTACCTCCTCTCCTTCAGTGATTTTTGTCCTCTGTCCTCCCTCAACCATAGCCATGGTCCTACCTTAGACCTTGCCATTACTAACAATCTACTTATCATGTTAGTTTTAAACATCCCAACTACCACCCACTTTTATTTTTCCAGTGTACTCCCTCTTGACTCTGACCCCAACATTTCTTTGATCCTACCAGGACCTATAATCCTACCTCTTGACCCCATGTTCTGACCTTCTGACTTTCCCAGCTCAGATTCTACAGTATAAAATTGTCATCGTTCCCATACATACATCTTCATCTCCCTTGCCCCCATCTCTTTCCTCATAGATCTCCAACCCTGGTGAAATCTAATTTGCCACCAATTTTGCAATATGGCAATTGGCAGCCAAACGTGGCTGAGAAACACCGATACACACACACACACACACACACACACACACACACACAGACAGACTCATTATCAGTCTCTGAGGGTTTCCCTCAATAAACAGCATGCTTCTTCCCCATCCATGTTCTCAACAAGTTAAGAAATAATGTAGAATAAATACGGAGGCCAAAATCACCTTTATGATTGACAGAGACCAGATTAGAGGACAGGCTTTAGGTATGTTGGTCAAAGGCTTGCTGATACTAAGTCCCAGGACCCACCCAGCCCCAGTAGCAGTGGCAGCAGCACTGAACTTAGAGCTCTACCTTCAGTGACTTCCATAATTCAATCACTCCTCACCATCTTTTTTTTTTTTCATTGCAGTACGCGGGCCTCTCACTGTTGTGGCCTCTCCCGTTGCGGAGCACAGGCTCCGGACGCGCAGGCTCAGCGGCCATGGCTCACGGGCCCAGCCGCTCCGCGGCACGTGGGATCTTCCTGGACTGGGGCACGAACCTGTGTCCCCTGCATCGGCAGGCGGACTCTCCACCACTGCGCCACCACGGAAGCCCCGGAGTGAGCCTTTTAAATCAGTAGTCCTCAGCCTGTGTAGCTAAAGTTGAGAACCACAGCAGTCAGATGTGTCACTCCTCTGCTCACCCCCCGCTCCCCACCCATGACCTCCCATTTTGCTCAGAATAGAGGGAAAAGCCCTTTAAAAGGCCTGCAGAGCCTCATGGGACCCTCCGTAACTCCCAACCTCACGTCCAGCCACACTGGCCTCCTCGCTGGTCCTTAAACACACTAAGCCAGCTCTTCCTTGGGGCTTTTACGTGCTCTTCCCTCTGTCTAGAAAGCCTTTTCTCAAGCCTTTCCTCACTCCCCCACTTCCTTCAGATCTCTGTTCAAACATCTCTTTATTAAGAGGCCTTTTCCAAGTATTCTGTCCGAAGAAGCACGTGCGCGCACACACACACCCCCATCCTGTTCTACCCTCTATTACTCTGCTGAATTTTTCTTCATTGCACTGTTGACTGTCATTGATTGACTCTCACCCCCACTAGAACAGAAGCTCCATCAAGGCAGAGATTTTTCCTGGTTTGTTCACAGCTATGTTCTCAGCGCCTAGAACAGTGCTTGACACAGAAGAGGAACTTAATAAATAGCTGTAAATGGATGAATGAATGAATGAGCCTCTCCTTTGCAAACTGTCAGCTCAACCACGCTGCCTTCTTCTTGATCTACAAGACTCAAAAAGCAGGTTATCATCAACCAAGATATATCCAACCCAGGACACCAGCTATGACTTTTAACTTCCTAAAGAGAAATATTATTGCATAGGAAAACTACCCTCTCTCCTCTCTCCTTCCCTCTTCCCAAGCCCTTCCCAGTTCCTCTGGAACAAAATGAACTCTAAGCAGTGTATGCTGAATGAAGCCTGAGTGTCCCCACGGGCGAGGTGCCCTGACCAGTTTGGCTTTGATGAGAAGCAATGTGGCAGGGTGTTCATGGATCACTGCCACTGAGAGCATGTCCTGCAGGGGTCCGTCCACACTGGAGGAAGTCATACAATCCCAGTCCACAGCCTGCAGCCAAATCAACAAAGGAAGAGAGGATCAAGGACAGAATCCACAATGGATCATCCTGTGCCTGTCATTAACAGAATCCCTAGGTCCTGGGGTTGCCAAGGGAGGGAGGCAGAGGAGGAACAGAAAGGAGGAAGTGGATTTTTGTTTAATGCATTTATTTAAAAATATTTTTTTCTTATAAGTAACATATTGGAGAAATTTAGGAAAATCTTATAAGTAAACTGAAACAAATAATTTTTCATGATCCCACTACCCAAATATAACAACTGCTCAGTTTTTTGTTTGTTTGTTTGTTTGTTTTTGCGGTACGCGGGCCTCTCACTGTTGTGGCCTCTCCCGTTGCGGAGCACAGGCTCCGGACGCGCAGGCTCAGCGGCCATGGCTCACGGGCCCAGCCGCTCCGCGGCATGTGGGATCTTTCCGGACCGGGGCACGAACCCGTGTCCCCTGCATCGGCAGGTGGACTCTCAACCACTGCACCACCAGGGAAGCCCAACTGCTCGGATTTTTATGAGTTTCTTTATAGTCTTTGTTCTATGAACTTCTTTTTTCTTTTTCTTTTTCTTTTTTTTTTTCGTTACTGATGTAAACAACACCATGGCCTGCCTTGGCGAAATTTCTGATCATTTCTGTAGGATACTGCTCCAAAGTTTGCACTAAAATGGATGATAATTTTAAGGCATTTTGAGATACACTGCTTTATTGCTTTATAGAGAGGTCATACTAATTTACATTCCCTCCAGCAGGGCATGAAAATACATACCTCACTTGGCCTCACCTGGTCTCACCTGACCTCACCTCACTTCACCTTACCTCACCTGCCCTCACCTCATCAGTGCCAACCAAAATCACCTTGAAAACATTTGAATCAAAACACTGTGTAAAAAGATGCAGTCAACAGGCATTACCATCTGACTACCTTAAACCTCCCAGAGAGGCAATGAAAAGGCAAGGGGAAAAGTTTGACAGATTGAGATGCCCTCTTAGGCTAAAAAAAAAGTGCTTCTCATCACCTGCCTTGTCTTTTATAACCACCATTGACCACCTCCCCACTTCTCTTATCAGATCTGTGGCCAATCAAACCCTTGTCCCAAGGGCTTCTCTTCTTCACTAAAGCCAAATTAAGCTAGCTCTGTCTTTTTTTTGGTAATTTCCCTGCATTAACTCCTTAGGAATCTCCTGAGCTCAGAGCCCACTGCTCTGGCCACAGCAGCTTTCTCAATGGCTCTCGAATTTGGCCTCTCCCATTCTTGATTTGCTGCATTGCTTTCTCTTCCTCTGTCATTGGGAGATTAGGAGGAAATATGCAAGCATCCTACCTTGGGTTTTTCTTCTGTGGGTGTGTATGTGTGTGTGTGTTTAAGGACTCAAAATACTTCAGAGTGTGGTGATGACGAAGGTGATGACGTCACTGCCCTCTGCAGCGATGCCTGGCATTGACTGAACATTCCAGTCACTGTACTCAGCAACAGGAAACACGTGTCCTTTTAACCCTCACAGCTGCCCTATGGGCTGGGCACTGTTATTACACCCATTTTATAGATTAAGGAGCTTTAGGGAAGGAGGTTTGATTTAGGTCCCTTAACCTGTAAATAGCAGTGCCATGCCTAGAGCTCTATCTGACTCCAAAGATGATGTTCTTAAACCTTCTTCCCCTGGGTTCCCCTCATATCCATGCCAAGCATTCCCAATGTTTCCACTCACCCATTCTTTTAATAACATTGTCATCATCGTCAAATTTTGAAATCATATCTTATATATTTGCAGAAAATGTATTTTCCTTCCAAAGATTTCTCAAGATCTTGGAGAAGGGGGAATGCTATTACCCCTCACCGTGGACAGCTGCTCCAGGCTACTTTATGGATCGTTCCTCCCTTCTTATAACTTTTCTCCAGGTGGCGGTTCATCCCAAACACCCCAACACTACCTCTGTCCCAGTGTACACATAGCTTCACTCTGCTCTCTCCCTTCATGACACTGGTATACCCAGAGTTGGATAGCTTTGCTGAAGACTTAAGAGGAACAGGAGGAGGTTATTACAGAACAGGAGGGCTTGAAACCGGCAATCAGATTTCAATGCTGCAAAGTCTGGTGATGAGCCAGTATAGTGGAGTGCATTCAAGATCAGAGACTCTGGAGCCCAAGTTCTTGCGCTACCAAAAAAGAGCCTTTTCGTGGTTGGGGGGAGGGGGGATCCTGGTTGTTAACAGTGGCCTCTGTTCTGACTGGTTAGAATTCATGCCCGCATCTGTTCAGATTGGTCAGTTTCTGCTGGTGTCTATTTTGTTTGCTATCAGCACCATGCTGGTTATTAAACTTTTTGAATATCACCTTCTTAGTATTGGAATTGTAGCATTTTTGTGCATTTCCTCGTCTTTTTGCCCGAGGCCACAAAGCCCTTTGGGGTTGGAGTAGGGGAGGCTACTTATTGTGGTGACTGGCATCTGAAGATGGATAGGAGGAAGCTTAGAAAATGAGACAGCTCTGCACATTGATGCTGAAATAGACCGTCAGCTTATCCCGTGAGACTGGACCCTGAGTGGCACCATAAAAAAGTCCTAAATTCATATGACCATTTGCTGACTATTACAATTTCATGAGGGCAAAAGCCATTTGTGGTCAATGCTATAAAAAACTCCTAAAGTCACTCCTTGCAAGAAAACAGCTTACCATCATCTGCCCGAGGTGAGTGAATTTCAGATAAATGAGCGCCAGAGGAGTCTCTGGAATTAACATAAGAGATTTCCTGGGAAATTGACAGAATTATACAAAGCTGCTACTTTTAGACTAAGCTTGCCTCAGAGGAAGAACTCACAATAGATTTAACTATATAAAAATGTAAATTATTTTGTTTAAAAAAATTATAAAAATGCTAACTACAAACCAAAAATATATATGTTACAGTATATGGCAGACAAAGAGCTTAATCTCTTTAACATATAACATACCCTTTAGTAATGTTTGGGGAGAGGCTGTGTAACAATATAGAGAAAACATTGTCTTTGGACCCTAATTTTTTTTGTTTTAATAAATTTTATTTATTTATTTATTTATTTTTGGCTGCATTGGGTCTCTGTTGCTGCGCGCAGGCTTTCTCTAGTTGCGGCGAGCAGGGGCTACTCTTTGTTGTGGTGCACGGGCTCTAGGTGCATGGGCTTCAGTAGTTGAGGCACACAGGCTTCAGTTGTGGCTTGCGGGCTCTAGAGCGCAGGCCCAGTAGTCGTGGCGCACGGGCTTAGTTGCTCTGCGGCATGTGAGATCTTCCTGGAGCAGGGCTCAAACCCGTGTCCCCTGCGTTGGCAGGTGGATTCTTAACCACTGAGCCACCAGGGAAGCCCTGGACCCTAATGTTTTTAAATGGCCAAGAAACACGAGTAAACAAAACAGAAAGAGTAAATGTAAATGACTTAAAAAGTTTTTGAAAAAAAATTCTGCATCATTGATAACTAAACACATTTAAATTTAAAAAAATTCTTTGCCTGTCAAATAATTTATTCATATTCATTATATATTTAAAAGTTGCTAAGAAAGTAGACCTTAAAAGTTTTCATCACATGAAAAAAAATTGTAACTATGTGAGATGATAGATGTTAACTAGACTTACTGTGGTGATCATTTTGCAACGTATGCAAATATCAAACCATTCTGTTATATACCTGAAACTAATATAACGTTATATGTCAATTATATCACATAAAATATTTTATTGCAGGCTTCCCTGGTGGCGCAGTGGTTGAGAATCTGCCTGCCGATGCAGGGGACACGGGTTCGTGCCCCGGTCCGGGAAGATCCCACGTGCCGCGGAGCGGCTGGGCCCATGAGCCACGGCCGCTGAGCCTGCGCATCTGGAGCCTGTGCTCCGCAACGGGAGAGGCCACAACAGTGAGAGGCCCGTGTACCAAAAAAAAAAAAAAAAAATTTTATTTCTTCAAAAGATAAATATTGAGCACATGTTACATACAAGACACTGTTCAGGCTCTGGAGCTTCAGCAGTCAACAAGGCATACACAAATCTCACCTTCTTGGAGATTTCATGCTAATGTGAGGGACAGATGAAAATAAGCAAAGAAATAAAATAAAATGTATAGTATGTTAGATGGTGGTAAGTGCTCAAAAGAAAAGTAAAGCCAGGGAGAGGAGGGCCTTAACCGTGGGGAGGGACGAGTGCTCCTTTTGACAGGGTGGCCGGGGATGAGTAAGTAACTGAACGAGATGAAGGAGTGAGGCATGCAGCTATCTAGGGGAAGGGCTTCTCAGTAGAGATGCCAGAAAGCTCAAAGGCCCTGAGGCCAAAATGCGGCAGCTGTGTTCAAGGAACAGCAGGAAGGCTGAGTGGCTAGAATGGAATGAGCAAGGGAGAGGGTAACAGGAGTAAGGTTAGAGAAAGGGGGTGAAGGCCAGACGATACAGGGCCCTGTAGGTCATTGTAAGAACTTCAGCTTTAACTTGTAATAAGATGGGAAGCCACCGGAAGGTGTGGGGAGAGGAGGGTGTAATCAGATGTTTCAGTTTGCTACGACTGCCATAACGAAATAACGCAGACTGAGTGGCTTGCACGAGAGAAATTTATTTTCTCAGTTCTGGAGGCTGGAAGTCTAAGATCAAGGTGTGGGCAGGTCTGAGGCCTCTCTCCTTGGCTTGCAGAAGGCTGCCTTCTTGCTGTGTCCTCACATGGTCTTTCCTCTGTGTGTGTGCGTCCTTAGTGTCTCTCTGTGTGTCCAGGTTTCCTCTTCTTATAAGGACACCAATCAAATTGGATTAGGGCCCCCCGGATGCCTTGTTTTAACTTAATCATTTCTTTTAAGGCTCTATCACTAAGTATAGTTATATTCTGAGGTACTGGGAGTTAGATCTTCAACATATGAATTTGGAGGGACACAGTTCAGCCCCCAACAACTGATGTACGTTTTAACAGCATCTTTCTCACTGTTGGGCTACGAATAGATCTAGGTTCCCAAGGGCAGAAGCCAGGAGACCAGTTAGGAGATTATCTCAACAGCCCAGACAAGAGATAATAGTGGCTGGGACCAGGTAATAGTGACAGAGGTAGTAAAAGGGATTGCATTCTGATCATTTTGAGGATAGAGAGAGCTGATTGGATCGACTGATGGACTGAATCCTGGGTAGGAAGAACAAGACAGGAGTCCAAGGATTTTAGCTTGAACAACTAGGAAAACAGCTCCTGGTTATTGATCGGGGAAGAAGACGGAGGTTTTGTAGCAGAGGGGGAGGGGTGATATCAGAATCTCTGTTTGGTATTTGGACATGTTAAATGTGAAATCCCTGTTAGACATCCAAAAGGTAGTTGGATCTATGAATCTGAAGTTCAGGGGAGAGATCAAGATGGACATAAAAATTTGGGGCCTGGAATTCATTTCAACCCAGCCCAAGACTCTCAGGGGTGGGCGAAGAGCCCTGTTTCAACTCTCCAAGATCTTGAAACAAGGCAATTCACTTGCTTTGAGTTTTTGTATCAACCTTCTAAACTTGGGACCTGCAAGTGGAGTTATTAGTCTGTAAATGACTAAAGTAAAATCAGGCTCCAATGACAGTCTTCAGGCCAAAGAAAACTTTTCTTTGGTTTATATCCAGAAAGGAGACCTCATAATCAGAGTTTGTTAAAATGCTGTTGCCCTCCCCCAACTCTAGGAATTTGACTACTCTAGGTACCTCATATAAGTGGAGTCATACAGTATCTGTTCTTTTTATAAATTCCTTCTTAATTTAAAAAAGACTGAACACATAAGAACCAGTTCAACTTGGTTGAACCCCCATGATCACAGCAATTACCAGTTCAAACATGATTTAATCTGTTCCCTCAATGTCTCAATAGGACAAGACCTAGCAATTTCTTGGGAAAGACACATTTTTTTGTATATTCCTATCACTCCCAAGTTCCCTCAAACCACTGTGGATGGGAGTGGAGCAGAAGTTCCAGAACGGGGGAGGGTTTAGGGATGCTAAAACATCATCGTGGGCCTGTCACCTCACCCCAAATGACCGTTGGCCTGAAAATATTTGTTGTAGAGTAAGAACTATAATGGGATTATTAATAATTAGTTATACCAGCTGTCATCTATTAAACACTTACTGTGGGCCAGGTCCCATTTAAGCGCTTCATAGGTATTAACTCATTCAATCTTCACAGCAGCTCTGTGAGGACAGGTATAACCATTATCCTCATTTTGCAGATGAGGAAATTGAGGCACAGGGAAGTTGAGTAACTTACTCACGATCACCCAGTAAGTAGTCGAACTGGTTTCAATGAGAGCAGCCTGGCTCATTGCCCATAATGCTCTTCACCAGCGGTTCTCAAACATGAGTGCACATCAGAATCCCAGGAGAGCCTGTTAAAACAGATTGCTGGGCCCACCTCAGAATTTCTGATTCAGTAGCTCTTGGATGGAACCCCAGAATTTGCATTTCTAGCACAGTCCTAAGTATGCCACGCTGCTGGTCTGGGGACCACATACCGAAAACCCTGGCTCCTAATAAGGAGTTAAAGGTAACTGCATCTGCTACGAATCAGGCACTTGACAAGTACAGCAACACTATGAGGGGTTGTTCCCATTTTCAACTCAGGATTTGAGCATCATCGAGATTAAGGGCCCACTTAAGTTCACAGAGGTGGAAGTGTGAAGCCTGCGTTCAGGACCAGCTTGCTGAATGCCATAGCCCCCTTCACACCCACCGTCTCCCTGACAGAGCCACATGGGGTGCTCTCGACAGGGTAAAAATTGGGCACCTCTTCAAAGCAATGCTCAGTAAATATATGTTGTTTATGCTAGTGGAGGCAGGTGAAATAGATTTCCTGTTAATAGAATTATACATACCTGGCACATATATCTTTATGTTAAAAAGTAGAATGAATCCCTTGCGTTGAATGGCACCTAACATTTTAACCTCTTTGGCAGTGTCTTTCATTTTATATTACTTCTGTCACTTATAACTGGGTAGTGTTTGGTCATTCACAGTCATTAAGGATGACTTAATGGATGTAGTTTCAAAGTCTTGTTCAACATTTATGTTTGTTTCTATTTTCTTTTCTGATTTTCATGTTGGCATAATATTTCCTTCATTTCTAAAGTTCTTTTTCAATTGATCAAACCAGACAAATTCTGAGAAAAACGAGTAAAGGGTTTAAGTTTCAGACTTTCAGCTGACTCTAGGAACCAACTTTGTATTACTATCAGCTGATTGGTCTCAGAATTCGTGAGGTCTTTAATTGGGCTACTTGCAACATACTTGGACCCAGAGCAGTTTTTGCTTCTCATTCCAGGTTGCTGTCTACTTTGGCAAGATAGGGACAAATTTAAATTTGTCCTCATTACATAAAGAATGGTATGTAGATACCTGGATTACTTGGTGCCCTATTTCTATTTTTTCCCAACGTTGCTGTGGTCCACACAGTTGGCTACCCAACCTAAATCTTCCTTGGCAATGCAGCCCTGCTGTTGTTCAGTATTGAGAGTGCAGCAATGTGGTGAGGGAAAGTGGACCCTTCTCCCAGCTGCAGGGAAAAAAATCTGATTGTTCTAAAACCAGTTATGCAAAGGTGTGGTCTAACCTCTGTCAGTGATTGGACTAGGGGTATACATGTGACCAAGTTCTGGCCAATGAGATGTACAAGGAAAACTGCTGGGGCTTCTGGGAAAGATTTTGCTCCCTGATAAAAGTAGAGAAAGCTATTCTACTTCTTTTTCTTTCTCTTTGCAAAAAGTTTTATACTACTTGTTCCCTTTGCAGAACATTTAAAAAAATAGTGTAAGTTACTGCCTAATTCTCTAGTAAGCATTGAATCAGTGGTAAAACTGCTCTCCCTGAAGGGATAGAATATCTGGAGTTCTATAGCTTTCACCCTACAGCAGTTGGGGCAGGGTCTGCAATGCTTGGAGTCCACTCCTAGGGACAAAGAATACCTGGATGTCAGCCAGCTCTCTGCCTGGTCTCTGGACATGGGCCCAGTTATCTAATATGGGAATCTCAGTTGCTATATGTTCTACAGCTAAATTACATACGAATTACATATGGAGGCTCAGATAGGCTTATGGCTTAAATAACTTCCCACAAAACCAGCCATTAAGAATTCAATGTAGCTGGTGCAGAATAAGACAAATCTCTATAGGTAGGTTTTCTGGATTCCAGGGACTCCTCTGGGCTACATTTAGGCCCTTGCAACTGTTTAGTTGCTATTGCAGTTGTACACCACTTACTAATTAAATTATCAAGAAACCAAGGACTATAGCAACAACTTTGGCCTGGAATTCATTTCAACCCAGCCCAAGACCCTCAGGGGTGGGCGAAGAGCCCCATTTCAACTCTCCAAGATATTGAAACAAGGCAATTCACTGCTTTGGGTTTAAATATCAACCTTCTAAACTTGGGAACTGCAAGTGGAGTTAGTCTATAAATGACTAAAATAATCAGGCTCCAATGACAGGCTTCAGGCCAGACACAGGGCAAAAAAACTTCTCTTTGGTTTGTAGCCAGAAAGGAGACCTCACTGCCAGAGTCTGTCAAAATGCTGTTGCCCCCAACCTCAAAGAAGAACCAGACTTTCATTGTCTCCATGAAAATATTGAACTGTTTTATAGTTTATGATTCTGAATTATTCTTGCCCAGTGTTTTTCAACTTTTTAAAAAATTAAATCAGGGGCTTCCCTGGTGGCGCAGTGGTTGAGAATCTGCCTGCTAATGCAGGGGACATGGGTTTGAGCCCTGGTCTGGGAAGATCCCACATGCCCCGGAGCAACTGGGCCCATGAGCCACAAATACTGAGCCTGCACATCTGGAGCCTGTGCTCCGCAACAAGAGAGGCCAAGATAGTGAGAGGCCCGCGCACCGTGATGAAGAGAGTGGACCCCGCTTGCCACAACTAGAGAAAGCCCTCGCACAGAAAACGAAGACCCAACACAGCAATAATTAATTAATTAATTAATAAACTCCTACCCCCAACATCTTCTTTAAAAACAACAACAACAACAAAAAACAGAAACAGGAAAGAAGTGAAAATTAAAAAAAAAAAAAATTAAATCATGTCCCCTTTAGAGCTTTCTCACACTAAATTTTTATATCCCTACCAGCCAAGATTTAGTCAGTTTTGTTTCCTGTAGTGTGATGAATGAAAACAATAACTATACGGCATAATCTTTTCTGAACCAAAGACACTTCTCCATTCTGCTATGTGCCCTGGAGATAGTGCCCCATCCCCGATTTGAGAATGTGTGTTCCGGTCTTGAATAATCCTAATCCTTGCACTTTCAGCCTGAGGTGAGTCATTTATTTCTAAATGTGAATAAGGTACATACTGTGTAAAGTAGAAATTTTATTATATTTGAATTTCTGTGACCTGGGTAAGAAAACCTGTACAAAAGAAAGAGATCTTTCATAATCTCCACCCTTGCTTTTCTCATATCTACTTATTTTATTTTTACTGCTTCACTCCCCCCAGTTGGCATGAATTATTGGTTACACATCAGTGCGCATTTTGCTTTTATTACACTTTCCCTTGGATCACTAGAACTTTATTGCTTGTGCTATGAATATTTCTTTAATATGAAGAGCCTGTGACTTCAATTAAATTAAAACATTATTCTATCAAGTATGTACTACATGCCTGTTATAGGTTGAATTGTGTCTCCAAAAAGATATGTAGAACTCCTAACCCCCATACACGTGAGTGTGACCTTATTTGGCAATAGGGTCTTTGCAGATGTAATCAAGTTAAGATGAAGTTATACTGGATTAGGGTGGGTCCTAAATCCCATGACTGGTGTTCTTACGAGAGGAGAGAAGTTTTGATACAGAGACAGAGACACAGAGGGAGAACACCATGTGAAGACAGAAGCAGAGACTGGAATGCTACAACTGCAAGCCAAGGAATGCCAAGGATTGTGGACAAACACCAGAAGCTGGAAGAGGCAAGAAAGCATCCTCCCCTTGAAACTTCAGATAGAATGTGGTCCTGCCGACACCTTCATTTTTTATGTCTAGCTTCTAGAACTGTAGGACAGTAAATTTCATTTGTTTTAAGCCACCCAGTTTGTAGTACTTTGTTACAGCAGCCCTTGGACACTAATACAACATCCAACTTGATGATTTGATATATAAAGATAAATAAGATACAATTCCTCTCCTCAAGGTCCTCACAATCTAAGAGAAGACACAGCTCTGGACATTTTTAAATTACAAAATATTAGTGTTTCATAGTGTGAATATAGAAATCTGTACATGCTATAGAGACAACACAAAGGAGGGAATACAGGAGAAGCTTTGTAAAAAATGTGAATTTTAAAAATTCTTAATTTTTTTTATATGCAAAAACACTGGCCTTTTTAGTGAATCCTTTTTCTCTTTTTTGTTTGGTTCCCTTCCTTTTATCCTCCCCTTTCAACCCATATCAGTAAGCACTCCCTTACTCTAGTTAACCTTGTTAATACTCTGGTATTAATTTTTTCATATTTTTCTCCAAGCTTAGGTAATCAATCGTATTCTTACACACATATATGTTGTCATTGTTTATTTTATAAAAATGTGATCATATTGTAGATATTTTATGTATCTTTCTTTTCTCAACAAAACCTTGTAGAAACTCCTCCATTTCAATCGATATAGCTCTAAGTCATTCTTTTTACTGAGTGTATAATATTCCATCCTGTAAGTATACCATTCTTTTTAAATATATGCCAGCCAGCTTGGTAAAAAATGACAGCATTACTTTAATTTGCATTTCTGGACTATTTGTGTATTTTAGCAACTTTTTATGTGTTTTTTAGCCATATCACTTTGGCTTTCTTGAATTGTCTTCTTATATTGTTTGTTCATTGTTTTGATTGGGTTGCTTACTCTTTCTAATCAGTTTTTAAGAGTGTTTTGATTATTACCAGTATTAATGGTATATCCAAGTCTACTATTTATCATTTGATTTTCTTCCTTCACTATATTTATCATATCTTTGTCATAAAATTTTTGGTTATATCATCAACTATGTCTATCTCTTTTTTAATAGCTCCTGATTTCTAGTTTATGTTAGAAAGATCTCAATACATAAGTCATGGGGATGTAATATACAACATAGTGACTAGAGTTAATAATGCGCTATTGTATATTTGAAAGTTGCTAAGAGAGTAGATCTTAAAAGTTTGCATCTCAAGGAAAAAATTTGTAACAACGTATGGTGACAGATGTTAAACTAGATTTATTGTGGTGATTATTTCACAATATATATAATTCTAAAATCATTATGTTGTACACCCAAAACTAATATAGTACTGTACATCAATTATAACTCAATTAAAAAAAAAAAACCTCCTCTGCCACTTACATGTAGCCTCCTAAATTTTCTTTTTTCCCAGCTTTATTATAGTTAAAAAATGAAAATTATGTATATTTAGGTAGTACAATGTGATTTTTTAAGGTGTACAAAGTGATGATTTAGTATATGCACACATTGTGAAATGATTACCACAATCAAGTTAATTAACACATCCATCCCCTCACAGTTACTATTTTTTTGTGTGTGTGACTAGAACACTTAAGATAACGATTTTAATCCTTCATTCTGTTAAGGTGTTGTATCATGTTTATTGATGTGCATCCCAGGAATAAATCCCACTTGATCATAGTGTGTGATCCTTTTAATGTGTTGTTGAATGCAGTTTGCTAATATTTTGTTGAGGATTTTTGCATTCATGTTCATCAGGGTTATTGGCCTGTAATTTTATTTTCTTGTAGTGTCCTTATCTGGCTTTGGTTTGAAGGTAATGATGGTCTCATAAAATGAGTTTGGAAGTGTTCTCTCCTCTTCAGTGTTTTGGAAGAATTTGAGAAGAATCGGTATTAATTCTTTATATGTTTGGTAGAATTCACCAGTGAAGCCAGCTGGTCCCCTGGGCTTTTCTTTGTTGGAAGTAATTTGATTACCAGACTTAATCCCCTTACTTGTTATTGGTCATTTCAGATTATTTTTTTAGGATTCAGTCTTGGTAGGTTGTATGTTTCTAGGAATTTTTCTGTTTCATCTAAGGTATCCAATTTGTTGGCATATAATTTTTCATTGTAGTCTCTTATGATCCTGTGTATTTCTGTGGTATAAGTTGTAATGTCTCTTCCTTCATTTATAATTTTATTTATTTGAGTCCTCTGTCTTTTTCTTTCTTGATTAATCTAATTAACAGTCTGTCAACTTTGTTTCTTTTTTCAAAAAACCAATCCTGAGTTTTACTGATCTTTGCTTTTGCTTTCCAAGTCTCTATTTCCCTTATTTCTGCTCTACTCTTTCTTATTGCCTTCCTTCTACTAACTTTGAGCTTAGTTTCTTCTTCTTTTTCTAGTTCCTTGAAGGTGTAAAGTCCCTGGGAGGACAGGTTTGGCCCCTGAGGATGGCTGATAGGAGCTGAACCAAGTCAGAGGGCTGCTTCAGAAGCTGCAGTCAGACCAGAGCTGGTGGGCTTACCTTTGGTTGGTGGGTCCAGGAGGAGTGTGTCTCCCACTGGGTCTTGAGTGGGCAGGACTGCTCCTGACTGCAGCTGAAAGGGGCAAGAACCGAGTCATAGGTCTGCTTCAGGCTCATAGTCAGACTGAGGTCTGCAGGCCTACCTCCAAGACACAGAGGGGCATGTCTCCTGGTGGGCCTCTGGGCAGACAGGAGTATTCCTGGCCCGTGGCTGAGAGGGGCTGTAGCCCAGATACAGGCCATTTCAGCATCTGTAGTCCGACTGAGGTGGATAGGCCTACCTACAGGGACACAGATGGGCATGTCTCCTGCCAGGTCCCTTGTCAGATGGTGCTGATGGCAGGATCAAGGCCAAATGGGGCTGTAGCTGAGTCCACAGGTTGTTTCCAGGTCTGTAACCAGGACCACAGTTGGTGGATCCGCCACCTGGACACGTGCCTGCCTTCTCAAATGGGTCTCCTCCGCCTCGGGCTCCACCAGGGTTTCACAGTCTCCTCTCTGGATCCCACAGGACTCCCACACAGGCGCTTTTGTCTGTGAAAAGTTGCCAAATTATTGTTACTGAGGGGGAATATAGTGGGGGACCTCCTATTTCACCATTTTGCTGATGTCCTTCCAGAGTTTCTTACAGAATTTATATTTTTTTATTTTGCTTTTTACACGTGTCTTTAATCTTAAGTTTTTTTTTTTTTTTTTTTTTTTTTTTTTGCGTTACACGGGCCTCTCACTGCTGTGGCCTCTCCCGTTGCAGAGAACAGGCTCCGGACGCGCAGGCTCAGCGGCCGTGGCTCATGGGCCCAGCCGCTCTGCGGCATGTGGGATCTTCCCAGACTGGGGCACAAACCCGCATCCCCTGCATCGGCAGGCGGACTCTCAACCACTGCGCCACCAGGGAAGCCCTAAGATTTTTTTTTAACGGATAGTCTTTCCCCACTGATTTGAACTACCCTCATTATCATATATTACATTCTTACACACACTGAGATCCATTTCTGGATTCTCAGCTCATTTCTACTGATTTTGTTTGTTTGTCTGTTTGCTTGTTTTCGTCTGTTCCTAGCTTAATCCCAATTTTATTTACCTTCAATGTCTTCTCAGGCAAGCACGCTTCAGTCTCCTTTTGCATATTTTTCTTGGCTATTGATATTTAGTATTCATTCTCCCATATAAACTTTAAGAATCAAGGTCTCAGGTGGGGTACATGTCTAGCACAGCCTGAGTCACATGCCCAGGGTGGGAAGCCAGTCTGGCTGCTTCTTTTCTAACCATCAAACACCAAAGGTCTTATTTTGATTGCTCCCAGGGATCTCAGACTCTCACAACAGAAAACGTCTGATAACTTCTCTTGCAAGAGATAGCAAGGTGGTTACTTTCTATGCCAAGAAGATAATTTACACTCCTGGGGTGAACAAAGGAACATCTATTAGTAGAGCAACAAAAAAGAAAAAACACACATTTTTAATCTCTGCTGTATCATATTAAGGAAGTTGGCGTTTATTCAACGTGTAGGTATTTAGTTAGCCATTTAAAAGTTTTAGGTGCAAGAGTCACAAGATCAGTTTGGCAGCAGTGAAGAAGACAGAATACAAGGAAAAGAAACCAGAGACTGGAGGCCCAGTTAAGGTACAACTGCAACAGTCCAGGCAGAGATGACAAAGACCTGAAATAAGGCAATTGCCAGGGATGTAGAGAGAAGAGGACAGATGTGAAAACCATTCAGCAGGTAGAATGGACAGGGTCAGTGATTGGTTTGAGGTTGGGTTAGATAAGAATCCAGAATGACTGCTGGATTTCTAGCCTGGGTGGCAGAGTGGATGATGTACAGCTAAATGACACAGCAACACAGGAGGAGGAGTAGACTTGGATGACAGTGTAGATTATGAGCTTAGTTTGGGCGCACATTGAGTTTGAAAGTCTGTGAGACGTTCAAGTGGCAATACTTGGTTGACATGAAGAGTATAGTGGATTTGGAGCTAAAGGGAGAGCAAGACTGGACAAGTGACTTTGAGAATCACCAGGATATATGTGGTAGTAAAAGCCATGGGGAGGAGAGCTGAGGATGGAACAGTGAGGGACACCAACATTTACCAGAAGAGGGGCATTGGAGACAGCAAGGGGTTCTGAGAACCAGCCATTTAAGAAGCAGAAAGTGATAGCACAGAAGATCAGAGAGAAGAGCCTCAAGAAGGAGGAGGTGGGGCTTCCCTGGTGGCACAGTGGTTAAGAATCCGCCTGCCAATGCATGGGACACGGGTTTGAGCTCTGGTCCGGGAAGATCCCACATGCCGCAGAGCAACTAAGCCCGTGCGTCACAACTACTGAGCCTGCGCTCTAGAGCCTGTGAGCTACAACTGTTGAGCCCAGGTGTCACAACTACTGAAACCTGTACGCTTAGAGCCTGTGCTCCTCAACAAGAGAAGCCACTGCAATGAGAAGCCTGTGCACCACAACAAAGAGTAGCCCCCGCTTGCCACAACTAGAGAAAGCCAGCCTGCAGCAACAAAGACCCAATGCAGCCAAAAATAAATAAATAAATACAAAGAAGGAGGAAGTGGTCAGTTGTGCTGACGGCAGCAGAGAGGCCTGAAAAGTATCCAGTGGATTTGGCAATTACCAAATGGTGAACCTGGTGAAAGCAGTGTCAGTTGAGTGGGGTGTAAAGAAGTCAGTTTTTTTTTTTTTTTTTGCACGGTATGCGGGCCTCTCACTGTTGTGGCCTCTCCCATTGCTGAGCACAGGCTCCGGGCGCACAGGCTCTGCGGCCATGGCTCACGGGCCCAGCTGCTCCATGGCACGTGGGATCTTCCCAGACCGGGGCACGAACCCATGTCCCCTGCCATCGGCAGGCGGACTCTCAACCACTGCGCCACCAGGGAAGCCCAAGAAGTCAGTTTTTAAATGTAGAGTGAAGTCAAAGAGTGAGAGAATGTGTCAGATGTCTCCCCTTTGTCCGTCCAGATCCACACTCTACCCTTCACCACTGTGTTCTTTGTCCCAGATATACAGTAACATCAATACGTTCCCTTGACGCTGTTGAGTTTGACCAATGGTGAGCCTTGGGAGGAGATTGAAGGGAAGAAGGAGAGTGAGGTGGGGATATATATTCACCCAACTCCCTCCCTACGGGGTCTGCTGCATTCACTCAACCATAGTTCATAGCCTTCTCCAGCTGGGTTCAGGTAACCACTCCCTCCTGCCTCCTCTCAGGCCTCAGAGTGGTAATAGCTCTGCTTTACTGGTCCTAGGGTTTTCTACCACCCCTTGTGTTTCTCTACATCCTGCTCACAACTTTGTAAATAGTCCTTTATTAAACCTTCCTCAAATTATGCAAATTCGAGCACACCATTTGTGTTCTGCTGGAACCCTGAATGATGGGGGGGAACCTTGGCTGGGAAGAGTAGAAAGATAGAAATATGCAAAGACAAGGGAAGTTTTGTCACAGGATTTATTTTTTAAGGGTTAGAGAGCTTTGGATATACTGACAAGTTCGTGGAGTTTTAACAGCCAGGGCCTATTTCAAAGGTGTGATCTGAGAGGAAGGAAGAAATAGAGAGCTCTTTGCTAGCCTCTGGAGTTGATGACAGTACAAGTGGCCTCACCGGTGTTGCTCGAGACATTCTGGATCCTGTGTTTCCAGTTTGACCAAGAACAGTCCATTTGACAGGTTTGCCCATGGTTGTGCTGGCAGGTGTTGGTCTGAGCAATGAGCTGATAGAAAAGTAGACACAAAGGCTAAAGAAGGAAAATGAACAAAGATCGGGACCTCAGCAAACCCAGGCACCCCTCATTGCACCAAGGCAGTCAGACAACGAACAAAGTTGTTGGTATTTTGTAAATTTTGCCAGGCTCTGCGTGACCCAGCCTTGCTTACCTTGCCAGTCTCGTCTTTCGTGTCTTTTGCAGGTCGCTGATTCCATCTCTGCCCCGGGGGCCTCCTTTCTCTTTCTCAAATAATAATAAGCTCTGTTCTGCCCTTGAGCTTGAATTCTGACCTTTCCACTGCCTGCAACCTGTCACTCTCCCCAAGTCTCATCCTGGCTAACTCCTTCTCATGCTCAGAGCTCATCTTCAAGGCCGCTTCCTCAGCAGGCCGACCACCCCAGTTCAAACCCATCCCCTTGGTTCCTCCCCGTCAGGCAGCCCTGGACTCCTCTTTCAAAGCAGTCGCCACATCTTAAAATTTATGGAGGTGGAGAATTTTATTCAGAAAGTCAACTAGATTTTATTACAAGCCTTTTGTTTTTGTTTGTGTTTGTTTTTTTTAAATTAATTAATTTATTTTTTGGCTGTTGGGTCTTTGTTGCTGCTCTCAGGCTTTCTCTAGTTATGGCGAGTGGGGGCTCCTCTTTGTTGTGGTGCGCGGGCTTCTCATTGCGGTGGCTTCTCCTGTTGTGGAGCACAGGCTCTAGGTGTGTTGGCTTCAGTAGTTGTGGCACGTGGGCTCAGTAGCTGTGGCTCACAGGCTCTAGAGAGCAGGCTCAGTAGTTGTGACACACGGGCTTAGTTCCTCCGTGGCATGTGGGATCTTCCCGGATCAGGGCTTGAACCCGTGTCCCCTGCATTAGCAGGTGGATTCTTAACCACTGTGCCACCAGGGAAGTCCCAGTTTTTGTTTGTTTTTATATCTAAGTCTTGAATTCATCTGGACTTTATTTTTGTATATTGTATAGGATGAGGCCTCTTTCACAGTCTAAACTTCTTAGCACTTTGCTGGACCCTCTTAAGCACTTCCTTTCACTCACTCATTCTTTCAATAAGCATTTAATGGCTAATGACCTCGTACTACACCCTTTATTGCACACAGAAAATAAAAGAGAATATCCTTATTGCAAAGGATAAAAAGAGAATAATGACCGAGCTACTGGGCCTTAGGACTAGAGAGGACCTCAGTATGTTTGGGGAAGCAGACTTGTGAATGGAAAAATGACAGCATAACAAGGTAACTGCTTTAGTGATGCAGGATGATTATAAACTAATGGAATTCGGGCAAAGAATGCATTTCTGTTCATTTGAGTCTTGCACTGTTTGTAACATATGTCTTACCCACTGGAATCATTTAATAAATACTTTAACAGTTAACCTGAGTGTAAATTTTTTAAACTTTCACTTTTCTCCAAAGTTCCAAATACGTGTTCAGTTACTTCCTATATTTCTCCACCAGGATGTCCCGTAAGCATTTCCAACTCAGATGTCTTAAATTCTTTACATCAAAACCTGGTCCTCCTTTACTCTTTGCCTCAGTTGTCTGAGTTGGAAAGCTCAGAATCATTCTCAATGCCACCCTCTACCTAACCCGACATCCATCTGGTCACCAAGTCCTGTCTAGTCTAGGTCATAAATACTACGTGATCCATTTTCTTATTCCCACCGTCTTGGGTCAAGCCTTCATTATCAATTCCCTGAATTGGTTAAAAAAAAAAAAATTCCAATAGATCACTCTGCCTCTTCTCTTTTTTCTCTACAATCTTCTAACTGCCACCACAGTGTTATTTCTGAAACAAATCTGAATCTATCGCTCCCTTGCTTGAAACCCTTTTGTGTTACCAAATATTTTTAGGATAAAATTCCAAATTTTTGACATGGCTCAATAGGCCTGCCTCTCTCTGGCTATAGACAAAGCTATCTCAGACAAATAATCTAAAATATGGAAAAAGTTATATATGTAAAATCACTCATTGTATACTATATAAGTTTTCTGTTGCTACTGTAATAAACTACTGCAAACTTAGAATTTAGTGCCTTAAAACAACACAAAGGAAAGATGGGAAGATCCCTGGACTTTGTAACTCTGAATTTATTTTTGTGTAGATGAATAACCTCTATCTGCTTAAGTCATGGTCCATTGGGTTTTCTATTATTTGCTGCCAAATGCAACTCTAATTTATAAAAGTACTTCTATAATTAAAATAAAGAAAAAATCATCTGATTCTAAGTTACATTTCCCCAATTCCTTCTAATCCCTTTAAATACTCACTTCTTTCTCTGTCTAGCAAACACCTACTCATCCTTCAAAGCCCAGCTCAAATGTTACACCTGTACAAAGTCTTTCCCAAGCTTTCCCTCAAACAGATTAATCATCATTGTTCCTGTGGCATTTTGTCCATGCTTCTATGATAGCACTTTTACGCTACATTCTTCTATTTTCTTGACTGTCTCCTCTACTGAACTACAAGTACCATATGAGAAACCAGAGGGTTGAAACCATGTTTTATATTTGTTTCCTTCAAGGCTGACTTAGCACTCAGTATATAGTAGGTACACAATAAATATTTTATGAATAAGTAGACAAAAGAGTAGAAAACAATGTCTATATGTTTAAACCAAATATCATCCTCTCTTTTCTAGGTTAACACTTGTCCTCTCTCCACTTCTGTTCATTTGTTTATTTGTTTTAATTGGTAAAAGAATAGTTGAGGAGTTGGAAGTTAGGGAATGGGTAGTAGTACTCAGATCATTTTAATCAAGATGGGAGTAAGGGAATTTGAAGACATTTGACTGAAAGTAGGAAAAAAGTGGAGAAGTACAGGAAGAAATTGAGGGCAGAAATTCAGAATTAAGAATGAGAATCCCTCAGTCACAACTATCCTAAATCATGATCTGTCATGGCCCAAAGCAGTGTGGTTTTGGCACACCTGGCCTGAACTCACAGGGCTAAGGGTTTATTTCCCAGCTCTGTACGCCGCTTAGCTGGATGTGGAGGTAGGTCACTTACACCCACCTTCCTCTGACCCAGCTTCCTCCTCTGAGAAGGATAACTAGAAATACCTGCCCACTAGCTCACAGAATTGTAGTGAAGATCAAAAAGGGTCAGACTTACACATAAGATTTGCTATGACTCCCATTGCAGATGGGAATCATGCAGCTTTATTCTATGTAGGAGAAAATAAATGTTTGGTGAATAATTGAATGAATGAATAAATAAGCCCAGTTTGCTGACGATCTTATTTAACTCCAAGACTAAATGCAGGCATGACTTCATCTTTAAGGTTTATATAAAATATAACCAACATATATGACATCATCATTACAAAGAAAACTCTCTTCCCCATTAAGTCACTGATCCTTAGACCTTCTTTATATGGGACAACATTTTTTATTCCATCATTTGAGATATGGCTTGAAATGCACCAGGCCTGAGAAAGGTAACAGTGAGACTTAAATTACACTAAGGAATATATCACTATTTTCCTTTTTTAAAAAGCATGTTCTAATAGGGACTAAGGGGAAAATGAGTTTCTTTTGTTTTGCTTTGAATTTTAAATGGAATGTAGTGTGCTTTTTTTTATCTGTACTGCTAAAGGAGAGAATAACTGTGTGATCTAGAAGCCAGACACCTACCACTCTGGTAGGTTATAAAAGGGGTCCTTCTCTATTTCCTCCGTTTTCCTGCCCTTGAAATTTTGGACCTCCTGCTTGATTTAACCTGACGGATAGCTATAATATTGATCTGAAGTTGAAAACAAAAAGTAAAGACAACATAAATCCTAATTTATATATATCTGTGTATATATAGATATAGGTATTTCTAATTTGGAAGAACATTAGAGTCGATCACAGGGGAATTTTATTGATTTATCCCCACATACCAAATGCTCACGAATCTGCTCTTGCTATGATCAAAAGAGTCATCACAAACACCATAATAAAAAAAATCCACATGAAGAATCGGTCTATGACTTTTGCAACCTTTTTCCATTCGCTGCCCTTGGAATTGGTGGCCTTATGGTCTTTGAGGCATTTGGCAATGTATTCGATATTCCTCGTCAGCACTTTGTACCGTGCACAGTAACTGTCAACATCCTGCGGGTTTTCACCCTGGTACCTCAAGTCATTCTTTAAGAGTTTGTTCATTTCCTTCTTTCTGGGAAGGTCTTTATTTCTGGTCGTCTTCAGATTAGCCTCTGGAAGGTTGCCATAAACCTTCGTGAGGTGGTCCTCCTCCCTGTCTTGGCGGGATCTAAGGCAGCTCTCACCCACGTCGTAGACAAACAAGATCCTAGACATGTATTTCAGGATGACTACCCTGGCCCAGTGTGGCACTGGCCGGGCCTCAGCCCCGCAGAAGTGGATATTCATCACCATAATGGTCAAGGCAGTGGAGGCTGTGATCAAGGCCATTGTGGCTATGTAGTATTTGCCTGGAAAATAACAACAACCAAGTTAGCTTAAAACTGTCCTTGTGTTTGGCTCAAAAAGAAACAAACACCTTTTCTAAGGAAGCTATATACACTGATGGTTACTATTACAGACTTTTGAATAAAAGTGGGTTCAAATCCCAGCTCTGTCATCACTAGACTTGTGACCTAGAGCAAGTTATATAATTCTGGTAAGCCTCAGCTTCCTTCTTCATAAAATGACTATAATATTAGTATCTAACTCATAGGACTATGACGAGGCTTAACTGAGAAAATACAGGAAAAGTTTTCAGCACTGTCCCTTGCCCTGAGTTAAAAGGTTTGTAAATTTTTGCTGAGGTCATGTTGTGAAAAACTTCCACTTTCAACGAACAAATAAGTAAACAATGAATGATCTTGGTCAGTTCTCAGAATTGTCTTTGGACCTTGTTAATATGAAAGCTCATTACCATTGGGGAAGAAAGGAGACACTGCGTCACTCTCAGTCTTTAACATGTGATTGCGTAAAGCAAATATTCATGAAAAAGGAAAATTAAGGAAGGAAACAATAAAGATGAGGGTACAAATTTCTGAAATGTAGAACAAAGAACCTAGAAGTTGAACAAAACCAAAAGCAAGCTTTTTCAAAAGTGTAATAAAATTGATAAACCTTTGATGAGGCCACTCATGGAATAGAGGTGGGAGAAAGAAAGAAAAAGGGATGCAAAAGAAAAAAATAAGAGAATAGA
Source organism: Lagenorhynchus albirostris (assembly GCF_949774975.1). NCBI lineage: Eukaryota > Metazoa > Chordata > Mammalia > Artiodactyla > Delphinidae > Lagenorhynchus > Lagenorhynchus albirostris. The sequence continues at coordinate 83,963,876 of NC_083098.1, forward strand.
AATTTAGAAAACAATAAAATAATATTACAAATAGCTGTATGATAATACATTTGAAAACCTAGATGAAATTTCTGCGAATATATAAGATGTCAAATTTAGTGTAAGAAGAAAGAACACTTAAATAGAAATAGGAATTAACCAAATACCTCTACCCACCCACCTTCCAAAAAGCTCTAGAGCCAAAAGGTTTTACAGGTGAGTTTCACTGTATTTTTAAGGAACAGATAACTCATATCTTATGCAAGTTGTTCCAAAAATAGAAAAGAGGGAAAACTGCCTAGAAAATCTCATTTTATGAAGTAAATTCAGGCTTGGTTCCAAAAGTAGCAAGAAAGGAAATATTAAGGCCATTTCATTCATAGACACATTTGAGAAAGTCCTATAAAAATCATTGGCTAACTAAATACTACAGTCTTTAATTGATAATTCATCGTGATAAAGAAGAGTTTAGTTCAACATCAGAAAACTGTAATATAATTCACTAAGTTAATGGAGGAAAAGAAAAAAACTCACACGATCATCTTAACAGATGAAGACAATGCATTTGATAATGATTATCATCTGTTTATTATTTGTTAAAAGCTTTGAGTAAACTAAAAATAAATGGAATCTTTCTTAACATTGTCAAGGCTGTGGGCCAAAAGCCTGGATCAAATGCTATACTTGATGCAGGAAACTTCAACACACTTCTATGGGATTGTAACTCTATTTCATAGGTGCTACAATAACAAATTGTGACAATTAATAAAGTTCTCAAGATCTGTGTACACCCTTCCAAAAAAGATACATTTCATATTATCACAGAAACAGAAAAAGTAATGCTTGTAAAATTCTTGAGACATGTTCTGAGACATCTTTCTTTAGAAATTGATCCAGCTTGCTTTTGAATCTTACTGCTAAAGAAGAGAGAGGGATCTGTCAACTGATCTTGCCTCAAACAGGGTTATTATTAGATGTTGTCACTGTCAATCATTTCTGCCTCAGGAGAGGTGATAAAAGTACCAATAAACGTCTTCCTCTTTATTAGTGGTGGTGAGAAAGGAGAGAACCTTCTGTGTCTATTTCTTAAAAAGGTGTACATGAGTGTGTGTGGGGGTGGGGGGTGGGGAGGTGTTGCTGGGAGAGACGTAACAAGGAAGAGATCTCCAAACAGAGAAACCAATGTAGTAACGTCTAAATACTGGGTAATACTGGATACAGGAGAGGGTAAAAGGGCAGTACAATACCCCTTTTATATTGCTTTCTAAGTCTCCTGGTGTTCTGAAATTTCTCCTCATTGATTACATTAAAGAACTAAAAATTAGGTCTAGCTTCTGATTCTCATAAGCATCTATTACAACAGCAAGTCATTGAGATAGATGTATTGATCTGGGTGTTATCCTTGGTGGCAGGAAGTAGGTATTAAAGGTGTTAGGAAGGATCTCAGAACAAGGGAGGTAAAGGAAAGGGGAAGCAGGGATGGCAGCCACAGTCTACACTCCTTCCCTTAGAGGGACATTTCATTATTGCAAAATTTTGAAAATGTGTTCTATTTGAGAATCACCTCAGATTCCCAAATCTTGCCCAAGATTGCTTAAAAAGAAAAACAACCTCTTTGGGTGTAGGAACCTGCATTTTTAACAAGCTCTCCCACACCTACTATACCCAGTAAAGGTTGAGAATTATTCTATCAAGGGTAGACGGCAGGCTTAAAAATCCAGCTCATCATTTCCAACACGTTTATCACTCTTCCCAAGAAGAAATCCCTTGTAACGTGATAATAATAGTCACTTTTCTCTCAGTCCTTACCATATGCCAGGCTCTGTGTTAAGCAGTGGCACAATGAGGTAGCAATTACACAAATTTTGCTGATGATGAAGTAGAGACTCAAAAATTAAGTAACTCTCTTAAGGCTGATCAAAGAATGAGTGGTGAAGTCAGAGTTCAAACGCAGATTTCTTTGACTTCAAAATCAGGGTCTTAATCTATAAGCCAGTGGTTATTAGACTTGAACAAAAAGCTCATCGAAATCACCTAGAAAGCTTTTAAAAACATTTTGCCAGGCTTTACGGCCAGAGTTTCTAATTAAGTAGATCTAGGGTGGGCCCTGAGAATTTGCATTTCTAAAATGATGCTTATACTGTGGGTCCAAAGACCATACTGTGAGAACCACTGCTCTAAACCATATTGCTCTCATTCCTCTTTTGGGTAAACCTGGAGACAACAAGACCAGCTTTGTTTCCAACAGCCACATCTCTTTTCAAAGATGCCAACTGAAGACACCAAATGAAGTATGTGACAGCCTGTGTTGAGTCTGAAGTTGACCTCATTGTTAGGAGTTTAAAGATACAGATACGACCCCAGTTACCACAGTGCTGACTCAAAGTGTAAGACACTTGAACTCACCTATCAGAGGGACATTTTCTGAGGCTGGCATGATCTCTGCCACCATGAGCTGAAATACAGTCATAGCCAACAGTATGGTCACTCCCAGGGAGACCTTTTCCCCAGAGGCTGCTGGGAGATAAAAACTCAAGGGAGCCAGAAAAGATATGAGGACACATGGGATGAGGAGGTTGACGATATAGAAAGAGGACCGCCTCTTTAGAAGGAGAGTGAATGTCACATCCGGGTAAGGCTCAGAGCAGCAGCCATAGGAGATTACATTCTTCACAGCAGGCATGCCATGCACCTCCCACTCTACATCTTCGATGAAGTCGGAGAGGTCTCCGCTGTCCAGGGCGTTGAATATATCCACCTGATTGCCATTGTAGGTCCAGGAACCAAAGGTCAGGTTGCACTGCTGGTTATCAAAGGGGAAGTAGGTGACATCCACCACACAGGAGCTTTTGGTGATGGCTGGTGCATCCCAGGTGATCAGCCCATCATACCGCAGGACCACGTTGGTGTTCACAGGCTCAGAAGATTCATCATCAGCCCTGGAGGTCAGAGGAGGAAGATGAGAGCTGCTCGCCAGGACAACTCACCAAACTCCTTACCCCCGATAGCTCAGCGCCCCGTGCCCATCACTTCAGTGTCTTGGTAGTGGATCACCATTCCTGTCACCCTGGCTTGAAAGTCTGGAATCAACTCTAATTTGACCTCTTCTCCATTTCCTGTGAATAGTTAGGGCTGAGTTCTCTTGGATTCTTTCTTTAAAGCATCTCTGCTTTATGTCCGTTCCTCTCCATTCCCAGTGCCACTCTCTTGGTCCAGGTATAATGATTCAAACACCCAGACAAAAAGTAAATGAGGCTAAAATCTAACAGGGGGCTCTGCTTACCTGATTTTGTTAACTGTGGGCACAAGAATATTAAAGTAACTTTTTGTTGCTGTTGAAAGAGTTGTACATGTTTACAGTAGAACATTTGAAAAACACAGAGAAAAAATTATTCACCCATAATCTAAGAGATAATAATTTATTCTAGATATAACTTCTTTTTGCTTTATCAACATTTATGCCTTACATCTTGGGGGTACAGAATTTCTGTTTCACTTTGGGGAATGACTCTTTCTCCATGACCATTGTAAGGCAGATGAAACAATGATCAAGGTTCCTCAGCCACCCTTGGCCAGGGGCTGGCTGTGTGACCCGAGCTAGGTCCAAATGATTCACTCTCCCTGCAGTTTAGATCTTAAGCAGAGTGACCCAAAGACCAAAAAGACTCACACTGGTGATGGCTCCCTATAAAAGTCAATTAATTATTATTATTTTGTTTAAAAAAATCTCAATATTCCCCACTGTCTTGAACTGTAGAGTAGTCCTGGTTTGTCCTTTCCAAGACCTGGTCATTGATTTTTTTCCCTTTAATTCAGTGAGCTGTACGATATCCTTCCAACAGATTCCCTTTGTCACAAGGTAGACAAAGTCAGTTTCTAATGCTTACAGTCTTAACTGATATGTTTCTGTTAATATTTTAATGCACATTTTTCCAAGTGTTCCTTATGATTTTTTCCCTACAAAATATATTATGGCTAAATGTAATGTGGTTTGCTGAATTAGATTCTTACAGAAAAAGTACATTAGTGGAAAAACTGGTGAAGTCCAAATAGTCTGTAGTTTAGTTAATAGTATTGTATTAGTCTTGACAAATGTACTATGGTTACATAGATGTAACATTAAGGGAAACTGGGTGAAGAATAAACAAGAACTCTGTACCATCTTTGCAACTTTTCTGTAAAATTATCTCAAAATAAAAAAGTTAATTTACAAAATAACATTGAGACAATTTAAAAACATTTATGATCATCTGTTCATATTCTTTTGCAACTTTATTTTTGTGGCTAAATGGTGTTCAATTACATTCCATTATAGAGATGTGCCATAGTTATTTAACCAATTCACCTATTTTCAACATTATGGTTGTTTCCAGTTTTTACATTTACAAGCAATGCCGCAGTGAACATCTCTGTAGTCAAATTGTTGCGTTTATCCACTGACTCTTTCCTTAGGTTAAATTGATAGAAGAGGGTGTGTTAGATCAAAGAACTGGCATGTTTTAAAAGTTTTTTTCCTACTTATTAAAATTTAGGTACCACAATGTTAACTGTAATGGTCTGATTGGGTCCACTGTAATCAGAGCATTACAGCTGAATTGTGGCACTCGATTTTTAATGGAGGTCTAGAGAGGGGATCTTTAACGTGGTCTTGTGAAGAGAACAAAATGAATATTTTGAAAATGCCTGAACCTACCCTCTGTAACAATGAGAAATATATATAGTTAGCTATACGAGAAGTGAGAACTGGAGGATGGGAACTCACCCATCCTACCTTCCTTGGTGTAAGAGATCTCGGGGTCAGAGAGAATCTATCTGGAGTTAGAATAATTGTATTAGTCATGGTCCCTGCAGAAAGTGGATGGCCCACTCAAATTAGATAACTTGAGGAGTGTTTAATGCAGGGACTATTTACAAAGGTATGGATAAGGTGTAGGGCAACCACTCCAGGGCTAGTAACAGCAGAGCTATTACCATTCCTGGGCCCAAAGAGGTGAAGGGAAGGTGCAGTTACCAAGACCTGGAAGGAAAGACTTGCTTAAGAGGGTCACCACGATAGGAGCTATACCTTTCTGTCAAGGGACACAGCAAGCCAAAGATAATAACTCTATAGGAAGAGAGTAAGGGAATACATGCCCTAACCTCACTCCCTTTTCTCCCTCCAATTGCTCACTGGTGCTTCTCATTGACCCAATCCAACCAGAAGCCAGAGGGCAAAGGAGCCCACTGTCTGAAAACATCACCCCAGCTACTCAGGAGAAGTTTAAAGACATTACTATTTAATTACTTCATGACCAATATCTTGTTTTATCTCCCTGGTTTCTCTGATCACATCTTGTTACAGCTCAGCACTTGCACTGGTTTCCTATGGCCGACCAAATACTCCCAAACCTCCTAAGTTCAGTGTCCTAGACGTTCCATGATCTACTCCCATCCCACTCTGTAGCCTCCCACTGGTCTCTGATGTCTCCCGCTGGTCTCCTTCACTCGCACACCACCAATCAAGGCTGAAACCCTAACAGATCCTGTGATTGTCTCTCCTTTACTCAAACTCTTTCTTCTATCTATAATACCCGCCTCACTTTCTGCAAATATACATCTAATACATCCTTCAAGACAGCTCAGATGCCTACCCTTCTGAGAAGCCCCGCCTGCCCCTCCAGTCTGATGAAATCTCTTCACCTTTGAAGGGCTCTGGTACTTTATTTCTGTGTTATGAGGGGCTTACGTTTTACATACATTTCTTATTGGACTGTTCATTGAGGTCAGAGACTGAGTCTTAAAATCCTAACCCCTCAACACATGACTGAATGCCTTGCACAGAAGAAGGATTTAACAAAGAAAGGTAAGTGGGTTGATTGGATCAATATGGCTCATTCTCCTTTAGAAAGTAGCAATGACATCACAGAAATATCACAGAGAGATTTGGGTTAAAATCTTGGTCAGTTTCTGTAACCTTGAGCAAGTAACATTTCTGTCACCCACCTGTAAAAGTAGAGGCTATAATACCTTAAGGTTTCTTTTTAAATGTTATATTAAGTAAATAATTAATCTATTAATTTCTTATTGCTGCTGTAAAAAATTACCACAAACCAAGTGTCTTAAAATAATACAAATTTAGCATCTGTACAGTTTTAGAGGTCAAAAATCCGAAAATCAAGGTTTAGGCAGGGCTGCGTTCTTTCCAGAGGCTCTAAAGGAGAGTCCATTTCCTTGCCTTTTCCAGCTTCTAGAGGCTGCCTGCATTCTTTGGTTTAGAGCTCCTTCCTTCCATCACTCTGATATCTGCTTCCTTTGTGGCATCTGACTCTCCCACCTCTCTCTCTTATAAGGACTTGTAAGGTTGTTTCCATTGGCCCCAGCAGGGTAATCTCCTCTCCAATCCTTAATTTAATCACACCTGCAAAGTCCCTTTTGCCATGTAAGGTGACATACTCACAGACTTCAGGGATTGAGATGGGGACACTCTGGGGGCAATTATTTTGTCTACCACACTATGTAGAGCCCCAATTCACTGCCTGACACACAGTAAGTGTCCAATACATACGAGTTTCTTCTCTTTCCCTTCCCTCTGTTTCTAACTGGGTTCTATTTTCCCAACTAGAAAATGAAAAAAATTACAGGGACAAAATTTCAAAATGGAGGTCGAGAGGGCAGCGTTCAATAATATGACCCTAAGAGATTATTTAAATTGTTTTCCTCTTACCTTCCCTTTCCTCCAACACTTAGTGCCCTTCACGCAGTCCCTTCTCCCCTGATCAAAGACTGAGCTGACTTCAGCTTCGCACTTGAGCAGAAAGACCTTTCCCAGCAAGGGCTGTAGGAAGCAAGATCTCCAGAACTGGAGAAGTGTGGGCTGGTGAAGGAGAGAACAGTGAGAATCAGCCAGTTTTTCTGGTACCAGACAGTGCCTGGAACCTCGACATAGGCTTGTCTCCTTACTCAGTCCCACAATCCACCCTTTTTCCTATCTCCAGTCTCTCCGTCTTTCGTGTGTCCCCCTTATCTTCCCTTCCACGTCAAAAAGAAGTCCCTCTCGGGCTTCCCTCGTGGCGCAGTGGTTAAGAATCCGCCTGCCAATGTAGGGGACACGGGTTCGAGCCCTGGTCCAGGAAGGTCCCACATGCCACGGAGCAATGAAGCCCGTGTGCCACAACTACTGAGCTTGCTCTCTAGAGCCTGCGAGCCACAACTACTGAAGCCCGTGTGCCTAGAGCCCGTGCTCTGAAACAAGAGAAGGCACCGCAATGAAAAGCCCACGCACCACAATGAAGACCCAATGCAGCCAAAAATAAATAAATTAAAAAAAAAAAAAAGAGGTCCCTCTCTTTCTTTTCAAGGCTAACTTCTCTTCTTGTACTGTGACTTCTTTCCTTCCAAGTCTCTTTCAGGATTTCGCCTCTCTTGGTCTCTCTTATTCTCTCTGGCTCCTCTAATCCCTCCCAACTCTGTTCCCAAGTCTCCCTACCAACTTCCCTTCCTCCCAGGCCCCTCCCACCTCTCTCCTCTGCACACCGCTCTCAAGAGTAATTGGTGCCTGCTGCTTTCACTTCCCCATCTTGCTTGTATTCTTGCAATTTGGCTTCTTCCCAGCTTTCAAAGTGTGCTCTTTCAAAGGTCACTCATGACTTGCAAATGGGCAAATCTAAAGACTCTTCTAAGAGTCTGTCAACCCTTCCCAAGCACTTCACTTTGAGTTGTTCCTAGACATCGTTTCTTCCTTTGGTCTCTATGAGGCAATTCTCTCAGTTCTCCTTCTACCCCTTTAACCATTTCTTCTGAATGTTCTCTGTAAATTTCTTCAGTGAAGAAATTCTCCAACTTTATCCTCAGCCATTTTCTTTCCCTCCTTGAGCAGTTCTATAAGGGCTTAAAGGGCTTTTGATAGCTCTAGCCATGACCTTCTTTCCAGGCTGAAAACTTGCCTTTGCAATCTCTTTGTTGGTTGTCTCCTCTGTTCCTTTGGTCTCCCAAACTGAACAGGTCTCACACCAAACTCATCATCTTTTTCTCCAAACCTGTTCCTCTTCTGCCTCCTTTATTTCCAATGTCATCTTTTTTTTTCTTTTTAAGGCGTTTTATTGATGTATGATTGGCATACAATAAATTGCATACATTTAAAGTATACAATCTCATAAAATTTGACATATGTATATCTAATCTCATCTTACAGTTTTTCCATCCTTTCAATTCTCTAAGCTACTTAAGCAGAACTTAAAGCTAAATTGTAGACAAATCTTTCTGAGTACAACAGGGTACCCAATTTCTCACTAGGTCTAAAATCCAAGTATTAAACCGGTCCATTAAAATCCAACCATTAAAACTCCCTCATAGGGCTTCCCTGGTGGCGCAGTGGTTGAGAGTCCGCCTGCCGATGCAGGGGACGCGGGTTCGTGCCCCAATCCGGGAAGATCCCACATGCCGCGGAGCGGCTGGGCCCGTGAGCCATGGCCGCTAAGCCTGCGCATCCGGAGCCTGTGCTCCGCAACGGGAGAGGCCACAACAGTGAGAGGCCCGCGTACCACAAAAAAAAAAAAAAAAAAACTCCCTCATAATAAACACACTTCTGAAATTTCTGTAATCCACTCTTTACCTAACCTAAAAATGTCAGGAATCCTTGCACCCTCATACTAACCATTATATTGGCCATATACCTATACTAAACAACCCCACCAGAACTTTATTCCTTTACTGACTTGGTAACAGCCAATATCTGCTTGAGTCATTATATTGTTAAAGAGCTCACTACCTCTTGGGAAAATTCATTATTCAAATTATTAGTTTTTTTTTAATTGCATTAAAATGCAATTAAAAAACCCTTTAACTTCTACTCAGTGTTTTGGGTTTTGCCCTCTGGAGGAATTTTCTCTTCTTTCTCTACCTTATTTTTCCTATGATTGCCTATGACAGCCATCAAGTCTTCCTAAGGACCTCTCTCTTCCAAACTAAGCATCAATAAATTCGACTGCTCCTCATATGAAATAGCTTCCAGGCCCAGGACCATCCTCATCAATCCTCAGCAAGTCTAACCCATGGATTCAGGCACCAATGGCGAATCTAGATGTTAAGCATCTTCCTGCCCAAACTATCTTTATCACACATGACTGGATCACCTGTCTTATACCCCTCTTTATTCTCCTTACCACCACTCAGGAAGCCCATTTTGTGGTCTACAAGTTTCTGTACCAGTTTCTGAGAAGTACTTATATTATATCAGGGAGCAGAAGATTCTACAGGTCCAGGGATTCAGGTAGAAGGACCAGGGTCAGGGTCCTTCCTGGGGACCCCAAAGGACTGGGGTCTCTCTTTTGCCTGATCCTGTAACTCTCTTCTATTCTCATTTCAGTTGTTTAAAGGAATGCAAATGACATCCAACCATAAGTCCATTTAGGGTTTCCTCTGAATAGTAAAACTCTGATGTTACTGAGAAGGAGAGCACACAGGAAAATAGAGGATCCAAAACAGAACTGTCCATGATAGGAGGGGAAAGAAGACTAAAGAGTCAATCCAGAGGAAAAGAAAAGAGTTGATGAATCAGTGTGGTGAAAAGGGTCTGTGTGTGAAAGAAAAGGGGATCAGAACTCACACTTCTCAAAGCCAGCGATCTCGGGAGGAAAGGATGTAGAACGGGGACAAAATTTACCAAAGACACAGCAGGCTTGTGTGAGCTCATGAGTGCATAGCTGGCTTCTCTGATAAAGGGGGACTGGGGTAGGCTTAACTTAGGTCATGCCAGCTCGGAAAGAAGTGTTTCAGTAAGAGCTGGGCACTGCTTCAGTCAATCAAAGCAGGAGGAAAAGGAGAACCAGCCTTCTGTTTTCCTTCAGGGAGAATTTTGAACTTATAGAATGCTGTAAGTGTTCTATGTAAAGTGTATCCTCTGCTTACTCTCCTGCACCCTGTGTGTGGGACGAGGTAATGGACATCCTGGCTCATTCTCTCGCCTGCTATGTACGTGTATGTGTGTGTGTGTGTGTGTGTGTGTGTGTGTGTGTGTGTGTGTGTGTGTGTTGAGGGGGGTGTGAACCAGAGTACTAAAGCACCAGCACTTGGATGTGATCTTGCTTGGGAAGGGGTATGAAAGAGTTGCCATTCCAGAGTGGGGAATGGACAACAGCAGCATCAGGACTATGACTCATGAGGTCATGACCCTCGGACAAGCTCTCTGAGTAAGGACTGAGACTAAAATCCAGGCTGCAACCTACCAGTTGCTTCTTGAAGGGAAACTCATGTCCAGTAGAAGGCTCAGCTCTCCGGAGAGTCCCCCTGAGCTGCTCCTCATTCATATGGCTCTGCTCAGAGGAACCTTTCCCAGCCCTAGAAACTTGAGTTGCAGAATATAAAGAGAGAGGAGTCCCTTGGACAACAGGTGGAGCATCTGAACCTGAATTGAGACAGCTATCTGGTTCCTTCTCAAAGTGTGATCCGTGGAACAGCAGCAGTACCGTCTGGAGCTTATAGAAATGCAGAGCGTCAGGCTCTACCCCAGACCTACTGAATCAGAATCTGTATTTGAGCAAAAGCTCCTCAGATGATTCGTGCACACTTTACAATTTGAGAAACTTAAACCTTACCTACCCACTCAGCAAGGCCCCTTGCTCTCAGACCAGGAAAAGGCCAACTGGTGATCTTATGATCTAGTTCATCTTCCAGTCCATACAAGGTCCAAATTCCATAGGCCAGCTTCTAGCAGGCCCATTCTGATTTAATCTTAATCGTATCATGTATTTTTGATACATGATCTTAGACAAGGGAGCACCACTGTTAAGGGTTGAATTGCATCTGTGAAGACTTCGTATGTTGAAATCCTAGCCCCTGGCACTTCAGAATGTGACCTAATTTGGAACAGGGTCATTGCAGATGTAATTAGTCTAGAAGAGGTCATACTGGTGTGGTGTAAACACCTAATTCAACAAGACTGGTGTCCTTATACAAGGGAAAATATGGACACAGACCACACGCAGGGAGAACACCATGTGGAGAAGAAGGCAGAGATTGTGGTGATGCTTCTGCAAGTCAAGAAACTGAAGATTGCCAGCAACCACCTGAGAAGCCAGGGGAGAGACAGGGAACAGAGTCTTCCTCACAGGCCTCGGAAGGAACCAACCTTACCAGTACCTTTATCTTTTTTTGTTTGTTTGTTTGTTTTGTGGTACGTGGGCCTCTCACTGTTGTGGCCTCACCCGTTGTGGAGCACAGGCTCCGGACGCGCAGGCTCAGCGGCCATGGCTCACGGGCCTAGCTTCTCCGCAGCACGTGGGATCTTCCCCGACCGGGGCACGAACCCGTGTCCCCTGCATCGGCAGGCGGACTCTCAATCACTGTGCCGCCAGGGAAGCCCCAGTACCTTTATCTTGCACTTCTGGCGTCCAGAACTGTGAGACAATAAGTTTCTGTCATTTAAGCCACCCAGTATGTGGTACTTTGTTACAGTAGCCCTAGAAAACTAACACGGCTTCTAATACAGTTTCTCATCTGAAAAGGGGGCTGTAACTCTAAGATTTTATGACCTATTGTTTTATTATCTGAGGTTTTATGACCTTCACTTCAGGGACTAGGAACATGAATAGACTTAACCTCATGCAAGTTTTAAACATTCCTTTTCCATTATGTTTACATTCTGTTACATCAATAAATTCATTCCCGAGAAACTACTGACTTGCACTTACTTGTTATACAGGACAATATCTGGCCTCCACACCAGGTCGCTGGGGATCCTGATGGAGTCCAGTCCATCATACTGGTCTCGATCCCACGTGAGATACGCATCATGCCAGATTTGGCGGATCCACAAATAGGCAGTCAGAATTTGATTTCTTTCATCCTGCACAATTAACCCAGATACAACTTTATCCCATCAACACCTCAACCGAATGCACTTGTCTCTAGAACACTCATCTTCAAAACAGGAATTCCAAGAGCACTAGTCTATTTCCAATAAGAAAGTGATAATTTTTCCAGTCTATCCCCTTGATTGACTGCCAGGGAAATGTTTTTTTCTGTGATTTAGTGTTCGGAATGTAAAGTGGACAAATATTTAAATCATCAGATCTCTGCATGGATCAACTGCCCAAATTTCTCTGAAAATAGATCAACCGATGATTCTTTTGAATGAAAAAGTCGGCAAACATCGATAATGTACCAAAGAAAAGTCTTTCAAGTTTCATAACTTCATGTAATTAAACACATATAAGCATTATATAAGGTAAGTCATCTTAAAACAACAGCTTTTGGGCTTCCCTGGTGGTGCAGTGGTTAAGAATCCACCTGCCAATGCAGGGGACACGGGTTCGAGTGCTGGTCTGGGAAGATCCCACATGCCGTGGAGCAACTAAGCCCGTGCGCCACAACTACTGAGCCTGCGCTTTAGAGCCCACGAGCCACAACTACTGAAGCCCGCACGCCTAGAGCCCATACTCCGCAACAAGAGAAGACACCGCAATGAGAAGCCTGTGCACCGCAACGAAGAGTAGCCCCCGCTCGCAGCAACTAGAGAAAACCCACGCTCACCAACAAAGACCCAATGCAGCCAAAAATCAATTAATTAATTAATTTTTAAAAACCCCACCTTTTAAAAACTGGGGATAAAATTCACATTACATGAAACTCACCACTTTAACCATTTTAAAGTGTACAGTTCAGCGACTTTCAGTTTATTCACAATGTTGTGGAACCATCACCATTCTCTACTTCCAGAACATTTTGTCACCCCAAAAGAGGAAGCCTATGACCGTCAAGCAGTCTATCACTATTCCCCCATTATTCCCACAGCCCCTACTCTGCTTTCTGTCTCTATGGTTTTGCTGATTTTGCACATTTCATAGAGATGGAACGTGTAATGTGTAACCAACTTTCTTTAGATGATCTAAGACTGTTAGTGTTAATGGCCGGGATTACATAATTTAGTGAAATTAATTTTGTAGAAAGCTTTCTTCCCCTGGAGTTCCCTTCTCCCATCAGCTTGCACAGAGAGCTCTCTGTTCTCACTTTCTCTCAAATTCCCAGTTCAGACATTCCCTTTGGAAAGCACTGCTAGTTTCATTCTAAACATTTCAGAGTTACCACTATGTTACTCACCATATCCTTAATCTGAGAAAGTGTAATCTGGAGCGTGACATTCAGAACTTTATCTGTATCCTCTACTGGACGAAGAGCATTGGAATAATCTTCAAAAATGTCATTAAACAACTTGTGAGCATATTTTCCATCTGCTGTTTCTCCAGCTGCTCAAAAGAGGGACCTGATCAACCTTCAGTGTCATGTATATTTCAAGGCAAAGAACAACAGTCCAAGGACTAGCGTTGGGGATAACGTAGCATCAGCTGGGGACAAGCTCTAGGTCGACGGGACTTATTTTTCTGGCACAGCCTACAGGATTAGTATGAGTCAGTAAGAAGACGAAGTACCTCCTTGCAGTTAGAACATTTGTTCTTTTTCCTGGCCCACCCTAAAACCCAAAGAAGTGGCCCCAGATGAGTGACAATGGTTACACGCCCACCAGCCTCTTACCTCTCAGTCTGGAGGCAGCAAAGTAAATCCAGCAAAAGGAGATGCAGAAGTGGGGCCAGTTCATCTTTTCCCTAAGCCTCTGTAAATTCCAGCCAGGCAGTGCGGTCTTCCAGTTCTCTCTGTGAATGGGAAGGGTCTGGTCACAAAGCACCTACTCTGCCACTGTCTCTGCACAGCAAAGAGCTCAGGCTTGCAGTGCACGGAGGGCCCTAGGTCCTGAGATCCCTCCCCACTGGTAATCTGAGACTGGCAGCTCCAGTAGCTGAGAAGTCAGGAGCCCCAGGTGTGTTAGGTCAGGCAGTGCTGTTCTGGGGAGCCACCCTGGTTGAGCATCCCTAGCTACCTTCAGCAGGAATATCCAGACCAAACATTCAGGGGAAGAGAGATAGGAGTCTGACACTCCCTGAGATTCCACCTAAGCAGACCGGACACTTTCTATACCTGCAGCAAGAAGACTCAGGCGGGGACTAAGAAAAGCTGAACTGACCCAGCCATGGGACAGCCATCTGGAAAGGCCCTATGCACTTGGAGTGGCTTTTGAAGAGGGAAAGAGAAGCAGTTCCACAATCTCCGGAATAGACTGGCATTTGGGGTTCTTCTCTGCCTCTGCTTCTCACCACTCATTCAGTTGTCCCACTGAGCACAGATCTTGTATAGGAAGGGGTGTGTGTGTGTGTGTGTGTGTGTGTGTATGCAGGTGGATGGGGGGCAGAAGAGCATTCACTTGCTTCAGAAGCAGCGGCACTATGATTTGGATTAGCAGTGCAGGACCTAGGTTTGACTTCCAGCTCAAATCCTCCCTCACAATACAGAGCTTTCCTGAACTAGAAACTGGGAAAATAATATCCCCTGTCTCCCAGAGCTACTGGGATACTGTATAGAGAAGCACTTTGTAAATTGTAAAGCACTATGTAAATGTTAGTAATTTTCACCTCTGATCAGCTTTGCAGATACAGAATTTCTATATTTACCAAGTCACCCAGTCTTTACTAGCTCTTAAAAAAAAAAAGTTTCAAAGGCTAACCAAATCAGCATGAAAATGATTCATAACTGGTGATGAAATTACTAAGGATGCTTTGCATTTGAATGCTACTTCTTATAATTTCAGTCATTTCTCATATGTGATCTAATTTTGCTCACACAAAAGAATGTCAGTTTCCAGTTGCCACAGCCTGTCCCTTCTCTTGCCTGGGGAAACTGCCTTGGGAAACCAAATTAAGATCATTCAGTTGCCTGGAATCAGAGCAAGGAAATTGGATAGCTGTACTTCATCAAGTTACAGCCTTCTGATGAGTCACCCTGTCCCTCTTCAGGAACATATCTTCCGAATGGAACAGACACTCAAGCCGTCAGCTAAGTGCGTTTCCTAATTGCCTATGCCCTTGTGTTGATTGTGAAGACGTTATTTTTCTGACGCCCTGAGTCTGACTCACTCATCACATGACACAGTTCCCGGTGCCCACGCACAGGCCTTCCTCCTCCAAAAAACCATCGGCTCTGGAATCTCAGAGGCTGAAGGTCCTTTTGAAATTGAGTTGAATGCCTCATTTTCTCCTGAGGAAACTGATGTCTAGAGATTCGAATGGCTTCCTTCCAGCAGCACTTGGCCGGAGACAGACTCCAGGCCACCCACACCAGTCTGATGTGCTCCCCACGTTAGTGCAGCCTCTCCTTCTCATGGTGAGAGAAGCTCTGTCTTATGTGTCTTTGATGCCTCACATCACTGAGAACAGCCCCTGGGAATAAGTGCTCAGTGAACACGTGGTGTTAGCTACTGCAGCTGCTGCTTGAAACCTGCCTCGAAAGTAATCATCTCTGGTAGTCTGATTGCTTTTGATTAACTCAGTTCATTCAGTTGGTCACTTTAAATATAAAAAAAGATGGTAACACTTGAT
Organism: Lagenorhynchus albirostris; assembly: GCF_949774975.1. NCBI lineage: Eukaryota > Metazoa > Chordata > Mammalia > Artiodactyla > Delphinidae > Lagenorhynchus > Lagenorhynchus albirostris. The sequence goes on from NC_083098.1 coordinate 83,979,256, forward strand.
GCTCACCTGTCAATGTTAACACAAACCAAATTAAACCAATACTTTTGGGGGGAAAATTCTGAATGAATTTTGAAATTCTGAAATTAGAAATTTCAAAATTTGAAATTTTGAAATTAGAAAGTATAGAATGAATTCTCAAATTCATTCAGAATTTTCAAATTCTGAATTGAGAATTCAAATTCTCAAATGAATTCTCAAATTCATTCTAAAAACAACCACTAGGTGTTTTCCCTGGGACCTGTGCACTTTTACTGTTTCCCTTAGCTCCAAAACACACCAAAAAACAAAAACAGAGGGCTTCCCTGGTGGCGCAGTGGTTGAGAGTCCGCCTGCCAATGCAGGGGACACGGGTTCGTGCCCCGGTCCGGGAAGATCCCACATGCCGCGGAGCGGCTGGGCCCGTGAGCCATGGCCACTGAGCCTGCGCATCCGGAGCCTGTGCTCCGCAACGGGAGGGGCCACAACAGTGAGAGGCCCGCGTACCGAAAAAAAAAAAAAAGAAAAAAAAAAGAAAGAAAAGAAAAAACCAGAGAGAGAGAGAGAGAGACCTTTAACATAGTGGTCCTGTAGCTTGTAGGAAAATTATGGAAGAAGTAATCCGTTGAGTTCACCACTTAGAGCTCAATAAGGCTAAAAAGCAGGCAGATATGCTTTAGACTGATTTTCTAAAATACGGGTTCAGACAATGAAAATAATCTGAATAAACCTCAGCCATCTAGAAATTTGGAACCTCCAGAGTACACCCTATTTCCTGAGAGCCCATTAACAGGAATGGTCGTATCTGTTGGCATATTAATTCAGGTTCACAGAGCCCTAAATAAGTTGGGAAGTTCACGATATTCATGCCAGCAGCTACCTTTCCCCAGCTCATGGGTAGAAATTCTGAGCAGCATTTCACCACAGTTTGTGTGGTATCACTATCTGAGGGAGTATATTCTGACCAGAAAAAAGGGACCCACAATTCAGAAAATTTCTAGAGAACACAATAACCCTTTCAATGTCTGCACCTTTTGAGAAGCAGCCTTCCTTGCCACAATAAAGGATTCCAGTCATTTCAGAGTCGCTGGGAGCCAAATCCTCCTCTATGGACCAATCTTGAGGGACTTGTCTATTCCCAAAATATAATATTAGGCTATTAGAGACATTCTGTAAGATCTTAATTTTTTTTTTTTGAGGGGTACGCAGGCCTCTCACTGTTGTGGCCTCTCCCGTTGCAGAGCACAGGCTCCGACGCGCAGGCTCAGCGGCCATGGCTCACGGGTCCAGCCGCTCTGCGGTATGTGGGATCTTCCCGGACCGGGGCACAAACCCGTGTCCCCTGCATCGGCAGGCGGATTCTCAACCACTGCGCCACCAGGGAAGCCCCTTAATATGTTTTAACACAATTTTTGTTGTATAAGAAATACATGTCTAGTGTAGCAAGATTAGGAAGTATAGAAAAGCACAATGAAGGAAAAGAAAGGTCACCCAGAAGAATCCAACCAGGCAGAGACAGACAGTGTTCATGCGGCAGCCACCTTTTTCAATGGTCATGGAACTGTGTTGTCATGTCCTGTGAGATCTGGAGGGACCCAGGTCAGTAGCAGAACTCTGCCTCACTCCATGAAGATTATGAGTACAAAGAAGCGCGGAGGGTGCTTCTAAATACTCCTTTCCTGTTCGCATGGCGTTGCATTGTAGTTCACGCAGGATCTTCCTTGAATGGTTTCCCATCCTTTCCTACCTTCTCCCTCCCTCAGGGTCCCAGCTCAACCCTTTTTGGCTGAAGCTGCTGAGAACCCTTTGCCCATTGAGCTCACGCCTTCTGGGGGCATCCCTGGCTCCATTCCAGGAGAAGGATGGCAGTGCTTCTGCTGTTTGGAATAGAGCTCCTGCCTGACAGAGAATCCTAGTGAAATTTTTGCCAAAAGACCTTCTCCCCAGTAGCAGAGGGGGAGGGAGGGGGAAAGACAAAGGAGTGAAAAGCACAAATACCTTCATTCTGTTACATGTATTTTTTTAGCAAAAATCAAACATAATGCTTTGTAAAGGATTTCCCCCCTACAAATTAATGTGGCATGGATATTTTCTCCATTTCATTACATCTAGAATCAGAATATTTTTAACCTTTGAAAAGCTCATGGAGACCAACTAGCTGATCTCCCTTGTTTTACAGATGAAAAGTCTGCGGTCCACCCAGAGAGGGGGTAGACAGGACAGGATGACAGCTCTCCACTGAGAGCCAAGCCAGAGACCCTCAGCCTCCCTAGGAGCCCAAGCTCTTAGCAGAGGAGAGCTGTCCTGGGTGCTCAGAGCTGTGGCAACTGCTAACCAATGCCTCCCAACTCACTGAAATCTCAGGAGGTTCCCTGATGGGCCTCTGACGCCCTATTTCACACTACTTTCTAATGGACTCATCCTGGACATGTGTCTCGAAATTAAAAAATTAGAACTTTTTTAAAGGAGTAATCTCCAAATTCTTTTACCATGCACCAAGGTTTGGGATAAGGATTGGTAGCTAAGATGTCAAATCATGCCAAAAGGGCTACTACCCACTGAGGCTATACTCACTGAACATGTTCCAGTTTGTTTTGTCTTTGTTTTCATAATCAAGAAAAGCAGTATAAAGTAGAATTTAAGAACATAAACTCTGGAGTCAAACTGCTTGGATTCAAGCCTTCCTGCCACTTCCTAGCTGTGTAACTCTGGAGACATTCCTTAACCTCTCTGTGCCTCTGTTTCTCCATCTATAAAATGGGGACAATTATAATAGTATCTGCCTCTTAGGGTTGTTTTGAGAACTAAATGAGTTAACATATGTGAAACCCTTGAAACCAAGCAGTACCTTTCAGGGCCTTCCCAGGGATAGATGCTTCCCCACTATGTCCCCACCTCTTGTTTGTAGAAAAGCTATAGCCTTCTAGGCCTTCCATGAGTTCCAAAGAGCAAATTTAATGAGAGAAGTGAGAACATGAGGAAAAAAGGAAAGAAATCAAGCAAGACAAAGTTTAGCCATAAAACAAAGTCAAGGATCTTTAGTTCCTCCTCAAGGGCTATAGGTAACATCCTGAGCCATATCTCTGAGTTGTTTTGCAGGTACTGAAACCCCTACCAGGAGGAAGACATTAGCACACAGACCCCAGACTGGTTGGAAACAGAAGGCTGATGATGCTGACTTCTGAAATACCACCCAGTTACCTCACCACCAACCAATCAGAAGAATGTCCATGAGCTGATTAGGCATCCCGCAACCCTCACCCTTCGTGTTGCTCTTAAAAACCTTTCGCTGAAAGCCATGGGGGAGTTTAGGTCTTTTGAGCATCAGTTGCCCATTTTCCTTGTTTGACACCTTGCAATAAACGTTATACATTTCTTCAGCACAACCCTGTGTCAGTAGATTGGCTCTGCTTTGAGTTGGGTAAGCAGATACAAAATGGGCTTGGTAACACCCTAAGAACAGTGTTTGACCATAAAAAGTGCTAAACAAGTTGATGATTAAAGGGGGAAAATGCAACCCCAGCATTAAAACTTGAGCATGTAACCTGTAGTCACAATTTACCTATCTATCTATCCATTTCTCTCTCCTACCCCCTGCCCCCTGCCCTTCTCTCTCTCTCTCCACCAACTTCTTGACAGAACTGATTAGAGGCTATTATCTTATCTGACAAGCAGTTTGTACTATGAGTGGGAGAACATCAGTCCTGCCATTGTCTTGTCTTCTTTTTCACTGCAATATTAATATTATTGTCAATCCGCTGTGGATTTAATTACTTACATATTTTTGTAGCAGTCTTTTAAAATCTTCTTTTCTGCTTTGTGAGAGTTAGCAGATCTAAATCTATTACAGAGGTTGGCAAACTCTTTAGGTAAAGGGCCAGATAGTAAATGTTTTCAGCTTTGCAGGCTAAATGGTCTCTGTAGCAACCACTCTTCTCTGCTGTTGTGTTGTGAAAGCGGCCAAAGGCAATATGTGAATGAATAGGCATGGCTGTGTTCCAATAAAACTTTCTTTATAAAAATAGGTGGCTGGCCAGCGTTTGCTGACCCTTGATATATGTCATCAAACCCTTAAATCCACTTAACCAGGCTCAAGCACCGCGATAGGGGTCAGCATCCCAGATGAAGACAGAGCACAGCCTGAAGGGAAAAGAGAGTCACGATGCAAAAGCTTGATGTGGGCAGGTGCGTGGGGAGGCCAGGGCCGACATTGAGTGCAGCTCAGCTGGTTCCATTAAATCCCACCTGTCTTCCAGTGCAGGAGCCCGGGAGCCCCGTACAGATTCCCAGAGAGGGAGCTCGCCCACATAAAAGGAAGAACCTGAAGAACCAGAAACACATGGGAACTGGAGAGTCCACAGCAGCCCTGCTTGATGTCTGGAGGCTGGACAGGTCTCCTCACTTCCCTGTAGTGACAATTAGAGTAAAAGCCCAAATCCTTACCAGCTTTCCATCTCTAACCCTCGCCCCGCACTCACTTCACTCCAGTCAGGCTGGCCTCTGCCGTCCCACAAGCGCGACGCCACCCCTGCTCAGGGCCTCTGTTCCTTCCGCCTGCGGTGCCCTTGGCCATATCCTCTCAGCTCCCTCTCTCTCTTCCTTCTTGGTTCAGTTCAAATGCCGCCTTATCAGAAGTCCCTTGCCAGACAACCGTACATAAAACAACACTCCACTCCAATCTACTCATCTTCCCTGCTTTACTGTCTCATCCCACTATGACCAGCTGAAGTATGTGCATGTCTGTGTGCACTTGCTTGTTTCTTGTCTGTCTTCCTACTAGAAATTAAGCTCCCTGAGAGCGGGGGCTTGGTCTTGTTTTATGCTGTACTCCTAGATCCAGAGAAGACACTTTTTGATTGAATAAATGAGTAATATCTGGAATGAGAAAAGAAATCCAAGGAATTAGAAAGCAGGGAAAAGGTCAGCTTTCAGACAAAGGATGGTGGATATATTTCCCATGATTTATAAGCTTACCAGAATCTTTTTAGCACTCGTGTTATTTACAGCCTTACATTCCTAGTCTACTGCCGTATTATATTTTAACCTATGTCAAAGCAAACTCCTTGAGAACATGGATCATAACTTCTCTATTTGTAGCCTGTGCCTCGTACATAATCCTAGATCAGAGGGAACAACCACCAAGATCATCAGCAGCATCTGCCATGGATGCAGGAGGAGGGCAGGGAGGCATCTCCCCCATGTCTCTGCTGACCTAATGCAACAGAAAGGACGTAAAGACACAGAAGGAGTCCTGTGGCCCAGGTTCAAATCTTGGGACCACCACTCACTACTTATGTGAGCTTGAATAAGTCACAGAACTTCTTTGAGTCTCAGTTTCCTCATTTGTAAAAATGATAACTGTAATATTTACTTAAAAGGCTTATTGTGAGGATTAAAGAGAAAACAGATAAAGTGCCAAACACATACTTGGTGTATAGCAGGGTCCTGATAAATGTCAATATGATTCCCCTGCTGAACCACGTGGGCTCCAGCAATCAGCAAAACCTCTACTGGTAAAAAGAGAGCCATTACATTGCCAGCAGAAGAGCGGTAAGCAGGTGATAAGGGATGTGCAGTTTTCTGGGTCAGGAGAGTATCTGGGAGTATCTGGGCTGATACTTGATCTAGGGTATCCGATGTGTCCCGGCGAATGATCTGGGGACTGGGGCCGGCTCTGGTGTCTGTGCTTTGTCAGAGGGCGCATGCTCTTCTCCCTGAAATCCCCCAGGGGGGTATATTTGAAAGCCATAACACTTTACACAGTTGTATAAGGTGAGTACCTTCTAGATTCCTCTTATTCTGGGGGTTCGTCTTCACCGTGTGCTGAGGAGCCCCATCCATGAGACCAGTTGAGCCTCCTTTGCAAGGCCACTTGCTTCTCAGGGCTTTTTTGAAGTTCTTCTTTGTTCTTGAGTTTCTGATCCTTTTTCACCCCAATATGTTCTCAGCCCACTGGTTTTATTTCCTCTTTTCACAGCGGCTTGTGTGTTTCCAATTGCACAATCTTTTCCTACTATTTGCAGTCACCGTCTATCTGATGACCACGCAGAGTTAGGTGAAAGACAAGCGGGGAGGATGCAGGAGGGGGACTCTCTCCTAGCTACTGATGTCTCCCACAGACGTGCACCCCCGAGAAGCAACATGGCCCCAAGGTCCCAGATCCTCAACAACCCCACTCCCATGTCCTGCCCTGGTCCTGGTGCATGGGAACTAGGGGGGCCGTGTTAAACCCAGAAAGAGGTGAGAGGGGCTTTCTCACCAGCGCAATGTCCTCCTTCATCTCCATTCCCACCTGCCCTCAGTGTCTGAGTCTCATCGGCTCAGGCCCGCTTAGCAGAGAGCCCTAGGCGTGAATGAGTAATTTAGGCCCTATTCCTGAGAAGCAGGTTTTGGAAGAAGCAGATGAAGGAGGGTGCTGAAAAGGAAAACAGGAGAAATGGAAGAGTCCATTCCCAATTTGTTTCCCCAGGGCCACATTTAAGTTTTCTATTCTCTGTTTTTTCTTCTTCTCTATCATTGCCCTTGACCTAGCCTCCTTACTCTTGACCAGGATGAGAGGAGACAGGGAGAGACCCAGGAAGGACAGGGAAACCATGGGTCGGGGTGGGAGTGGTGGCTGTGCATTCATTGAACATGTGTGAGCCCTGTCAGGTGCTAGGCCATCGAGTTCATTGCCTCTTTTCAGGCCTTTTGGAGCCGTATTGGGGCATGGGATCAAAAGGGAAAATCAATAATACTGATCCTGTATTTACGATTTTGATATTTTTGTTTATAATGAATTTTTGGCATTAATTTTGACTTTTTAAATTACTGCATTAGAATGTGATCTATACTCATTACTGACGTTTTTACCACCTCCTTAAATTTGCATCACCCTAGTCCTGGCCTTGGGTAGATCTAGACCAGCTGATAGTACTGGTCAGTTCACCTGGTTGATGGTTTCTTTAGGAAAGAAAGGCTGGAGGCTATAAAAATAATCTAAAAGAATCAAAGTCCATTTTTTAAATACGTAACTGCAATCCTACAAAAAGAATTGGAACAAAGAATGAAATTCTCTACCACAAAAATAAACCAAATTTTAGACGCAATTTATCCTTTATCCTTTTCTAACAAAGCCAGGGTACTTCACCTTTACAGCCACCAGGTGTCGCTGTAAACTCCCCGCATGTCCTGACACAGGGCCTTGAAGATGACGTCATAAACGAAATCTGGTTTTTAACCAGCTCTAAAGAGATGGCGCAAAAAAACAGCTTGAAATGTAACAGTGTCAAACGCCAACTCTTTAGAGATCCATCCGTTTATCTAGGATTTCTGACTAATAGCTAAATGCTTATGATACTACAGCCTACCAATAGATTTAAGCTATGAAGTAGATTATTAGAGTTAGTGTGTCCTAATCAATATACTTTCTAGAATGTTCCTGCGTTATTCTGTCCTCATCTCTTAGCCAGATCAATTTCTAACAGAGCACAATCAGGTCTCAGAGGAATTAACTCTTCACGGGGTTTGTAGGACTAGATATCTCACTTCTTTTGGGCAGGGAATTTTGAAAACAGTATTCAAACCATTTGCTTATGTTTTAAAAAAATGCATGAAATGCTATGGTCAAGGTCCAGAAAACAAAGTGGTGGAAAAGTCATGCCATTTGCTAAAAATCAGTTTACTTAGACATGTTATCATCCTCTCCCTTCACACCACTCACCCTGCCCTCAGAAAGAAATGTAAACACTCCAGTGAACAGACTATTTCCTCTGACCTTAATTTTTTTCTGAGTTTATTCTACAAATCAGCCCTTCTTCATTCAACACTCTAGAGGGACCATAGATCCTTCCTCAAAGGGTCCGGAAATATTGCTCTTATGGGAAATCTCAGTGATGATGCTTCTTGGGTTTCCCCAGCTTGTCCAATATAGCCTCGGTTCTTCATTTTTTGTTTTTGTTTTTTTTCTTGCGGTACGCGGGCCTCTCACCATTGCGGCCTCTCCCGTTGCGGGGAACAGGCTCCGGACGCGCAGGCTCAGCGGCCACGGCCTACGGGCCCAGCCGCTCCGCGGCATGCGGCACCCTCCCGGACCGGGGCACGAACCCGCGTCCCCCGCACCGGCAGGCGGACCCCCAACCACTGCGCCACCAGGGAAGCCCTGTTCTTCATTTTTTAATTACTACTACTAATAATCACAACAGGAACAATGTCTGATGTTTGTGGAGGGGCTTACTACATGCTCCTCAGTGTGATAAGAGAACCTGACAAATATGACCTTGAAAGGCCTTTCCCATGACTCTGTTGGTTTTTTCCTAGATTTCTGGGCAACTTGTCCTCATCTCCCCGCTCCTTCAATATTGGATTCCTCAGATTCAGTCCCAGGCCCACTTCTCTCGGTCAATGTAGTAGAAATCTTAGCAGTTAAAATAAAGTCTCAAACTATAAGAAAGAGGGGGAGCAATAGTGGGTTTCAGGAGGATAAATAAATTGCATGACCCAAAGAGGAGTGCCAACTGCAGGCTTGATCCGTCAACTCCAGGTAGATGAATTCTTTATATTAGGGCTTCTCAATGTTAAAATGCAACCAAATCACAAGGTAGAAGGAGGTCTTGTTAGAATGAAGATTCTAAGCCTGCTGGTCTGAAGTGAGATTCTTTGTCCATAGGATGCTGATGCTGCTGGTCCATGGACCACACTTTAAGTAGCAAGGTTCTAGGTGATGCTATCATTATAATGAGCATCATTATAGTGCATATGCTTTAGATATAAAACATGCCTAAGTTGCCAATTACAGCAACAGACCAGATCAATATATTATAATGGCTGAATTATGGGATGGGGAATATTGATTGTGAACATTTTAAAGAATGCATGCTTCTGGTCTCCATGCTTTAAGTCCCTTTGAACTTAAAAGGGACTTAAAAGTTCCATGACATCAGAAATGAGACTTGATTGTCTTCAAAAGGCTCAACCTAAAGACTAATTGTGAGGGTTTGAGTTGCTAGTACAGTTTCCTCACTAAGAATCAATCATGTGATAACTCAGAATCTGCAACTTTGGCTCGTCTGATTTTTTTTGGTATTGGTAGGGGAGGGGTGAGGCGTATGATTATTGCCACCATAAATTGGTATAGAAATAGAAATTCCAGGAAGGTATAAAATAAAAATAAGAATCAAAATAAGACTAACAATGGAGATGAGAACAAACAACCTTAAATCCTTGATAGTAGCAATTTTTAAATAAATTGAACATGATTATTTCTGTAGCCATTACAATACTTAGTGTGTGTTTTGTCAGTTTTTTAAGGCGTTTGACGCATTTATGAAAATCCAGCGTGTCATGTTGTGATTTTAATTAAATGGATGAAAGAATTTAATTTAGGTTTGGAATCAATGCTTAAATGTTTAGGGAAAATTATTTTCTTAAAGTCATAAGTTTTGCTTTGTTAGTTATATACGTCCTATAGAGAGAGAAATACTGACTGTTGAAGAATTAAAAGAATGCTAATTGCTTAATAAGTTTACGAGACAGTCTTATTGATTCTTTTTTTTTTTCCTCTGGCTGCATTGGATCTTCGTTGCTGTGCGCAGGCTTTCTCTAGTTGCAGCGAGTGGGGGCTACACTTCGTTGCCATGCGCAGGCTTCTCATTGCAGTGGCTTCTCTTGTTGCAGAGCACGGGCTCTAGGCACGCGGGGTCAGTAGCTGTGGGGCAAGGGCTTAGTTGCTCCGTGGCATGTGGGATCTTCCTGGACCAGGGATCGAACCTGTGTCCCCTGCATTGGCAGGTGGATTCTTAACCACTGCGCAAGCAGGGAAGTCCCCTTGCTGATTCTTTTAGTGTATCAGCCACTCCGAGTTCCCTGTCAAAGCAAGACTTCTGCAGTTCCCTTCTCCTAGAATGTGTGCTTCCCCCATTTCACATGTCTATTTGTGTCTTAGAGCACTTAATGACTCTTACCCTAGATAGTGATCTCCTTACCACTGTCTGTAAACCTCATAGCCCTAGGGAGTTATTAGTATTATCCCATGAACAGACAGAGGAAGCAGGCTTGGAGAGTTTTAAGTAACACACCCAAGTGGCAGAGCTGGGATGGAGCCAAAGTCTCTCTGACTCGTGAGCCCATGACCATTATGATTACACTGAATTTAATAGCGGTCTCTACTGCTGAATGGTAATGCTGGTCAGGGAGACTTCTGTGGTCTGCGAACACAAAGTCACACAATGACAGGAACCCCTAGAGCTTTCTCCGAAAAGAAGATCGGGGACAAATCATTGAACACCGCTTCTTTGAAGGAACAATTATGGGAGAACACAGTGAAAACATTTACCTATGATTTAGGCCTTAATGTAAATTATGCAACTTTCCCTTCACAAAATCCATGCAGTGATAAGAAACTGAAAGTTCTACAAAGCACTTTTTTACATGGCAAGGCAGCATAACACAGTAGTTAATTGCTTCTGAAAGGACTCTGGCCCCAGACTGTCTGGGTTCAAATCTTGGAACTGCCACTTTTTAGCTGAGTGGCCTTGGGTAAGTCACTTAAACTCTCTGTGTTCAGTTTACTCATCCCCAAAAGAAGCCTAATAAAGGACCTACCATGAGCCTGTTCTGAGATTTGAAGGAGCTTAAAACTGTGACTATATCTCTAAAAGCAGTTAGTAAACATCTACTACACATCTGATAATCTATTACAGACACCTAACCAGTTAGTTGAGGAATCAGTACTTGAACCTATGATATTAGACTCTAAGCTCTTTGGCACCAGAGCAGATCCCTGCCTTATCCACTGTGGCTGGACCTTGCTAACATGTGTACCCAGTAGGCACGAGATGCCATCTCTCTGCCCCTCTTTCTCGCTTCCACTGCTGCATTTCTTTTCACTGTGGAATTGAAAACCCCAACTGCAGAAGAAGGTCTATTTATAGCTGGAAAAAATTAGTGTTATTTAGCCTGAGCTTTTCTGCAACCACCAGTCCATTACTGTAAGAGCATCCACATTTACATTGCAACATCATTCTGTTTTCCCAGTGCCCTGTAATCATTAATTAGCTTCTCAAAACAATGTTTATTGAATGTCTGCAGAGAGAGAAGCCTGATCCAGCCTTCTTCCCTCAGAAACCAGCGTCTTCCTGGAGCTCAGACTCCCACATACCAACCACTTACTAGGCAGCTCTGCTTGGACGTCCCACAGGCAATTTTAGACATGGCCAAAATGTAACTCACCCGCTCCCCTGACCTTCTTCTCCGACCCCAGCCGTGTGTTCCTGATTTTGGTGAATGGGGCCACCATTCCCATCTGCCCATGCCAAAACTGGGAGTGTCCTAGACTCCCCCCAGCAAACCGCCACAGCCCATCTGTCACCAGGCTTCATCAGTCCCATCAGCTAAGGCCACATGGCCTCTCTTATCTCTCCTGGCACAGAGTAGTATGGCCTGGATTTCTGTGATTGCCAGCCTCGCGCTGGTCCCTCTACTTCAGGCTCTGCCTCCTCTAGTCCTGCCCTCACATTATGTAGATATTTAGAAATCTGTGTTATACCCCCTGTGGTTTGAAATCCTTCCAGGTTCCCCCATAATCCATAGGACGGAGCCAGAGCCCCACCTTAAATAGATGAGAACCTTCCTATTCTCAGCGCCTTCCCCACCAGACTCATCTCGGGCCATCTCCGTGTAGCGTTCATAACAAGGTGGATTTCCTACACTCCTTCTGCCTCCTTGCTCTTGTACATGCTGTTCCCTGGGCCTGGAACACTCATCCCGCCTTTGCCAACCAGTGAACAACTTCTCTTTCAAGACATTTTGAGAGTCACCTAATCAATGAAGATTTTTCCAACCTCCTGGGGCAGAATTCTGTACTATTTCCTCTGTGTTCTTGAGGTTTCTCGTAAGCACTTCTATTCTAATATGTATCCAATCGTTTGTTTACATGTTTGTCCCTGCAACGAGACTGAGCACCTCTAAAATGCCCTATTTGTCACCATATCCCCAGTGTCTGGCATAAAAGAAGTGCCCAATAAATGTTCATGAAATATATAACAGTTGACATCCTCCCACATCACACTTGCCCCTGGCAGTCTTGGCCTGCTTCCCCTGAGGACTGGCACTGTCTGATGTCACCTGTGGGAGGACAGTGGGAGCTGAGTGCTTTGGGTCTTAATCTTACTGTGCATGTACCTGTACCAGGCGTGGCTCCCTGGAGGGCAGCCGTAGGAGGAAGATGAAACAAACCTGGGTATATTGCAGTACATAATGCGATAAATACATCTGGCAGGGAAGCCAGCTACTTGTTCCCAGGTCCGTCAGTGTCCCAGCTTGTCAGAGCAGGACCCTGTATTTGTCCTGGGAACCAAAAGATTTCAGTTAGAACAGAAGAGTCTAAGTGAATTTAGATTCCACCTTTGACCCAAATCCAGTGTTGTAACAGCCCAGTTATGTATGTTCTCAAGATTCTAAGCTCCTAGAGAAAGAGATCTGCATTTAATTTATCTTAGGTTGCAAGCCCCTCGGTGGGGAGTAAAAAGTCACTTAATTAGGTGTTTTTGATGAGAATAAATGTTTTCAGATAAAAATTAAATTTTTTTGCTAGTTTCCTAGTACAAACAGGCCCTGGGAGGTATATTTTGACCAACACTCTGCTGTTAAATTCACTCTTCCCGCAAATATTTACTGAATGCTGGGCAGAGAGTTTACAGAAAAATTAATATATTACCCCGTCCTTCAAGATGCTTATGGACTGTTTGGAGAAAAAAGCAAACTTCTGAGGAAAGTTGAATGATAGTAAGAGAGTTAAAGGGGTGACTCACTGACAAATGAGAAGTTCAGAGAAGAAGGAAGACATTGGCCCCCCAGGGTGGACTGACTCAAAGGAGAGAGACAGTGGGGCTTTCACCTGACAATTTGGACCAGCAAGACAGAGGGCATGAGGTGTCAGGAGGGGGCATCTTGGTAGAAAGAAAAGAGCAGGTCCTTTGGAACTTGGGGTTTGAATTTCTATTTTGCTATTTATTAGATAGATAGCTCAGGCATTCTTGAACCTCTCTGCACTTTAGTTTCCTCACTGGAAAAACAAGGGTAGTATTATCTACCTCATGGGCTACATATAGCATTCAAGACCACAAACATTTCACACAAACACATGTGCTAAGCCCTGGAGTACAAAGACAGAAAGAAAAGGGTCTTGCCCTCAAGGGCTACCACATGAGGAAGGGTAGGTAAATATTAGTCCCCCTCTTCTTTTACCCTCCAGGTATCTGTCACTTTAAAGGAGAGGTGGCCAGACCCAGTGGACCACAACTAGGTGGAATTCAGGACATGGGTTCACAAGTTTGGAGACAAAATAAGCTCTTAACATCCTCTGTGGAGGATTCCTGCCCTCCGGTCCCACCTTCTATTAGGAAGTGCATCTGTACCTCTTGCGGCCACAGCTTCCCCCTTGAGCTTTGATGAAATCTAGAGGGAGCCAAGGTCAAAGGCACTAACCCTTAGTCAACTGCTCTCCTTACCCCAAATGCCTGCTATTTACTTCCTCACTTAATTTTTGTAATTACAAAAGGCAACCACTAGGGGGTGTAGGAGCAAGAAACTGAGCTCTGATCCCATTTAGCAGGCAGAATGCCTTTTGTTTTCTTGCTGAAAAATGTAGTTGAGGTCCACAAAGCATACATTGTGGGCTGAGAACAGTACTTTCTGCATCTTGTACAAACTCTTTGTAAAGAACATGGCTCCCTTAAAGCTAAAAAATCATTCTTGACTCAGCCCAGTCTGATGGGCCAAGGGTTTCTTAGTTCTGGTTCCATTTTTCAGTGTTTCCTCCTGATTAAAAGCCCTTTGGCTCAGCAGGATTGTCTATAATGACGGTAAATGGCTCACCGGATGACGAGGCAATCTTTTCACATCTTGCGCTGCAATCCATCTTGTAAAGCCTCACCACTGTCTGAATCCACAGCCCTGGATTCTTAGGAAAGCCATCTACCTGGGGTTATTGGTTTGGGCTCCTGTTCCCCATCCCCACCCCCTACCCCAATTTCCCACACCATTTGCAGAGACTTGAATAGCTATCCTACTCTACTTACCTATGGCAATCCTCATTAAAATCAAGCACTCATTCGTCAGAAAAAAAACCCCAAAATATCTCAGATCCCTATGTGACTGGGGTCACAATTACTCAAGCCCCGGTGACAAAGCTTGTTTTTCCTTGAAGGAGACCGCTTTCGCAAGGGTTCATCTCTTACATTTTCTTTGAGACACTCATGCACACTCCAGCAACAATGGAAAGGAACATGATTTCCCAAGCAGGTTGCCTAGAAACCACTCCTGTGTTTCTGAAGCTAATTTAAACATGAAAATTCAGTTCCTGACTCATGCCAGGAATGCATGTAATGGTTTTCTCAGTATTTTACTTTCTTTTTCTCCCACATTACAAAATAACGCATGCTCATTGCACAAAAATTGAAAAGAATATGAAAATATAAAGGTCCAGAAAGAGAAAAATCCCCCATAATCTTACTATCAGAGGCAATCACTCTTGTCATTTGGGAATATTTTCTTCCAGGCTATTTTTTTTCCTATGCATTTGTAACGTCATTGATACAATACTGAATTTACACAGAGCAACTTGCTTTTTTCCACTTAACATAGTGTCAGCCTTTCCCCATCTGGCTAAAATTTTCAGAAAATTTGTTTTTTAAATGACTGCATTATATTACAGTCCATTTTCTATTATTTACTTAACCATTCTCTTCATGCTAGACATTTAGGTTATTTCCAGTCTTACACCATTAAAATAAATGTTGTCATGATCATCTTAGTATAAAACATTTACTGTGTATTTCCTTAGGATAAAATCATAAAAGGAGTTTCAAGAAGACTGATCATTTTAAAACCTTTTTTAAAAATATTGAACCTAAAAAAAAATTGAACCTTTTATGGTTTATTATTTATTTGTTTATTTTTATAAATTTATTTATTTATTTTTGGCTGCATTGGGTCCTCGTTGCTGCGTGTGGGCTTTCTCTAGTTGCAGCGAGCGGGGGCTGCTCTTCGTTGTGGTGCGCCGGCTTCTCACTGCGGTGGCTTCTCTTGTTGCAGAGCACGGGCTCTAGGGCACCCGGGGCTTCAGCAGTTGTGTGCTCCGTGGCATGTGGGATCTTCCCAGACCAGGGCTCGAACCCGTGTCTCCTGCATTGGCAAGTGGATTCTTAACCACTGTGCCACCAGGGAAGCCCTATTTATTTATTTATTTAGGCTCCGCTGTGTGGCCTGTGGGATCCCAGCTCCCCGGACCAGGGATCGAACCTGGACCCTCAGCCATGAAAGTCCCAACCACTGGACTGCCAGGGAACTCCCTATTTATGATTTTTTTAAAAACATTTAAACAGTACATTAAAACATGAATTTCTGTCTCTATTCTGTCTAGTACCATTTCCTAGAGGTAACCACTGCTACCAGAAATTTTCTATGAATATAGAAGAACATATATATTGTTTGTTTATTTGACACGGTACATTGTTCTACCACTTGGCTTTTTTCACTTATTGTATCTTGGACATCTTTCTACATCAACCTAAATTGATCTATTCTTTTTAGGAGTTGATAATATTCCACTAGATGACGTACTATCACTTATTTGTTGTGAAAAGAACTTCTTATATATTCAGTGAGCTGGGCTCCCAGTGGTGGATCTGAATCTACACTGCTACACTCACATCATACCTTTGCTGGCAGAGGGAACAGATGGTGATAAAAGCAACAGCTCTACCCCTGGAATTAGTATTATGGTCTACGGAGGTCTCCAGAATTTCTGTTTTTGTTCTTTTTTTTTTTAAACCTAAAGTCGCTACTCTTTTACTAATCCCTCCCCTATTTTCCCTACTCCCCAGGCTCTGGCAACCACAATTCTACCCTCTGTTTCTGAGACCTTATTTATTTATTTATTTGATTCCATACATAAGTGATACCATGTTGTCTCTGTCTGGCTTATTTTACTTAGCATAATACCTGGGATGAATCTGGAAATAGCAGGATTTCCTTCTTTTTAAAGGTTGAATAATATTCAATAATAATAACAATCCATATATATATATATGTATATATCACATTTTCTTTATCCACTCATCCATCAACAGACACTTAGGTTGTTTCCATAACTTGGCTATTGTGAATAATACTGCAATGAACATGGGAGTTCAGATATCTCTTTGAGATAATGATTTCATTTCCTTTGGATATATACCCAGGAGTGGGATTGCTGAATCATACAGTAGTTCTATTTTGAATTTCTTGAGGAACCTCCATGCTGTTTTCCATAGCGGTTGTACCAGTTTATATTCCTACCAACAGTGCCCAAGCGTTCCTTTTTCTCCACATCCACTCCAGAATTTGTTACCTATTGTCTTTTTGAAATAACATCCTAAGAGGCGTGAACTGACATCTCATTGTGAGTTTTTTGTTGCTGTTTATTGTTTGTTTGTTTTTATTTTGGCTATGCTGGGTCTTCGCTTCGTTGCAGCGCGCGGGCTCTTTGTTGCGGCGCATGGGCTTCTCTAGTAGTGGGGGGCGGGCTTAGTCACCCCGCAGCACGTGGGATCTTAGTTCCCCGACCAGAGATCGAACCTGCGTGCCCTGCATTGGAAGGCAGATTCTTACCCACTGGACCACCAGAGAAGTCCCTCATTGTGGTTTTTTGTTTGTTTGTTTTTTTGCAGTACGCGGACCTCTCACTGTTGTGGCCTCTCCCGTTGCGGAGCACAGGCTCCGGACGCGCAGGCTCAGTGGCCATGGCCCACGGGCCCAGCCGCTCCGCAGCACGTGGGATCCCAGACCGGGGCACGAACCCGTGTCGCCTGCATCGGCAGGCGGACTCTCAACCACTGTGCCACCAGGGAAGCCCCATTTTACTCTTTTGATAAGAGCAATGTGATTGACTATGCTTCATTATATTTAAAAATATTAGCTTAACATCTTCTATTACAGTTATTCTGGGGTTCAGCTTATTTCAGTGGTTGATTTTAAGGATTGTCATTGCAGGAAGAGACGCTTCACACAGGTATGTAGGTCCAAACGGAAGAGAAGTGTTGCTGGCCCCTCTTAGAGTCCTGCTCACCAAAGATGCAAAGTTGTCTTCCTAACCCTGAGCCTTCATCCTAGTCAAAAGGAAGATGTGATTCCAGATGCTACATGTGGGAGTGCCCGTCCTCCTCATGAGACAGGCCAGTCTCTGGGGAGTTTCTCTCAAATCAGGAGCAAGGCTCCCTGGGGCTGACGGTCCAACAGGCATGTAGACTGGTGCCTCATTTCCTGGTTGGATCTCCAATTTTGTCCTCTTCCTGCCGCCATGTATAGCTCATCCACTATGTCACACAGAGCTAGAAAAGTAATATCTCATAGCCCTGGTGACCAGCCAGTGAACTGGTCCACTTTCTGGCCCCAAGAAGCAGACAAGGTGGCATTTTTGTTTGCAGATTAGCCATGTATTAAGGCACAGATGCTAGTGTTGGTTGGTTATTTGTAAGGAAGTGAAGCAATGGCAGCTTATGTTTTTCTCCATCTGGGTGGCGGAGGAGGTGTTTTTTCAAACATAGTGTGTGTCTTAGCAACTGAAAGGAACACTAAAAGGGCCCCTTTCTGGTCTGTGGCTAATCCAGGTGCCTTGAGATCCCCATTTCCTCAAGATTAGCGTGCTTACAGCAGATACCCTCTTTATCAATTGGCTGCATATGCTTCCTGTCCCAGCGGTTTGAGATGGGCAATTGCAGCCACTACTACTGGATATAAACAGAAACTTTACAACCATGAATTTCCTTGTCGGTGGCTTTAGCCCTCCAGCTTCCAAAACTCAATGGAAAATAAAGTGGGTCTCCTGGCCAGCAACTCCATCTCAAGCTAGTTCCTGCAGGAAGGAGTCTTGTGGAAGGATGACAAGGTTAAAAGGATACCTGGGGGGCTTCCCTGGTGGCGCAGTGGTTGAGAGTCCGCCTGCCGATGCAGGGGACAGGGGTTCGTGCCCCGGTCTGGGAAGATCCCACATGCCACGGAGCGGCTGGGTCCGTGAGCCATGGCCGCTGAGCCTGCGCGTCCGGAGCCTGTGCTCCGCAACGGGAGAGGCCACAACAGTGAGAGGCCCGCGTACTGCACCCCCCGCCAAAAAAAAAGGATACCTGGGAGCCAACAATTGGTAATCTACCCTTAGTTACCCACAGCATTTAATGATCACAGACAAAAGAACAAAGCATATGTTATTTTCTATTTAACTGCTTGGTTACAGACATCAAGACACTGTTATATGAAGTCATACTATTAGAGCAGGAAGGGATCCTGGAGATCAAATTATGTAACCTTATTTTAGAGAAACTGAGGCCCTGGAATGTTAGACTTCTCTCTCAAGGCCATGACATTGGCTAGCAGCAGAGCTGGAACTAGACCCTCGGTGACCTGGCTGTGGTCTAAAGCATTGTCCCTTGCACCAGTGGCATTTTCACAATGGCAGAAGAGAAATGTGAGAGCCTAATTTTAGTCCTGGGATCCATTCCTACTTGGGTCTGAATATTTCTCACAACCCTAGGAATAGGCTTATGGAAGAGATGTTAATTGCCTCCAAAACCCAGTCTCCCATTCTTCAGTAATAAAATACCAAATGTTAGCAGGGCATAGGCTGCTCAGGAAAAAATGTCACATTTACTAGTATGCTTTACAATGAATTCACTTCCGAGTCCTGGCCAGCAAGATGTAAAGGAAGGTGGTGAGTGCTTTAAAGGACTAGAGGGTACCCTTCTCTGGACCGTCCTTCCTGACCAGTGACTGGAATGCTGACCCAAGGTCTGGAGCTGGAGCAGCCATCTTGGGCCACAAGGTGGAAGCCACACACTGAAGAGGGTGAAAAAACAAAATAGAAGGAACCTGGTGTTCAGGGACCCACCATACCAGCCCTGGGTTGCCTCTATTTACATAAGAGAGAAATATTTTAAAATCTTTTTTAAACCAGTGTTATTTCAGGTTGTTAGTCTCAAGCAAAATAATGTAACTCTTACACCAGCAGTAAAACTATTTTGAAAGCTTGTAGAATTTCTTGGAAAGAAATGAATGGATTTCATTTCCTGGATCTAGATGCCTACTTAAAGAGAAGGGTATGTTTCATAAAGAAAGGTGAGAGCCAGAGAAGGATCCCCATCCCCAAAATACAGCCACTGCACTTCTTGTCAATTTGACTTCATTTAGTTTAAACCAGTTCCTCTTTTAAAACAAATGTCGCCTGGGAAAGCTAAGCTCATTGGTGGTTCACACCTGAGAATCAGAAGGTCCTCTGCTGATTTGTAAGGAGTCTGGGAAAGGGCAGTTGTTGTGACTATCTGGGGGAGACAGTGACACTGGGGAGGGTAGGCCAAGGTGGGGTGGGACTGATGGGGGTGGGGGAGTTTCAGAAGCAGTGTGAGAAGAGGTGAGAAAGGGGCCAGAAAGGGCAGTGCATGGGTGCTGGGTGCTAGATCGCCCTGGGTCAACTTTGACTTGTACTCAGGACACTGGAGCCAGCCCACGACCAAGAGAGGGCAGCAGTGGGAGGTGAAATTCCAGGGACTCCACAGGGCAGCTAACTCCAGGGCCCCGGAGTAACCCAGCCTTCCCATTCAACCTGGGTCTCCCAGGTTTTCTTTGTCCAAAGTAGCCCTCCTTAACCAGGAGGAGTGGGGAAGGAGTCACTTCCCAGCAGCTTTCATACTGGCCCAGGGTTCCCTCCCTACCACGTTTTGCCATCTCCACCTCACACGTTTAATATTTTATCAAAATAGACTTAAATTGGATTGCTTTTTTTTTTTTAACTTAGCCTTGCCCTAAGCAATATGACCTGTGAAATGACACATTTGGCATGATAGTTATCTATATGTGGCTTAATTATTACATTAAAAAATGTATCACCAGAAAAACTATATGCATATCGTGCTTAGAAAAACATTGCATTCAGTCTCCCCAATGACCCAACAAAGAAGATACAAATATTAGCCCATTTTATTTTATTTTATTTTTAAGTTTATTTATTTATTTATTTATTTTTGGCTGCGTTGTGTCTTTGTTGCTGTGTGTGGGCTTTCTCCAGTTGCGGCGAGCGGGGGCTACTCTTCGTTGCGGTGTGTGGCCTTCTCATTGCGGTGGCTTCTCTTGTTGCAGAGCACAGGCTCTAGGCGCGTGGGCTTTAGTAGTTGTGGCACATGGGCTTAGTTGCTCCGTGGCATGTGGGATCTTCCCAGACCGGGGCTCAAACCCACGTCCCCTGCATTGGCAGACAGATCCTTAACCACTGAGCCACGGGGGAGGTCCCTAGCCCATTTTATAGATGAGAAAACTGAGGTTAAATAGCTTCCTCAAGAGTTTTCACCAGAGCTGAGATTTGAACTGTTAAGAAACAAAATTCAACTGAGTAAATTTGAATATCAAATTAGCTTTATTCAACAGTTCATGAATCAGACAGCATCCCATCTAGCAAATAAAGAGCAGCTCCAAGGAGCTGTACAAAATGGAAGACTTTTACAGGCAGGACAGGGAAGGGATAAGGAAAGAGCAATTACCTCATCTTCCTTTGGGGAATGAAAAAGGGTCTACTTGGCAGATTACTTCATTGGTGCTGACCAGAAAATCCCAAACTGGAATTGAGATGACATTCCTGGGGGATATTGAAACTGCAATTAGGTTAGGTATTAAGTTTCAGTTTGATGACGTGGGCTTAGCACAGGTGACTCCATTTGGGGCCTGTTGTCTCTTTTTTAACAGAACCAAGGTCTGTTTGATTTAAAAGGCAGTGGTCCTTGCTTTCTCCCCAGAGAAGGAAGGCAGAGACCCTTAAAGCTAAAGAGAAGGAGGAAGAAGAGCCAAGACTCCCGGCCCTACGTGAACATCCTCCCTTCAGCTCTCCCCCCACTTCCTCCCTTTTCTTCTTCGTCTTCAATTTCTAAGAATGTCTCCTCACCAAGACAGAACATTCCAATGCATCCCTTATGAATAAAGGCTGCCAACTCCACGTCAGGAAGAAAATTACCTTTGGGAATTTTTATCGTATCTAAGGTAATGATAAAGAAATTCAGCTGTCTGTAGTTCTGCCTGCACCAGGAGAGAGGAGGGACTGAAGTTTCTGGGGAGCCTCACAACACACCTGTGGGAAGCAGAGTAACATGTGCTTATCACGTTGAGCCCCAAGGACTGCTGGGAATAGAAACCTTAACACGAAGTAGCTGCTCATACCTGAGAATTATGGTGACAGGTGTGGTAGAAAGAGTAAACCCCAGACTCTGCCACTGACCAGCTTAGTGACTGAGGGCAAACCACTTACCCCCTCTGAGCTTCAATTTCCCCATCCATAAGAGAGGATAACAATCCCCATTTCAGAGGGTTATCACAGCATTAAATGAGGAACCTATAACCTAGTGCTAAAATACACTACCATTATTATTATTTTAAATTACTGCCAGAGTAAAGAGGGCCTTCATTTTCAGAACCGAATCAGCATAAAGTAAACTGTAACTCTTGGTAAATATTGCCTTTTCTACTTGGAAACTTCACTTTAAAAAAGAAAAGAAAAGGTGAGGTGAAAGAGCAAAAGGAAATTTTTATATTTGAACTATCCCTGACCTCAAAGTCCCTCTTTAGACACTGTTTCCTCTTTCCCTAGTATTCTAGCCCAACATGCAAAACCCTTTGCTTCTACCCCAGGGCCACACAGGAAGAACGGACAGGACAGATGGGACATGTCTTTGCCCAAATTAGTTTCACTTCCTCTCCACTAGGTCAGGGTCACGGTGATGGAGAACTGTTGTCCATGGACCTGAGGGTTGCATTTCTGTTTTTATCAGTACAAGGCAGGCAAGAGACTTAAGTCAGAGAGCTTGGTGAGGCAATGTATTTTCCGGTTCCCAGCTACTTACAGTCCCGGACTTAACGATGGTTCGAGTTATGATTTTTCAACTTTATGATGTTGCAAAAGTGATACGCATCCAGTAGAAACTATAATTTCAAATGCTGAATTTTGATATTTTCCAGGGTAGCATTATCCTCTCTTGTGATGCTGGGCATGGGCAGCGAGCCTCAGCTCCCATCAGCCCCTCGATCTCACAGGTAAACAACCGATGCATTTACAACCATTTTGTATCCAGACAGCCATTCTGTTTTTCACTTTCAGTACAGTATTCAATAAATTACATGAGCTATGTAACACTTCATTTTAAAATAGGCTTTATGTTAGATGATTTTGCCCAACTGTAGGCTAAAAGAAGTGTTCTGAGCACATTTAAGTTAGGCTAGGCTAAGCTAGGAAGTTCAGTAGGTTAGGTGTATTGAATGCATTTTTCATTTCAATGTTTCTATTTATATCTTTCCCTGTTCCTGTCTGGAGAATGGTATTCGGTCAATTGAGACTCATTCTGTAGAGCCTGATTGACACAGGGGAGAGGACACCATTCTCCTTACAGCCTGAATGGGACCCCGGGCTGGGACCTCACCACCACTGAAATGTAAACAGTTACATCTTAGACAACCTCTCCATTTCTGAGGATTTTATCCATCTAACTAATTGACTTAATATTGAGGGAGTTTGGAGCTGTCAGACACCCGTCAGTGGCCCAGAGAGAAGGAACTACATTAGATCTGTTAGTAGTTACTTTGTGCCAAACAGAACTGGCATGTGTCTTATGTCTAAAAAGCTGGTCATTGACTTTGAATGGGGTTTTGCTGATGCTGTTAGAAAATATTTTACCACTAAATGTGAATAGAGATGAACCATTTCCCTGAAGAGGCAGAAGGTAAGAGGTCATTAAACAAAAAGGAAAAATGATACAATTTTGCTTCACGTTTGATGGCATTACTTGTCCCAGAACATTGCTTTGGGAATCATCTCCCCCTTTGATCTTGCAGAACAGTGTGAATGGACATAGAGGCATCTATATAAAAGAATAACCAGGATACATATGTCAAAACAAAAGAATCTGCCAGGTGTGGGAAAAGGATAGTTCTTTCAATAAGTAGAAACTTTAACTCCTCTGTCTGGTTAACGATTAAGTTGTAATTCCTTTGCTACTCCATATCCTACCAACCAATTAGTCAGCAATATCCTTCAATGTAAAGAGCGTAGTAAAATTTATTTTTCAGACTTTTCTCATCTTGCTGCCAGGTAATCCCTCCCCAGAGAGTTGCACTCATCCTGATCTTCTGTACAGCATGGAGGCCTTAGGACGATCGGATGCAGGTATATAGTCTTTTCAACGTGTCCCTCTCCTACTTTCTTTTCTTGTTTTCCTGCCTCCATTACAGGTTACCCTCCTTACCCAGATACTTCCGTCCCCAGCAGTTTGGTCCATGATCTCGCTTGTCTCCTCTTTCTGATCAGGTCAGCCTTAGAGCATCCATAAGGCTGCATGATGTGGAATGAACATAGGTCACCAGAGTGTCAAAACTCTGGCTTTTTACTTCCTAACTGTGTGACCTTTGTCAAGTTAACTTTTCTTAGCACTTCTGCTTTAAGAAAAAAAGAGTTATGCCACCTCATAGGATTTTTCAGATAATTAAATGAGAAAATGTACATAACATTTATGGCACATTAAGTGCTCATTAATCAATAATTTTTCTTCTCCTGTTCTGTTCCCCAAAATAGTCCCAGTCTGGAGACCTCTGTCACAGGAAAACTAAATAGTTTGGCATTATTATTACCCAAATTTCATTCAGTACTTTCATTCATCATTCTAAAGGACACAATAACATGCCATTTTTGGCACCTGCCTCTGGGGAGTAGTAAGTTCTTTTTTTGTCATACATCATTTTCATAAACAGCCCTTTACCCTCACATAATACAGCAGGGTCTGCTCAGATCAAAACTGTGAGGATCCTCAGTGGTTTCACACTTACTAGAAGCCTCTCTTGGACCCCTGGAAGCCAGAACAGTACCAACCAAGAAGTTTCTACTTCTCTTTCACTCAGAGGGCAGTGCCTAGAAAAGGTGGGAGGGCTGCCTGCTCAAGTGAGGCCTTCAAAGACGAGGTGGAGGTGAAGAAGAGATGAGAATGTAGCCTGTGGACCTGAGACATGTAGCTGTGGATATAGTAGCCCCTGAGGAGCCATGTGGACAAATCATCCACAGACAGAAAATGGTACCACCTGCAAACAGAGCCTGTGACACATGGCCAGGGCTTTCCAATATTGCTTTAACCATTTAAAAAATGGTCCCAGCTCAGCTGTCAGTGAAATTTGATTTGCAATTAAATGCTGGCCACATAGGTCCCATTTACAAGGAAAAACAACTTGCAGAATCATACATTTTCTTTTCCTTTATATATCTCAATTCAAATTAAGCCAAGTGCTACAGACTCAATTGCAAACAGGGTTGTATTAGTTAAGATAGAGTTGAGGCTGCTGTGAAAAAGAGACCTAAGAATGGAAGTTCATTTTCCTGATATAACAGTCGGAGCATAGGTTTTCCAGAGCTGGTATGTAACTCCTTGATGTTGGAGACCCAGTTTCCTCCTATTTGCTCTGCTATTCTCAATACGTAGCTTCCGTCTTGTGATATCAGATGGATGCTCCAGCTCCCACCATCACGTCCACTTTGCAGCTGGTAAGAAGAAGAAAAGGGGCAAGAGAGGGCATCCTGCTTTTCTTTAAAAGCAATCTGGAGTTCCAAACATCCATTTCATTTGCACAGTATTGGCCAGAACTTAGTCATATGACCACACCTAACTGCAAGGGAGGCTGGGAAATGTAGTCCTAGATGGGCAGTCATGAGTACAGCTGGAACATCACTATAGAAGAAGGGGAGAATATAATATTGAGGCACAGTTAGCATTCTCTGCACAAAGGATCGGACAGGACCATAAATCAGCGAAGCCTGCTGGGTATAAGGGCATATGCATATTTTATGTGGGTGGTAGGTCCTGAAACAAATAGGAGAGCCCCACTTTGAGTGGCAGCCACTTTCACCCTAGATAATTCTGTCATGCAGAAATTCAGGCTCAGTGTTCCAGATCTGTGGTTTTCAAGAGAAGAAATCAAAATCAACATTTAAAAAAAAAATGTGTCTCCCAATTTTAAAATGTTGACCCCCAATATTTTTTTTAAACACTGTGTGAGCCAAACACATCTGTGGACTGACATCTGAGGCCCTTTGTTAGATTCAATTTGCATGAAAGTATCAATTGTGCTTCGCTCTCTGCCTGAAATGCAAAACTTTTGAAATCCAAAATTAGAGCTAAAAGACAAAACAGTTAATAAAGTTGTGCACAAGATAAACTCTTTAAAGTAAGTAATGTGTTTGGCTTGTTAGTTGAGCATTGAGACAAGAAAATCATTAGTTAGCCAAGTATTATATTTCAGTTTTGGGTGTGCGGTAATTTTAATCTCTCTCTGGGTTGCAATGACCGGGTGTTAGTTAACCGGATAAATGAATTGGAGAAAACACTCAGGCTCCTTTTTTATGAATAAGATGGAGGCGATCTTCACGGCAGTCACAAAATGTGCTGCTCAGATCTCCTGCTATGGGGGGCATAAGTGACCCAGATGCTGCCCTCTGGATTCGCCACCATGTTCACATCAAGACCATACTTCCATGAGCTGCTCCCAGCCAGTGACTGAGCACAGAAGGGGGACTTCTCCAGGGGTCGACTTTGACTCCAGAACTCCTCATCCACCTGGCCAAAGCTTTCTTGTAACTGCACCGAAGTCTGAGACACCTTCAGCCCAAGCCACCTTCCTTTCACAGATGTCAGAACTTCTGTCTCCACTTTCTCCTGCTCCTTCCTCCTTTATCCCGCACAGACCTTCCCCCTCATAAATCCCTTGCACATCTAATCCCATGTGGACACCTGCTTCAGAGCAGACACAAACTCACAAACTAACACATGATGCTAATGATAAAAACAGCAATTACAGGAGCAGTTACACTTTACTGTGTGCTATGTACCAGGCACTGTGCTTACATAAGCACAGTTTCCTGGCAATAATCATCATAATAAAATATAATGGCTAACTTTCTTGAGTATGTTCCAGGACCATGCATTACAGCCTTTCATGCATTGTCTTCACAAAACCTAAAGTGAATAATGAACTGACATTCTCATGATTTTACAGATCTAGATTACAGATCTAGTGGAACTAGATTAAACAGCTGCTCAAGGTCATGCAGCTAGTAGGTGGTAGACAGTGATTCAAGCCCAAGTTTGTCCGACTCCAAAGCCTAGTTGCTCATATGTCAGATATTTGTGTACTCCCTTCCCAATTTCTACCACACCCAAATATCACCACATACTAACCCCATGACTTATACTATTTATGAATAGCACCTGTACAATTATTTACTTAATATTTTTCTTTAAATTAACTGATTTGGGGCTTCCCTGGTGGCGGGCGCAGTGGTTGAGAGTCCACTTGCCGATACCGGGGACACGGATTCGTGCCCCGGTCCGGGAAGATCCCAAATGCCGCGGAGCGGCTGGGCCCGTGAGCCATGGCCGCTGAGCCTGCGCATCCGGAGCCTGTGCTCTGCAACGGGAGAGGCCACAGCAGTGAGAGGCCCGCCTACCGCAAAATAAATAAATAAATAAACAAACTGATTTTTAAAACTCGAATACATTTATTTTAAAAAGAAACATAATATGCCTAAAATAAATGGTAAACTGCTATCCCTTACCATAAATTAAAGATAATCCTAAAAATAATCACAACAAAAAATTATCAAATTTTGTCTAGGCAATATTATAGCATTTAAGAAGATATAACATCTAACTAAAGACTCCAAATCTGAGGTCTATACTCATTTGGTGTATGTGTGTTTTTAAAGGGAGATTAACTAGTGTTAGATGTTAAAAAAAAAAGAGAGAAAAATATAAGCTTCAAACGAAAATTGTTTTCCTGACAAAACCAGAACGATTGAAAAAAAATTAAAAAGGGACTAAGTTTCTCAGTCTGTGACCCAATACTCTTTAATGCTGTGTCCGCGTATCCCTAAAATCCTCTTGGTGGTACGGTTTGAGAAATAAGGACTAACAAGAAAGTGAAGAATGCTCATTTGGATAGAAAAATAATTTTGTACAATTGTCCCTTGCCCTCCAAGGAAAGAAAATCAATTTCATTCCTTTTCAGCCTCCACAGGTTCTCAGTGCACACAATTGTACCCTCTGGTTTATCTGGAGGGTGCAATCTTTCAAACAAACCGGAGCCTGCAGCATGAGGGAGCGCTGCGTTTTGGGCAGGTGTATCCGGTAGAGAAACAAAACACTTCTCTCTGTGGTTAGGCCGCCTAGTACACTGGAGTTCAGCACATTCACAAATCAACCTGCCTGGGAGGGGGCTGCACCACACACATCAACAGCTTGGAGCCTGTGTAAAAACTTCCCAGCCTCTTCAGGTTGGGAAGGCAGCGCTGATCGGAAGCTGAGCCACACTGATGGGAGAGAGAGGGCCACACCACCCGCCAGGCTCCGCACTGGGCCCTTTCCAGCCAGAGCCTCCACGTTACTCATAGAGACAGCGGAAGAAATCCTGCTGCAACAGATCTCCCAGCTTTCCAACACATTTTAGGAAATCATAGCCCTCTCTAGAGCTTAACCCCAAAAAGAAGAGACCAGAATCTGGCCACTAGGGATTGGAAAGTGCTTGAAACCCAGCAAGGAGGTGGAGAGGGCTTGTCACCAGCCCTCCTTTCTGACTCTGAGTTCCTGAATCAATTTCCATTATGTATGTTTGTGTTTGGTTTGGCAAGTGGTTTGCAAACTTAGTTGGACCTGGAAATAGAGAATGGCTTGGGATGCCATAGTGGAGAAACTTGGGATGCCTCCATTTAGCATCACAAAGTCTCAGTCTTTGTGATGGGAACATAGAGTCACAACCGAAATTTCACAACTGAGGTGAGGTCTGACCATGGGTCTATGGCTGGTTCCTCATTTTGTACTTCCTTAGACCTCTGGATCTTTAGTATATTATCCTTTTGATTAAATCACCATCCTAGCAGACGTAAGTAGTAGAGGAGAAGGGGGAATAGTTAACATTTGTTGAGTGCTAAACACCTTAAATACCTCATCCCATTTAATGTTAAAACCTCAGTGGGGTTTATATATCATCCCCTCTCTGCCAATGAGAAAATTGAAATACAAAGAGGATAATTGTCAGAGATCACCCAAAGTGAGGTTTCAAGCCCAAGCATTAGGGTTCTGACCCCAGGGGTCACACTGATAACCACTATTCTGCCTTTTGAGTCAGACATACCTGAGTTCAACTACAGGCTCTATCTGCTAGTAGCTGTGCAGCTTTGGGCGAGTCACTCAACCACTGCAACAAATGTTTTCTGTAAAGTGAAGATAAAAATAGTGCCTATCGCTTAACACTTGTAAGAAGAGTTGTTAAATGACGTAATGCAGGCAACACGCTTTGCACGGAGCCCAGCATACAAGAAGAGCTCAATAAATGCTGAGTATTGTTAACAACATAATCATGGCCCAAAAGACTGATCCACTTCCTCTTTGCTTCTGCGATGGCTGTCTTCCTCATAGTTACTACCTGTTGTTGACTTAAGTAGAGCCTTCCGTTTTACCTCAGTCACCCCATGCAGCTGATCTGGGGAGGGAAAGCCCACAAGACAGAGGAAAATGCATCCAGCCTCCTCATACAGCCTTTCCCCCTTGGAGCTGCATGCAGAGAATCATGGCGGGCCCCACAAAGCACTTTCAGAACCATCAAGTGTTTTTAAAGGCAGTGACAAAATCCAGGAGATAGATGGCATTGCAGAGCTGTTTGTCCTAAAAGGTAATGCACCTAATACGGGGACCTCTGAGAACAAGTGTGCTGAAGGGGACCTCGAAGTGTGCTGAAGCTTTCCATGTGCCCCAGGACGTTTCAGAGAATGAGCCCACTCTAAGAGTGAACAGAGGAATGACCATTCTCTATGAGAACCGTAAAGTTTGAAGAGTTTCTACGTATGATGGTTTTAAAACATGTCTGTGAATTCTTTGACACTCCTTGCATCAAGAGGTAGAATCTAATTCCCTTACCCTTGAATATGGGCTGGATTTAAGGACACTGTGTGACTTCTGAGGCTAGGTTATAAAAGATGTTTTAGACTGGTTCTCTCTCGGGTTTTTACTCTTCAAACCCAGCTGCCCTGGTATGAGGAAGCCCAAATGGCAATGGAGATGCCAATATATAGATGTTCCAGTTCTCACCTCCAGTCAAAGTCCTAGAGAACAGACAGCCTTTGAGATGCTTCCAGTCTAAGTCACCATCTGACTGCAACCTCATGAGAGACTCCAAGTGAAAACCACCTCCTGAGACCAGTTAACAACAAATGATTCCTGCATTATACTGCAGTAAATAATTGGAACGCTACAATATATTTCAGAAAGCTTTGCCTGTGGGTCACTTTTAGTTACCATGAGCTTTACTGTTTATTTCTTAGAAACTATTAGTTTAGCACTTATTCTCATGATGCATAATAATTAATTTTTGTTAGGTATTTATCAAATATTTTTATGATCCACAGTAATCATTTTTATCAATTTTTAAAAATACAACTGTAATAAGAACTGGATACATGTCACTTTATATGAGTTCTCCTGAGGGAAGAGCAACTATTTAGGCTTTCCTTGGAATAAACCTGAGAAGTGTTCTTTAGCTGCCTAAGTCATCAAAAATGGAGAAGCTTTAGCCTGAATTGACGCTTGAAGTCCTCTCTGAAGCAGGACTGGAGCCAACAGACAAGCAGAGCCTTGATCCTTAGGTAGCACCAGCATGTCAGGCTGTGAAATAATAATGCAGAGGTTGTCTGCAAACCATCAGCCAATTGCCGAGTGTTTTCTAGGAGGTAACTTTTTCATCAACTCTTGTGAATGTAAAACCTGCAACCCTTAGCAGCTTCCCCCCAAAATGGGTATATATATAAACATGAATACATATATATACACACATACAAATGCACACACACACACACACACACACACATAGGGATCCACTATCTTACCTATTGTGTGTCTTGAACAAATTACTTAATCTCTCTGTGTCTCAGGATTTTTGTCTCTAAAATAGAGATAATAAATATTTTCCTCACTGGATTGTTGAAAAGTAAATGAGCTTATACTACTTAGAGCCTTGGAGTAGACCATGTTCAATGAATATTAGTTATTATAATAATCCAGACATATACATACACACTTAGAAAAGAGACTGGAAGAAATTGCACCAAAGAGTTACTGTGGTTGTCTCTGGGTGATGGGATAATGGATGCTTTTTATTTTCTTCTTTATACTCTTCTATGTTTTCAAAACATTCTATAATGAACCTGTATTTCTTCCATTTATTTTTTAAAAGACATTATTTCAATAGAAACTCTTTAAAAATCTTAAATGGAGGTGTTTACTGCAAAGATTATAGGATTATGGATAACTCTTTTAATGTTTTGAATTTATTTTTTCAGTGCTCTGATTTTCTTAAATTGATCTTATTAGTGGCATTTTTATGTCTAGGAAAATGGAGAGGGAGGATGAATTCATATTCAGCCATGTGGTACAGATTCATGATGTCATAGAGTCTCATTACATGGTTAGATACAGATCACTGAGGACTGTAGCAATCATGGTGGGCTTCTCAGAGGTGGTGGGGCTTAAGGTAGACATGGGAGGGTGGGGACCTTTTCCAGAAGACTGGTTTCATTCATGTCACACACACACAGACACACACACACACAGACACACACACACACACACGCACACACACTGTTTTGAGCTCCAACTATACCAGTTGTCAAGGGAATAAAGAAATAATCCCTGTTTTCAAAAGTTTACTGCCTAATGGGGGAAATATACACATAAACAAGTAAGCTTTCAATTTAATGAAGTAAAAAAACATAGCTACATGCACAGGTTTCAGTGGGAACACAGGCAAAACACATTAGCCCACCCTGGGGTTTAGATCAGATTCTTGGAAGTGGAGTTTCTTGAGCTAAGGCTTGAGGAATGTCTTAGCTAGCTCAGGCTGCTATAACAAAATACCATAGATTGGGTGGCTTAAACAACAGAATTTCATGTCTCACCGTTCTGTAAACTGGGAAGTCGAAGATGAAGGTGCCAGCAGATTCAGTGTCCAGTGAGACCCCCCTCTTCCTGGCTTGCCCAAGGCTGCCTTCTCAGGGTATCCTCACATGGTGGAGAGAGAGAGAAGGGGCTCTGGTCTGTTCCTCTTCTTATAAGAGCACTAATCCCCTCAACGGGGGCAGCACTCCCATGACCTCATCTAAACCTAATTACTTCCCAAAGGCCACACTTCCAAATACCATCACACTGGGGATTGTGGCCTCAGTATATGGATTTAGGAGAACACAAACATTCTGTCCATAGCAAAGGAAGAGTCGGTCCCAGGCTTAGAAAAATGGGCATTCCCAGGGGCAGGAGCAGAGGAGCAGAAGTATGAAATGGCATGGAGTGTGCAATAAGCGATGAACAGTTCGGTGTTGTCAAATGAGTCCTCTTCAAACTCCCCCTTCCCCACTACACACACACACACACACACGGACTCCTTTCTCCAAACAAAAAATTTTACGTGGGAACCCAGTAGATAAAATAGATACAAGTAGGGGCTGTAGGGGAGACCTCTCCCCAGAGGTGGCTGATGGGGCATGTCCTCACAAGGCCTGAGGCTCCAAAGGCAGGGTCGGGGGCGTGGCTAGGACTAGAGATCCTATAGCACGGAGGTCAGGTCTTGGATGGCCTAATGTACTCAGCCTTGTGGGAATGCAATGGAGCACCACTGAGCGGGTTTCATCTAAGGAGTTCAGATTTGTGCTTGGGAAAAGGGAGTGGCAGCATGAGAAAGAAGTGCCTGAACCTAGAGAAAAGGTCGTAAAGGCTTGAACTAGGGCAGAGGCCGTAGCAAGAGGGTAGGTCATTGGAGCACTTCACTGACACTACTTCTCAGAAGACGCTTTTCCACTAGCAGATTTTGTAGAGGGAGGCCTGGCTGCCTATATGGTGGATGTCAGCCCCTACAGCCATCCCACAGTCCATCATTCCTACCAACCTCTTTCCATCTGCCATTTACCCATGCAATCCCAATAGCCCAGCTGAATCTATGCCTATTTTAAAAATAAGGGCTAAGATAAGGGTCTGTGGCTGTGGTGCTGAATTTTACATGTCAACTTGGCCAGGCCAGTATCTAGTGGTACCCAGATATTTGGTCAAACACTGGTCTGATGTTGTTATGAAGGTATTTTTAGGGTAGATTAACATTTAAGGGACTTCCCTGGTGGCGCAGTGGTTAAGAATCCGCCTACCAACTCAGGGGTCACAGGTTCGATCCCTGGTCAAGGAAGATTCCCCATGCTGTGGAGCAGCTAAGCCCGTGCACCACAACTACTGAGGCCACGTGCCACAACCACTGAAGCCTGTGCGCCTAGAGCCCATGCTCTGCAACAAGAGAAGCCCGTGCACCGCAACGAAAAGTAGCCCCTGCTCGCCGCAACTAGAGACAGCCCGCATGCAGCAACGAAGACCCAATGCAGCCAAAAATAAATAAATTTATTTAAAAAAAATTAAACCAGTGGACTTGAGTAAAGCAGACTACCCTCCATAATGTGGTGGGCCTCATACAATCAGTTGAAGGCCTTAGAGAAAAGGAAAAAGAATGACTTCCCTGGGGAAGAGAGACTTCTTTTGCAGTCTGCCCCTCTTCCCTTGGTCTCCAGCCTGCCAGTCTATGCTCCAGATATTGGACTGTGAGTCTCCACATTGCATGAGCCAGTTCCTTAAAATCTCTCTCTCTTTCCATTCTCCATATATATGTATACTACTATTACTCCTATTATCATATATACTATTGGTTTCTCAGGAGAACCCTGACAAATGCAATGGCTTAACCCATTGTCCAGTTACCCTATTATTGTCCAGATAGAGGCAGGAATAAAATGCCAATTGGTAACAACTAATTAATTCAACTTCACCGCACCTCCTTCCACAATGGTGAGTTCAGAAGGCGGAGCAGGTCATTCTTTTAATTGGCGTTCCTAAGTCACGGCTCTTATAACAACACCAGCCCGCTTAAAATCTTCAGTGATTCTCTGTAGCCTTTCAGTAAAGCCCCAATTACATGGTCTAAA
The DNA here is from genome assembly GCF_949774975.1 of Lagenorhynchus albirostris. Classification (NCBI taxonomy): domain Eukaryota; kingdom Metazoa; phylum Chordata; class Mammalia; order Artiodactyla; family Delphinidae; genus Lagenorhynchus; species Lagenorhynchus albirostris. Next base: position 84,012,314 of record NC_083098.1, read on the forward strand.
ATTCAGGAGTCTCCGTGCCCAGAATTCAATCTTCATTCCCAATCCTGCCTCTTGTGACCTGATAAATGGATTATTGTGCACCAGTATCCACGCCCTCCCTCTAATAAGACTGTCCATCCACACCCTTTGCCTTGTGATTTGTAGTCTCCCTGTGGAAAGAGGGATAGATTCCTGCTCCATTGATGTGGGGTTTGTCCACATAACTTGCTTTGCCCAGTGAAATGTAGTCAAACATGATATACACCAGTCCTAGCAGAAACTTTAAATGCTTGCGTAGTTTGGCAGAACTGAGGGCAGATGGTCTCTAGGAAGGTGGGGAAGGAGAGTGTAAAACTCTCTCACAAAGATCATTTTACTTTTCAAGTAACAAGGGTAACAGCTGCCCCTCATGCAACTTTTTCTTGGAAGTCCAGATATTCCGCTCTGTCGTAGGGTAAAATTTTTTCATTTTAAGGCAGTGAGCCGCCTCTTTTTCTTGAGGGTTTGTTCAGTCACTTAGGATTTGGGATGTTTACATGACAGGCCAATGGATTTCTTCGGATCTTAACTCAGTATTTTGGAGGGAAATGTCTTAAAATGGTGCCTTGTTTTATTTTTACCAGGTATCAGGTAAGAAAAAAAATCTTAACATCTGGCACCAACTCCCAATTTGAATATAAAATGTCTTTGTTTAGGACAATAGCTTTATTGGTCCTTTGGGATGGAAAGTGAGATCCTAAGACATGGGAGAACAGGTGGGGGGAAAATGAGAGATGGCTAAACTGTTCTGAAATAAGAATGAGGGCAGAATGGGGAGGCAGAGGGAGAGTGCTGAAATTAAAGGAAAGTGGAAAGAGAGAAAGAAGAGAAAGAACAAGTTTAAGCAAAGGGCAAGAGGCTGGTTGGTTGAAGCAGAGACCTCCAGTTATCTTCAAAACCCTGTTCTTCCCTTCTTGCATAGTAAAAGACTTCCAGCTGTGCACCTGACAGCCCTGTCAGAGACTACACTTCCCAGGCTCCACTGCAGCCAGCGTGGTCACATAACTACATCCTTGCCAGTGAAATGAGAATGGAAGTGATGTGTCCAACTACTTGGTCAGGAGGAAATCCTTGGTCTCCATTCCCTCCTCTTCTCCCCTTACAATGGGCTGTTTGTAGATGTGGTTTGACCTGGCTTTGACTATACAGATCAGGACACAGTCACTCCCAGGGGATGGCAAAGTAACAAGACAGAAGGAACTGTGGTTGGAAGTTCCTTCTTCCAACCACAGTGGGAAGCAAAGTGTCCACTCAGCCTAGACTGGGAGAGAGAGATAAAGCCAAGTGTTTTTTCTGTGGGAGAGTCAGTGCGCCAAGGGGAGGATCTCATTGTTTCAGCAGCTTAGCTGAAATCTTGTCTAATACAATGGCAAAATCACTATGGGACTTTTGAAAAATGGAGATAATTACTATTCGGTTTTTTTTACTTTGCATTTTTCTGTGTTATAAACCCTTCGCAAAATGTGTTACAATGTATGAATAAGTAACCTGGCAGAAATCAGGGAGAGTATCTGGGTGCCGTAGCTGGGCAACAGAGCACAGACAAGGAAGAGAACATGTGCAGTCTGGTCCAGAGACTGAAAGAATTCCACAGAAGCAGGAGCTCCAAGCCAGATTGCCATAACAAGGAGAGCCCCCCTGAATCTCAGGGAGGGTCTGGACTTTGCACAGGGTATGGAATGGAGACATGATCCAGTTCAATCTAGAACCTTGAGGTCAGGATAACTCCTACGAACACCTGGATCAAAACAGTGATTAATCCAAGAAGGCAGGAATATGTAATGATTAAGAGTACAGATTCTAGGGAATTCCCTGGCAGTCCAGTAGTTAGAACTCTGCACTTCCAGTGCCAGGGGCCCAGGTTCAATCCCTGGTCGGGGAACTAAGATCCTGCAAAGCCACACGGCACAGCCAAAAAAGAAAAAAAAAAAAGAGTAAAGATTCTAGAGTCAGACTGAATGAGTTCCAATTTCTGCTCTACCAACTACAACTATGTGACTTTGGGGAAATAATTGAAAACCCTAGCCTCAGTTTCCTTATCTGTAAATTGGGTATAATAAAAATACCTCCCTCATAATGTTATCATAGAGAATAAAAAGGAATCATGTACGTAAAACACTCAGCAGAGTGTGTGAGGTATGATGAGGGATCAATACAGACTGGCTTTTATTAATAATAATATTAATTAACTTCATCATGATATTTAAATGAGATTCTAGTTATTATTCAAGGTTTAGAGAAAAATCATTAACTTTGAGACTCCTCTGGCAAAGTCATAGGCTCAAATGTTTCTGATTTGACAAAGTCATAGGCTCAGATGGTTCTGATTTGACAGAAACAAGTGGAAGGGTTGGGAGCAGGGCATTACCCTAGCGTGTGAGGTGTGGCAGGACCAAGTATCAGTGGCTCCATTGTTCAGCCCAGAAAACAAAGAAGTTGAGAAAGGTGCCTGAGGTAGCAAGTTAGTGGCAGAACTAGGACTAAGATAGGGGTCTCTAGTTCGAGTTCCAAGGCATTTTAGCAAAGCGAGGATGAACAAAATAAGAACAGTGTTAACCTGCAGTTTCAGGTGCCCTGGGGCCTGTCCCCATACCTCGTTCCTCCTTCCCACGGTGTCCCCCTCTCAGTAAGCTACCCACCATCACTCAGGAACTCAGGCAGGAAAGCCACAGTGGTGCTGTACTTCCTGTTTTCCCTCACCCCTTACTTCTAATCAGCCCTCAGGTGGTGTCTATTTCATCTCCGAAATCGCTCTCAAATCCATCCACTTCCTTCTACCTCCACTCCCAGCCCACTTCAAACCAGCTACAGTAGCCTCTTAATTGGCATCTATGCTTGCTTTCTTCATTTTTCTCTCCTCTTGGCAGCCCTAGGGATTTTTTTAAACTCAAATATCACTATCCCTGTCCTGCCTAATACCTCCTACTGGCCTCCCACGGCCCCAGGATGAAGTTCAGCCAGCTTTACCCTGTTAGTGTCAGCTCAAACCCCTCCCCACTGCTGCTCTCGAAGCCCAAACCACACCAGACAGTTCTTCTGTCTCTAGAACAGAGAACAGAGTCCCCGAGCCTTTGAATGCTGTTTCCTCTGCTAGAACACTGTTTCCTTCTCTACCTCCCTTCATCTAACTAATAACTCATTCACTCAAAAACATCTTTATCAAGCTCCTACAATATACCAAGCCCTGTTCTAGATCACAGATAAATAACTTCTTTGTGCCATGATCTCTATTAGAAATCTTGTGAAACCTATGGACCACTTTCTCAGGCTAATGCCTCTTTTTTTTTTGCGGGGGGATGATGAATTCTATATAAATATCACTGTTTATTTCACTTGCACCTCAGCACTATGGTTAGATAAGGTAGATATTATTGTGCCTCCCCTTTTCCCCAACACATTACAAACAGGGTTGAAAAAACTACAGTGAACATTGATATGGGAGGCAGAATAATGGCCCCCCCAAGGAAATGACCAAAGAAATTTTCACATACTGATGTATGGGAAATCATTCTGGCTTATACATGAGTTAACTTGAAGTTTATGCTAACTAGAATAGCCTATTTGTGGCCTAAAACATATATTGTACATCTGCTTTAATTATTAAAGAGAAGGGCACACTGACCATAAGTAGAGAATATCCATATTAAAAATAAAGATTAAATGCCTTCCTTCCTGGAAAGCCAAAGCTGGTACTCCTCCCATGATAAGATTCCCTTCCCATGTGCCAAGGCCATACTGACTCGCTGTGTATGTGCTGACCTGCTTTTTTTTGAAACCTTCAAGGAATGTATCCCTGACTTGTTTGATGTTCTTTGTTCTGAGAGGAAACCATGTTTCTCCAGAGCAGTTCCTCAGCGTTGTCTGAGAGACTGTCTTTTGGGCCAGAATCCTCACTTTGGCTCAAATAAAACTCTTTTCTATTCCTAAAAAAAAAGGAATAATGGCCCCCCCAAAGATGTCCATGCTCTAACCCTTGGAACCTGTAAATATGTTATGCTACATGACAAAAAAAAAAAACAAAAACAAAAACCAAAAAACTTTCCGAACGGAATTAAGGACTTTAATATAGGGAGATTATCCCTATGGGGAGATTATCCTGGATTATGCAGGTGAGTCCAATGTAATCAAATGGGCCCTTAAAAGTGGAAGAGGAAGGCCGGCAGAAGAGTTAAAGAGATAAGATGGAAGGAGAGGTAGGAGAGATGTGAGACTTGAGAGGGACTTGACCAGCCATGGCTAGCTTTAAAGATGGGGGAAGAGGTCTATTATATAGGTTGGATTATGTCCCAGGCTGATGATTTTTACATTCATAGAGCAAATGCAGGGAATCGTAAAAGAAACCAAATGTATTGAAGTAGTTAATGAAATATCTTAAAATTGTGATACAGTAACATATGTGTTTCTTTATCATTGCGTTAAATAACAAGATCTAGCGGTGGGTCTAAAAAATACTTTAACCTATAAGAGGTCAGTGTAAATGACATTTCAAGATATCTGTAAAACAGTCGTGGGTGACAAAGTCTCAAGCACAGTTCATATGACTGTGGTTTGTTGCCTACGTTCACAGTGAAAGGAAATGCTAAATTTCAGTTAGGGATTAGTGAAAATAAAGATGTAATTTTTGTTCTAGCTAAATTCTTAGAACCCAAATGCTAGGCATAGACTTCTAGCAGAGGAGGGTCCCCAAGTTTAGGTTCAATTCAAGGAATATAGTAAGAAAATTAAGAGCTTATGTTCTAGTCAGGGGAGATTGATAATAAACACAATAACTTTCAGATGGTGATGAGCTGTTTAAAGATGATAAACAAAATCATATCGGACTATAATGAATCATTTAAAGAAAATAAATAAAGTGATAGAGAATGACTAGTAACTAGGGTGGTTGATTAGGGTGATTAGAAAAGGCCTCCTGAGGAGGTGACCTCAGCTGAAACCCAAAGGAGGAGAAGGAGCCGGTCTCATGAAAAGCCAGGGGAGAGGGTCACAAAGAGGGGGACAGTAAGAGGCAGGCTGGGCTTGGCAGTGGCGGGAGATGAAGTCGGAACAGGCACGTGTAAGTCTCAAAGGCCAGTGGGGGAGGTCCTTGAGCAACTGCTTCAGTCCTCCTCATAAAAATTAGGATGCCATTGGATTTCCCTGGTGGCACAGTGGTTAAGAATCTGCCTGCCAATGCAGGGGACACGGGTTTGGGCTCTGGTCCGGGAAGACCCCACATGCTGCAGAGCAACTAAGCCCGTGTGCCACAACTACTGAGCCTGCGCTATAGAGCCCGCGAGCCACAACTACTGAGCCCTCGTGCCACAACTAGAGAAAGCCCATGTGCAGCAATGAAGACCCAGCACAGCCAAAAATAAATAAATAAATTAATTTAAAAAAATTAGGATGACATTGATACAGCAATCTGGGGTTATTCTAGGAGACCTTGAGATACCAGGAGTGAAAGGACCTAATGAACAACACTCCCTGGGAGCTTCTCATGGCTCATATATCATCTCATTTAACCCTGCGAGTGCACACTGTTGTCCTATGAACAGGGAGGGTCCCCATTTCTCCGAGGGGAAATGCTTAAGGTCATCTGCTTAAAGTCTCATCGATGGTATATGACAAAGCTGGGATTCTGACGAAGCCCTTTCCCTTGATCAACACCTTTTTCTACCTCTTGTCTATGGATAAAGCATAAATTCTTTCAAATCAAAGTCACCTGCCTCCCCAGTGGCTCCCAGGACATGCCTGTCTGCGATCCTTTCCCCTTTGCAGAACAGTGTCTCCCGGGAGGAGAAGTTAAAAATCTAAATGCAGCAGCTAAAAGCTGCAGGGCCTGGGGGAAGCCACTTAGCCCTAAGCTCCTAACTGTTAAAACCGGCATAACCATGGCAACACATTCCCAGGGCTTTTATTAAAGAATCTGACTGTGAAAATCCGCTTAACTCAATGTAAGGAGGAGAGGTTCTCTCCAAGTGCGCTGGTCGTTCTCCGCAGCACCCAGGGGCTAAAAGCATCTCCACCCCGACCCCCCACCCCCACCCCCGCAGGGCAGCCCTCCGCCCACTGGGCACTCTCCGTCCTTTTGTAAGACAGAAGCTCCAATGAGCGCTTCTGTGCACCCTTGGGTCCATCCCCCTCCCGAGAGAAAATCCTCTCACAGTAGATATGTCCACCTCTCTAAAATAGCCCCAATGCAGGTAGCGTCTCCTACTCATTTTCAAGGAGGAGAGAAAAAGAGGGAGAATTGGGCAAAGAGTGAGGGTTCAGTCAAACCTTCTCTATTGTCACTCTCACTCTTGTTTGTCTCTCCCTTTTGCCATTTCTCCAACTTGACCTCAGAGCCTGCCCCTAGAGATACCTCTCAGGATCCCCCTCTGGTTGGCACTTTGGCCTAAAGTATTTGGACTACAGGTTCTCCCTGCTTCGTCCACCTGCTGCCTCCAGGATGAGGAAAGACATCAGCAGCTCTGTGCCTGTTTGTTCAAGGCCTTTGTCCAATTCACTAAGACCTTACTGGACTGGGAAACATTCCAACTTCCAGTGGTGCTGGGGGCATTGGAAGTACATTCCGCGCACTGTGGACAGCCTATTTCAGACCTAGTGGTACATCTTCTCACTTCCTTTATTTCTCTGTCACCAGCAAGACTGAGGACACCCCAGAAATGACAGTGGTGAGCTCTTTACTGAGTCTCCCATTTGCTGAGTGCATTACCTCATTTAAATTTAATTACATTATGAGGTGGGTACTATCATTATCTCATCCAATAAAAAATTATTATTTTATAGAACCAGAAACTGATATTTAGAAAGTTTAATAACTTCCCTAAAGTCATTGAGGGTTTTCATTAACTCAGGTCATCTGATTCCATGGTTTTTACTTGCCCAGATATTGTCTCCTGGTCAAAGAATGAATCTAGAACGTTACAGTGCTGATTAAACCAAAGTCTACTTTGGGCCCAGAATTGATTTGTCAACATGAGGTGACATGGGTAGTGTTGCATCATGGGGATTCTTACACGTATACTGTAAATGGTCAGAGATACGTTTGTGAATGGAAAGTATTAACTGTCCCTGAGCTTCTGCAGGAGCCTCATGGAAACGAGGGCTCTGACTCATCGGTGCTGCAAATACCCTAATGGTGGCAGCAGCCTCCTTTCTGATGTGGCTTCCTTCTCAAGCTCATCTTGACAAACTGCTAGAGAGAAATAAAATTCCTTCCACGGGACTAATTCCTCCTCATCTTGGCTGCAGCACGTCGGGAGGAGGAAAAGCAAAGAGAGTCAAAGAAAGTGAGCGGGGGAGCTTCTGACGGAGGCTCGTGAGGAAGATGGGCTTCCCCAGCCTGCACAACCTGAGAGTCTGCACTCACGTGTGACAGATGGAACATACGTGAAGGGTGGGATGGTACCCTCAAACTGTCTTCACAACGCAACAGACAATGAGCGTTACCAGGGAAAAGGCAAACAGTATGAAAGAAGAAACTTGTCGGAAGAAATGAGAGGGCCATTCGTTCTCAGCCTGTCACTGAGTACCCCAGGACTTAAAGCCTTCCTTGGCCCTGGGCCCTAGCATGCTTCGGGGGGCTCACTTCCATCTCTTGGCTTCAGGTTCTCCTTGGAGGTGGCAGCTCCCTGAGGGCAGGGATGTGGCTCCCTGTTCTGTTGTTTCCCCAGCACCCAGCACAGAGTCCACCACGTACTGGGTGCTCAGAACCCCCTTGGTGAATAAACTCATGAAATTCTGAGACCCATAAGGCAACCTATAGAGTCCTTTGAAATCAAACCCATTTTCTCCTGGGAAACATAGACCCTTGGTAACAACATGGGGACAAAAGCTGGCGTGGGATCAAAGCCGATGCTACCTAGAGAGACTCCTAAAATGAAAAGTGTATGTCAAACTGTAATGGGTAATTTTGTACTGATAGGAAGCCCTGCTCCACGTTTTTGATACCAGCTTTTACTTGGGTTAAGAACATTCCTGTTTCCTTTGTTTGAATATGAGACTTACATCTCCACTTCGGTACACTCAAACTCAAGGTTGAGCTCTGAGAGGCAGCACGGTGAAGGGGCTGAGCAGTCAGGGCCCTCACAGTGCCGTGTTTGTACCCATGTACATGTGTATAGAAACCTATAGTGTGTGTGTGTGAATACACATGTATATTATGTAAACATTATTGTAATATTATGTAAATGTTATGTAATATTATGTAAACACTGTATATAATATATTATATGAATATATATATATATACTCTAATCATAATCACAGTACCATTGAGGTCTCTGAGGCTGTCACTCAATAAATAACATGTCTTTTCCCTATCCGGGTTCTGAACAAGTTAAAAAATAAAATAGAAGAGAAAGCCAGAAGCCAAGATGTCACCTTCGTGGCTGATAAAGCTGGGTAGGAAGACAAAGCCTACGTGAGAGTTATATGAGCTTGCTTCCTGAGCCCCAGAATCAGGTGGATTTTCCACCCATTCTCAGCAGTGCTCACCAGGGGCAGGGGGTGGAGAGAGGCCAGCACGGAGGGACCTGTTCTGGGAGGACTTTCAGCAGGAAGGATCAGAGAACACGCACTCTCCTTGGCCAGGCCCTGGTCTGAGAGTACACAGGGGACTGAGCTGAACATACCCAGGTGTTTTCCCCAAATTTACCAATGAGATCAATCACTCCACCTTCAAGGTGTGGCATGTATGAAAGGGGGGAGAGAGAGAGAGAGAGAGAGAGACCCAGAGTTATATTAATCAATCTGTAGCATTTAACCACATGAATTAAATGTATGTTTACAGGTTGTCTCCCACTTTTGACCAGAAGCCCCTTCAGGGAAGGGATTGTGCTTTATTTATCTTTGTTGGTCAGTGCCTTGTACTTGGAGGCATGCAAATGTTTGCTGAATGAATATGGACCTGGAGTCCAGACAGCCCCCAGTTCAAACCTCCTTCTCGGCATTACTGTGGAAACACAAGCAGACTATGTACCCAGAAGTTGCAAATGGCTGACAGACCACATCTAACTCAGATGTATGTTTGGCCCACAGAGCATTGGGCCACCACTGTCTTAAAAGTTGTAAATTAGCAGGCAATACTTAAAACTCAGGAAATTTCATATAAAGATCTAGATTTCTAACTTCTGCTGAAAACTTGGAAGACTGGATGTGGTCGATTGATTGCAAAAATGGCCTCAATTCTTCACCCCTCCCTTTGTCCACACACTTTGCAATGTCACTTTACAGTTCTTCCCATAAAGGGTTGGAGTCTATGTCCCCACCTTTTTCCTCTGGATCAGCCTTGTGACTTGCCTTGGCCAATAGAATATGACAAAAATGACAGTGTGCTAGTCCTGAGCCTGGACCTAAGAGGCCTTGGACAGGTCTACTCTCTCTTTCTTGGAAACCTGCCAAGATCCCATGTGAACAAGCTTGGTCTAGCCTATGGGAAAGTGAGACATCATATAGAACAAAGACAAGTTATTTCACTTGCAGGATTGACAGAGTCATGTCTTAGACCTTCCCTGCAGCCACGCTTTCTTTATCTATGAACTTTAACAAGAATGGTCGTTTTAAATTGTTTGTGTTGTCCTAATTGAGAGGCCTCGACTCTCACTAGTAACATTTCATTGTCATTCTTGGGCTGTTGTTTTTCTCATCACTGAGTTAACGGTAAACCAAAACAAAAGTTCTTATAACCATGACTATTAATAGAGATTGAGAGAGGTATATACTCTAAGCAAAACGAGAGAGTGGAGGGGGAAATGTCATCTTACATCCACTCCCTATATGTACCTCAGTTTAAGCTCTTGATTTAAACCCTCTCATCTTCTGTTTTTTCTGTAAAATGGGGTTAAATACACTTGCCTTGGAGGATTCTTTAAGAATTGAGTTAGCTTTAACAAAACAGATAGTGGTTTGGTGCATAAATTCTGGAACTAGACTGACAGGGTTTAAATCCCAGATTTCCCACTTATTAACTAAATCCATGCATAGTGCCTAGACAGATGCAAACTGTTCCTAATAGATGTTCAATAAAGTTACTTTAGTCCATACCCCCTGTAAGAATTATTTCTAATCTTTACATTGTTCTAGTAAATGATTTACAATCAAAGCTAATTTTAAAGCAGATTATTATTTTAGAAATATCCTAAGAATAGGGACCAAAACAATGTCAATATGTTGAGTATTAAATAACTTTGATAAGAATTATAAAATATTTATACCTTCTGATCAAGGTACAAACACCTGAAGATAGCCCAGAAAAATAACATAAATGCAAAAACACTTATTTACGGCATCTACTTATGCAATGGAATATTTAGCCGTAAAATAAATATTACTGTGGAAAAACATGAAAATTTGTTCAGAAAATAATGTTAAATGAAAAAAATATATATGCAAAAGAGTATATACATATTAATTGCAATTCTACAAAAATACAACTACACATTGAAAATGATCGGAAGAGAATATTGAATAATATGAATAGTTGTCATTCCAAGTTTGTAAGATTTTAATAAAATTATCAACAAGTATACTATAATTTTAAAGTTTGGAAAATGCAGATCATTATGCTATGCTATCATAAAAAGTGTAAGTATTCGTAGGCCATTACTCAGAGAGAATAACAATATATTTTTATTGGTATTTATCAATAAATTTAATTGAGCATTGATACGTTTTATTGGTAAACATAAGAACAAGCTATTACATAAGCAAAATTTTTTATTCTCTTAAAACCTGCAATCTGAATGTTTACACTAGGACTCTTTCCCTCACTCCCACTCCCAAACCCACATTCACTCCTCCTTGTTTTTAAAAATGAAACAGAACAAAACAAAATTCCAATACTTCTAGTTGTTGATCAGACTATATCAGGGGAAATAAAGGTTTCATCCTCACCAGTGACAGCATGTTGTGTTCAGCCCACCAGGTAAGCAGCATAATCCCATTTCTCTGGGTTCCATGTTGTCTGATGGAACATTCGCACACAGGGCGTCACAGTCACACTCAGCTTTCGGCATGTCCCCCTCTGGTTGCATGTGGAAAAGAAGATCTCCCTCCTCCTGGATACTACTGCTGAGTAGAAGCCACTCCAACATTCTTCCAAAGAAGGATTTGGGTAATTTGTGGTTTATTTTAACAGTGGAGGAAGGGAGGTACTGACTAAAGACCGCTTCATTGATCAGTTGGCGGAACTCAGTTCTCTTCCTGAATCTTGCCAGTTGAGTATGGACTCTGGTTTTCTTGTCTGTAAAATGGCTGATTCTTTTTGCCCTTTCCTAATTCACAGGTGATGATGGTGGCGAGAGCAGCTAATGAGAACCTACTATGTGCCAGACCCTGTGTTAAGCTCTTAACTCTCATTATCTCATTTCATCCCCACAAAAACCCATGAGACAGGTATTTGTATTATCCCCAGTTTTATATTTGAGAAAACAGAAATTTGGAGAAGCTACACAATTTGCCTTTGGTCGCACAGCTAACAAAGGGCCATAAAAGAACTTAAACTCAGATCCATCTGATGCTAAAACCTGGCTTTTAACCTTGATGTAAATTTATAAAACATCATAGGAAAGCATGTTAAATATCCAAAGAGTCTGGAATAGACATATTAGAAGATTAATGAAAGGATATTTCATGTTATTATTCTTGGTATGTAGTATAGGTTCCAAAACAAACTTCATTTCCCAAACATTCTTCTCTACTTGGGAAGAAAAACAAACAAACAAAGTTGTGTTTTCTTTTTAAATTGCTCTCAAACCATGGAACTTGCAGTCATGTGATACCAGCTCAGAGCACCAGAAGGGACTTTCAAGGTTATAGAGACCAGTCACCTCCTTTCATAATTGAAGACACTGCAGCTGGGAGAGCCGAGGGTCATGGCCACACAGAGCTCCAGTCCAAGCTTGATTTTGCCAGGCCTCGTTTAACTCCCTCCTGGCCCCTTCCTCAGAGCTTTAATCTCTGTTCAGATGATTCTCGGAAGCATTGAAAAATTCACTTGTCCTCTCCCCGTCTCTGTCTCCCTCCCTTCCCCACCCCCCATCAACCACATCCTTGGGCCCTCAGTCATCGTCAAGCTGTCCGTACTTGTTGGGTTGCCTGTTTTCATAGTGCTCCACACGCAGGTGCAGGAAGGGCTGCAGGTGTGAGCTTTGATTAGGTGGTGAGAAACTCCCCCAGACCTCAGCTATTCTCAGGTAACCACGTTCTAGGCAGTCTCATCACTCTGCCGCAGACAGTGGGTCCCTGACTCCACCACAAATTTGAAGGCACCTGCATCCAAGATGTCTGCAGAACTGCATCTCCAACCTTTGCACAGATTCACGCCGTAGCAAAGGAATGAAATATAACTTTACAAAATACAGAGATCTGTAGAAATACAGATGACGAAGGCCCATTCTTTAACGTTTCAGTTAGACCCAGTCGAAAAATTCTCTACAGAACATACACCAATCAATCTTTTGCCAACAACTTTTGGATGAAACTGCTCTTGACAAGGTCACTACTGTGTTAATAAATCCAATGGCCAATTCTCACTTCTCTTCCACTTGAACCTCAGTAGCATTTGACACAGTTGAAGACAGTGTAAGTGCCCAGATAATAATGTCACTTGGCTGAGAGGTTCATGCATGCCTCAGTGACCAAGTTTTGTTAGTTAACACCAAAGTGGACCAGCATTCTTTGTAGTTGTTGAACATATGTTTGTGCTGAAGAGAACTGTGGACATGTCCCTCTATTTTATTGTCTTTAGGAAGTACCACATTTGTCAAGTCATATAAATCTCTTAATAGAAATCTGTTAAGCCTAAGAGGATGTAATATTACAACTACTACCCATACCCCTGCCACTTGGCATCAGTCCGCTATGCATCAGGAATTGCATAGTCTAGTGGTTAAGGTCACAGACTTACTGGCACCTTCTGGAGCCTCACCACTTGGGTTCAAATTCTGGCTCTAAGGCCAACCAGCTTAGGGAACAAGAGAAATGTAAAACACGTAAGGCTACCACGAGCAGTTGCCTAAGTTGTTCACTGCAAAAAAGTACTCCACCAACAAGTGAGTGGTGGCTACAATTATACCCATAGTCCTCTCACCAAGCCCTGTGTCCAGTGCAAGTTTATGTCCGCCTGAAGGAGGGGGCACTGCTTGCAGAAGTGTGTGCCCATGAGACTTCAGACGAAGTGACTTTTTCTAATTTACACAAAGGTACCAAATGGACTAGCAGCAACTCTGAAATTGGGGCCTCTCTCATCAATATAATTTTGTTGTGGGATCAGTTACATTTAGAACTTCAATGCCCAGAACACCACCTGGCACACAGCACTCAACAATAATTGTTGAATGAATTAAACAATCTGAGAATTATCTTCATGAAAAAGTTGTAAAAATAATGAACAATAGATCACCGTAGGAACCTCAAAAAATAGTCAAAACTATGTTCATAATAATACTAAGGACTTACTTGTCTGTTTCGCTCATTCTCTGCAAGAGTTCAGAGTTCATTGATATGGTTCCGGATTCCACATTGCAACTAACTTTTAAGAAACTATAACAGCAATTTTTGGAGTACTTTCAAAGAAAAATATCCACAATGATCTGAAAAGTCTATGAAAATACTTCTTTTTGTTCATGTGAAGCTGAATTTTCTTCATATATTGCATCCAAAACCACACATGGAAAATTGCACCAGACTGAATGCAAAGACAGATATGCAATCCAACTATCATCTATTAAGTTAGACATTAAAGCAATTTGCAAAAATATAAAACAATGGTACTCTTCTCATTAAAACTGTTGTTTAGGAAAACATTTTTTATTTAAGAATGTGTCATTCACAGATGTAGAGAACAAACGTATGGACACCAAGGGGGGAAAGTGGTGGGGTGGTGGTGGTGGGATGAATTGGGAGGTTGGGATAGACATGTATACACTAATATGTATAAAATAGATAACTAATAAGAACCTGCTGTACAAAAAATAAATAAAATAAAATTCAATAAACACACAAACAAAAAAGAATGTGTCATTTATGTTAACATTTAATGGATCTATTATTGTTACTTTGAATGAATTAATATATAAATATTTTGTCATTTATCCATTGTAATTTTAGTTTGGTTAACATTAATAACTGCAATGCACATCAACAAAAACTCTTTAGATTTTTCAGTGATTTTTAAGAGTGTAAAGTGGCCCCAAGACAAAAAAGTTTGAGATATAAAGCAAACTAGGTTATCAAAAACATCTAGGGAACTTTGTAGAAATACATATTCTGGTGACCATCCCTCTAGATCCTGATGCAGTAGAGCTGGGATAGAGCTCTGAGAATTTGTATTTTATAAAACTCTTCCAGGGCTTCCCTGGTGGCGCAGTGGTTGGGAGTCTGCCTGCTAATGCAGGGGACACGTGTTCAAGCCCTGGTCTGGGAGGATCCCGCATGCCTCGGAGCGACTGGGCCTGTGAGCCACAACTACTGAGCCTGCGCGTCTGGAGCCTGTGCTCTGCGACGAGAGAGGCCGCAATAGTGAGCGGCCCGCGCACCGTGATGAAGAGTGGCCCCCACTCGCCGCAACTAGAGAAAGCCCTCGCACAGAAACGAAGACCCAACACAACAAAAATAAATAAATTAATTAATAAGCTCTACCTTAAAAAAAAAAAAAAAAAACTCTTCCAGTAATTCTGATTATCGGTCCCTGGTAGAAACAATAAATATAATAGAAGTTCGGGGAAATACAGGCCAGAGGGGGCATGCACTATAATTGTCAGAGAAAACTTCAGTTATCCAATAAATATTTAAGTATCCAAGCACATACTAACTTCCAGGCAATATTGGGAACATTGGCCAAACACAACCCCTATCCGGAAGAAACTCACTGACCAGTGGGAGAGATGAAGAGAGCAGGCAAGAGTTACTGCACACAGTCATGGGGTCTGTGATGGGGAAAACGGGGTGCTGTGGGAACACAGAAGCAGGGCATACCACTTCAGAGAGCTGGCCTTAAATGATGGAAGGTTCTAGAAAACTGAGGGGAAAGGGGTGACAAAGACCTAGATTAAGGGTAATGACTTGGAGGTCGATGGTCACAATGTCCATGTCGTGAGCAGTACATTGACCATCCCGGCTGGCATGGAGGGCTGGCTAAAGAACAGAGCACGATAAGGTCAGGGAGGTTGAGTGGGCCAGACGATGGAGGAGTTTAACACCAATGAGCTGCTTGGAGTTTGGTGAAGATATGATGAAAGATACGCTTTAGGATTATAACTCTGGTGACATGTGGAGCCTGAGGGGCTGAAGAATGGGAGGCCTGCTAGCTGGCAATTAGAATAATGTGATTCTGGGGGCCATCCAGGACAGGCAGGAGAATAAGCAGCAGTGTTCATGCCCGTGGTCTGAAAGAAATTAGATAAGCTGCTGAAAATCAGACAGTGGGATAAAATAAATTTAATAAAGCCTCCCTGAACTTTCTATGCCCCTTTTGTTTAGATTCTGTGAGTCATTTTATAGCAGCAGCTCTTGAAATTTTAGGCTCATGGACTCCTTTGACAATCTGATGAAAGCTTTAAACATTCTCTCCACGGGGGAAGAAAATAAATTAAAGCAAAAAACTATGTGTTACTAGGCAGGATTTTCTCCACTCTCATGTTCCTTTACCCTCTTAGCTTTTTCATCTCCTTCTTTCTAAAAGAGGTGTCATTTGATAAGAGGAAAAAAATTAAAAAATAAAAAAAGATTCAGCAGAATAAGGCACCAGAGTTTTCCTGTACGTGGTAGTGAGTATTAGTAGCAGAAATGTTGGGGGTAGAGATTTCACTCTGAAGTCCAGGAAACCCCTTCCTAGGGAGCCCAAAAGAAGCAATATGGCGGGGAAACAGGGACAGAGTCCAAGTTTGGTGGAAAAGGAGGGGGAGAACTAGATTACATAGGGTTTGACTGATGCTTCGTGGAGAAAGTATAGAGCTATACTCTATGAGTAGAGGGACTTCCCAGTAGTAAGGCTTTCTTTCCGGAAATGGACTGTAGCTTTATACCCACCAGACATGGTAGTCATAAACAAGAGCAGGTGTTACCTCTTTGCTTCTTATCTCAGTTTCTTGTGAGCCCTCATCTGCCACTGCATTTGGGAACTGTCTTCCCCCAGTCAGGGCTGCTGGTCACAGTTGCTCAGGCTGTTCACTGAACAAAACTCTAGGCAGAGGGGACAGTGGAGACTGAAAGCCAGCCTGTGCTGGGCTTGCCAATCTCTGCTGGCTGGTGCGGGGTCAGGTGCACCCAGAGAAGGCAGCATTTCTAATCCTCACAAAGGTGCCCTGCCAGCTGGCATCGCTGTACCACCCGCAAACACTCTTTCTCTTCTCCTGCGTCCTCCTCTTCCCTTTACCCCTGGGGGCCGTGGCAGAGAATGGTCAGTTTGTAAGTCTCCACAATATAAAGTGGTCTGGGGACATTGGCCAGACTCCCATCTCCCTTCCTCTCCCTCCCTTGACTCCTCCTCTGTCTCCCCCTCCTGCCTCTTCCAGAGCCTCTTACACAGACGTCATTCTCTCAGAAAAAGCAGATTGAGGTTAAAAGAGGAAAATTATTCACTACATGACACATGTGCTTCTTCTATCAAGAGCAGAACGGACGAAAGAGAACCAGCAGAATTCAGCAGCCTCCCTCCTCCCCTCAACCCCAGCCTCAAGCTAAGAGAAAAGCTGTGAAAAAGGGCAGCCCATAAACAGTGCCTGAGTAACAGCCACAGGACTGAAACCACAGGAGACCACTGCCTTCTCCCACAGATGTGGGGTGAGTCTGCTTGGCTGGCTTCCAGATCACACACCTGCTGTAAGTCTTTCAGCCAGAATTGGCCCCAAGGCGACTCGAGCTTAATCCCCTCCCCTTTACCTTAGAGGGAACTTTCAAAGTGTGGGAAATGTGAGTGTTACCCCATATGCAAGCCTGGCTGACTTACCCACTTCAGGCTGTCCCCTCCTCCCCCTGAGGAACTGGGCTTCTGCTGCTCTAGGCAGTTCCTTTCCTGAGCCCCTTGGTGGGTCTGTTCCCTCTAGGCATCGCATAGAGCAAGCTAAGGTCCAGAGCTTGATTTGGAGCAGAGGAGGAACCTGGTACCACAGGGCTTTTGATTCCAAGGAGACTGGGAATCCACAGTCATCATCATAACAAATGGTGAACACTTATGGTGCACTCCTTACCTACCAAGCCCTTTCCATCCAATGCCTCACCTAATTCTCACAACCTGAGGTATTAGTCTTTCCATTTCATAGATGAAAAAACTGAGACTCAGAAATATTATAAAGCTCGCTCAAGGTCATGGGTTCCTGCCAACTCCACCAACCCATGAGAATTGTCACCTCCTTCCTTAGATATGATCATGTGTCAAACTCTTGCAGGCTTTCTCCAAGGGAAGAGGCCTCTAGGAGTCCATTTCAAAGATTCACACTTGATAGGGATGGCCAGATAATCAGACTAGAAAAGGAAAGAAAAGACTGTCTGGTTAAAGGTCAACTAGACTGTGTCTGACGGTCAGCTGGGGGTGGGGGGAAGGAAGTGCGAGGGTGACTGGTTTCCTGGAACAAGTCTCAATACCATTGCAATCGATCAGAAAATTGCATAGGTGTTTTATCAGGAGCATTGATTTTCTTCCCAGAAAGAGGTTTTGAATTATATCACACACAGAAAGGGTCTGTCCCAGACCAGGTCTGGGACAATTTTTCTTTCCAAAGCTATTACAGTGAACATCATATTATATTGATATATACCATGACGATTGCAATTTAATTATGTAAAAATAACACATAATCATGGTGTCACTGTAATCCTGAGAAAGTCAGGATTAACCTATATGCCCTGCCTGTAACAGGTGCTTAACAAATGTTTATTCAGAGAATAAATGAGTGAATGAATGAACTTTTCCGGTAAAGAAATGAGTGAACTAGATCATAGCTGCTCGCAGTGTGATCCAAACACCAGGCAGACAGGTCTTGAGACTGTTACTAGACCACAGCAAGATAAGCACAGAAATCAGGAGTTTAGATTAGAAAGTTTTTTAGCAATTGGATAATGTCTATTGAATCTAATAATAAAAATGGGACTTGCATTTTAAGTCTTTTTTTTTTTTTTGGCAGTGTTGGGTCTTCATTGCTGCTCGGGCTTTCTCTAGTTGCGGTGAGCGGGGGCTACTCTTTGTTGCGGTGCACGGGCTTTTCATTGCGGTGGCTTCTCTCATTGTGGAGAGCGGGCTCTAGGTGTGCGGGTTTCAGTAGTTGCAGCACGTGGGCTCCGTAGTTGTGGCTCGCGGGTTCTAGAGCACAGGCTCAGTAGTTGTGGCGCACGGGCTTAGTTGCCCTGTGGCATGTGGGATCTTCCCGGACCAGGGCTTGAACCTGTGTCCCCTGCATTGGCAGGCGGATTCTTAACCACTGCGCCACCAGGGAAGTCCCGTATGTCTTTTTTTTACTTCATTTTTTTTCCTATTAAATCTTTGTCTTTCCTTCTCTGTCCTCCTCCTCCTTCTTCTTCTTCTTGGAATTTATTGTACTTTTAAGCAGTATTTGTCTGCAATGGTTGGAAATAAAGAAAAAGAAAAGGTCTTTTACCACAGTGGTTTAATCAGAAGATCACAGACCCACTGGAAAGGCCAGATGACTTTCTCACATGAAAAGTTCCATTCTGAAAACCTCCTGGAAGAGAAGAGACCCTGAGTCCATCCTACACAAACCTCCAGCCATTCAACTCTAACAACAGACTTACCCAAGGTGACTGTCATTCTTTGGAGGGGAGGGAAATAGAGGCGTCCATTCAAGGGTCCTCGTCAAACAGCTTCTTAGAGCCATGCCATTGCTTGGAGGCTCAGCTGCCCTCATGCCCTCCTCCCTCCCCCACCCCCCAACTTCAGAACGAACCAGGGAGAATCAGAGACATTAGCATCAAAGCAGAGCAAAATCCGAGGCTCTGTGTTGTGGCAGGATGGGGGTTTTCTTCCCCTCTCACCCCTCTTTCCTTCCTCCCCAAGGCCCCCTCCCAGCCCTTCCTGGGAGGGAGTCTGGTAAAATGAAAGAAAGTGACTGTGAGAGCCTAACACCAAATAGTTCTGTCTGACAGTTGTCAATAGTAACCAAAGAAAGGTGTGTTTGTTTTATAGCTGTTTCACTCTGAAGGGCTTAAGCCTCCACTGGGACCTTCTACATGGAGCCCAAGGCTGCGGGAAGGGCTGAGAAGGTAGAAGAAGATGGGTTTTGGTGGGGGGGGGGTCTGTGGGGGGAAGATGGTCGGAGAAGACCAGAGAAAGAGCAGCTGGATGGATGATCGTCAAACTCTGTGATGAACTTACAGGCGACTTGATAGTAAAGTCAAGAACTCTCTGGACTTCACATCTGTCATACTAAGACTTTTCTTTCTAGGACTGGATGTTCCTACAGGCCCTCCAGTTTTGTAACCGAGGAGCTGGAGTGTGGAACCAAATAGGTGGAACCATTCTTGGAAGTGTGGTGTCAGGAGCACAGGCTTGGGCCAGATTGCCTGGACTGAATCTTGACTCTGACACATGCTAGGTGACTGACTTTGGGTAAGTTTCCTCATCTGTAAAATGGGGATGATAATATTAACTTCATCTTGAGTGCTTACAAGAAAATAAATTAACATACATAAAGCACATAGTGCCAGATATATCTGTGGTTTTTACTACAGCTTTAAGCAAGGCCACACACACACACACACACACACACAAATTTCCCATACACAGTTCAATACATGCCCATAGATGCAATTAACAAACATATGGTTACAGGTTCCTTGGAAAAATCTGGAATAGTTACCATGCTGCCTTTACATACAACAGCATAAGAGTATGTATATTCATTAACATGCCAACATAGAAAGCTGTTCACAATATAGTAAATTTTAAAAAGTAGATTGGAAATCAGATTTTACTATATGATCCTATTTTTTCAAAAATACATGCATAAGTGTATAAGAAAAATTCTGTAGGGGTAAATACAAAAAATGATGTAACAGTGATTTTAATTATTGTCTTTTGCTTTGCTGTTTTTTTCTAATTTTTTAAACAATAAGCAGGGCTTCCCTGGTGGCGCAGTGGTTGAGAGTCCGCCTGCCAATGCAGGGGACGTGGGTTCGTGTCCCGGTCTGAGAAGATCCCATGTGCCGCGGAGCGGCTGGGCCTGTGAGCCATGGCCACTGGGCCTGCACGTCTGGAGCCTGTGCTCCGCAGCGGGAGGGGCCACAGCAGTGAGAGGCCCACGTACCGCAAAAAAAAAAAAAAAAAAAAAAAGCATGCAATATTTGTATAATCTGGGGGGACAGATATAGAAATACATATCTATGTAAAGAATCTCTTTCCTCTATGACTGTTTTAACCTGTCACAACCAGGCTGGCTTGCAAATTTCCCTTCTGAGTATTTGGGTGGAAGAAGGGAGAGCCTCTCTCAGATTCCCCCTGAGCCCATGAAGGCCCAGCTCTGAGTTGTTCAGGGCTCATAGCTCTGGCTGCTGGCTTGTTAATAACACACAAGGCAGCGCTGCTGGCTGGCTGCTGTGTCCTGTGTCTTCCTGCACTTCTACCGTTACTGGTTTCATGTGTTGGCCTTTCCCTCTGACATTTTCTTTTCTTTTTTTAATCACCTGCCAGTGCCTCTGACGTTTTAAGCAAAGGGTAAACCTTTAAACTTCCATCGTTGAAAGCTGAAACTAGGTAGATAGAGGCTGGGAGGTTTGAGGCCAGAGGGAAGATAGAAGAGCTCCTGGGAGCTGAGACCTAGCTCTCAAGGTCCCAGCTTTGCCTGCAGCCAGCTGTGTGTCCTTGGGCAACTTGGAGAGTCAGTTTCCTCATCTGCAAAGTGATGAGCTTGTGTTAAATCCTCCCTGAGTTTTCTTCCAGCTCCAAAAATGTGGGTCTAATAATATAATAATAGTAATAATATATAATACAATATAATATATTATATAAACATTGATACTATATAGTATAATAATTTAACAAAAATAATAGAGAAATGGAAGAAAATGTTCCAGCCATGTTGATTTATATATTATACTCTCAATGGAAGTATACACACTAACAGAAGGAGAGAAAAAAATTAGTGTGAGTTTGCAGGCAGTATCCAGAGAATTAATGCAAATATGGTTTAGACCTAGATTAACAGATAATTTCCCTCTTTCAGACTTTTCCATTTGTTGATCAGAGACAACCACATAGCAATTTCCAATTTTTTTAAAACACGTTATGATAATAAGAATGATAATATTGACGGCCAGGGCTTAGAAACAGAGACCTCTCTTCTGGTCAGTAACTGTGTGCATGGCCTGGACATGTCACATCACCTTCCTGGGCCTCATCTCTCTCATTTCTTCTTCACAGGGTCGTCTTGAGCCTCAGATGAAAGCTTGCTTAGTGGCATGGAAAAAGGGGAGCTTGGAGCCAAGAGGTCTAAGCACGATCCTGAGTCTGCCAAGTGTCAGTTAAGTGCGCATAGATGAGTCATTTAACCTTCCAGAGCCTTAGCTTCCTTGCCTGTAAAATGGGCCAAATAATAATAACCCACAGCATTGTTGTGACGTCATGGGTGACAACATACACAAAGTACTTGATTGTTTAGAGAGTGCTAAGCAAATACTGGCAATTAGTACCAGAAGGCATGGAAAAGCACTTTGGACACTTCTAAAGTGCTGTATGAATGGATGTGTGTGATGGTGATAATAAGGATTGATTTACTCAAGAAACAGAGGTCAGGGCTTCCCTGGTGGCGCAGTGGTTGAGAGTCCACCTGCCGATGCAGGGGACACGGGTTCGTGCCCCGGTCCGGGAAGATCCCACGTGCCATGGAGTGGCTGGGTCCGTGAGCCATGGCCGCTGAGCCTGTGCATCTGGAGCCTGTGCTCTGCAACGGGAGAGGCCACAGCAGTGAGAGGCCCGTGTACCACAAAAAAAATAAAATAAAAATAAAATAAAAAAGAAATAGAGGTCAGCATCTACTATGGGCATGGCACCATTTCAGATGCTGGAGCAACCAAAGATAGGTGACAGGGGTACCTAGCTGCAGAGGGAAATGATGAAAAGGAGGAGAAAAGAGGGAAAGAGAGATGTATTTGAGAAGTACATACATGCAGTGATTTATTGGGGGCTTTCCGAAAACTTAATAAAAAACATTGTCAATCAAAATCCTCAGTAAATCTTTAGTTCCCTGAGATGACAGCTTTACCACCCAACAACTGCTCTTTGGTTAATTCCAGTGACTCACTCGTAAATCGCACCCCTCCTGTTTCCATCAGGGTGAAACTTCCACAGAGCAAAGACAGATTAGGGCAACTTACTATGTTCTATTTAAACAACACAGCCATAAAGAGCAAGCACTGCAACTGCATCAGTAGATGGGCTCTAGCATGCTGTAACCTTGCTGTTTCTCACGCCTGTGCTACCACGTCCACACACATATTCTTGGAATTGCTCCACAAGTCCCAGCAGGCAAGTTTTGGCTCCACTTTGAGTCCTATCTAGACCCTGAGTTCTAGTCATTTCCTTCCTTGTTTTCAGAATCTGTTGGAAACCACTTGCCTGTGTAAACCCCAGCTTCTGTAAATCATGTCACTTTTCTGTGCCAGTCTCTTCTAATCCATCCTTTGGAACAGCCCTAACCCAACAGTCAGGTGGGTTGGAATCCCCCAAGTCAGTCACTTCTGGAGGGGAATGGGTATTGAACACTGATTGTTGTGAAAAGCTGTGTGTCCCTTTTTTGAGGCCAGCAGAGAAAAAGTTAAGCCTGCTTTCTTTTTCAGAGGGGTGGTTTATTTTTATTTATTTATTTTTTTGCTGTACGTGGGCTTCTCACTGTTGTGGCCTCTCCTGTTGCGGAGCACAGGCTCCGGGCGCAGGCTCAGCGGCCATGGCTCACGGGCCCAGCCGCTCCGCGGCATGTGGGAACTTCCCAGACCGGGGCACGAACCCGTGTCCCCTGCATCGGCAGGTGGACTCCCAACCACTGAGCCACCAGGGAAGCCCGGGGTGGTTTATTTTTAAAGGATGCAGTCTGTCTACATCAGCCAGGCTTCTCCTCAATTAAGAGGATAAACTACCAAGTGTCCTCCCTCCCTTTTCCTAATTTATTTCCTTATAGTACTGATCACTCATCCATATTTATCAGATTTGTTTACATAATTATTATCTGCCCATACACAGCTATCCCTACCTAACTAGATCCTAAACTCCGCAAAAGCAGCAGCTTTGGCTATTTGCAGTCTTGTTGCTAAGAAGGTCACGGTCCAATGGGGGAATGGAAACATGAACACATAATTATGAAACAATATTGTAAATCCAGCGATGGAGAGATGCTCGGATCGATGTCTCTTTTAGTGACGTCCTCTACTTTCTTTGAATCACCCCCTGAGAGAACGCAAGAAGCCTAGTATCACCCCCTGAAAGAACAAAAGGAGCCTAGTAAATGCTGAATGAATAAATAAGATAAAGGATTCTCTGTTGATCCCTTCTGTAAGGCACTGAAAGGCACCTGCTTTGTGCTAAGAAAAAATACTGCAAATTATAGAGTACAGGAAACCTGGATTGAAAAGTGAGCTTATAAAAAGTGAACAAGTAAAACCAAACCTCTCTGCTCTCATGAAGCTTAGAGAAAGAACACCCAAAATGTGGTAGGGAGAGTGAGGTGGGCTGAGTCTGCCACCAGCTCATAGAGCTTTGGGAAGGTCATTTAACTGTCCCCAGATCTTAATGTCTTCATCCACTGAAGATCAGGATCCTCCCAGCTCTGAGGGAGGATGACAATTGAATGATAGAGATGCCATTTATTGAAAACTTGCTATGTGCCAGACATAGTGCAGACTTTACCTGTATTCATTCTTTTCTTTAATCCTCACCACCCTGTGATGTTATTTTCTCCATTTTACAGATGAGGAAATTGATGTACAGAGAGGCTAGTTAACTTGAACAAGGCTGCAAATCTACTGAGGGGCAGAGCTGAAATTCTGGAAATTTGACTGTACAACCTGAACTTTAAAAAAAAAGTTGTTGTTGTTTTTTTTTGCCACACCGTGCGGCATGTGGGATCTTAGCTCCCTGACCAGGGATCGAACCTGGGTCCTTGACAGTGAGAGCACGGAGTCCTAACCGCGGACCACCAGGGAAGTCCTTAAAAACCTTGTAAAATTATGAATTATATCAGGCACACAAAAGAGTGTATAAAACACATAGGAATATTTTTGAAGAATAAATAACAGAAAAAATTAAATGATCATTCTTGTACCCACTTCCCAAACTTAAGAAATAGAACAATACCTGTGACATCCCTGGGTGACCCTGCTCAGTTGTATTCCCTTATCTCCCTAGGAGAGGTAACCACTTAATTAAATGCTGTGTTAATCATTCCCATGCTTTAAAATGTTTTTGACCCTAAGTATTGTATTGTTAAGCTTTGCTTGCATTTGAACTTCACTTAAATGCAATCATAATACATATATTATTTGACTACTTGCTTTTTTCTCAATATTGTCTACATTAATTTATATTGATACATACAGCTACAGTTCATTCATTTTCATTGTTGCATAGTATTCTATGTGAGAATATACCAAAATTTATTTAGCCATTCTCTCTTGATTACATTGTGTTGTTTGTAGTTTTTGCTATTATCTACAATGCTACTAAGAACGTTTACATACAGGTCTCCCGGGAAGTCTATGTAAGTATATCTCTAGGGCATGAAATGTCTAGGTCAAGGGTATAGGATATTCAATACTACTAAGTAATGCCAAAATGTTATATCAACTTATACGCCCACAAGAAGCATATAAGGTTTCCTATTGTTTCATACCCTTGCCAGTGCCTCATAGTCATACTTTTTAATTCTCCACCAATATGGTAGTAGGAAAATGATATCTCATTGTGGATTTTGTTTGCATTTCCCTGCTACTGGTGAGATTGAGCACCTTTTCTATTGTTTATTGGTTATGCATATTTCTTTTTCTGAGAAATGTGCATTTTTAAAATTGGGCTGTTTTTCTTGATGATTCATACTAGTTCTTTATATATTATAGATAAAAGCTTCTTAATATAAATATGTCATTAGAAACCCCACAATTCTTGAACTTTGCCCTCCCAGAACTATTCTTTTGCATATTCAGATTAGAATTAATCAGCACACTCCTTTCTATTCCAAGCAAATAGAAGTAGAGAGTGATATTTCCTGGCTTTTGAGGCTCAGGACGGGAGAGTTAGCCAGGCTGCCAAACCCATATCCTTCAGAAGAGTTATGTGTACTCACTTACTACCAGGACATATAGATGACTTTTAATATTTGGTGAGTATATCAGTCAAAATTCCATAGGAAACCAAATTTATTCCAGATGGTTCAGATGAAGAGATCTGAATGAAGGCACTACTTGTAGAGGTCTGGGTTAACACAGGAGGGATGTTGCTGCATCCCAAGACTAGCACCAGCAGGAAGCCATTACTTCCTACAGGACGGAGAGGCAGACAGAGGAAATACCATCCTGGGGCGCCATGAAAGCTCGTGATGTGGAGGAGAAGCTGCTCAGCAGGTGGGAGGGATTCACAGCTATGGACAGATAAGCATCACCCAAGCAGGAAAGAAGTAGGAAAAAACACCCAACTATTCTCTCCTCCTACCCTCTGACTTCCAACCAGAGTCTCCCACCAGCTGCATCCAAGTAGAAGCCAGCCAGGAAGAGTTCCTGGGTGATACAGCCCACAGGGTTAGCCTCCCAGCCACAGGGGAGGGCAGCCAAGGGTGGAAAATGGAAATGGGGAGTGGGAACAGCCAGCAGAGACCACCATGGCAGTGGGATAGGAACCACCTGAGACTTTTTCATAGGAAAAGTGACAAAAGGAAGTGCATGAAGGAAGGCTGCCGAGCCCTAATCATTAGCGTGTAACAGGGATCATTCTCACCATCTTAGCTAAGTTAGCGAGTGTAATGAACATTAAATATAATTCACCGTATAATTTTTAGCTGGTCAAGTTTAATTAAACCAAAATTACATAGTACAACTGGGATGTTTTGAAAAGTAACTGTACAAGGGCAATATCTCCATATATCAGTCTGGGCCTCAGTTGCTTATCAACAGAAAGAGAACAATATCTACCTTATGAGCATGTTCTGAGGATTCAATGACATGGTGTATGTAAAGTGCCTAGCACAAAGCTGGAGCCAGTAGGAATCAAATGTAGTTTGTTTCCACTATCATTACGTGTAATTTTACTCATCTTGCTCTATCTAGCACTGCTACAAATGGCACCTGCTTCTGTGTAGGTTTCCCATTGTGTGGCCCACTATCAACAAGTTCTAGAATATTCTGATCTGATCTAGAACGTTCAGCCTATGTATCTGCATAGAGGTCCACCAAAACCGTAACGACACATCCATTTGAACAATAGTTCACAGATACAAAGCTATTATTGTATGAATACTATTGCACGAATTCTTAGAGGAATCCAGGACTTACTGTTTTAAGTTAAGGAAATTGAGGCTGAAAGACACATGACCCAGACTTTGTGACTCCCAAATATGTCTGCCTCTTACTCCCCCATTATTGCTGTCTATCTACCATTAAGGATTATGTCCCATGTCAGGATATATTTTAGAATTGACCAAAACATGAACTTTAGGTTGAATCAAGTACTCTTTAGGAACTTTACGTTACAAGTAATTTCTGTGGCTTGTTTTATCTTTTCTGGTGAAAAACTGCTCAGGATCTTGGTTAGTGATTAATGTTTCTTTGCTTTATCAGAAGAGATACAGCCTGAGGGAAAATAGGACCCTACCCTTGAGTTGCTCTGATCTGACTCAACCCATAAGATAGTCTTCTCGGCACTGGGGATGAACACTTGCAGATGCCCTGTCCCCTCCATCGTATCGTAACCCTATAGATATGCCACACTGGAACCCTTTCATCCCATCTCATGATGGGTAAAGTGCCCTTCCTCGGTACCAAATCCTTAAAAGGAAAGAACCGGGCTTTCCTCTCCCCTGTCACTCCCTCATTCAAAGGAGATACCTGAAACCTGAGGCGTGGAAAAGTGAAGTAAGAAAAAGAGAATTTTTTCCAAGGTTTTTAAAGCATCAAATCATGATGTATTTCATTTCTGCCAATTCACATGCAGTCAACCTATAAAATTATACTTAAAAGCCAAGGTTTAAAGCAGACACCTTTGCAAATGTTGGTGCTCTGTGACTTAGGTGGGTCCCTTTCTTATTGCCAGAAACAAAAATAAAAGGGGAAGATAAAGATCAGACTGGGAATATTTTATTAAAAATAAGTTTTAAAATACAGGGACTAGTAGGGTCGGGGCCTGCAAGGTTACATGAGATGAGATGTGGCAAAACCATACAGCTGGGCTGCTCTGGGCGGAAGTGGGGCACAGTGGTCTTGAGCACAGCTTTGGAGTCTGACAGACCCACTCGAGACTCCTGATGCTGCCACTCACCTGCTGCGCCAGGCCTCGGTTTCCCCGTGTAAGGTGGTGCTCACCTCACAGGGTGAGATAACACACGCTCAGGTGCCTAGCACAGGGGTCAGCACATCTGGAGCCCTCCGCAAACTGTCACCGTTGGGATGCCTTCTGCTTTCTTGTCGCTCAGCCTCAATTCATCACACTAGCTTCGGCCGCCCCATTAGTCAGTACAAAGTAAAGCAGAATAGGATGAGCTACCCACTCAAAGCAACCCTTTGACGTAAACAAGAGCATATTTAACGTTGCTATTTGGCATGGTTAGAAATCAGCGTACAATAGTATACAAAAAGGCACTGAAAGTTTTGAAGGGGAAGAAACATAGCCTGAGTCGAGGCAGGAAAAATAGATCAACAGCCATGTAGAACATACACGGCATGGATTCTAACACAATGACCCATTTTTGCTTCTTCCCCACCCCTGTCCCCCACCCCCCAGGGCTGGTGGAGGTCTGCTTCATTCCCATAAGCACTTCGCGGCACATCAGCCCAATTCTTGTCCTTCTCTCCAATTCAGTTCAACACAACTTTGTTTCGCTATGCTTCTTTCCCTGAGCTGGGCCCTGGGAACACCGAGATGAACAGGAGATGGCCCAGCCTTCAAGAATGATCATCTAGTAGGGGAGACAGATGCCAGCGGGCCACTGTTTCTGCCAGGTCCCATTGCTGGGGAGGGTTTACACGTGGATTCCTGTTCTCAGGTGTGAGGGTTCCCAGAGACAGCCTTTAAGCTTGGCTCCAGCCAGCAAGCAGAGGGCTCATCTGTGGCCCAGATGAAGGCAAAGCCATTTGACCACACCCTCTATGACCTTCCCTTCCTCCACCGCTTCCACCGTGGAATCACCACCTCTTCCCTCACTTAGAATCAGTTATCTGGGCCCTTCCCATTTTCGTATCCCAGCCCCTGCCAATCTCCCTTCAACAAGAAAGAAGGAAAAACTTTGGGACAACCAATGTTAGTCATTAGAAATTTATTCCTGCTATCATGTCAAATACCGCCTGAAGGAAAGGCCCTGAAGGAAAATCTGCAGAAGTTATTTAAGACCATTTGCGATTGTTGGAGAAGAGGAGGCGGGTCAACAGGGATATCACAAGGAGATGCGCTCCCATCGCCTCCCCTGCCTGGCCAGCTTTGAAGCCCTCCAACCCTCTGGATGCCCAACATAGACAGCTGGATATAGTAGCTCTCAAGTCAAGGGACACAGGTGACACAGAGCCGAGGATGAGCTGTGGGACTGGAGAGCTGGAGCTGTCTGGGCGAAGGCAGATATGTCAGCCCCAGGGGATTGAGGGAACCTTGGACGCAGAGACTCAGACCCTGGTCCCAGCCCTTTTCCTGAATGTGGATGGGAGAAGAGGAAAAAGAGAAGGCAGTGTGGAGATGAGCACACATTTGATTTTGACATCTATTATAGCTATAAAGAATTGACCACATAAGGAAACTGAAAAATTAGTTTGGTTATGTCAGCATAGGTCTAATCATAGTCATTTATGCCAACTGCCTTACCATTGGTGTGTAATGGCATGTTACACCAAACCAATGATGTACTTCCATAAACGTGGTTCAGAGTAGTTATAGGTTTTGATTAGGTGAGTAAATGAAACACTTGGGTTCCAGCCTTCACGATTTCTTAATTTACATAGTCCTCTGTTCTCAGCTTTCACTGATGGTCAATACCATTGCTTTTAAGCTATTAGACAGAATGGTGGTTGGGGGTTGGAGGGATGTCCCTATTGATTCAGTATTTCCCTTGAGAAATTTTTATTATCTAAGCAATTGCTGTATAGTTTTCCTGTTCCCTGTGCTGGGAATTTGTGATTCTTTTTTCCATTCAGGTGTTTCATATTCATGAACTAGTAAAAGCTATAAATTCCCTTTTTTCCCTTAAATACATACATATACATGTAGACACCATCCCAATTATTCTGATTAGGTCCTAAAATTAATGAATTATGTTGCCATGCCAGCTCAGTTTAGAGCTCAAATAACAAATTTGCTAAATCACAATTATAGAGACTTTGAGCCTGCTCTTTCACAAGACCTACGACCAGCTAGGAACCCCAGCGTCAGAAGAAGCAGGCAAAGTGTAGTGGTCTCTGAAATGAAAGTAAGACTTCCTCGCGTCTGTTCCAAGTTCTGCTGCTATCACTGCGAGCAGTCTGATTCTCTACCTGAGAGGTTTTCCTTCAATCTGTTTTGGGGAATGACAGAAGAATACTTAGTACACAACTGGAGTTCTTTGGGTGAAAGGCAAAACCATAAGAAATACGCTTTTTAAAAAAAATAATTACAGAGACATATAATGATAGCTGTTTAAAATCATTAGGCAGTATTAAAGTATCTTATGTCATTGAACTGTATTTTATATACAACTCTGAATAACAAGAGGGTGGAAAATTAATTGCAAGGATCAGTTTACAGTAATTTTAAAATTTGATTACCTAATAAAATCTAGCTGGCAAGTGATTTCAACAAAAGTACTACTTCAGACGAAAATACCGACACTACAAACATATGGCAGGGCCTTATAAGGTCATTTCACTCATACATCAATTTGTGTTTGTCAGTAGGTAGGAAAAGACTTCCCAAGTGTGAAAACTAATTATATACCAGTGCTATTTATTTTGTTATTATTTAAATACAATGTGTCTTTAAATATGGAATTCTTTGGAAAACTCACTTTATTATCCAAAATTATGGAGACCACTTTGGTTTTATAATCGAAGGTGGAATATTCATTACAGTTTCCCAAGGGATCTTCTAACTGTAATGGGCAAAGAGTTCTTTGATAGAGTGTATTTCGTAAAAACATCCAGTAGCCAAGTCTCGTCAACAACTGTATCCGAAAGGTTTCCTGCTGCGGCTCATGCTGCTTCAGGCTGCTTAGGACGTGCCCAGAAAGAGCATCGACGCTTGCTGGCTTGCCTGCTCTCCCTGTCCCAGTTAGTCTTTGCGGTAAGTGACTGCTGGGTGGAGTCTTTGGGGTTTAGAGGATCTTGCACTCGTTAACGGAGAAGAACCTCCTTCTGTTGCGTCTCCTGGCCTGGTTGATGGCAGTCCGGACAGCACACTCAAATACCTGCTGTACCCCCCGGTTGCTGAGGGCTGAGCACTCCAGGTAGCCCTTGGCTCTCACCTCCTGGGCCAGTCTCTTTCCTTCTATAGCGTTGACGCAGGAAGCCCTGTGGGGCCCCATCTCCCGCTGGTCAGTCTGAGTGGCCACCACCAGCACGGGGGTGCAGGGCAGGTTGCTCCTGATTTCACCAATCCACTTGTTCTTCAGGTTCAGGAAGGAGTTATGGTTGGCCACGGAGTAGCACATCAGCACCACGTCTGCCTGCTGGTAGGACAGAGGGCGGATACTTCTGAAGGCATCATTGCCAGCTGTGTCCCAGAGACCCAGGCTGATCTGGATGCCATCCATGAAGACGTCTACACCTGTATTTTCATACACTGTGGGCTTGTAGGCCTCTGGGAAGGTCTCTGAGGTGAAGCGCACTAACAGAGAGGTTTTCCCCACAGCAGAGTCTCCCACCAACACACACTTGATGGAACTCAGCATCTTCCCAGCTCGGATTCCTAGTTACAAATTCAGAATTCCGAGGAAAAGAGCCCTCAGTGGGCTGCTGAAGCAAACGCCATTCAACGACGAGGAATGGAAACCAGATGGATTTGTGTTCTTAGGACCTCTGACAGCAATTTGCAGAATGTTACTTCATGCAGTCCATCCAAGGGAGATGCACCATCTACTTTGGAAACCTCCAAAGGCTGGTCTTCAACTGGAAAAAGAAAAAAAAGGGGAGAACTTGAGTCTTTTTTCCCTTTTTTGCTGATGGGGGAGCTTCCTCATTGGCAAACTGATTAATCAGGGGGTCCACCTCAGTGGACAAGGGTCCTCCCCCCTTGTCTAAGCCACTCTTACCCTCGGCGGGGAAAGCTTGGATCTGTTATACCCCGTACCCACGACCCCATCCAGTCAAGAAGCAGAAGCTGACCTGATCTCTAAAATCAGCCCACGGATAAAAACACAAGCAGTTGCTCTGGTGGCAACATGAAAAAGACCACAATAGCAACCTAATGTGTGAATGAGACGTTTTCAGACTGCTCTCTCCTGGCTTCTGCTCCAAGAAGTGGAGACCACAGCTGACAGTGGTCTCTGCCACTTCAGTCTCTAATGGATCCCAGCCACTTTGGGAACTGCAAACTGATGAGCCGCACGTAGCAGAAGCACTTCCTTTCATTTATTGATTCATCAGCCAGTCCTTGGTTTATGTGGGAATTTGTGCTGAGGTCAGAGAGAAGAAATCACCAGAACTCTAAAAATTTGCTGTGATTTTTCCCTTGAGATTTTTCCAAAAATGGGCTATAGATATAATGGAAAGGGCACTGTCCTTGGCATTTTCTGCATCTGAAATCAGACTCCATTACCTATACAACGACATGGCTTTGAGCACTTTGCTTCATCTCCAAGCCTTGGTTTACTCATCTGCAAGATTGTGATAGATTTAGGAACCACTTGTCAGAGATGTTGTGAGGATAAAATTGTTTCTTTCTTTTCTGAACAGCTACCTATGTAATCAGGAACTCTGCTAGGCCCCTGGTTAAACAAAATAACTTGCTTAAAAGCAACCATATTCGGTGCCTGTCACTTAAACCGGGCCACATAAATATGACGGAATCTGAATTTCTTGAAAGGGTCAAATAAATTCTCATTCACTGCAGGTGAAAGAGCTCCAGACAATGAGATCAGCCTTGGAGACGGTGTCCCGTCTGCCAAGGGATGTCATCACAGGGCCATCCCAGCTTTGGATGAAGGAAAGGTCTTTTGGACCAAATTTCAAAGTAAAGGTTATTAATACAATCTGGGCTTATAACCTCCTCCATTGGCAATCTTCCTGACAGATCACATGTAATGTAGGATAGACACATAGGATAGGTCTCCTTCAAAAGGTAATTTTTAAAATCACTCCTCTAAATCCAGACATTCCCCTCCAAGACATTATTATCTTTGTCTACCTACAGTCTCTGTTTAATTAGACATAATAGCCTTGAGTTAATCAAATAAATAATTCACATGATTTTCACAAATTCATTTTTACCACACATAAGCTGGGTGACCTTGGCCAAGTTACTTAACCTCTCTGAGACTCGGTTTCTTCATAAAAATGAAAATAAGAAAAGCACATTCTTGATGGAATTGTTATAACAATTCAGTATGTGGAGAGTCTGGCTTAGCACAGAACCTGGCACATGGGATCTGTGGGCAGGCACCATACTTTTCAACTTCTACTACTATTTATTTAAAATGCCAAATATTGAATGTCCAAGCATCGGGGCTGGGACGTCAAATATTCGCCCAGACTCTATCTGAAGACTCACATCTTCATATGGAAATGATAACACAGCAATAATTTATGCTTGTACTTTTACAAGACATTGTACATTTGAGAATACTCCCTTGATTGTCTTGTGAGAAAGCCCCTTCAGAATGATAGAGCACAAAATGATAATAATAATAACTTATAAAATAAAAAAACAGAGAATTCCCTGGTGGTCCAGAGGTTAGGGCTTGGAGCTTTCACTGCCAGGGCCCAGGTTCAATCCCTGTTCAGGGAACTAAGATCCCATAAGCCATATGGCATGGCCAAAAATAAAAAATAATAAAAATAACAAAAAATAAATTAAAAATGAAAACAATGATAGAGCATAATACAAAACTAAGATGAAATGATGACTTTCATTGACTGATTATTATTATTGCAGATTTTAGGTTATCTGGGCTTCGATTGAATCTGAGGCTTACTTCAAAATGCTGATAAAACCCTGATATTTTTTTAAACAGATGAGCCCATGGCAGTCATCTGCCAGGGATAGCCTGTCAATGATAAAGAATACATCTAAATGTCATCCTTCTTGTAAGAGTTTTGGGCAAAGGACTTATGCAGGCAGCAGCCAATTCATTCATTAAGGAAATTGCTTTTGCCGTGAATCTAAGATGATTAGGAAATCATTGTGCCACTCAGCAACTCCCGCCAGTGCCTTCTCTCAACAACACTTTCGTAGCCTGGCAGGGACACCACAGCAAGAGCAGGCCCTGCTCGGGATGCGGGGCTCCACGTACTGGGGGGGCTGGGGTGGTGGTAGGGGAGTGGGTGCTTCACTTTGTTTCTTTTTCTTCTGGAGAAAGAGAATCAATTCAAAAAATCTTAAGCAACTTAGTAAAGGAAAACTATAGCCACTTCTAAGCTTTATCAGTCCAAATTGTCATTCAGTTTTCTTTCTGTAATAGATATACACTTGTATATATCTTCTAAACATTTTCTCCAATTTAAAAATATATTTCAACATAATCAACATACTTGCCAGGTTTTAGCTAAATAGCTTTCAATGTTTCAACAATTCATAATTGCACAGCTGTTCCCCACTGCTAGCAGTCTTTGAGTTACTTTCAATATTTCACAATAATTAACAAGTGTTATTTTATACATAAAATATATATTCATTTATAGAAGTTACTTTTACGTGGAAAAATTTTCTTGGGGAATACATTTATGAATATGGCATTACTGGATCAATGGGTCATTTTGTGACTTATTTACATTACTGAGCATCTTCTAAGGGCTGTATACATTATTCATTAGTTGTTTTCTTCGTTTTTAAAAAATGGTTGTTTGGGGCTTCCTGTGTGGCAGGCACCGTATCAGGTCCTGAGAGCATAACAGTGAGCAAGCTGGCTTCTGTCCGCATGGAGATCAACATTTCACAACTGCAGAGACTTCAGGGGGTAGGGAGTCCTGTCACAGTCACACTGTGAGGCAATGGCAGAGGCAAAGTTAGACCTAAACAGAGGGTGACCCCAAAGCTGCAGCAGCTCCACGTGTCACCCACACCCCCTAATTCCCATTGCCCTACCCAAGGCACCTCAAGTAAAACCATGCTTCCTAAGCAAACCCAGTTTTGAGACACTTTTTCCGGCCATCCCTTCCAAACAGGTCCCTACTCCGATTCTCCTCCTACAAATAAGGAGTTCTTGATGTTTACAATAAGTGTGTTGTGTCTTGATTCGGAAACTGGTTCCACAAGTGTGTTCAGTTTGTGAAAATTCTTCAAGCTACAGACTTATGATGTGTTCACTTTTCTGTATGAAGATTAAACTTCAGGAAAAAATATTTTTAAAAATAAGGCTACTGCCTTTGCAGGGAACATCTTCTCAAGGAATATTTTATCATAAGTTTTTCATCTTGCAAGAATTCATTTCACTAATTCTCAACGCTACTTCAGTAATTCCCCTTAGTTCATTTCTAATTGCTATAAATAATAATTAAATTTCTCCTCTGAATCACAAAAAGAAATCACTTTTAAATCAGTTTATTTTTATACACAGATCATCTGTATTCCAAGTGGATTTAATTCTGAAAATTTGCTTGCAAGACGCTGGTTTGCAGCTTTTATTACTGTTCTCCAGAGTCAAGGTTCTAAGCAGTATTTACATTCCTAAACCTAAAGCTTATTTAATACCATTATATTTGAATTTAAATGGAATATCACTAAGCCCCGAGGCCCCTTTGAGCCAGGAGCCCTGCCCCCCTGCCCCCAGGCCAAGCAGGGACCCTGGCACCCTTCCCCTCCTCTGTCCCACCCACCCTGCCCTGAATGGTCCCTTCCACTCCCACGAGCACAGTAACTGGATTGTCTCCACAGGTCTAGAGTTCTCAATTTGGTCCAAGTTCAGAGTCAAAAACAAGGCTAGTCAGCCAGGCAACGGCCCAGAGCACCATTTAAGACTCTAGAATCTCAGGTCAAAACTAATAAAGTGGGCTTCCCTGGTGGCGCAGTGGTTGAGAGTCCGCCTGCCGTTGCAGGGGACACGGGTTTGTGCCCCGGTCCGGGAAGATCCCACATGCCGCGGAGCAACTGGGCCCGTGAGCCATGGCCACTGAGCCTGCGCGTCCGGAGCCTGTGCTCAGCAATGGGAGAGGCCACAACAGTGAGAGGCCCGCGTACCGCAAAAAAAACCAACAAACTAATAAAGTGATGGGAAAATGTACCTCTCTCAAAGTTAGTTGGAATTTTCTGAAAAACTGCCTGGTGTTGAGGGTGGAACCCCACGAGGCATACTCAAGGGAAGGTCACTTGGTCTCTGAACTGCTTTCTAAGGGAATTTCTTTTACTGAAGGACTCATATTTTCTCAGTTGGGTATGAACATTTGGGACCCAAACTGAATTGTTCAAGGAAAGAAAGCAAAGAGGCAAATACATGCATATCTAACCATTCTAGAATGTAATGACGCTGTAAACCAAAGTTGTCAACTATGGGTCACCTGTGGGCCAAACCCACCATCTGTTTCTGTATGGCCCACGAATTAAGAATGGTTTTTACAATTTTAATGGTTAAAAAAAATCAAAAGAACAGTATTTCATGACATGTGCATATCATATGAAATTCAAATTTGTGTCCATAAAAACATTTTTTTGGATCATAGTCATGATCTTTCATTTACAAATTTTCCATGGCTTCTTTCTTGCTACAACTCAAAGTTGCAACAGAGACTTTATGGCCCACAAAGCCTAAAATATTTACTATCTGGCCTTTTACAGAAAAAGTTTGACAACCGCTGCTAAATAAGAAGAGGCAATTCAGAGTAAGAAGGAGAGCACAGACCCTGGGATCAGGCAAGCTTGGGTTTGGCCCCAACATCTGCTGCTTACTGTGCGATCTTGGGTGAATTACTTAACGTCTCTGAGTTTTGCACCTTTGTAAATAGAGGCAGTATAGCTCAGTGATTAAGAGCCTGGACTCTGAAACCATGCTGCCTCCAAAGTCACTAAGCCTTAGCTTCTTCAACTGTAAATAGGCAATACTGATAGTATCATACAAGGTTGTTGTATGGGAATAAATGGGTAAGTGAATGTAAAACACATAGAATGGTACCTGGCACAGAGTAAGTACTATAGAAGTATGTTATTTATCTATTTACCTTGAAGTGTTGTAAGATTATTAGAGATAGAGCTGACATGCAGGCCCAAAGTGAGATGACTGTGAGGCCTGGGGGCCTCGGAGAGAGCCACTGGCAAACAGGAAACAAACACTGGAGGAGAGACAGGTCTGTGAGACAAGGGGACAGTGTGCTGCCAAAGAGATTCCAGGAGAACCAAGGGTAATCTGGCTACATTATACAGGATGAGAATGAGTGAGAAGGGAAGAAGGATGGCAGCAAGAATTCTTATTCTTCCACAAACTTTGACATGAAATATTTAGTTACACACATATTCTTGTCTATGTTGTTTATAATGGAAAAAAATTATTAAAGAACAGGTGGTTCTTGGATAAACTAATTAGTTTATTCCTGTAATCAATACGCTTTAAAATAACAGAGTATAAGTATATTAACTGACACAGGAAAAGTGTCCCTATGCTGAATGGGATAAAAGCAGTTTTCAAAATATGTACAGTATGATTCCACAGTTATGAAAACGTCTAGAGCAGTATAAATACCAACATGTTAGGATGAATTGTCTATGGTCCTGAGATTGTAACTGATTCTAATTTTCTTCTCCTTGCTTCTGTGCATTTTAAAATAAAATTAAAATAAAACAAAACACATTTTAAAAGCATGAGTTCTGTGCACAATGTTGAAGCGCTTTGTGTGTGTTCCTTTGTTTTTTAAGTTTGGCTTGAAAAGGCAGAAAAGGCTGATCTGAGGGCCCTTTAAGCTAGAGAATATCTATGAGCCCCCATCATGTCCGAGACAAGAATTTTCTATATCTGTACAGCTGAATTTGTTTAAAATTCCTAGAAGCACTATCTCTGGCTTCTGGTTCTTTTTTAAGGGACAAGCTAAGCTGAGTAATTATGCCTCCTCTCACAAATGTCCTAAGCCCATCTCTCTTTTTCCTCCTCATTAGAGAGTTTTTGAAGTCTTCTCTATATTTTTTTAGATATTCAAAGAAGTTTGAATACGGCCTGGGTGTTTGATGACATTAAGGAACTATTGCTGATTTTGTTAGGTGACAATCACATTGTAGTCATATACTTTTTTTTAATATATTTATTTTTTTAATTTATTTTTGGCTATGTTGGGTCTTTGTTGCTGCGTGTGGGCTTTCTCTAGTTGCGGCGAGCAGAGGCTACTCTTCATTGCGGTATGCAGGCTTCTCATTGCGGTGGCTTCTCTTGTTGCAGAGCATGGGCTCTAGGCGCACGGGCTTCAGTAGTTGTGGCATGTGGGCTACTAGTTGTGGCTTGCGGGCCCTAGAGCGCAGACTCAGTAGTTGCAGCACACGGGCTTAGTTGCTTCGCGGCATGCGGGATCTTCCCAGACCAGGGTTTGAACCCATGTCCCCTGCATTGGCAGGTGGATTTTTAAAATATATATATATTTATTTATTTATGGCCGTGTTGGGTCTTCGTTTCTGTGCGAGGGCTTTCTCTAGTTGTGGCAAGTGGGGGCCACTCTTCATTGCGGTGCGCAGGCCTCTCACTATTGTGGCCTCTCTTGTTGCAGAGCACAGGCTCCAGACGTGCAGGCTCAGTAATTGTGGCTCACGGGTCCAGTTGCTCCGCGGCATGTGGGATCTTCCCAGACCAGGCCTCGAACCTGTGTCCCCTGCATTGGCAGGCAGATTCTCAACCACTGCGCCACTAGGGAAGCCCCGGCAGGTGGATTCTTAACCACTGTGCCACCAGGGAAGTCATATACATTTTTAAAGTCCTTATCAGACAGCTGAAATAAATATGATGTCTGGGATTTATTTT
The DNA here is from genome assembly GCF_949774975.1 of Lagenorhynchus albirostris. Taxonomy (NCBI): domain Eukaryota; kingdom Metazoa; phylum Chordata; class Mammalia; order Artiodactyla; family Delphinidae; genus Lagenorhynchus; species Lagenorhynchus albirostris. The sequence goes on from NC_083098.1 coordinate 84,050,560, forward strand.
AGATTGTTCCAGAAAAGAAAAAAAGAACTAAGGATAATGGATGAAATAAGACTGGGAAAATATTGAGACCTGTTGATGTTGAATGATGGTACATGGGGGTATGTTAGTCTATTCTCACTATTTTTATATATATTCAAATTTTTTCATGATAGAAGTTTTAAAGGGTGGGAACTTTTGTTTTCTATAGCATTTTGTCCAAGCTGTGGTTTCATTCTCATCTTTAGTTTTAGAGAAAATGAAGAAAAGTATCACTAAAAAATAAAAAGTATACTTTGCGCCTCAGTGACTTGTTCAAGTATTTGAAGGAATGTTGATGCATCAGATAAGTGACATAAAGGTAGACAGTGCAAAGGCTTAGAGCCTGCCTCCTGGTGGAAGGGAGACAGAGGAGAAAAAGGTGAGGATTCCCAGCCAAGTCATAAAGAGAAAGCTTGACTTTCAAGTACAAGCTCTACCTGCATCTCAATAAGACATCACCATCTGCCCCTGGGAAGTAAAGGCCATGGATAGAAAGTATTCTAGTCAAAGGATACTCTTGAAGTTACTTTGAGATTATGTGAACTTCCTAACTGGTATAACTATGTTCACTCACTTCCCTTGGCCCTTCTTGCCCCGATTCTGCAGAATTAGCTCTTTGCAAAACAGCAAAAAGTAATAATGAAAATAACTTAAAAAAAAAAAAAAGAAAGAAAAGAAACTCAAGAGTGAAAATGGACTACCCACATAAAACCAGATCACAATCAAAGCAACTCTGAGAATGAGGAAGACCCGTGGCCCTGGGGGTCTTTCTTTTCGTCTGAAAAGGTGAAGAGGTAGAGAAGAGTTTCTACCTTCAGATTTTATGTTTTCCCCTCAGACTTAAAGTAACTCCATCTGATCTTTACTTACTGTGAAAATATGAAATCTACCTGATACCTGGGTAGACCTCCACCAAGCCCATGGTACCTCCCAGCTCTAAAGCACCACCTGTAATGAAGAAAACCATCACATCCCAGGGTTCCCTCATCCCCCCCCCCACCAGAACCACCACCACCACCACCACCACCATCATTCAACACACATACTCAAACCATTAGCGGTGAGCAACATTTCCTCCCTTATTTGCTGATCCAATCAGACTGAAGATGGCCTCCTCACTTTGGCTAACTCTTCCCCTCATTTTGTCTGAGTCATCTCTACATACCTTTTTTTCCTGATTATAAAAGTAGTTAATACATGTTATGGAACATTTCAAAAATACTGAACTATCTAAACGACCTAAAGGAGAAATGGCAGCTGCCACCTAAAACCAAAAGCTGCGAGATATTAGTGTACCTTTTCCTGTTTCGTTTTTTCAGTGTCATATTTTGCCAATACTAATATCGTACTTTATATATGGTTTGGCATCTTGCTTTTTTAATTTAACATTTACATCATAACTATTTCTTATATCATTGAGATCCTTTGAACATAATTTTAATGACTGTCATATTTCATTATATGAACATAGCATTATTTATTGAACCAACTGACTATTATTTAAATTGTTTCTAATTTTTACTATAATAACGCTGAGTGAACATTTAAAAAATAAATTTGTACAAATATACAATTATTTCTTTAGTATAAATAGGTATGAGCACAATTACTGGAAGAAGAAAGATGAAAAACATGGACAAATTGGTACTCCATATGTAGTATATGAGAGTTTTCATTTGCGACTAGTGAAAATTAAAATTCATCTCTTTGTTGACCACTTACATTTTTTCTTTCGTAAGTCACCTAGTTTGCCTACTTTTCTAGTAAGGTGGTCATCATTTCTTAAATATTTTAAAAAATCTTTTTAGAGATTAAGGATATTAATCCTCTCTTGGTTAAATAGATATGTAGCTTTTTTTCTTCATATGGTTTGTGTCCGTGAATTCTGGTAATTCCCCCAAATCCTGGTACTCCCCCATTATTGAGCAACCACTAAATAGAATGTGAAATAGCAGGTCCCCTGATTGTGGAAAGAAACTTAGCATGATTAGATACCTGAAAGGTCATCTAGTTCAACCTACTCATTTTCCCATGAGGAAACCAAGGCCCAGGTTTCCTCATTTTCCCATGAGGAAACCAAGGCCCACCAAGGTGGTTTAGGTAGTGGGGGCTGACTCGAAGCTCAGAAACTGGATCACTGAGTCAGCACTCTTTCCATCTACACAGTATTTTTTCACATATATGTTAGCTACATTTTATTTATTTATTTATTTATTTATTTATTGCGGTACGCGGGCCTCTCACTGCTGTGGCCTCTCCCGTTGCGGAGCACAGGCTCTGGACGCGCAGGCTCAGTGGCCATGGCTCACGGGCCCAGCTGCTCCGCGGCATGTGGGATCCTCCCGGACCGGGGCACGAACCCGTGTCCCCTGTATCAGCAGCCGGACTCTCAACCACTGCGCCGCCAGGGAAGCCCTGTTATCTACATTTTATATCCCATACTTAATTTCCTTAATTTTAAAATGTAAACCCTTATAGATAGCTTAGATATATGTTCCAAACTGGTGGCTTTTTACTCAGAAGATAACTCCCAGTATTAATATAAAACTATTTTTCAAACAGATGTTCTCTTTCTACTTAATTTCCTTTGAGAGATAGATCATCTCTCTTTAGGGGCAATCATTAAGATTTCCAACATTCTCTAGAATTAGGGTAAACCCTTAATTTACAGATTGCTCAAACGGTAAAAGAAGTCAAGGTATTTTGTTCAGGATATTTAGCCCAGAGCACTGCATGGAGTGAGGTGATTTGGTTTCAGCTTCAAAGTATAAAATTGCTGATATTCCATCATTTGCAGAGCCCAGGTTGTGGAGTTGAGGTCTTGGTTAGATTCTCACCTCTATTGGTGACTAGCAGTATAACCTTTGGCAACTCACATAACAAGAACTGTAAAATGTGGATAATAGTGAATAGTTTGAAGGATTTTTAAGGCAATTAAGAAGATTCTATCTCTCATGCCTAGCGGCATGCCTGACCCTTAGTAGATAAGGATAATAATAAACACATTGGTCAGATACTGTTTAAAGTGCTTTATGAAAATTAGCTCATTAATCATTACAACAATACTATGTGCTCGGGACTTCCCTGGTGGCGCAGTGGTTAAGAATCTGCCTGCCAATGCAGGGGACATGGATTCGAGCCCTGGTCTGGGAATATCCCACATGCCGTGGAGCAACTAAGCCTATGCAACACAACTACTGAGCCTGCACTCTAGAGCCCGTGAGCCACAACTACTGAGCCCACGTGCCACAACTACTGAAGCCCTTGTGCCTAGAGCCCGTGCTCCACAACAAGAGAATCCACCGCAATGAGAAGCCCATGCACCACAACGAAGAGTAGCCCCCGCTTGCCGCAACTAGAGAAAGCCTATGCGCGGCAACGAAGACCCAACACAGCCAAAAATAAATAAATAAATAAAATAAAATGATACTATGTGCTCAATACATTGTTGTTATTTTACAGCCAGGGAAACTAAGGCACAGAGAAGTAAAGTAACTTGCCCAAGAGGACAAGCTAGTGAGGAGGGCTTGCCTCCAAACCCATTCACAGTGTTGTCTCTATCTCCCCTCCCACTGTCTCTCATCTGGGGGAAGCTTACCTACCTTTGCAACCTTGATGAAACTAAGCAATCTGCTGCTATCTGATGCTTGTGTGCCCCTAAAATTCATATGGTGATGGTATTAGAAGGTGGGGCCTTTGAGAGGTGATTAGGTCATGAGGGTGGAGCCCTCATCAATGGAATTAGTGCACTTATAAAGGAGCACCAGAGAGCTCCTTTGCCCCTTCCACCATATGAGGACACAGTGAGAAGGCACCATCAATGAATCAGGAAGCAAGCTCTCACTAGACACTGAATCTGCCAGGGCCATCATTTTGGACTCGCCAACCTCCAGAACTGTGAGAAATAAATTTCTATTGTTTTTAAGCCACCTAGTCTGTGGCATTTTGTTATAACAGCTCAAATAGACTAAGACACAATCCTAAAATAAAGGCAGCAGATGAGGAGGGAGAGCTGGAAAGACGTTCTTCAGCTGGTGGGTGTTTTCTTTCTTACTATAGGCCTTATTTCTAACAACACTTGAAAGATCTCTCCCTTAAGCAGACTCTCTCAGACACCATTGGAAGATGTACGGAAGAATGCCATCTTTGTAGAAGGCAATATGACAGAATTCAGTGGCACATTTTGTGTTTTTGATACCCGGAGCTGATCATTTTTTAACCTCCCTCATTTTAATGGTAAAATTAGCTTCAGTAATAATGTGTAAGAGTCAGGAACAGTCATTATTTCCTTGACTCATTCTGTAGCTTTAAAATAAACAAGTAACAATTTACAAGAAAGATAAATTTCAATTTTTAAAGTATTATTCAAGTGCAATAAAATATTTTCTGTACAAACTAAAACTTGCAATTACCGATCAGAAATATCACACTTTGCAATTTGCACTCTGCTTCACTGTTTTAAATTTAAACACAAAACTCCAAAAAGTCACATAGAATAACAGAATTGAAGTAAGTCAAGTTCTGTTTCATAGTCTCTAAAATCATTGTGCTATCATTTTTAATTCTAATGTACTGTTTAGGAATCAGTAAACAGGAATCAGGAATACGTAGTGCCATAAGGTTGGGGAATCCATACACGCCCCTAAGCATTACTCTAACTTTATCACTGCCAGCACATGGTGATAATAAAAAGCAAACACCCATTGATTTTATTATTGTCTTTAAATTCTCAGCAGATGATGTACTCCCTCACTGCCTATACCTGGAGTGGACCCCTTCTACCCCCATGTCCTTGGTATATCCCTGCTAGTAGCTATCAAAATTTTAAATGCATGTACCTTTTAACCCAGGAATTCTAACTCTTTAAACGTATTGTCTTGTTGTACCTATACAAGTAGTCAAGAAATATGTGCAAGAATTTCATTGCAGGACTTCCCTGGTGGCACAGTGGTTAAGAATCCGCCTGCCAATGCAGGTGACATGGGTTCAAACCCTGGTCTGGGAAGATCCCACATGCCACAGAGCAACTAAGCCCGTGAGCCGCAACTGCTAAGCCTGCACTCTGGAGCCCGCGAGCCACAACTTCTGAGCCCCCATGCCACAACTACTGAAGCCCACGTGCCTAGAGTCCGTGCTCCACAAGAGAAGCCACCGCAACGAGAAGCCCCCGCACCATGACGAAGAATAGCCCCCGCTCACTGCAACTAGAGAAAGCCCACGAGCAGCAACAAAGACCCAACGTAGCCAAAGATAAGTAAATAAAAATAAATAAATCTATTTTAAAAATATTTTGAAAAATAGAATTTCATTGCGGCATTATTCACAACAGCCAAAAAAAAAAAAAAAAAGAACTGAGGATAACTAAAAGGTATCAAAAGGCAGTGGTTAAATTAATTCTGTTGTATCCATACAGTGGAATCTCATACAGCATTAAAAAGAATTAGGATAGGGGTGGGAGGGGGGAATAGGTGAAGGGGATTAAGAGATACAAACCTCTAGTTATAAAATAAATGTCACAGGAATGTAATACAACAGCACAAGGACTATGGTCAATAATACTGTAATAACTTTGTATGGGAACAGATGGTTACCAGAATTATTGTGGTGATCATTTCACAGTGCATGCAAATGTCAAATCACTATGTAGTACACCTGAAATTAATGTAATATTGTACATCAACTATATTTTGAATAAAAAAATAGAATTAGGTTAACCTTGTACGTATTGTGAGGAAAGGTACCCATGATATATTAGTAACTGAAAAAGGAAGCAGTTGAATGATTCATTAAAGAATCTCATTTATGTAGAAAAATAAATGTACAAGCCTGGTCTGATGCCCTTGAATGCCCAAAATGGTCAGAATGGCATGGGTTCAGGCATAGGAAAGGTATCTGTGCAATGGTGGACAAAACCAGACTTGCTGTGAATTCTAGCTCATCCAATACGTGTTCCTCTACAGATAAAACTGTACTAAGGGCACAGCAGTTACTCCCTAAATTGTCTAAGGGAGAAGAGGAACAAAGAGGAATAACCTAAGAACACAAGTCTGTACAGCCTTTCTTAGGTTTTTAAAATCCCCTTTTGGGATATCAATGTATATACTTTCTATATTAATTATATTGCAGATATAATACACAGCAGTGGGATTAACTATCTCCCTAGATGCATCAACTGTCTCCCTAGATGCTCAACTTCTCCCAGGAAACTGGGAGAAACAAGTTCGTAATGACCCTGAAACTATCAAGATACTCCAGAGCAAAATTCTTTTCTTTTGCTGTTTAATTCATTGCTTATGCATACATAGTGTTCCATGAACATTAAGTTCCAAATCCATAGATGTCTAAAAGAATGACAGGATGTCTGCCTTTAATTGGCTTTAAACTAGGAATACTTTTAAAGAGACTAATGGGGACAAAAGATAAAGAAACTGTTAATATAGTTTAGACTGGGCTTAGAGGTTTTTAAAAAATTTTTTTCCTACTTTGTTAATAATGTCTCTAACCCTCACTTTTTTGTTGTGGTTGTTTTCTATAGAAGAAATGACTTCTTGAGGAGAGGTAATGCGATGGCCATGCAAAGGTAGCTGGTATGGCTGTACTTCATCATACTAAGGCCCCATATAGCTGGGACCTTAGAGAATAAAATCCTAAACTAGAGAAAAAAGAAGCAACCTTCCGCATACAAATGACCTTACGCTCAGCTTCATCCCAGAAGAAATTAAAATTTAAATGGACAAGTGCCATGATAAAGGTAAGTGCAGAATGCCAAGAGAATGCTGAGGACAGAGTGCTTAAATCTTCAAGGGCGGTGGGAGTGGGAAAGGCAGAAAGGAGAGACATCTGAGATCGGTCTCAGAGGGGAGAGAAAATGTGATTGGTGGACTGCATCCAGACCGAGGAAGCAGCCGGTGCCCAGGTGTGCAGGGGAGAAGGTTCTGTGTATTTGGAGGGTAGAGAGTTGGCTTTTGCGGCTGAAGCACAGGCGGGAGACGAATTGGAAAGGAACAGTGGGGCCAATTTGTGAATGCTAAGTATAAAATAACCTCCTTCCCACCAGCTCTCTCATTACTTTCTCCTCTTCCCCACTCCACCTAGCCATCGCTGCCCTGGGACTATGAAATATCCCCCAAACTCTCCCTGCCTTTCCTCACTCAGTAATCTTTATTTTTGTTCTTTTTTTTTTTTGGAATTATTAAATTTTATTTTATTTTTTATACAGCAGGTTCTTATTAGTTATCTATTTTATACATATTAGTGTATACATGTCAATCCCAATCTCCCAATTCATCACACCACCACCACCTCCCCGCCACTTTCCCCCCTTGGTGTCCATACCTTTGCTCTCTACATCTGTCTCTATTTCTGCCCTGCAAACTGGTTCATCTGTACCATTTTTCTAGATTCCACATATACGTGTTAATATACGATATTTGTTTTTCTCTTTCTGACTTACTTCACTCTGTATGACAGTCTCTAGATCCATCCACATCTCTACAAATGACCCAATTTCGCTCGTTTTTATGGCTGAGTAATATTCCATTGTATATATGTACCACATCTTCTTTATCCATTCGTCTGTCAATGGGCATTTAGGTTGCTTCCATGACCTGGCTATTGTAAACAGTGCTGTAATGAACATGTGGGTGCACGTGTTTTTCTGAATTATGCTTTTCTCTGGGTATATGCCCAGGAGTGGGATTGCTGGGTCGTATGGTAATTCTATTTTTAGTTTTTTAAGGAACCTCCATACTGTTCTCCATAGTGGCTGTATCAATTTACATTCCTACCAGCAGTGCAAGAGGGTTCCCTTTTCTCCACACCCTCTCCAGCATTTGTTGTTTGGAGATTTTATAATGATGCCCATTCTAACTGGTGTGAGGTGATACCTCATTGTAGTTTTGATTTGCGTTCCTCTAATGATTAGTGATGTTGAGCATCCTTTCATGTGCCTCTTAGCCATCTGTATATCTTCTCTGAAGAAATGTCTATTTAGGTCTTCTGCCCATTTTTGGATTGGGTTGTTTGTTTTTTAATGTTGCCTCACTTAGTAATCTTAAGTGTGTCACTCTCATCTCCTAAAGTACAATCTTCTCTGCTCTGACTCTTCCTGGTAAAGTTCTACCTGTCTCAGAGCCCAGCTCAGACACCACCTCCTCCAGGAGGCCTTCCAGAAACTCCTCGTAAGCATTATTTTTCTCCCTTATTTGAGCTCACATGTAATCTTTAAATGTTTTTATGTTTACCTTTTTGAATAGTTAATATAATACACGCCTATGGTAAAATTCAAAGAGTACAAAAGTGAAAAATATGTCGTCCTCCTCTGCCTGCCCTCCAGGGCCCCAGGCCATTTTCCCAGAGGCAACCATTGTATTAAGTTTTTCATGCATTTTCCCAAAGCTATTACATCATGGCACGTATTCACAAACATGTATACGAATGCATATGTGTAATTATCCTAACACACACACTCGCTCTTTTTTTTAGTATACAAACGGCAGCATACTATTCTATACTCCCTGATGCTTTTCTCACTTAATTTTTTCTTTATCACCAGATTTTCAGGCATACATCAAAGGTACGGCAGGTTCGGGTTCCAGACCACCACAATAAAGCAATATCGCAATAAAGTGAGGCACATGAATTTTCTGGTTTCCCAGTGTGTATTAGTTATGTTTACACTAGACTAGACTGTAGTCTATTAAGTGTGCAATAGCATTTTGTCTTAAAAATAATGTACATGACTTAATTTAAAAATGCTTTATGGCTAAAAAATGCTAACCATCATCTGAGCCTTCATCAAGTCATAAACTTTTTGCTGATGGAGGGTCTTGCCTCCATGTTGATGCTGGCCGACTGATCAGGGTGATAGTTGCTGGAGGCTGGGAGGCTGTGGTAGTTTCTTAAAATAAGACAGCAACGAAGTTTACGACATCGATGGGCTCTGCCTTTCATGAACGATTTCTCTGTAGCATGCGATGCTGTTGGATAACATATTACCCACAGTGGAACTTCTTTCAAAATTGTAGTCAGTGCTCTCAACCCCTGCTGCTGCTTTGAGAACAGATATTAACAGAAAAGAGCATGAAGGGGCAGGCAGCTCAACCTTCCTGCCGCAGATGCCCTTTCCCTACTCCCGGGCTTTTCTTCTTGCCTTCCCTAGCTTGTCCTTCCTTCTCCACCCACTAACTTGACCCAGAGGCATGGGTGCTAAAAAGCCTTCAGCCTGGGTGCATGAGCCAGACAAGCACAAGGGGCCCCAGCTGGTGTCGGATTTCAAGACAGTGTTCAGTTGCAACCATCTTAGCTGTACACATAGAAACAGAATTTGTACCTCTTTTGTCGGGAACATGTCCCAGTCCAATTTAGAGTCCACTGGCCTAATTTGTGACAGAAAGAACTTGCGAACACTTTGCACTTCAGAGAGTTTTCAGAGGCTGATTGGAGAAAACACCCAGCCCCTTTACAGACCTCAGCAGCAGAACAACTAGGCAGCCAAGGTGGCAGAGAGGCCCAAAGGGGAATGTCATGTAGACCCCACAAAATCCCTCAGAACTCTAAGGCGTGCTCCTGGCTTTCCTCGAAACAGAAAGCAGCCTTTGGCCACATCACTCATTTGCCTCCCAAATGTCCACACTGAGAAGTTCTCAGGCCTTGTAAAGCATTCCCCATAACATTAAAATGGCCAGGTCCTAACAGGGAGAGGGACTGGATAGCTATTGAATATCTGCTCTCGGCAGGGTAACTTGCGACTCTCTGTAGATTATCCAGAGCTCCTACCTGGAGTTTGATGTTCACCCTTTATGCCAACTCTCACACCTCCACACAGCTATTATCAACATGTATGAAACCAGGAGGCCTAATTGTAAATGTGTTTCTAGCAGCAGGGACTTCCAGAAAACACACTTCTTGTGGAATGGACTTGCCACTTCTGTTCATTTTTGCCCTCATTTGCCTTAACTTTTTAAACACAAGACTACTTGCCAGAAAGGATAACTTTTCAAAGGAGAAAAACATACACATACACCTCTTTTATCATTAAACTCCTTATTATTTTTGAAAAATATTTAGTAATGTGGAAAAAAGGTATATGACAACATTGTTACATGAAAAAAAGCAAGTTCAAAACAGTACGTGAAACATGATCCTGATTTTTTTCAATAAAAATATAGAGAGGAGTAAGAAGCTAAACCCAGGTGCTAGCAATGCTCTGATTGGTGCAGTTATAGATTTTTTGTGTGCTTATCTATGTTTTACAAATTTCCTTCAAAAACATATACTGCTTCGGTAATAAAAGGGAGTTGTAAAAGTAACTCACGACTCCTTGTAAAAGAAAATATAAATGCATCCCGCAGTTTCTTCCTGGATAGAAATAGGATTTGCTATTATCACCAGATACTGTAGTCACTTTCAAGAAAGTATGACACAGGAGACCTGGATCCTGGGTCAGGATTAGTCCCTGACTAACGAAATGACCCTGAACCAGTCCAGGATACCCCTCCCACCACAGGCACCTCATCTGTCAGATGAGCAGGTCTCACTGGGTCTGTAAGTCCCTTTCTTAGTCTGGAACTCCTCATAGCTCTTTCAGATACTACTCATGTAAAAACAAAACAAAAAACACCTTGGAATATTCCAGTGATTTGGACTGTGCCTCTACCACCTTGCTCAACATGCTAGAAAAATTCCTGGGGAAACTCAGACCCTAGGAAAAGAGGTTCCTTGCGTAACAGAGATAGTTGCCACAGTTAGGATTTATGGCAACACCTTTCCTTTTGTCATTGAGTACCAGAAAGTTCAAGGGCATGCTTTAGCCTAAGGCCCACTTCCTCTCTATGGTCTTGTGAATGGGATCAAAATACAGGAAGTCTATTAGCCAAGATTCTTTGGCCATTGATAATGCATGGATGGGCACTGCCAGAGTACGATTCTCAGACTTGCTTGTTTTCTGTGTTTCCATGGATCACCAACCCTCTTTTTTCTGATCAATATCTCTTCATATAAATCCAGCTTCTCAGGAGATGACGCTCAGTCATCTTCATGTACTAGGCCACTCAAGTCTTGCCTTAGTGGTACGAGCCCACCTGAAATTACTTTCAAGAGACAATAGTAAATTACTTTCAATAGACATTTCAGGGCTCCTCAGGGTTCAGGGTTCCAAAAGAAACCCCAGGACATCAGCATTAGCCAACTTCTCATGTCCATAATTCCAAAGTGAACTGAAATGCATCAGAAGATAATCCCCTAAACTCATTCCACCTTCCTGTAACTACCTCTTCACTTGTACATTTTGCTTGTATCTTGTAACACTCACATATCTCATGCAGACATCCATCAGAACACTTCCTTTGGGTTTATCAACCCCAAAGTGCTTACCTTGTAAGATTAAATTTGAAAACCTCCCAGTGAACTGTTCAGTGTTCCATTTCCCATGAAGCTTTACTAGCCTGGCCCATGAGTATGTGTGTGTGTGCGCACGGGTGGGAGTAATCAGGAAGTAGAAGAGTGAGACTCACACTTGCTATTTTGTTTTTTTTTTTGGGCTGCACCATGCACCCTGTGGGATTTTAGTTCCCCAACTAGGGATTGAACCCGGGCTGTTGGCAGTGAGAGTGTGGAGTCCTAACCACTGGACCACCAGGGAATTCCCCACACTTGCTATTTTTCTAAAATAAGGTCCCAGGAAACTTTACGATCACAGAGTCAACTGTCAGTAGGCAAACTATGTCCCCTCCTTTTTGCATCATGGGGCACAGAAAGAGATAGAGGGCTTCCTTTCTCTATCACATGCAAAATCTGTTACCCCATCTCCTCATTTTAATGATATTCTCCTGGCAGAATTCCAGTGTCTTCTCGACTATGAGTCATCACCGCTACTTGTGCATAGAATTGAATGTTCAGGGTTCCTCATTTTGAAGCAGGACAGCAGTTCAGAAGCATCTGATAAGATCCCCACAGCACAGTTCTTGATCTGGGATCATCCAGAGGCCCAGCTCAGGGGAGCCCTCCCCACAGGGAGATGGCAAAGGAAGCAGCTTCCCAATCAGTCAGCAGTAGCTGCCATCCCTGCCAATAAGGATCCCCTGCAAGAAAGTCTGACGCGTGGGCTTTCCGACCAGCTAGCACAGCGGGCACAGCATGTCTCCTTCAGGGGTCAGTCTTACCAGAAGGTACCCGACTCCACAGGGGACATCGGGGTAATGGGAAGTCCCGTCCCGACTGCGCATCCCTCCCACCACTGAAACAGCCCTTTCTCCAGAGGCTCAGTGCTTTGTTGAAACGCGAATATCCTTGGAAGATAAAGCCCTTTTTACCCTTTCCACGTTTATACGAATGTGCTTCAAGTCTCTCTCTATCCTCAAAGCCAGTTTTGATTGGAGGAGGAGAAAGTTTCACCAAAAACCAAAAACTGTATACAAAGAGAGGTAAGGCATTGGGCATTAATCCCATCTAAATCCAGGCCCCTCCTAAACTGGAATAGCACTAGGGGCCTATCAGTCTCCTGTATTGTCTGTGGATTGATAATCTGAAGGGTCACTGATCTGAATTGTCAATAATACCATTCATGTGCTCATTCCTCCAATATGTACTACACTCTGACTACATGCTGGGCACTATACTACATGTTGCATGACTGCGTGCTAGGCACTATACTAAATGTTGCAGGGGGACTAGAGAAAGCTGAAGAATTCTAATCCATCTCAAAGCCAAGTGTCCAACGTGTGGATTCATAACACTGGGTTCATAACACTGATCACGACTAAGGTATTAAGGAAGTACTCGGTGTTTATTCACTGCATTTGCTACTCACCCCACAGTGCTGTGATATACCATCAGCCCTGGGAAGTATCATTATTCTCAATTTACAGATAATTTTTTTTTTTTTTTGGCCGTGCCACGCGGCTTCCGGGATTTTAGTTCTGCAACAAGGGATGGCACCCGGGGCTATGGCAGTGAAGCGCCAAGTCCTAACCACTGGACCACCAGGGGATTCCCTCCGTTTACAGATAAGTTGATCAATGTCCAGGGGGTAAAGTCTGTGATCTCCAAATTTGAGCATCATCAAAATTAGAGGTTGTTTAAAATGTTTTCCTGGGCCCCTCATGGGGACATACAGATTCAGTAGGTCTGGGAAGAACCAGAGAAGCTATTTTTAAAGTACTAGGATGACTCAGAAGCACAGTTAAATTGGAGAAACAATGTTACACATCTAAGCACAGCTTTCTCAGACAGCTTTACATCTGACCTTCACAATCTGGGTAGTAAGAATTATTATATTATTATCCCCAACTTACATGTGAAGCAGCTTCAGCACAAACACACAAAAAGACAATCGCCCCCCACCCCCCAAAAAAACAAAACAAAACAAATTCTCTCTTTCTCCATTTTCTTTCCTTCTTTTTCATCTGTTGCAAACAAAGCAATGGAACTACCATAACGGATCATCTCATAAACAATCATTTATGACATCGCTCTTTGCAAAGTCTCTTCTGGTCTTTGTACAGTACTATCTACAGAAGAGTAATCAAACAACTTGCTATGAATCTAAATAAAACTACCCCCAGACATCAACCAGTGTCTTTCCTCATACTTCATTTTGCCATTAAAAATAATCAACATTAAAGATACTTAAGAGACATAACAACTGTATAATGGATGGACTTTGTTTAAATATTGAATTAAATAAGTCAATTATGAAAAGGTATGTTTGAGACAATCAGGTAGATACGATTATAGATTGGGTATTAGAAAGTTCCAAGGCATTACTGCTAATTTTGTTAGGTGAGCTAATGGCCACATGGTAGTGTAAGAAAATATTCTCGATTTCAGAGATGCATAGCATATGTGGGTAAAGTGACATGATGTCTAGAATTTACTTTAAAGTACTTCAGCAAAGGGGGAAAAAGATGAAACAAATATGGCAGTATCTTGACAGTTGCTGGATTTGGGTGATGAGCTTATGGGAACTTTTAGATGTGTTTGAAATTTTTATAATAATACAATTTTTTAAAAAAATCAATACCTTCACTTCTCCAAGTGCCATTTTCCCCTTGTAAAGGCAAGTTCTCAACTCTTATTAAAATAGCGTGTCAATAAGCTATTCCCTTCACATCTATTTTTCCTTATTTGTTCTTTAAAAAGGGTTTTTATTTTTTAAACTAATAGCCATGGAACATACTTATACTAAATATTTCTTTGTTTATCTGAAACTCAATATCTAACTAGTATCCTAGTTTTTTATTTGCTAGATCTGGCAACCCTAGACAAGGGGGAAAAGCCCTAATCAGGAGTCAGGATATTTGAGTTCAATTCCATCTCTGTCATTGGCCTCATAACCAGGAGTAACTACTCACCTCTAGGTGCTTCCTTCATCACGCATAAGACAGGAGGGTTTCATTCTGGCTCAAAATATTATGAAATGTAGATACTACTCTTATTCCAACTCCTTGGGTAGAAAATACCTTTTAAATAAGTACTCCTAAGTGACTTCTTTTCTTCAGGGGAATGTTGAGAGGGAAATTCAAAAAAGCAAAGACATATTGCCCCCAAAACATCAGACTGATAAACCAAGCCATCGACAGCACCATTTATTGAGTGCCTACACGGTGCCAGATCCTGAGGCAAGCACTTTTATTTCTTTTTATTTTTTTATTTTTATTCATTTATTTTTTTTGCGGTACGCGGGCCTCTCACTGTTGTGGCCTCTCCCGTTGCGGAGCACAGGCTCCAGACGCGCAGGCTCAGCGGCCGTGGCTCACGGGCCCAGCCGCTCCGCGGCATGTGGGATCTTCCCGGACCGGGGCACGAACCCGTGTCCCCTGCATCAGCAGGTGGACTCTCAACCACTGCGCCACCAGGGAAGCCCAAGCACTTTTATATATGACCTAATTTTATCCTCACAACTATCCCACAAGGTAAATAATACTATCCCCCTTTTGCAGATGTGATGACTGAGATCCAGAGAAATTAATAACTTAACCCTGGTTAACTCCAAAGCCCTGAGCTTTACACCACACCTCCATGCTTCCAATTCTCTCATGCAGAGAGGATCAGGAAATGGAAGGCAGAACTGAGCTAGTGGATGGTTTCTAGCTCCTAAATCAAGCCTTTAGGTTTGTCTCTTGTGAGTGAATCCCCATGGTGCTGTGCTGCGTTATTAATGTTAAAACACAAATAGTTTACAGTGGGTGTTAGAACTGCAAAGAAAGCAAAATGTCCAACTACTTACTGGCTCTCATTTTATCTACTGATATTTATCGATTTTATCTATTATTTAACCAGCTTTTATTAATTGCTTCCTAGATGCACAGCACTACACTGGTCATTGTGAGAGATTCCCTGCTCTCCTGGAATTTAGCCTATTGTGGAGATAAGATATAAATGCTTGAGTCAGGCAACTAACAACTAAAGACATTAGGTACACTTAATTACTTAGGTACACCAAAGAGTGAAACAGATCAGAAACACAATAGGATTTTAAAAGGAAGGGAATCATTAAAAACAAACAAACAGGGCTTCCCTGGTAGCGCAGTGGTTGAGAGTCCGCCTGCCGATGTAGGGGACACGGGTTCGTGCCCCAGTCCGGGAAGATCCCACATGCCGCGGAGCGGCTGGGCCCGTGAGCCATGGACGCTGAGTCTGCGTGTCCGGAGCCTGTGCTCCGCAGCGGGAGAGGCCACAACAGTGAGAGGCCCGCGTACCGCAAAAAAACAAAACAAAACCCAAAATAAACAAACAAGCAAAAGCCGAAAAAACAAAAAAGGAAAAACAAAAAAAAGAAAAAAGGATGGAGGTACACATGGGCTGAGGGCACTGAAAAGAACTTGCGAAGAAGTAAGACTTAAACTAGGCTGTGAGGGGAAGGATTTGAAAAGGTTGGAGACAAAGGAAAAGGTCTTCTAGGCAAGTGGAACCACCTAAGGACTCCCAGAGAAAGTTACCTAGAATAGAGTCTCGAGGCGAAAGGAGTTGGAAAGGTAACAAGAGAGGGATTGGCATGCGCAAAAGCACAGAGGACTGTGACCAAAGATGTGTTTAGGGACCAAGTAGATCAGTGTGCCTAGACCCCAGACCAGAGTTGAAGATGTGGTAGGAAATGTGAATGAGAAGGTAGACCTTGTACCTGTAAGGAATTGGAAGCTACTGATGGCTTTTGGGTGGGGAAATATGTTCAAATTAATGTCTGGGTGTAATTGGTCCAGCTTTAAAACAATGTTAGGTAAAACACTGTTTGTTTCATTCAATACACAAAATATATATACTGAGGGCCTAGTGTACTAATATACAAAAATGAATAGAACACATTTCCTACTCTTAAGAAATTTACAATCCAATGAGAGACCACCAATTACAAGATAATGTAAGTTGTTCCTCAATTTAATTTATGACATTATCTGTGGCAGGCATTGTTAGTTTTCTACTCAATATCCAAGCCTCTCTTTGTCATTAATAATATAATCCAATTTTGTTTGTAGGACTTTGTGCAAAGCCTTAGGCAATGGATCATTCTTGGCCTATGCCACTGTTTCTCAACCTTTTTTTCATTATCATCCACCTCAGAGCATTTTTAGACACCTTTTCCCTAATCACCCCACTCATGAAATTTTAATACCATAAATATACTCTACGTCTGTTTATGTATTGTATGCGTACCTGTGCTACATACATAAGAAGAGTAATATCTTTTTTTCTGCCTCTCTTCCCCACCAATAAACAATTCTCCCCCTTAGGGATTATCATCACCATCCCATCTACCCTCACCCCATCCCTACCCTAACTGCATTCCTCCCTTTGCTTCCCTGTCGGGAATGCATGGTCTAAGGCCATTATATAACAATTCTACTTCCTGTTTCCTCACCCTCCTCACAGCTGGCCTGGCCACGTAACCCAGTCCTAGCAATGACGTGAAGGTTGATATCTGTTTAGGAGATCTCTGGGAAAATTCTTGCTTTCCTAGAAAAAGCAACAGCCATTGCCAGATCAGCTTCCTTTCCACCTCCACCCAATTCTACACCTCTCGATGGAGGCACAAGACTCAAAGCTGCAGCAGCCATCTTGCAACTATGATGAAAGACGTGAGAACTGCAAAGGCAGTATCACTGAGCCACTGAACCAGTGGCAGAACGCAGATCTCCAGACTTCTTATGTGGGAATCCAGATTTTTTGTAAGTGACCATTAGGTATTGTATAAGTTGCAACTGAAACATTGCTAACTGATATGTTGTCTGTCTCATGAACCATAGCTTGTCTGACATGACCATGAATTATTGTTAAACCAAAGCCAGAGAGAAACACAAACAAAAGCAAAAACATGTGATCAGGAATATTACACAAGCAAACAGGAGATTTCACTCATGTTTAAAAGGAAAATGCTTTCCTTCATTAAACTAATCAACTTTTCAAATAATCGTAAAGTATTCCAACTAATATTTAGCATTTGAAACTAACAAACTTTAAGATACTTGATATTACTGTGTAGAAAAACGGTCATAAAAGGCTACGAGATAATTTTCCTACTTTATACCAAATGAATGATTTGCCTAGTAGGTATGTGTTTCAAAATATTTGAAAGTCAGTTATTTCTAAATTAAATATTTAAGATGCATAAGGAATATGTACCTCTTAAAGGATCCCTTTGGGAATCTTTTCACATGTTAAAATTTTTTAGATAATCCTCTATATTCATCATTCGAATATTTTATATTTTACTTAAATTCTGATACTAGCTAAAGCTAATTCTCTCTTATTTTAAAAATATAAACCAAACCTATTTAATAACTCCAACATCTCTCATTAAAAGTGATTTTCAAGGTTCAAGATAAAAGAAACTCAAAATGCCTTTAAACCTAAAGATCTGCTAAATCTTAAAAGATAAAATTTAATTATAGGCTTAGGGCTTTCAAGCATTAGGTTTTCTTCAAAATATCAAAATTATTCTCACATCAAAATCATTTTACTAGTTTCACTATTAACCTCACACCATAAATTGACTTTCTTTTAATAAGGATTTTTTACCTTTTTTATTATAAAAGTAATATATGCAAATCACAGAAAATACATGAAAAATTAAAATCATTTTAAAATCATACGTAATCTTATTATACACTAGATGATAACTTTTAACATATTGGTTTATCTACCTTCATATTCTGAACTCATGTATAAAAATATATAGGCCTTTTTAAACAAAAATATGTAATTTTGTACTCAAATTTTTTCCTCACATATTAAACATTCTTCAAAAAATACCTTAATGAATATTTAATAGGAATATAATTTATTTAATCATGCCTTTCATTTTAAATGATTTTTAGGTTTTTCTATTATAAAAAAATCATTGTGTTAAAAAGCTTTGCTTTTATAATAAAACACTTATTGTTTTCTTAGGACTAATTCTTAGAAGCAGTCACAGTATATGAACATTTTAAGGCTATTGCTTCATACTGCCCAGTTACTTGCAATTTTTCTGAAAATAAGCCTTTCTATAGCCATCTAAAGTAATTTAAAATAATAATTTAGAACAAAGCTTATTATGTGGTGAGCAGAAGGGTTCATTCAACTCTTTTTTCCTGACTGGTGATATTATTTATAAATTGTACTTCAGCCAATATTTTATAGGAAAAGGAAAAACTTGATAATAATTGAAAAGTTCTTGATCAAACTCTAAAAGACTATGAAGGCAAGTGAATTTGCTATGTTATTTATTCTGCATTTTAGTAATTAATTTGTTAAAGATCTAGCATTTAAGAATCATTAAGCACTCTCAAAATTGGCAAAAGAAACAAGAAGTAATTATAATTGGTAGATAAAATAATGAGCTACATACCTGTTGAGAAATAAAACCAGTCATGACCAAATACATAAAGGAAGTAGCACTAACGTTTAAACTCCAAACAGCGTGAATGAATGTAGGAAAGAATTTTAAATATGATCACTTCAGCCCTCTAAAGAAAGGAATGGTAAATCAGAGGAAGCTTTAAGGTAATATAACTTCTTAAGTTTGGCTGGTCACAGGTCAGAAAAAAAAATTGAACATCAGCTTAAGCTAAAAATGCTGGTGACTTTTTTCATGAGTACAATTGCACAATCTAGTTTCTAAACTGAAAACCACAAGAGTCTAGCCCCTGTTGGAAGAGAAACTTTTGTTTTTCCTTCCATATCTATGTGTGTTGGGTCTTTCCTGGATGACATGTCAAATGGGTAGCCTTGGGGAAATCCAAAACCCTTGGTTTGGGTTTTGAACTTTTGGTCCAAGTTTTACACAGAACTCCCCTGCCACCATGACAAAACTGTCCATGTATTTTCATGGCTCTAGAGTTTAATAGAAACTTTGCCACAATCTACATCTTGAAATCACTTTTCCTGAGATGTAGAGGATGAAAAGGAAAAAAAGATAGCTATGGGACTCAGAAAAGATGCCATAGTTGCTTGCCCTTCATTAATTCAAGTGATCCATTTAAGCATCAGCTGTATTTCTCTTATATTAAGATTAAGCTCCTTTCTATAGATTCTGCACATTTTGAAGGGAAAGCACTAACATGATGGTGTTTTTAAAAAAAAGTTAAATACTCATAAATAAAATGTATACACGTATATTTAGGTTAAAAGGCATATGCCACATTTTGTTACAATGAACATGCATTGCTATTATATTTTTAAAGTCAACATTATTACAGATATTTCTCTGATATTACCAGATATTCTGTGTATAGGAATAGTGACAGTATCATTTTAGTAAACGTAGGAAGTTGTGGTACTGTCAACATGTAAGGTTTTTCTGCCTTTTCCCCTCCTATTTCCTGTATATACGTCCAACACCCTCTTCTACTCCCTTATTACAGCCAGAGAAAGAGAGAGCGAGAAAGAAAGACTGTCATCGTAAATTACAGCAAGTTACTGTCCAAAGTTATTGGAGTTTGAGGAAAATCAGGTTTTATCCCCAAAATGTATACCAAAGGGGATTTCTAGACCCTTTAAGGGTTTCTGCAGCTGATGACAGTGGTTTGACATCATTTAAATTTGAATCCAAATATATGGCTCTCCTTTTCCTTGTTAGAAGGACTAATCCCAGGCATTCTTATACTTCTCAATCATGGTTGAAATCATTTTCAGCTCCAGATTGGAACAAAGACAGGCAGGATTTTTTGTGGCAACTGAGAAAAAGATTTATGATAAGATATGTGTATTTAGAAGTGCTCAAGAAGGCAGAAGTTAGAATAGCACTGGTGAAAGCAAAGGAAAAGCAGGGATCCTGCCCAAAAGAAAGGAGCCTCTGAAAGAAAGGAAAAGCCTCAAGGAAGAGATACAAGATACATGCCAGTCAGTTCCCCACAACAGCAACTAGTTTGCTAGACATAATGTCGAAGCAGGGGAAGCAATCTCCAGGAGACAAGGGGGTGGAGAGTTTGCCACTGGTCTTTGGTGTACATGGAATATTTCTGTTCTGTGGGCTATAACTGAGGATTCTATGATGCAGTGTTATTATTTAAATGCATTAAATGTATTAAAATACACTGAATACATTGAAAAATACATTGAATACATTGAACTGAAATTGGCAGGAGACCTAGTCATGGGTGTACAATAATTTAAATGGTTGTAGAAGTTGAGGCGCACTAATTACTTGAATATATTTGTTACAGATTTTCCTTTTCTACCTCAAAGAAAGACGTATAATTCTTACACTATGCCAGACTAAGAGAAGCCTGACTCATATTTCACAATTTTTTTTATCCTGTTGCACATACTTTTTCTCTGGAGAGTTGAAGACTGGGTGCATTTCCCCTCCCCATCCTGTATCTCCCCCACTCCATCAACATGACAGATTTGGGACAAATCTTCACACCCTGCCTGAGCCCCTATCAACATCTAAGTGGATAGATTAACACAGGCATGAACTTTCAGCCGAAAAAACCCAGGTCCCCAAACTGCAAATCAAGTACCCACTAACAGAAGATGGTCAACTGGGCTTCTGTGGTCTAAAGGCTACACAGGAAAAGTACTATCTCCAAAGTCATCAGGGCCCAAACAGATGTTCAGCTTCAGATAGGAAAATCAGCATTTAACACTCAGAAGCGATCACATTACACACAGGCCTTTCCCCTCTAAAAGCAGCCTGGCTGGGTATCCAATACTGAATACCACTCACTATACTCTGGGGTTAGCCAGACTGGTATTTACAAACTGCCTGCATTTCTTGTGCCAAGTAGGTACCACATGACAGTAAATAAGACATTAAAATAGAATCTTAGAGATGTTTTCCCAGATGGCTACTGATCCTGGCTTCACATGAGAGAATTCAGAATTAAGGACGTAGAACATTAGTCATATATACTCTGAAGAGAACAAGCTCTAGCTCCGCATGTTTACCGAACTTGAGGATCCAGTGCTATAAAATTACACATGTACCTGCCATGTTGTCCTCATTTTAGCCATCAACTGGAGAGTCAGCTTTTCTCTTTAGCAGCTAAATCCAACATCAACAATAACCAGCACTTTCTCAATTTCTGCAATGCCCTCTCTGCTATACTGACAGCCTCTCAGGCAGGATTTCTTAATATGAGGCCTCTGGACTACAGATTGTCCATGGATACACTCTAGAGGATCCCTGAATCTCCTAAAAGTGTATGACAAATGTGCATGTTCTTGTACGTGTTCTTTTTCTTGGGGATACGGTCTTTGGTTCTCATCAGATTCTCAAAGGAATTTATGACCAAAAAAGTGATTAGGAAATACTGCTCTAAAGTGTAAGCCAATTAGTCCATGAAACACCCTGTAACGTAGGGAAAAGGACAGTCAGCAGGCAAGGCAGAAGGAGGTCTGACTTCAGGTGCCAGACCCTTGCATATCCAACAGACCCTGACTCCAAGGCTAAGGGTTGTTGATTTGTCCTTGTTTTATCATGTCATGTCCCAAGAGACTACTGCCCCGACAGGGAATGTGAAATCCTTTTTAAAGTTAAACAACTTTCAGTGTAAAGTTGAAAGAACCCAAGATATTAAAGGCGATTTGAGAGCTTATTACTGTCACTAAAGTTCTAAAGCCAGGTGAAGTCGATAATCTCAGTGCCATGGCTTCTGCTACTGCCATGTCATTTACTTTCAATATGTTTATTTTGTGATACGTACACTGTTGTTATGGCACACGTCTGATTGTTATTACTACTTTGAGTGCTACAGTTCTGTATATAAAGTACTGCATTTCATTAAAAATGAGGCTTTCTTTCCTTCTTTAATGTGATATTATCATACACTAAGGCCCGAATGTTTTCTGAACATAGCACCGCGTATTCTACTCAGGTTTATTGTTGATTACCACCTCCCAATGATTTGAAATAGAATATTCATGGGTCCTAGACTCTCCCTTTAACCATTTTTCTCTGTGCTTCCCCTTGTAGTTCCCCTGTTCACAGTTACTTTCAGCTGGTCCAAATGCCTGACAAAACTTACTTAACTACAGAAGGGAATTTTATGGCACGAACTATATTCCCCTTTAAGGAGTATCCTAAGAAGAGTCTCCAGTTTTTAGTTTGTTTCTATAGATTTAACAGAATAACTTGTCCCTTCTGGGCTGTCTCTGTTGTCCTACCTCTTTTACATCATAAGCCCTTCGATCCTAAGCCTCAGGGTAACAGGTTCACCCCCGATACACACAGGTAAACACACTGAGATTCGAGAACGCATGATTTAGAAGAATCATTTTCTTTCTGCTTGGAGCCCTATTGTTTTGGGATCTAAATGGAACTATTTTCACATCCATGTGGTTCACCTCTGAGATCAGCATCTCCCTGTCTCTTCCCAAGAAATGTTCTCTCCTCTCTCTCCGGCCTTCGACGGTAGCTTTTCTCTGGGCTCTTTCTCAATCTCCACCAACTGCGTTAGCAAATCCTCCGTAGGCAGCCAGTCACTTCTTTCTTCCTGAGCTGCCCTAATGAAACCTACTTAGCATTCACCACTCCAGACTGCCTAGATCCTAACTCCCTTTACAATACCCTGCCCTGCCCAGGGTTCACAGTACACATCTGCATGTCAAAAGCAAGCCCCATCTGGTCCACAAATCTTCCCCTTAGCCTTCCCCTTAAATATTAAAACTACTTAAGACCACTTATTTACAGGCTTTCTCCATAGTTTTTAATGCACACACACCACTTCTACAATACATGAAGTAAAAAAAAATTCTACTATTTCACCATTCTACCACACCAAATGCTTTATTTTTTTATGCTCACATTTAAATCTCATTCATAACGAAACCAGAATGTAAGTGAAAATTGTAATCCTGATTTTCTAATTTAACACCGTATCAAATATATTTTCATAACTACTGTTAATTATTACCTTTAATGACCATAAAATATTCCACACAGTTAGTGCTGCCAGATCGCTTTTGCTTAATATTTAGGTTATTTTCAGATTTTTCTGTTATAATAACAATACAGTGAACATGTTCATGCATGTTATTTTTTTTCCTTCTTTGAATTATTTATTTAGAATAAATTCCCAGAGGTAGAATTAATGGATCAAAGCATTTCATTTTTTAGAAAAATTTTTTGTATTGTGACCACACTGCACAGCATGCAGGATGGTTCCCCAACCAGGGATCGAACCCAGGCCTCTGCAGTGAAAGCTCTGAATCCTAACCACTAGGCCACCAGGGAACTCCCTGGTATGAGCATTTTAATGGCTCTTGACACATTTTGCCAAGTTGCCATGATTGTATTTTACACATTTCCTTGGTGTTATTCTAGTAAATGTTTATTCAACAGGCTTTCCTCAAAAAAAAAAGAAAAAAATTGTGGAGAGCCTGGTTGACAGTGTTTGCCAATTTTTGTGGTGTAAATACTCATGCCATGGCCAGTTTCACTGAATACAAAGTTGGAAAGAGATACTTAATAGCACATCATTGTATAATATTCCTATCACACAGGTAAATTGGAGTAGATAACTTCAAAAGCACAGATGACAGTAAAAATATGGTAAATAATCAGGAGTAATGAGTGTTGAGTATTACCTTTATTTTTAATATAATTTACTTAACTGTGATTTACAGAATTTAATTTTCTTTTTTTTTGCGGTACACGGGCCTCTCACTGTTGTGGCCTCTCGCGTTGTGGAGCACAGGCTCAGGACGCGCAGGCTCAGTGGCCATGGCTCACGGGCCCAGCCGCTCCGTGGCATGTGGGATCTTCCCGGACCGGGGCACGAACCCGTGTCCCCTGCATCGGCAGGCGGACTCTCAACCACTGCGCCACCAGGGAAGCCCAGAATTTAATTTTTAATAGTGACTGTGTTTAACAACTGGCTTGTAAAATTTCTGGAAATATCACAATCAGCTCTTGTAAGCAAGTGCAGTCTCCCGCACACCACAGTGTGTATCTCACTTGATATTTTGCAAAAGCACGTCTTTTTTTTTTTTTTTTCCATTGGAGCCATTGAAAATTCACCTGATTCTCTCTGTGCCACAAGCAATAACCATGCTTTTAGGTTAGCAGATTATGATAATGCATAATGAATAAAACAAAAAGATGGAGCAGGAGGTCTATCTGGGTCAATTCATTCTGCCCACCCTCCTCCAACAGGGATAATGCTCTCTTCATGCATTCATCTTACTAGTGTCTTTCCATGGGTCACCTGTTAAAAACTACTCAATCATTTATTTTCTCAGACAATGACTGAATGGATGATTATACATAGTTCTCATGGGAAATGACATGAAAACCATATTCATGTTACTTAACCACTCTCTTTGTTGGTTTTCTTTTCTATGAAATGGGGAAGAGGTCACTGCTGACTGCAGATTTACAAGAAACTAAGTTTAGTGATAAGAAGACTTCAACTTATGATCTAAGAAATTGAGCATTCTGTAATGCTTTGAAATTTTATTCCAAAAGTAATTCATCAGTATTCTGTTTTACTGGAAAAGAGAAATGGGAGAGTAATTTGGTACTTTCTCACGTGAAAGTAAATTCCTTTCTTTGGGCTTTCCCTGAGTGAGACTGAACTGTCTCTACATGTCTATAACACTTCAGAATTTTTTAAGTGGTGCCCTACATTTGCATGTTAAAATGTAAAAATGGTTGACAAAGACTCTAAACATGCTCATATCCTTGACCAAATCATCCCACTCCCAGAAATTCTCCTAAGAAATAAACTCAAAACAAAGGAAAATGCTTTTGTGTGACGATATTATTCACAATAGAGGGAAGATCATTTTACCCCATTTCAACACTTACTCAACTTACCATCTCAGTGCTGGGGGCCCGGGTAGGAGAGCTCTGGATCAATGGCTCCCAAAAGTTCACCCACAGAACAACTGTCTCCAAGTCACCTGGGGGAAAAAAAAAATTGTATTTTTATCACACAGATTCCTGGACCCCACTCCAGGGTTGGGGTGTGAGGCATGAGAATTGCTATTTTTGAAAAACTTCCCAAAGGGTTTTCATGTCCAGCCAGCTTGAGGAACTATGATTCCAGGCCAGAACCAGACAAATCAAACTGTCTCTGAACAATGGTCGAAATCCGGGAACAGTATGACAACTTCTTATGTGAGGCATCAAGAAGTTGCTTGGGGCATTCAAGCAGCTGTTGGAGTCAAATGACTTAAGAGCCTCAGCGGAGGAGCCTTAATTCTGGCACCTTCCATGGCCCCCTATTCACCCTTTCCACCTCTGACTGCCCCACCCCTTCACTGCCCAGCCCAGCGCTCAATACTGCCAGGCTGCCTTCCAGCACGATCCACTTTGGCATCCCATCCTGACTTGTGTCCGCCCGTTTCCATACACAAAGCCCCCAAAATTTCCTCCCTTAGGATATTAGTGGGGATCTAGAAAGAAAAACAGTATTATGATTTGACCAAAGTAATCTGCATGTATAATTGAGAATCCCCTGCATAACGACCATACCGGCCATATTTGCATTTTTAAAGGGCACTTACTAACTCAAAAGAATCTCTGATCTGGAGAACGGTACAGGAAAGCAGGATGCTTTTTAATGTTGGCTTTCATCCAGACCCAAGCATCGAGAACTCAAACAAGCACTCTGGGCACTCATTGTCAAAATGGTCCCAATTCCTAAATAGAAGTGGATTTTTAGCTGTGCCTTGTTAGCACTAAAATTAAAAGGTATCATAAAATAAATAATTTAATTTAAACTGGCCAAGGAAGAAGAGTCACCCACTCGCCTCTAATTCCAAGTACTCTATAATACCACCCCGTGCATTCAGAGAGCATCAGCCACAGATGCCCACAAATAACACAGCAGTCACTCAGAGAGTTGTCCTTTAAGTCTGAGAATTTGCTATGGAAAGGCTTAAAAAAATCAGTTCCTAATCTTGTTTCCCTTTTATCATATTCATTATCGCTATAAAACATCTAACCCTGTAATTAGTCTATTCTTGGTGCTCAAAAAATATTAATTCCCAGCCTCTACTTATCACCCCCACTTTCCTTTTAAAGGAATACTGGCATTTAAAAAGTTACCTTAGCGAGATCTTGTTCTCGAGCCAGGGACCATGCCGTCCTCATTCTAGTGTCCCCAGCCTTGATAAGAATCATAATAGCTACATTTACTGAGAGTTTATTTTATTCCAGACACTAGGCTAAATGCTTTACATATTTTTATCTCTTTTATCCCTACAACAACCCTCTGAAGTAGATATTTTCATTTATTGTTAGAGCTACTTTACAGAATTTTTTTTAATATGAGGATTGAAGAAGTGGAATAACATGTCCGAGGTTCTCATGAATCAGAAGCAACAGCACCAGGATTCAAACTCTGGGTTTGTATTCACCATACTGTGCTTTTGCTGTTATGTGGATGCAGATATTTCAGAGTCCAGGAAAAAAAAGTGCTCGGAATCATTAGGAAAAGGGCAGCAGCATATCCACAACATCTCATTCAGACATGCAAAGGGAGTAGCGTATAGTCCATGGGATTTGGGATCTGACTTTTGAAGAATGGAGACTTGCTTGTAACTGGTCAACCAACTTGTCCTCCCAAGAGGAAGGCCACTTGAATTACCAGATGATTGAAGGGCCTCCTTAACAAGTAGTAACCAGAAATGGAGGTCTTACAGGTACCTTAAACCACACAAACCTTTCTCTGCATAAATAATGTACTCGGGGAAAACAGTAGAGGGAGGGCAAGTGGAGGATCACAGATGCGGAGATGCAAGAAACAGCTCCAGGCATGAAGGGGCAAGGATCTCATGTGGAATTCTGTTGGAGCTGCGAGAGCTGAGAAAGAGGCGCCCAAAGGCATAAGAAGACTAGACAACCACGGAATGGTGTAGTCTTTTCTCTTCAGCAGCCTCTCAAGGTCCCCCATAACCTGTCTACACCTTAATTTTCCAAGCTTATTTCCTGCCAATGTGTAAAACAAACTTTCATCTTTTCTCAGGTCAATTTCCTCAGCTGGGCTGGTCATCTTCTAGTCAGTCTCACTGTTGTACCTTTGCCCACACAGTCCATCCAGTGTGAATCAAACTTCTCCTTCTCCATCTACTAAAATCTCTTATCTTTCCATGGCCCATGTCTTTCAGACTACTCCAGCTTACCCACAAATCTCGTTCTCAGAACTCCTATAACTCTTACAGCCTGTGGCCATGCATCCATCCCTTAATTCCCATCTTGCACTGCTTCCTGAATTTTAGTTCTGACCACGTCTACTGGATCCTTCAAAATAGAGAATTCTTTACATTTCTCTTATATCCTTCATGGCACCAGCTTAGAATCAATAAGTGATTATCAACTACTTGTTGTTTACTTGAATATTTCAATGCCAGCTTTAATTTAATAAAGAACCCCAAACCAGTGATTTCCCAAACTTTATTTAGTTACAACGCAGGCTACCAACTGGTACCTCACAGCATGTCTCCAAATCAAACCACCTCAAAAACTAAATTTAATTTAATTTAAAAATATGTACTTATATATCAAATATCACTTTTAGAAAAAGAGGACTTTAGCATTGGGAATAGGTGAAACCCACAAGCTAGGAATTCCAGATATGAATCTACATCATTTGGATTTTTGCTCTGTTTCTTTTTTGAATTAGAAAATTTGAAAACTCGTATTTGCACAACTTAGAGGATATTTGGATTTACTTCATCAAACACTGGGTGATATTTAAACTACCCAAATATTTGAGCTCAGTCATTGCCAATCAAAAGCACATGAATTCTCTAGGAGAATACCTGGAAAACCAAAAAGCCAACTATGATAACTTTTAATGTTTCAAAAACTATATGTACCTTGTTAGACTTGGGCAGGGGTCGGGGGTAGTTGGATATCAGAGCAATTCCCCTTGCCCACGTAATGTGGTTCCATACTTCACAACAGGTAGAACAGGGAAATCACTATGTTGAGCCTATTGTAAAAGCTAAAGAAAGTCAGAGAGATTTCTTTTAACACTGAAGAAATATTTTTAAAGAAGCAAAACTCTTACCTGTTGTAGAATGACGAAGAAATTTCTTGACACCAAAATGACTGACTCCACAAGTCAAATGTGTTCGGCGCAGGTAAGTAAAAACAAAAGCCGCCCAAGCCCTTTCACTGCTATGATTTCCTTCTAGGATCAATCTTTTCTTCCTCCCCAAGAATATAACTGTTTCACACTGGAAGAGCTAAAATTTTGAGAGTTGGGCTGGTGTAGAATCCAACCCAAGATGGTTGGGTTTACTGTGCGTGGTGACTGAGGCAGCAGAAACAATCCAAATGTGACAAAAGAGATTAGCAAGTTCCTGTGCATAAGTCAATTTCCTGTAGCTGGCTTCTCCGAAGAGAGGGTTTCATTTGATGTGTGTATATGTGTGTGCACGTGCATTTCCCTCCATGACACTATGAAAACTTCCCCAGATAAGAGACAGAATAAGGCCTTTGCTGCATGGCTGAATTTGTGTTGAATTTATCAGCTCTCTAGGGACCATTTCCCTCTCCCTTTTCCCCCATTTCTCACCAGCCAATCACCTATGAAAAACTGTGGAAAGGAAGAGTGAAAAACCAAGATGATTCCTTAAGGAAGTGAAATAAACCAAGAAAAAAAAAAAGGCCACTCCACAGATTGGTCTTGGTTAATTTAAGCTTAGGAAAAAGCACCTTAGATCTTCATGTCAGCTTGGTGAACATACTGACTATGGAGGGAAAATGGTAAGTGGGCGGTTCACTTTGTTTTATTAATAATTATGAAGTAACAATTTGGAAAAGACAGACTCAGCCCTAGCGCTCAAGCAGCTCCGCCACGCATTTACCCTTTGATGGACCAGCACCTGTGTTGTGAGATACGTGACTATGAGTTGTTTTCAGACTCCTCAGAGTTTCATTATTTGCCTCCAAACACACTGCCTCCGTCAGTGCAATCCAGGTGTAGAGACCATTTGCACATATTTAGATTATGGCTGAGTTGCCTACACCGGTACATTTAACTTTCATGATGTGGTCACAATCCCCCTTGCCTCAAATCCCTAAGTAATCGTAAATGCTACCTCCCAGGGTGAAATCTCGGTCAAAATACCTACATGCCATAAGGATAAGATCAACTCCATTCAAGTCAACAAGCATTTATAGAGCCCCTGTTGTGTGCAAGGTCCAGTGCTGGGGTGGAGGAGGGCA
Organism: Lagenorhynchus albirostris; assembly: GCF_949774975.1. NCBI lineage: Eukaryota > Metazoa > Chordata > Mammalia > Artiodactyla > Delphinidae > Lagenorhynchus > Lagenorhynchus albirostris. The sequence continues at coordinate 84,080,180 of NC_083098.1, forward strand.
CTTAAAGATGAACAAGATGGAATCTCTCACTCATGAGAGTCAAAATCAAGTGAAGGGGAAAGACATGGACATAAAGGAGATGCTGTGAGCCAGGATCTATTAACAAATCTCACTCAAGGGACTTCCCTGGTGGTCCAGCGATTAGGACTCCGCACTTCCACTGCGGGGGCTGGGGGGGGGGCACGGGTTCCATCCCTGGTCAGGGAACTAAGATCACACATGCTGCGCAGGGGCCAAAAAAAAAAAAAAATCTCACTCACAAAATCCTGGGACACTAGAGTCAGGTGAAATGAAAGTGCGTGTACAACCTTTTGGCCAGTTAAGATAGCCATTGAATGTTGACATGGATTCTCTCATAATATTCCAGGGACCCTTGGCTGGCTTCCAGGAGGCTGCTTAGACCTGCATGCATCATCTGAGGGCCACCCTCACTCCCTCAGCGTTGCAGCCTCAGTATCCTGTTATGTGCCTGATACTGTGAACTGAAGAGAAACACAAAGGCTGAGACATATATTCCCTGTGCTCACAGGACCTATGTTCTGGTTGGAGGAGACAAAAAAAAAAAACATTCATACAAATGCAATAACTACAATTTGTAATAACTATTGCAAAGGAATCAGAGAAGAAGCTAAACTAGAGAGCAAGACAATATCTACATCCCAGGGGTGGTCAAAGAGGGCCTCTTCGTGCAGCTGACATTTAAGGTGAGACCTGAAGCTGTGACTCTAAGCCCTGGTTGAGAAGCTTTTTAAAAATACCAGTACCTAGGGAATTCCCTGGTGGTCCAGTTGTTAGGACTCTGCACTCCCACTGCAGAGGGCACGGGTTTCATCCCTGGTCCGGGAATACAATTCCACATGGGGAACTAAAATCCCGCATGCAGTACAGTGCGGCCAAAAAAAACCAAAAAACCAAAAAACAGTACCTAGGCCCCACCCCCAGAGATTCCAGTTTAATTTGTCTGGGTTGGGACCTGGGCATCAATATTAACTCCCCCCCCACCATCATTCCAATGTGACGCCACCGCTCTAATGATGAAAAAGAGGAACCTAAGGGGAGTAGAAGGAAAGACATTCCAAGCAGAGGCACTAGTATGTGCAAAGACCCTAAGTTGGGAAAGAGCTTGGCGTGTTCAAGGAAGTGAAAGAGGATTGATGTGTCTGGTGTGTGATGATGGCAGGAATAAGTGGTGGAAAATGAGTATTCTCAGAGAAGGCCACCCAACTACTAAGGCCATAAGAGACTCTTACATGAGCTCAGGCATCAATTTGTTAATGTGCTGGAAGAACTCAATCTGGCAGGTGAGAACATTGAGCCCTCTGATATGCACATATCTCCTTTTAGAAAATTCTCCCGGGAAAGTCAGATCACCATCATAATGTTATTAGGTAAGCAGAACGTATGGCTCGTGGATACTTTATTTATTTACCTCTAGGTTGGGTCGTCAAGAAAGATTTAGGGCAGCTTATAAAAACACATACACCTTAGCAAAATAAAGCCAATTAAAAACAAGAAATGGAAAGATGAGACCAAAAGAAATGAAGACAAAAATTAAGCTAAAACCAGGGGTGAGGTTGATAGAGAAAATGAAAATGCCATGTTCTAAGCGTTTAAGCAACTGGTGTGAATAAGCAAACACTACCACATAGAAAACTGAGCACCCACTGAATAACCGTGAGCACACTGCTCAGGATGGTGAGGGCTTCCTGGCTCCCCGGTGCTGAGACTAAAGAGAAACTTGGCTCCTGGATTCTAATAGGAGGACATCACAACTGAAGTGAAACATCATCCTGAGACTAAACACTGCCAGCGGCATGTCTTTTGAGATGGTTCCTTACATTTTTCCTCAATGTAGGTTGATTTCATCTCATGAAAGAGTTGACTGAAAGCAATCCCAGGGTGCACGTAGGGGAGGGTGTGTGGAGGGATTAGTACAGTGTGTGCTGCCCCATATCCTGCTTTGATATGCCAGTTTAGTGGAGAGATGAAAATAGACTTCAGAAATGCTTCTGAAAGTTCAGGATAAAATCGTTTTCTCATCCAAGCTTCCAAAAGCTTTGAGGCAGCAAAGAGGTGAAAATGGATGTAGCTCCAGCAAGAGATTCAGTGGTTTTGTCAGTGCCCCGGTGTCCCTTGAGAAAGCAGAGGCACCGGGCAAGGACAGACAGCTGCCCACGGGGGCAGCCCCCCTCCACCTCCAGGAGAAGGCGAGACTCTGCCCTTTGGGAAACAAAGAAAAAGCACTACAAGCACAGTTTGTAAGTTCAGGGCCTCGGGCCTTGTGCATTTTCTCCACAAACGGCACACATACTCCAGGGCAGGGTAGATGGGGTGTGTCCGCAGGCCCAAGCACTCCCACCATGCCCTGCAAGGTGCTGGGAAGGGCATGGCCGTCTGGCTGCAAGATGCCCCTTTCCCTCTTGGCTCCCAGCTAACACCCTTGCCTCTTGTGATGGACCCGCTCTGTCTGTGTATGTAACTGTAGTTTTAGATGTAGGTGGAGTCAGGCTTTGTGCTGCCTTTTAACAGACAAGGGTAGTGGGGACGGAGATGTAGAAAATAACCTAAAATACATGTACACACTATACGCTCACACACACACACACACACACACACACACACACACACACACACACATGCAAACCTCTGGGTGTTTCAGTTCTGATGCTATATAGTCCAGCCTTGGGACAGAAGTGAGGGGAAATCCTGGGGATTCAGTGGTGGGAAGGAAGGAAACGATGGGTGTGGAGGTCCCTGTAGAATCCGGCCCCTTGTTATAAGCCATATTGAGGAAGTCTTCCGTAACAATCTCACAACCCACTGTGAGCCGGGCTAGTGCCCTCCCATGAGCTCCCACAGCACCTCCTCTTAACCCTGCCAAGCACTCACCAAACAGCCCTGTCATGTCCCGCTCAGAGGCCCTTGAGGCCCAGGGCCTGGCCTTGCTCACTCGTGCATCTCAGGCACTAACTAGTCAGCTACGAAAGAACCATTTGCTGATCCATAGATTGATTCTCTCGTCTGACCCTCACAACAGCCTTATGTGGTAATCATTCTTAACTATATATTTTACAGCCAAGGACACCTCAGCTGGCTAAACAATTTGCATGAAACCACATGGCCCCCAAAGAACAAAGATTCACCCCGTCCATCCGTTGTGGCTGTTCACTCTGCTGGTTCCCAAGGGGGAGAGCTGGGCTGCTTTGGGAACAGAGAGGCAGCCTAGCCTTAGCCACAGGTCCATTTTGTCTCTCCTGAGCACCCCTCCTCGGAGGTTCTCCAGCACCACAACCCACTAAAGGTCAAGACTTGCTTTCTCAAAAACACCTTCATTTGGGATGTCCTCTGATACAGCAGACCAACAGCTTATTTCCTCTTTAACAGTCTCCTAAGAACGAGGGCCTCTTCTAGCGAGGGTTTTGAAATAATATAACAACTGTCTGTGTACTCTGAACTCACACGTAAGTGGTATTCTTGCCCGTTGCAAAGGTCTCTGCCATCTATACCACAGAGAACTCTTAATGACAAGGGTAATTGTAATGGATAGTAAACCTTGGAAAACCTGTGATATCAATCATTTACTAAATTATTTTTACCCTGGGTTAGTAAGATGCCTCCCCCTTCTTCTTACTGTTAGAGTATTAAGTGAAATGATTTCGATTTCGTAAGTAGCTTTTCACGTTTGCACAGACCCTCATTCACAATATGCCACCTAATAAAATAAAATATTTCAGTGGGTTCTGAAGATGGGAAATATGTACTAAAACTCTGTCTGAATGTTTTGAGTTTCAAACCTAGGGCATTAGTCAGACGGTAATTATTTCTACTCAGCTCCCCACTAAGTGGTAACTGTATTAAACCGAAACACGCATTCCTTCTGATTGAGAGATTTTATGATGGGGAGTGTAAAATATTAGCTCTTCATAAGAGAAAGAGCTTAACTCTGAAGTATCACTTTCAGTGTAAAAATACACTCATATAAAACACTTTAAAATTCTAAATGTTAAAATATCCTAGAAATGCCACAGGCTAGAAATCACATGAATGATTTCCTCCTTATGCATTTTAAGTCATTAGAAACAACAGCCTCCCTAACCAGTTCAGAGTATCATTTCAAACATCTTCTAGCTTCCCTCTTATAGCCATACCTATAAAAACATCATTTCTCTGGCTGTGATTCTCATCATCTATTTTCTCTTTAACTGTTTTAATGTAACATAATGTATTGCTTTTTGTTTCAGTGAATGCCAGGTTCTCAGGATTCTCATCTGCCTTTTTAATCCTGGTTTGTTTGCCCTGTATAACTGTGTTTATCGAGCAAACATTTATATCCTTGTTCTTTTTATTGCAGAGCCATAATTCATAATAATGCAGGGTCTTGTTGCAAAAGATGATAGCACCCAACATAATCATTCAAGCTGTGGTGTAACTTTTTTAAGTGTCAGAGCAGAGCTAATGTTGTCAAACACCCATTACCCTTCAAAGCAGTCCCTGGTTAGTTAATGTACTTTTCCAACCCTGCAGACATCAGGCAAAGCACTTTCAGAACCTTTTTAGAACCTTCCGAGACAGCTTAATACACTACAAAAGAAAACCAGTAGTGCTGCATTCTATTCACAACTTGTTTTTGACTCAAAATATAATCTGGCTTGGTCACCTACCTCATTCACTGGAGGTAGCTCCAAAGGGCTGTCTCCCAAAATCAAATCCACCCCAAAAGGACAAAGACTGGCTATCACTGAAGAAACTTGAAAGACTGTGCCTCAGGCTCTGAGAGCAAATCCAGGTGAGGAGTTTGAAATGTAATGTGAATAAGAGTAGCATCTTTGGGTCAAGTGCATGAACTTCCAGGGGACTCCTACACTGCGTACAAGATCCTCTCTGATGTAGAAATTCTGATTTGTTTAAAAAAGAAGAAAACCATCACTGCTTCTTCTTGCATTCATATTTTACTCGTTGCCTTGATAAGGATCTCCGCTTTGGGCACAAACATCACAGGGTAACTGCAGCTCAGCACACCTGCTCAGAGTGGGAGTTGCAGACGGTTCAGTTGAAAGGCAGGGCCCAGTGAGTGCTAACTTGCCATCTTTACAAAATAACAGATCTCCAGCACAGTTCTGGAGGGAACGGGTTGAAGCTTGTACCCAAAGGCAATCTGAAATTTTGGAGAATTATAAATTTGGATTTGGACAAAGCAAGATTCAAACCCCAGCTCCACTTACTAGCAAGGATGAGGCCTTGATCTTCCCATCAGGGAAATAGGTATAATGACATCTACCTGGGAAGGGTTTTGTAAAACGGCTGCATAGTCCTTGGAATATAGTAGACACTCAATACATGGTGTCTATTAATAGCTACTCCTGTTTTGGACTTTTGCCTTCTGGAGTTTTTTCTCTCCATTCCTACCCCCACTTTAAATAACAACTGTTATATTTCAGGACTTGAGAAGCTTTGCCAGTGCCAAATTCTGGTTGAATAAAGTCATACAAGCTTACAGATCATGCATAGGATTCTAAGTCATATGTTGATTGTCTCAACAGGTTTATTTTTGTTTTTTTTTTGGTTTTATTTTTTGGCTGCATTGGGTCTTCACTGCTGTGTGTGGGCTTCCTCTAGTTGCGGCAAGCAGGGGCTACTCTTCGTTGCAGTGCGCGGGCTTCTCATTATGGTGGCTTCTCTCGTTGCAGAGCATGGGCTCTAGGTGAGCGGGCTTCAGTAGTTGTGGCTCACGGGCTCTAGAGCACAGGCTCAGTAGTTGTGGCACACAGGCTTAGCTGCTCTGCGGCATGTGGGATCTTCCTGGACCAGGGATCAAACCTGTGTCCCCTGCATTGGCAGGCAGATTCTTACCCACTGCACCACCAGGGTAGCCCTGAAGATTGATTTTAAACTTCAAAAGCTGTCAGTATTTTCATCCAAAAAATACCTTGTTTTTTTCTTTGCACTTTTTAAGAATAGTTCTTTACCCCTTTTTTGTCTTTTTTTCCTAAGATGACTCAGCGTATATGCATGAATTTTAGACATTTTTGGGTTTTGTTTTTTATGGGTTTTTTTGTTCGTTTGTTTTTGTTTTTGTTTTTGCCACACTGCGTGGCATGCGGGATCTTAGTTCCCTGACCAGGGATTGAACCTGTGCCCCCTGCAGTGGAAGTGTGGAATCCTAACCACTGGACCACCAGGGAATTCAGACATTTTGTTTTTAGATGCACTTTTTGTTATCTATTGCCACTATACCAATAAGCAAGAGGAATTTCAGGACTTCCCTGGTGGCGCAGTGGTTAAGAATCTGCCTGCCAATGCAAGGTACATGGGTTCGAGTCCTGGTCCGGGGAGATCCCACATGCCACGGAGCAACTAAGCCTGTGCACCACAACTACTGAGCCTGTACTCTAGAGCCCGCGAGCCACAACTACTGAGACCATGTGCCACAACTACTGAAGCCTGTGCACCTAGAGCCTGTGCTCCACAACAAGAGAAGCCACTGCAATGAGAAGCCCGTGCACTGCAACAAAGAGCAGCCCCTGCTCACCGCAACTAGAGAAAGCCTGCGCACAGCAACGATGACCCAACACAGCCAAAAATAAATAAAAAAACAAACAACAACAACAAAAAAAAGAAAAGGAATTTCACCCACTACTGAATAGCTGTGCTGACAATGTGAAGGACATGTGTAAAAATGGCTTTCATATGCTCTCCTGAATAAAGTTCTGGAAGCTATTACAGATATATACTGATTTATGGAAGAGACGAGGCACTATCTTCTGAAAATCACATGAAACTAGAATTTATATTACTTGTCAGTTCGTAATCTGAACAGGTAGCTCTCTTAAATGAATAAAATACATCTTATAGGAATATATAACCAACACAAGGAAGTCAGGGTATGTTCTGAGTCGAAAATAAGATGACCAGTGGTGTTTTACTTTCATATAGCAGTTTTTAAAATTTTTTGCACAAATGCCAGGAATGTGTGTACATTTTTGTCCTTGGATGAATATAGTTGTTTTTTGTTCATTTGTTTTTTAAGGTTCTGTTTACAATATTAAAAATGGTTAAGAAAATCAGTTCAGTATCTCTTTAAGCTTACCAGAAAGTAGCATACTTCTTAAGCCGGTGTTTACTTCAATAGAAAATTTATATTTCACCTGTTGGCAAACCTGGAATAATGTGGCCTGAGCTTTGGGAAGCCAGACTCAGAGAAGCATAGCTCTTCTTCCTTACCAGTTAACTTCCTATGTTGGAAATACCCACTTGCTTAAATGATAAATGTTGAGTCTGCTAAGTAAAATCATGAATTCCATTCACTTTATTACTGATGCAACCTTCATGGAGAGAACTAGCTTGAAACATTTGTGCGAAATTTTGTACTTAGCGTATTTATAAATTGCACTTCAGCCCATAGATCACAACAAAACAAAACATCACGTCATCCAGCTGAGACTTGACACCAGTTGGCATTGCTTATTAGAAAAATAGTTATGGGTGCAATGAAAGAGAGGCAGGTGTAGGCAGTAGAGGCAACTACTTCCTCCTAGAAGGCACTGATTTCATCTCTGCTGATGGTGACTCATTCCTAAGAGGCAGGCAGTTTCAACTCACTATAAATCAAAAAATACTTAATGACATGGAAATGTGCACACAATATACCGTTAAGTAAAAAAAAGCAAGACAAAACTTGAATTTGAATTCAACTTGTTATTATGTACACATATGCAAATGTTAATAGAGGTAATCTCTAGGTGACAGGACACCAGTAATTTTTACAGTTTCCTTTTCTGTATTTCCCAAATTTTTTATATTAACACCTATGTAAGCCAGATAGAAAATTATAGGGTTTTTTTAAACTGCATTGAGTAAGTCTACCTGTTTCCTCCATAAACCCTTGTTACTGCTTCAGTCTCAATATGTTTTGCGTAATAACCAGTGATTTTATAGCAGTTGATTCTCAGAATAGAATCACTGAACCATAGCTGAACCTTGCAAAGTCATCTTCCTCATCGCTCAGCCTATACTGGGTCACATTTAGATGATTCCAACCAGATGCAAATTCCACTTCCACACAGACTTCAAAAACAAGAGATTCCAGCGGTTTTTGCATTAAACCTCTTAGAAGTCCAATCTTAAATTTCCCTTAAAATGGAAATCATAGCTGGGAAAGATCCTAGGCTATCTAGTAGCTTTATCTTCCGGGAAAGACAAAGAAAGGAGTACTCAGAAATAAAAGTGAGGTTTCTGGGAAATTTATTCAGTGTCTGAGCTCAAAAAAAAGAGGTAGTGGGAAATGCTTGGTGCTCATTAGAGGTAAACATGTTTGTGCCAAGGGCAGTCAACGATTGCAAGATTTGGTTTCAAATTAAATCTTCTGTTTTCTTATGATTACTATTACCTAAATTATTATAGTTGTGCATTTTTTAATCATTTAGGAGAAAAGGGAGTATTTTTGTAAATTTTCCTTAATTTTCTTTTAATCTTTCTGTTTAAATGACATTTAATCTTTCTGTTTAAATGACATTTAAAATGATACATAAAACTTCAAGGTTAGTCATAAACAAATGTCTATTACCTTTACTTTTTTTTATAATATCATCAGTTATTAAAGGTAAGTAAAAAGTTAATAATCAGGATGGGGATAGTATGAAGAAATGAGGATTGTTATACACTACTCATGTGAATTTAAATTCCATCATGTTTATAGATACAATATACATATTAATATGTATATGTATAAAAATAGCTATGTGTATATGTATCTATAAATACATACACATATACATAAACCTATATACCGTCATACCATTTAAATTCACATGAGTAGTGTATAGTAGTACATAGATACACATATATGAGTATAAATGTAAATTATAAATTGTCTCACAAAAACACCCCTTAATTGTGGTGAATTCTTTGGTCAGCCAATCTCCTTCAAGTAATTTATCTTCACAAACTAATAAGACACCCATACATAGATTTATTTCCAAGGCTGTTCAGTGCAGTTTTATTTAATGTAGAGACAAATGAAAACAATTTCAATGTCCAATGATAAAATATTGGTTACCCTTTACTTTTTTTAAACCATATAAACCTTTTAAAAGGCAAAATTTCTATTAAAACATTTTTTCCAAAAAAGAAATTTAAGTTCTTAAATATTTATCAGAAACAAAATGGTTTTTTTTTATAATTTTGAACAAAGCTATCTCTATGGTATATTTATTATTCAAAACATAAAGTAAGATTGTTTTGCTCTCTATAATTCCTGCCTTTTAATCTTCTAAATATAAAATAGAGGTTTTTTTTAATGCTTTGGAAGAAACATATTAAAATACTAAGTTTTCTTCTAACTTTGAATTTTTATGTTTCAGATTCAATTTACAACTTACAAAGTACTTTTATGTATATTCGTGTATTTGATCCTCACAAGATCACTGTAAAATAGCAAAACAAGTATTATTATTATTCTCAGCAACCTTATTTTATAAATGGGAAAACTGAAACTTAAAAAGGTTAAGCAACTTATATAAGCCCACACAGCCAGTTAGTGAGAGAACTCTCTAGATCAATTTACCTCTATAGCATTTTCCCTGCAGAAAACAAATTACTTTTCCCAACTGATTCATTAAAACATGATAAGAGATACACACTGAAGAGAGACATGCAAAAAAATGCAGAAAATCCGTTATTTTTAAATGGTCATAGATTTATTAGTATAAAGAATAAGATACAAAAATAAAGGATCTGTACAATAAAATCCTAATTTTATATGAAAAAAATTATTCATGTCTGAAAGACTAAAAGTAATTATATCAAACAGTAATGGTGATTATCTCTGAATGGTGAAATTGGAGATGATTTTTCATTTATTTTTCTCTGAGTTTTTGTATTCTGCAAATGTTTAGCTATCACTAAGGATTAACTCTATAATCAGTCAAACAAACATTATCAGCTATTTTTAATAAAGTGCTCTAAACATACAGTTTATTCTCGTCAGTGATTCTCTAATGCATGTGGTTTCGCTTCAGTTTTTTGGTTTGCTGGGAACTTTTTATTTTAAAAAAAGGTATGTGTGGTTTCAATTTTTGAAAAAGTAATGTGAAATCACAGTGCCATATTCTGAAGATCTGGTTCTCTCTTCTAGCCCATGTAGTAATATAAGGCAGATTTTTGAGAACTTAACCTGAAAAACCATTTCTGTGGTTTTCTTTGTGTCTGCAGTAAGTCCCAATGTTTAACTGTTAACTTGAATGTCTACCTTCCACAAAGTCATTTCTTCTTCCTTGCTAAAAAGAATCTCTGTCTGGTGATGGGCAAAGTGTCCCAAATCAGGGAATGAATCATGATGTCCAGTCTAAGGTAGTGAAAGAGACTCTTCTGGTTCCCGGCTCCCCAGCTTCCCTTGCAGCTATGGGTAGCCATGTGACCCAGTTCCACTCAATGAAATATTCAGGAAAGTCTTCTTGGGTGTTCCTGGGAAAGGTATTCTTCATCGGGTAGATCAGTGAGACACGTCAAAAAACACCTGCCTTCCTTTCATGCTTTGACAGTTGTCATGTGAGAATGTGATGTTCTGACGACTAAAGCGGTCATCTCAGGACACACGGGAAAGCCCAGAAACCTGCAGAGGCACAGAGCCAGAACACTGTTGACCCACTCTCCACCTCTTAATTTTTATTATGTGAGATAATAAAATGCAGGTATTATCTAAGCCACAGTTCGTTATTCTAATACTTGCAACTGAATGTCTTCTAATGATGTAGTAACATATAACAAAAATTTGAAATTGAAAAAAATTGAAACAAAAAAATTTGAAATTGGGGCTTCCCTGGTGGCACAGTGGTTAAGAATCCGCCTGCCAATACAGGGGACATGGGTTCGAGCCCTGGTCCAGGAAGATCCCACATGCCACGGAGCAGCTAAGCCTGTGCACCACAACTACTAAGTCTGTGCTCTAGAACCCATGAGCCACAACTACTAAGTCCACGTGCCACAACTACTGAAGCCTGCACGCCTAGAGCCCATGCTCCTCAACAAGAGAAGCCACCGCAATGAGAAGCCCACGCACTGCAACGAAGAGTAGCCCCCGCTCGCTGCAACTAGAGAAAGCCTGTGCACAGCAATGAAGACCCAACACAGCCAAAAAAATTTTTAAAAATTGAAATTGAAAAAATTTAGCCAAAAAAAAAAAATTAGCTGATACCCAACCTGAATGGCTAACATTGTAGAATGTCATAAAGAAATGGTTAAGTATACACAATATTATTTGTCATATATGTCTCAATAACGCTGAAAATAAAAAGAAATGGTTAGGTAGATTATTTTACTGTGATATTATACAGTTATTTAAAAATAATATGTAGGAAGATCATGTGGCCACATGATGTAAGATTATGTGGGTAAGAAAAAGAAAAAAGAAAAACAGGACTTGGGATTTTACATGCACTATGATTACAACAATGTTTTCAAAGACTGTGAAGAAACAAACCCAAACCACTAACAGGAATTGTCTTAGGGGGATAGAATTGCCCATAGATTGTTTTTATCCATTCCCCTGTTTTCTAAATACTGAGACTCATATGTTATAACCTTTACATTAAAAAATATAAAATGGGGCTTCCCTGGTGGCGCAGTGGTTGAGAGTCCACCTGCAGATGCAGGGGACGCGGGTTCATGCCCCGGTCCGGTCCGGGAAGATCCCATATGCCGCGTGAGCGACTAGGCCCGTGAGCCATGGCCGCTGGGCCTGCGCGTCTGGAGCCTGTGCTCCGCAACGGGAGAGGCCACAACAGTGAGAGGCCCGCGTACAGAAAAAAAAAAAAAAAAAAAAAAAAAAAAATATATATATATATATATATATATATAAAGTGAAGTAACTCATACAAACAGGAATACCTTGGAGATATTGCAGGTTTGGTTCTAGACCCCCAAAATAAAGTGAATGTCACAATAAAGCTAGTCACACACATTTGTTGGTTTCCCAGTGCAGTTACACTATACTGTAGTCTATTAAGTGTGCAGCAGCCTATGTCTAAAAAACCAATGTACATAGCTTAATTTAAAAATACTTTTTCGCTAAAAAAATACTAACCATCATCCAAGCCTTCATCAAGTCACAGTAGTAACATCAAAGATCACAGATCACCATAACAAATATAATAGTAATGAAAAGTTTGAAATATTGCTAGAATTACCAAAATGTGACACAGACACACGAAGGAAGCAATGAAGACGCCGATAGGCTAGCTTGATGCGGGGTTGCCACAAACCTCCAATTTGTAAAAAAAATGCAGTATCTGGGAAGCACAATAAAATGAAGTGCAATAAAATGAGGTATGGTAGTATAAATCCCTGGAAGAATTTATATTAAGTATAAGAATATGTTTGGCGTCCTATTGCCAAACTCAAACTTCCCAACTTGACTTTCAAAGCCCTTCCTCACATGTCCCCTGCCTACTTTTCTAGTCCCATGCCTTACTACATGTTCTGTTCCAGCCACAGTTAACACTCTTTCGTACCTGAAAAACCTTTCCTTTTGTGCAAGGGAAACACTACCAGATGTGGCAGAGACTGCAGGTTATTCCCCTCAATCCCCCTCTTCAATAATAGAAAATAATTTTCAATTGAGCACACTACAGCCCAAGATAAAGGCAACCTGTCCTAGCCTTCCTTTCAGTTGCATGTAGTTATGTGGCTTTGTTCTGATTACTGAGGTGTGGGCAACCTCCAGCTGAAACGAAGGCTAGGACATATAGGAAGAGGGGTGCTCTTTTTGTCCTTTCCTTCTTAGATGCTTAAGTTTGAGCAGCCCACCTGGACCACGAAATCAATGAAAGCCGTGAGCTGAGTTTGGAAGAACGAGAAGGCTGGGTCCCTGATGAGCCTGTTACTGCTACACCAGCCCTGGAGCGCCTACCTCTGGGTTCCATCTTCACAAAAGAGAGAAATAGACTCCTATCTTGCACATCCCACTATTGTTTTTGAGTTTTCTGTCACACACAACCTAACCTAATCCTAATTGATACATTAATTTCTTTTTTAATTAATTTATTTTTGGCTGTGTTGGGTCTTCGTTGCGGCATGCGGGCTTTCTCTAGTTGCGGCGAGCAGGGGCTACTCTTCGTTGCAGTGCTCCAGCTTCTCATTGTGGTGGCTTCTCTTGTTGCAGAGCATGGGCTCTAGACACGTGGGCTTCAGTAGTTATGGCATGCAGGCTCAGTAGTTGTGGCACACGGGCTGAGTTGCTCTGTGGCATGTGGGATCCTTCCAGACCAGGGATCGAACCCGTGTCCTCTGCATTAGCAGGAGGATTCTTAACCACTGCGCCACCAGGGAAGTCCCTGATATATTAGTTTATGAGATAAGCTACTGACAAAAATGCTTTTAGAAGAGGGGTGACAACAATATCATCAAATTACTATCCAGAAGACATGAACAGAAAGTCGGAGGTTTGGGGCTGGCACAAAAGAAAACAGAAGGCTGAAGAAGGGCGGGGGGGGGTGGCGTGGCAGGGCTAGCAATATGGTGACAAGTTAGGGCCACCAATGACTATTTGGGGGAGAGGATGGGGGTACAGATTTGGCTAAAGAAGTTTTAAGAATAAAGATGACTAATATTAAGTCACCTAGTGTACTCTGCTACAATGTAATTCCCTAATGTTACCACCAAATTCTCAGTAAAAATCCTGCATACACAATAGCCTGGTGTGAGCAGGTTTTTTGGAAAATCAAGGGAAAGGGGTCAAGAGAGAACGAAACCCTAAAAAAGGCTGTTCATTCAGTGGAAGTTAGAAATTAGAGCTTATATTAAGCATAAGCTTCCCCAAATTCCCAGAAAAATAGGTATAAATGCTATGTTTCCCATTCAATATGGAATGATTTTTAGAACGAATATTTTGCATATATTAGCATGTTTTAATGACATGTTTAGATATATTTTGCATATCATTTTTCTTTACACCAGAAATAGTCATGCTTGACATATTGTTTCGCAACATGTTTTGTTCTGTTTTATTTTAACCAATCAATGTGCCATGGCATATTTTCAGATAGGTTAACCTCATCCTTTAATAACAGCATAGTATTCCATCATATGGAAGTACCACAATTAATTTTAGTCCATGTTGATGTAAATTGACTTTTTTGCTATTGCAAGTGCTGTACTTGTACAAAACAATGTAACACTTTAATGCAATTGTGCATGAGCAATTAAGTATTCCTGTGGAATAAATGACAGGAAGAGACTTTGCAAGGTTTCTGAAGAGATGTATTTTTTATTGTAGCAGGTATTATCAAATTACATTCCAGAGAAGTCTGCCAGTGATGAATGACAGCACCTATTTGCTTATACTCTCACCACACTAGGTATTATAAATCTCTTTAGTTTTTGTCAGCTGAAAAGTGATATCGTGCTAATTAATTAGTGAGATTCAACATCTTTTCACATATTTACTGGTCACTTCTATTTCTTCTCTGAAATGTATATTTATATCCTCTGCCCATTTTTCTCTATTGAATTATTTATTGTTTTCATATTGATTTAGGAAAATTATTTATATATTAAAGATATCAATAATTTATATATATTTTACAAAAATATCTCTATGTCTGTTATTTGTCTTTTAATTTTGTTTATGGTGACTTTTGCTGGGCTCAAGTTATTAATTTCTGAGATTGACTAGACTATTTACCACTCCAAAATGTAAACAATATTTTCCTATAATTATGATTTATCATTCTTTCAAAATTACATGGCAATAATGTAATAGTTAAGAGTACAATCCTTTGTGCCAACCTGCCTGATTTCAAATCCTGATTATGCTGTGTAAACTCAGGAAAGTTATTTAACTTCTATGTGCCTTGGTTACCTCGGCTATTAAATGGGGATAATACTAGCATCTGTACTTCATAGGGCTTTGTGAGGATTAAATGAGTTAGTACATACCAGGTGTTTAAACATCCCTTGCAACATAGGAAGTTTCAATAAACATTAGCTACCATTATTTTGCTGCATCTTAATGACAGGAGTTTTCCAAAATGTTTTAATATCTGATATGTCCCATAAATAACTGCTCCAGAATGCATCTAATCCTTACAAATGGTCTTAACCTTTTTGCCACCTGCCTGGATCAGTAAAACAGAACTCTGCAAATGAAGACAGACAGAAAACTGAAGACTGCAAATGAGAAAGTCAGAGTGCCACACACAAATCAAATAGAAGTACCAGCTGCAAAAGCTCAACAAGTTAGAAGAAGCAAATAGAAGAGCCTAAGGTAGGAATTAGATGTTTCAACTATGAGTCTTGCCCTGACAGGCAGGGCTCTCAAACAGCAGCTGCACAAACCTGTCATCCCATCTGAGGCAAATGTGCCGTTAACATTCAAAGGAAGGTTGTTTCCTATATATTTAGCTTATATGTTGAGCAAGTATCAGGGGTGACCCTGTGTGCAAACCTTTCAAAAACTTTCTTCAGCCTTGGGCAACTTTATGTTATCTGGAGAGCTAGATCATTGTCCTTGTTACAAATTGTAGTTAAAAATCAAGTTTGTTCATTGATTTTACAATGATAAAGTGTGCCCGTGTTTTGTTAATAATCACTGAAATCTACCAAAAATGCACATGCTGCCCGAGTACCAGGTACCATTAATTTTTCTTGTAATTCCTTTATCTCTTCCATATTTGTGAGTATCATGCCTAAATCTGAATTGTTTTTTCTTTTCTTTTTCTTGGTGAATCTTGCCAGACTTCTCTCTATAGCATTTATATATCTCGAGGAACAGCTTTTGGTTTTACTTACCAACTCCTGCTATATTTTTATTTTCTAATTCATTCATTTCTGATTTTACCTATTTCACTTGTATTGACACTGACAGGCGACAGAAAGGTAGACTGCTTTTCCACTGCACTCATTTCTGAGTAAACAATTCACCCTCCTGTTACTTTCTTTGATTTATTTTGTTCTTTGTTATCTTAAGTTGCTTAAGTTAAATGTTCAGCCTCTTTTCAGTTACTCTCATTTCATAATAAAAATATTTAGTTGTGGCAATTTAATTTGAATTTCAAAAGACAGGGTGACCCCAACAGACATCTAGGCTACATATGATTTACAAAAGTAAGACCGGCTCTTACCAAAAAAGGCCTGGGTGCAACATGACTGCGGAACAAAATGATAGAACTGGAAGCAGCCTTAAGGAGACCCAGAATCCTACACAATACAAATGAGGGCTCAGGTGACAGATAATAATTTGTCTGATATTAAAAGGTCAGATATCCTCACATTAAGTCTGTGCTCTAGTTGAGCAAGAAGTTTTAAAAAGCAAAGCAAGGAAGAACTACCTCTTTCCTCCCTTCCTTCTCTCTGCGTGATACCAGATCACCTAAAATCCCACAAAGAACCTAGTTAACTGTTTCCTTTCATAAACACCTCAAATTCAAAATACTGTGCAAATTCTGTTTTCAAAGTTGAGCTTCCTCGGGGCACTGTCCCAGGTCTCCTCCTCCCCTGCTGGAGGAAAATTCTAGAAGGCAGAATAGAGCTGGCTGTTGGTGACATCTGCTTTGACTTCGAAGTCTAGAGGCAAACATAGGGAGCTTGAATAATTAAAGTTAACTCCGTGAAAAAAGACATGTCAGGGCTTCCCTGGTGGCGCAGTGGTTGAGAGTCTGCCTGCCGATGCAGGGGACACGGGTTCATGCCCCGGTCCAAGAAGATCCCACATGCCACGGAGCAGCTGGGCCCGTGAGCCATGGCCACTGAGCCTGCGCGTCCGGAGCCTGTGCTCCGCAACGGGAGAGGCCACAACAGTGATGAGGCCCGCGTACCGCAAAAAAAAAAAAAAAAAAAAAGGAAAAGAAAAAAGACATGTCACGGTTATTGGGGTCTTTATTATGTTCCTATTATCCTATTTTCTTCAGACACCATGGAGTGATTTCATTGCCGTAATCCTGCAGTTCTTAACTGGAGTTGGGGGAGAGGTAAGGTATGCCTATCAGAATCACCTTGAGAGGGTTTTTTTTGTTGAAATTATACACTCTCCACTCCTAGAATGATAAACAATGATATAATCAAAGAAGAGAGGAGATAACAAAAGATTCAAAGGAATCTAGTTTTGGAAATAATCAGAAGTGGAGACAGATGTTCATCACATACATTATTAATGATGAAAACTTTGATCAGCATGAATGTCCAAAAACAGGAAAATAAATTATGTTACAGTAATCCATACTACGGAGTATGTTCATAACTATTATCATGACCTTTAATACCATAAGAAAAGATGCATGGTTTAACTTTCATTGTAAAACGCAGGATGCAAAAATACATGCAAGGTATGATCTCAGCTATTTAAATATTTAATTTATATACAAAGCAGAAAGTTGGCAGAGGAAAATCATCAAAATGCTAGCAGTTTTTTTGTGTTGAATAGGATTAATAGAGAGTTTTAAAATTCTTTTTTCTTTTTTTTTTTTAGTGTTTTTCTCACAAGCTTTATTGCTTTTATAATCATAAGTAAATCAAGGAACGTTTATGGGTAAAAAGTTCAAATCTGTACCTTCTATTTCTTGAAATCAGTTCTGGAAAAAAAAAAAAGAAAGAAGAAAAGGGTAGGGGAAGGGAGGAAAGGAGACAAAAGGAAGAAGTTACAACACAGAGAAAAAGAAATATTGTTGGTTTACTAGTAGGAATGATATTCAAAACATTTAACAGGAGTCCAGCCCAGGCACCATGCAGTGAGAACACAATTTAATTATAACTAACTGGTCCACTCACACTGATGTCTTCCCACTGAATGTCATCCTATTTTCAGGCTCACTTTTCAAGGGAAGGTGTTGTTGGGAATATCCTGACCATCACTTTGAGCCCTTGTATACATTTTCTCCTTGCACAGAGCACATTTACCTCCATCTCCATCCACAAAACCCTGCTTAGGTGCTCCATCTTCCATGAACCCCTTCCAGGCTGTCCTAGTCAAAGTAAACTTCTTTATGTTTCCCTATAGCCTCTTCCCCATAGTATTTATCATAATGCTACCTTGTAGTATAGCAATTATATGTCCTATTGTGTTTCCTCTTATTCCATATCCCCACAGTACCTAACATGGCAGAGATCACATCGAATCCTCATCTAGCTGTATTCTAAGCAAGGACTCTTTGTCATCATATGGTACCTTCCAGAGAGGTCCAGGAGTTAGGACAGTCAACTTCCTTTTGCAACTTTGGGTTGTGGATTTGCTCACATCCAGGATCTGAGCAATCTACTGAGGTGGTATAACAGACAGGTTTCCTAGACCAGCCCCTCTGAGGACATGAGGGGCTCAAGGGAAAGTTGGCCTGATTGCAAGGGATGTTCTCTGCTAATGGGATGGGGAGTTGGGGGAGCAAACAGCATCAGGGAAGTGTCACCTGGACCTACTCCCAGAGATACCTACAGGGAAAACTGGGTGGTGCTTTTGCAAAAAGACAAAAAAGTTCTTAGCTTTGAAACATCATAGATTCAATATAATCTTTTGTTCATTTAGTCTTCAAACATTAATACAGGCCATGTGCTGGATATTGGGAGACTACAATATATATTGTTGGGAAGGTTGTAGTGAAATGGTCACTCTCAGAGACTTAAACAAACACAGCTGAGATGAACCGATCTAAACCCACTATATTAGTTTGCTAGGGCTGCCATAACAAAGGACCACAGACTGGGTGGCTTAAACAGCAGAAATTTATTGTCTCACTGGTCTGGAGGCTAGAAGTCCAAGATCAAGGTCAGCAGGGTCGATTTCTTCTGAGGCTGTGAGGGAAGGGTCTGTTCCAGGCCCCGCTCTTCTTAGTTGTAGATGGCCCGCTACTCCCTGTGTTTCTTTGTATTATATTCCCTCTTTGCATATCGCTGTGTCCAACTTTACCTTTTTATAAGGACACAGTGTACTAGATTAGGGACCACCCAAAGGACACCATTTTAACTCAATGATCATATTGTGAGATACTGGGGGTTAGAACTTCGAAGTATGAATTTTGGGAGAATACAGTTCAACCCATAATACCCTGCCACATCTTAGGCGATAATCCAAAGCTAAACCCAAACGTCATCAGACAGCCTTGAACTGCTTCTCTGGCCATGTTGCATGGAGACTAGCACCCAGCATTATCCCTGGGAGCAAAAGTAGCAGGGACACCAATCATGGCAGCAATAGGTGAGGTACAAGACGGCACTCTCATCGCACCAAGGGGGCTGGCAGCCTTCTCCTGCAGCTTGAATCCTATTTTCCTACCTAGTTCCTAGCAGTAGGGAGAGGCCCACAGCAAACAAGGACGATGATAACATGTTCTAGCACTTCATTCTGGAGGGCTTAGCCAAGGGCAGAAGACAGACGGAGAAAAGTGGAAGCTCAGTCCTTTAAATACACAACCCAGCAAGATTGGCCAAATACATCAAAACGCCTCTACCAAACCCCAACATAACTGATAAAATCATTAAACTGGACACCACTAAATAAAATATGCCAATCTGAGTTCACCGAAATATGAAAACTGAATTCTCAAACAAGTTCCAAAAAACAATTAAATCTCTCAAGTGTAAACATGTAAAATATATATTTCATATCATTTGTTTCCTAGTTTCAATCCTTTTCCAAACACCAAAGAGGAACCAAAGTAGGAGAGACATCACTGAACAAGAGGATGTTTGAAAGACAGTTACACTGTCTTAAATGACCCATGACACATTAACTCAATCATTTAAGTTAATGCATAACTCAGCATAGCTGTTGAACAGGAAATTATCTCATTTGGTAGCATCTGGCCAAAAGGATACAGCTGAAAACATATATGTAATTGACAATTTCTAATTAGAGCACAAAAATTGATGAGGTCTGCTGAGATCCTTATTAGACGTCTACCTAGTTCATTTTTTATTTTATCTGTAATCTTTATATTACCACAATGAACTCTTATGTTGGGATGGTAAGTGTGTATAGTGAGTAGGCCAAAAAAAAAATTTAATGATTGAGGGTGGATTAGAGTAAAGACTCCAAGTAATCCAGTTACTAAAGTTTGGTGTAAAAATGTTACAGGGGTTCCCTTTAAACCTCAAAGCTATCTGATTAGTGTTCTGAAACTCATCATAAGTAGAAAACAAAGGAAAAATACATAAAGCAATATCAGCTAGCATACTCTTGGTGAAACTGTGCAGGATTCATGGGCTAATTTCTGACCCCTAGTGGTAAACTTGTAATAAGGTCCTCAAATATATCATACTCGATCCTGAATTATTGCTACCATTGGGGAGAGAATCCATTGCTAAAAGGATTAAGGGGAAGACAGTCATCCACAATCTCGGAGGTCACTGGTCTCTTTGATTCTAGGTGGTTCTGGAATGTTAGTGAACTCCTTGGCTGACTTACACTTCAACGCTGATTTCAGCCTCATGCAAACAAGCCTTAGACAAGAAGTCCGTGCAAAGCAACAGTCCTTCGGTTTATGTTCAGACTCTTTTCCTTGCCCCAGCCTCTTCAGAGTACTAGTGATTAGGAGAAAACCCAAAAAAAAAGCAAGCAAAGGAAGGAAAGAAATGTATGGACAATCAATGACCATGTAAGTGCTAAAAAGTGCAGATACATCACTTAATCACACATAGTGAAGTGTATACAAAAACAAAAAACAATACTGATACTCCAAGGAGAATGCAACATTTAGACATCAGAAAGTAATCCTTCCACTATCATTTATAACTGGTTAGACTTAAAAGTTTTGAAACCATAAAGTGGATGTAACTATTCAGACATTGACCTCATAGGTCAAAGATTACACTAATACAATATTCTTATTAAAATAATAGAGCAAATATAAAATCTGAGAAGAAACTTCCTTTTCAAGAAAATCAAAACTATCTTCCCTGATGACAACAGGGTGATCACTTTGACTCAAGTCTGTTATTGCCTATTTCTGTTAACATAGGCAATAAAATTGGAAATTCCCCAATCTTACTTAATTATAAGAGCTCCATCGAAACAATGCTGTCTGTGAAACTTACGACATCTGGTCCATATCACAGCCCTTTCCACTGTTCTAAATTTTTTCTTCAGAACCCACATGCACATTCAACATTGCCAAGACCACTCTCCAATTTTTTTTTTTTAATTTATTTTTGGCTGTGTTGGGTCTTCCTTGCTGCGTGCGGGCTTTCTCTAGTTGCGGCGAGCGGGGGCTACTCTTCGTTGTGGTGCACGGGCTTCTCATTGAGGTGGCTTCTCTTGTTGCAGAGCATGGGCTCTAGAGTGCAGGCTCAGTAGTTGTGGCGCACAGGCTTAGTTGCTCCACGGCATGTGGGATCTTCCCCGACCTGGGATCGAACCCAGTGTGCCCCACATTGGCAGGCGGACTCTTAACCACTGCGCCACCAGGGAAGTTCCCACTCTCCAAATTTTTATCGCTACTACTGGCACTTTCTTATATTTGTATGTATGTAGGTAGATATAAGCATATTTTTTTCTTCTTGTTTACCTCTGCCTTCTTTCTAGCTCCTCAACCGAAGTTAACTACCTACTGTTTATCTTTACGTAGCCTTCTTCCTGTTCATATAATCATAAATATATACATATTGGAGTTGCCATTAACTGTTTTACAAAAACAGTTATATTATGTACCCTTTTCTGATTTTATTGCTTGTTTACTTAACAAGACATCATGGGATGCCCTAACTGGTAAGGATCTATGGAAGACTGTATTTTCCAAAAATAGCCACAACAATATGTCTGGTTCCACGTGCTCTTCCAGGACCTTGCCACTGTCCAATAAAAATGTGGAGTCTATTTCCCCTCCCCTTGAACCAGCTGTGCCTGTGACTGTCTGAACAAATAGAATGTGGCAAAAGTGATGCTGTGTGACTTCTAAGACTAGGTTAGAAAACATGACACATCTTCCACCCATTTCTTTCTTCTTCTTCTTTTTCTTTCTCTCCCTGTCTCCCTGTTTCCCTGTCTCTCTCTTAATCAGCACCATGTTGTGAAGGAGCCAGGCTACACAGGGAGCCCATGTGTAGAAATTCTCACAGACAGTTCTAGCTGAAGTCTCAGCCAACAGCCAAACTGCCAAACGTGTGAGTGAATGAGCCTTCACAAAATTCCAGATCCCTTCCATCAAGTCACCCTCAGCTTTCTTGTCTTCTGTATGAGGCCTCAGACACCACAGAGAACAAACCATCTCAATTGTGCTTGTAATCTCTGCTGTGCCTTGTCCAAATCCCACCGAATCCATGAGCATAATAAAATTGTTGTTTTACATCAGTAAGAGTTTTGGGGAACTCTGTTACATAGCAATGGATAACTGGAAGAGGATTAAGTCATCTTTTCTATGGCTGTATATGTTTCTACAGCATGGCTATAACACAGCTTATTCAAGCATTACCTTTGCAAGGGCACTTTGTTTTCGGTTTTGGTCACTATGAACATTACTAAATAAATATCCTTGAATATGTAATATATCTTGAGATTTATGTTCTTATTTCCATGAGAATTATTGAGTAGAATTGCTAAGTTAAATGTGTATTTTAGGTTTACTAGGTTTTTTTTTGTTTGTTGGTTTTTACCCTCTGGTTCATAAGGAGTTTATCTTTGGGTGGCAGGTGAGGGAGGAGTGCTTTTATTTTTCTTTTCTACTATTTTCCACATTTCATCAAATTAAGTCTTTCTTTTTATTAGTTCCCTCTTCTACTCTCTTCTTGGTTCTTTTTCTAATTTTTAAAAGATGAATATTGAATTCATGTATTTCTAACCTTTGCATACAGCTTTCGTTGGGTCGTGTAGATTTGGTTTTGTTGGATTTTCCTTTCTCACTTTAGAGAGTTTACAATTTCAATTTTAGTTTCTAATTTGATGCAAAGATTATTTAGGAGGGTAGTCTTTTTTTTTTCTGGATGGAATTTTTTCTGTTTTAATATTTTTTATTGAGGTATAATTGGAATACAACATTACATTAGTTTCAGGGGTACAACACAACGATTTGACCTGTATATTGTGAAATGATCACAGGATGGCAGTATTAAATTTCAAATAATTGATTAAATTATCTTTTAAAAATTTAATTAATTTACTTATAATCAGATAATGTGACCTGTAAAAATCTCTACTTTCTCTCACTGTTGTGGCCTCTCCCGTTGCGGAGCACAGGCTCCGGACGCGCAGGCTCAGTGGCCATGGCTCACGGGCCCAGCCGCTCCGCAGCATGTGGGATCTTCCCGGACCGGGGCACGAACCCATGTCCCCTGCATTGGCAGGTGGACTCTCAACCACTGTGCCACCAGGGAAGCCCACTGGGTTTGTTTTTAATCTAATGTGACAGTCTCTGTCTTTTGATAGGAACATTGAACTCATTTGCATTTAATATAATCACTAATATTCTTGATTTATTTCTTCTCTATTGCTTATGCTTCTATTGAATTTACTCAATTAATTTCCCTTTTTCCTTTAATTTATGTTTACTAGTATAATCAAGTTATAATTTATCCCCTTTTCCCCTTACTAATTTCAAAATGATATTATTCTTTCCCATTCCACTAGTGGTTATCTTCTTTTTTTAATGTGCATCACCAAATGCATATTTTATTACTAGTCTTTGAAAAGATACTATTTCTCCACCATGTTAGTCTATTTCTTGATACGTTCTCTCCATCTCAATAAAATAATACTTTTAGAATGCTTTTAATTTCCACTTCCCTTCCCCCAACCCCACCTCTTGGGTTCTGCTGAGAAATTTTACAACTTTTACTTCCAGGCTCTCATTAGGTGAGTCTCATTTATCTGAAGGCTATTTATTGAACATATGCAGTACACATTCCCAACCAATCCATCATTATCCATGTTTACTACAAAGCTCACTGTTCACTCACCATTTTTTCCTTTCTACTTCACCTTCTCCTTTCTTGACATCTCTATTCTCATTAACTTGTTGTTTAGTTAGAGTCCTTTTTTTATAGTTTCCTTGGATGGGGCATATGAGTGATATATTCTTGGTATCCTTACATTTCTGCATCCCTTTCACCCTGGCAGGTGAATAATTCTAGGTTGGAAAGAGACCTCTAGGGTTACACCTTTTTTCTCTCAAAAGGTGTAGACATTATTCCACTGTCTGATGCCAGTCTGATTCTTTTCTATTTGTAAATAATTCCTTATTTCTGTCTAGAAATTTATAAGGTTTTTCTCTTCAACCTTGAGGTTCAGGAATTCTGTCAGAATGTGTTTAAGTACGTGCCTTTTCTCATCAATCCTGTCTAGAACTTGGTGTACCTGCAAATTCAAGTCTTCATTCAGCTCAGGAAAATGTGCATCTATTAAATTTGGCTTTTCCCTTGTAATTCACTTACATATTAGATCTCCAGGATCTGCCCTCCCCGTCTTCTCCTAGCTGTGAAAGTATCCATTTGAGAGCTTAAAAAGGTATATTAATGCTTTTCCTTATAACATTGGATCATCACAGATATCAGCTAAATTATCTAAGTATAACATTTGGTAAAGCAGCCTAAAGTGAAATATAATAATATACATATAAGTTACGCACTAGAAAATTCACTCTATCAAGTATGATATTTTCACTGTATTTTAAAATATGCATTGGGACTTCCCTGGTGGTCCAGTGATTAAGACTCTGCGCTCCCAATGTGGGGTCCCAGATTTGATCCCTGGTCAGTGAACTAGATCCCATGTGCATGCTGCAGCTAAGAGTTTGCATGCCACAACTAAGGAGCCGGTGAGCCTCAACTAAGGAGGCTGCAAGCTGCAACTAAGGAGCCTGTCTGCCACAACTAAGGCCTGGTGCAACCAAATAAATAAATAAATAAATAAAGGTCCAGGCCTATTCACCATGTGGAGAAAAAAAAGGAAAAGGAAAGAAAGGAGGGATAATAGATGAGGCCTAGCACTGGCAAAGATATCAGGGAGGGTTTTGGTGAAAGGGAGAATAATAACTATGGGGCAGAGGCTTCCGGTTATCTACAGGATATGAGAGAGTGGGCGACAGAAAGACTATGTGGGAATGCAGACTTAAAGAGGTGTTCATATAAGTTACATAACACAAGTTATATAAAATACTAGTGCTTCTTGTAAGTTCTTTGAGAAATACAAATAAAGATTAGAATTACTTTTACTGTCTTCTGAACACGATACGCTCTGAGGCTGAGTCATTAAAGACCCAGGGTCTATTCTGTTCACTCTGTTTGTGGGTTTGCATTCGTGTGTGTGTACACAGAAAGAGATGTATAGTATATAAGTGGATTTATCTATATAAATCTTTTTCAAAAAACACAAATGGGATCATACTGTAAGTACCCTTTTGCACCTTGCTTCTTTTTCCCTCAAACACATAAGTACCCTTTTGCACCTTGCTTCTTTTTCTCTTTTGCACCTTGCTTCTTTTTCCCTTAAACACATAGATGTATTTATTTATATCCTGCCTGCTTTCTAAAAAGATCTGAGTTAGTTTATGGTGAAATCACAGGCATATGACCTAAAACTGTTAACATGACTCCAAGGACAGGAACCAAGAAATATGAGGGCCAAGGAAGAAAGTACATTCAGAAATTCTAGAATGATTTCATTTCACGAGTGTAATAAAAAATTAATAAGGTCCTTTAAAAACAGATTCCTAAGTAACCACATGCCAGACATTATTTTTAAAAGGAAGAAATTAATTTTACCTAAGACAGAACAATGAAAAGAAAAACTTAGCCCAGACCTTAAAAAGATAGTGAGAACTTCGTACTATACAGCTCCCCCTGCTTCTGAGTCTTAACAAAGAGATTCAAGAGAGTGCCATTAATTCTCCATTGTGGACTTCCGTAGTGGTGCAGTGGTTAAGAATCCACTTGCCAATGCAGGGGACATGGGTTCGATCCCTGGTCCAGGAAGATCCCACATGCTGCGGAACTAAGCCTGTGCACCACAACTACTGAGGCTGCGCTCTAGAGCCCGCAAGCCACAACTACTGAGCCCGTGTGCCACAACTACTGAAGCCCACGCACCTAGAGCCCATGCTCCAAAACAAGAGAAGCCCGTGAACTGCAACGACAAGTAGCCCCCACTCGCCACAACTAGAGAAATCCCGCACACAGCAAAGAAGACCCAATGCAGCCAATAAATAAATAAATAAAATAAAAATAAATGTACTCAGACAAGTATGTTTAAAAAAATATTCCCCATTGTTTATACCCACAGGGAAACTGAGATAATTCAAAATAGTAGGTGATTTTTAAAGTATATTTCATTGGTTTTCATATATTCAGATGGATAAATGAACAGGAAAGAGTCACTTCTAACATAACAGTGAAATCCCACTGCAAAGAATTATTTCAGAAAGAACTGAGAAACTCTTCATTTCCCACAATCCTCTCAGCTCCTCCCAATGACCCCATCCATCTCATCTCTCTACTTGGTGCAAAACAGCAGATAAAAGCAGAATAATCCTTATAAATCTTTCCTCAACATGGGCTGTGTTGAGTCACATCCTATCAGTGTGAAGGATGGGGACCATGCAAATAAAGAAAACATTTTTTAATCCATCCATATTTTCAGCAGACTGGCTTTCAATCTATCTTCCTCGAGACTCCATTGCCTGTCACCTTCCTGGGCAATATGTACATTAAATGGATGATCCAGAAATTTGATATCAGCTCTGTGACCTTCTCCACTCTGACAACCATCATCTCCATTCTCAGCCACAAATCAAACTCTGCTGGGCACAAATATTCACATCCCTAACATCTTGTACTCTGAAATTCTCTCCCTATCTACAACCTCCTTCCACTTTCCCTCACATGCTCTGAGTCTGTTCTTTATCTTCACTATTCATCTCCATTTCCCCAGTCTACCAGCCCCCTCTGGGTGCCACTTGACTCCTTACCTAGTATGTATCTCCCAGTCAGCCATTTCAACTTTACATATATAACACCCTTTACATATATAACATCCTTCTCCCTTCCTTCCCACATTGACCACCTACCATACCTGTTTGCCAACCACTGATTCTACTTAACCCAACTGATGTCTCTGTTTCTCCTCTCTGACTCCTAAGAACTGCTGGAGAAAAATCACTTGATACAATACACAAATACCAAGTTTTTAAGATATACAAATCTCAATCTGAAACATGATTTTGCTACTTATTAGCTGGTCAAGTGACATAACCTCTCTGAACATCTTTTTCTAATCTGTGAAATGGTGTATGTCCATTAGGATGCTTTCAGCTGTAACAGAAAACCCAGCCAACCTACGTTGTCTCCCATAACAAGGTGGTTAAAATTGGTTCCAGGGTTGATTCAGTGGCTCATTGATGTCATCAAGAAAAAAGCTTCTTTCCTCTTTATGCTCTACAATCCTTATTTCATGGAGTTGGGCCTTGGATGTGTCTCTTCATGGTTACGACATTGGAGACTGCAATTCCAGGCATCACAAATAGACACAAAGTCTTGCTGAAGAAGAGCGCACTTCCTCCCATGTGCCTTTCTGTATTAGTGAGGAAAACCTTTCCTAGAACCCTCCTAGTAGAATCCTCTAGTCCCTTTGGCTTGGTCATATATCCACCCTCTAACCGGTCACTGACAAAGGGAAATGGGAGTGCTATGATTGCCTTTTCAACCAATCATAATTCACCCTCTGGGGCTAGAGAGGGGTCAATCTTTCCTGAGCACATTGCCACCAGATACCTGAACAAAAAGAGTTGGGATAATGAGAAAGAAGAATAGCTGTTGGGTAGGCTGACAACCTCTGCCATGTGGGTAATGATACCTACCCTGAGGGTGGTTATAAAGATTATGTTGGATACATTTGCAAAGTACCTAGCAGTGCCTGGCACATGGTAGACATGATGTGCTTTAAAGATGTCCACAGGCTTCCCTGGTGGCGCAGTGGTTGAGAATCTGCCTGCCAATGCAGGGGATACGGGTTCGAGCCCTGGTCTGGGAAGATCCCACATGCCGCGGAGCAACTAGGCCTGTGAGCCACAACTACTGAGCCTGTGCGTCTGGAGTCTGCGCTCCGCAACAAGAGAGGCCGTGATAGTGAGAGGCCCGCACATCGCGATGAAGAGTGGCCCCCGCATGCCGCAACTAGAGAAAGCCCTCACACAGAAACGAAGACCCAACACAGCCAAAAATAAATAAATAAATTTTTAAAAAAATGTCCACCAATTCTTTGACATTCTTTCCTTCAAAAAGTAGAGCTTATTCCCCTACCTATGAATGTAGACTGTTCTTAGTGACTTGTTTCTAACAAATAGAATTTGGCAAAAATAATGGTGTGAAACTCACATAGAGATCAGACCTGTGGTTGCCAAGGGGGGCTGGGGGAGGGTTGGATTCGGATTTTGGGACAAGCAGATGCAAACTATTATATATAGAATGGATAAAAAACAAGGTCCTATTGTATAGCACAGGGAAATATATTCAATATCCTGTAATAAACCATAATGGAAAAGAAAAAAATAATGGTGTGAGACTTCCAATACTAGGTCATAAAAGATATTGGAGCTTCTGTTTTGCTCACATGGATTGCTCACTCTGGGGAGAGCTGCCATGTTCGAAGGACACTCAAGCAGCCTGTGGAGAAGCTCGCATAGGGAGAAATTGGGGATTCTCACCAACAACCAGCACCAACTTACAATACATATGAATGAGCCACCACCTTGGAAGTGGATTTCCAAGCCCCACTCAAGCCTTCAAATGACTGATACCCCAATAGACATGTTGGCTACAACCTCCTGAAAGACTCCAACTTAGAATTCCCCAGGTAGACCACTCCCAGAATCCTGGGAAACTCTAAGGATAATAAATGTTTATTGTTGTTTTAAGCCACTAAGTCTTGGAATAATTTCTTAGACAGCAACAGATAACTAATGGAGATTTTGGTACCAAAAGGGGGTTCTGCTATAACAAAAACCTAAAATGTGAGAGTAGCTTTGGAATTTGGCATTTGGAAGAAGCCGGAAGAACCTTGAGGAGAAAATTAGTGAAAACTGAAAGGGCCTTGACGAGACTGTTAGTGAAGCCTAGTGGGCTCTGAGGAGACTGCCAGGGAGGGCAGGGAGGTTCATTAGCTCACTATGACAGTGCAAGTAAAATGTATCTTGGTTTTCTCCTCGATAAATTTGAAGTCTGAGCTTCTTAGACCATTGCTTGGAGGCAATAGACATCATAGTTAATGCACAGGCTTTGGAACCTGACTGCCTTAGTTTGAACCTTGGTCCCATCACCTCTTGTCTGCGTAAACTTCAAGTCACTTAACCTCTTTGTTCTTCAACTTCCCTCACTGGATTGTTACGAGAATTAAATAAGTTACTGCATGTAAAGTTAAAAGAGTACATATTTCTTTCTGTGTCCCATTGCAGAGTTAATTATGGTTGAGAACCTGCAAACCAGGATTGGGGTAGAAGCCAAGAAACACTACCTTGAGTAAGGAAAGGATAAAGTGTTCATGGGGGCCTATCATATTAGGGTAGCATTTCTTAAGGTGTGGCCCACCTGCATTAGAATCATCTGGGGTATTTATTTAAAATTCAGAGCCCAACCTCCTGAAATTGTTTCAGGAAATCTGAAGGAATGCAAAAATCTGTATTTTAACTGAGCATTTTGTGGATGATTATTGTGTATGCTAAAGTTTGAGAGACTACTCTGGGGAGAGTCCAGGTAAATAGCCTAAAGATTAATCTCTTTGAACCCTACTTTTTTTTTTTTTAGCATCTTTATTGGAGTATAATTGCTCTACAGTGGTGTGTTAGTTTCTGCTTTATAACAAAGTGAATCAGCTATACATATACATATATCCCCATATCTCCTCCCTCTTGCGTCTGAACCCTACTGTTGTATTTTAAAAATTAAGGCAGTTTTCCATTCTTCTCCACAATTTATCCATTTTTGTTTTAATATACAAATAAGGTACATTAAATAATAATGTGCATTATTTGCCATTGAATAAAATTAATGCTTCTGAAAGATATGCTAAGTTTATCCTGGGCTTGTGGTAACCCCTGGCATACCTCTACATACCTTAGTTGACATGCAAGGCTTTTGTGATAAATTCATCAACCTAGTTTATTTCTAGTGGCTGATTTGACAAGTACCATAAGTGTTGTAAATATGGACATTTGATAATTCATCCTCCAGCTCCACTTTCTTCTAATGAGACTTTTTGTATTGTAGAGGCTGGAAAGTTTAAAACTACATTTCCTAGACTCCTCTTGCAGGTAAAAATCTGGGTATAAAATAATTTCCACCAGTTAGATATACTCTTATGAGATTTGGGAGGCGGAAATAAGTTGGAGGCCATCTATCTACTGCTATTGCTCATTCTGCTAAAAAGTCAGGTTATGGAGATGCCAGGGTTTTTGGCAATATTTTTCTAGTGTCTAGTCACAAGTTCTGGGTATGTTGAGAGTAAGTCGTAGTGGCCTCCTGATTGCCCATCTTTTAATAATGACAGAGGTGGCAGCTACTATGGCAGGTTAATTCTGCTGTATTCTGGAAGTCATTTGCATAGCCAAGTCTAGAATCCACTTTTTCAGCTCTTCTACCAACTTTTTTTTTTTTTTTTTTTTTTTTTTTGCGGTATGCGGGCCTCTCACTGCTGTGGCCTCTCCCGTTGCGGAGCAACAGACTCCGGACGCGCAGGCTCAGCGGCCATGGCTCACGGGCACAGCCGCTCCGCAGCATGTGGGATCCTCCCAGACCGGGGCACGAACCCGTGTCCCCTGCATCGGCAGGTGGACTCTCAACCACTGCGCCACCAGGGAAGCCCCTCTACCAACTTTTTAAAATATATTTTTTATTATAGAGTTTTAAATACTTTCAAAAATAGGCATTATACAATAATGAATCCCCAGCTTGAACATTTACCAACTTAGGCCAATCTTATTTCATAAGTACCCCCACCCAATTCATCTTATTTTCAAGAAAATCCCAGACATCATTATCATTTTATGTAAATATGTATCATTTTTTCAAAAAGCAAAGACTCTTTAAAAAAATACAACCACTGTGAGATTAGAAAATATATATTGGTCTTTGCCCCTGGTTCCTGGCACAGAGCTCTTGAAACCCTTGTAATTTCCTAAGTGATAAGAACATAAGGGGCATCTCTTATTCTAATATTTGTCTTTGACCCTGTCCCTGACACAGGGCTCCTAAAACCTCTATAAATTCCTAAGTGATAAGAGCACTAGGAGAATCTTTTATTCTACTGAGGTGATCTGGGTGGCCTCCTGGATGGGGGCTGATCCTCAGAAAGACCAAGTCATGATTAGAAGCTTGGAATTTTCGGTCCCATCCCTTATCCTCCAGAGAGGAGAGAGGGGATGGAAACAGAGTTTTAAATTTATCATGCCCAGGGACTTCCCTGGTGGCGCAGTAGCTGGGAATCTGCCTGCCAATGCAGGGGATATGGGTTCGATCCCTGGTCTGGAAAGATCCCACATGCCACAAAGGAACTGAGCCCGTGCACCACAACTACTGAGCCTGTGCTCTAGAGCCCATGTGCCACAACTACTGAGACTGTGTGCTGCAACTACTGAAGCCTGCACACTCTAAGGCTGCTCTAGGGCCGTGTGCCACAACTACTGAGCCTGCGTGCTGCAACTACTGAAGCCCATGCACCTAGAGCCCGTGCTCCGCAACAAGAGAAGCCACCGAGTGAGAAGCCTGCGCACCGCAACAGAGTAGACCCCGCTCGCTGCAACCAGAGAAAGTCTGTGTGCGGCAATGAAGGCCCAACACAGCCAAAAATAAAGAAAAAAATAAAAATAAAAAAATTCATCATGCCCATGTGAGGAAGCCTCCATAAAACCCCAATACAATGGGGCTCAGAGAGCTTCCAGGTGGGTGAACACCTCCACACCAGAAGGGTGATACACCCCAACTCCACAGGGACAGAAGTTCCTGAGCTGAAGCACCTCCCAGACCTTGCCCTATGTATTTCTTCATATGGTTGTTCATCTGTATCCTTTATCATGTTCTTTAATAACCTAGTAAACATAAGGAACTGTTTCAGTGAGCCACTCCAGCAAATTAATTGAAATTGAGGAGAGGGTCATGAGAATCTCCAATATGTAGCCAGGTCAGAAAGAAGTGTGTGTAGGGGCTTCCCTGGTGGCACACTGGTTAAGAATCCACCTGCCAATGCAGGGGACACGGGTTTGAGTCCTGGTCTGAGAAGATCCCACATGCCACGGAACAGCTAAGTCCGTGCACCACAACTACTGAGCCTGCGCTCTAGAGCCCACAAGCCACAACTACTGAGCCCACGCACCTAGAGCCCGTGCTCCGCAACAAGAGAAGCCACCTCAATGAGAAGCCTATGCACTGCAACAAAGAGTAGCCCCCGCTTGCCACAACTAGAGAAAGCCCGCACACAGCAACGAGGACCCAACACAGCCAAATATAAATAAATAAATAAATTTATTAAAAAAAAAAAGTTGTGGGTAACCTGGGGACCTACTACTTGTGATTGTCATCTGAAGTGGAGGGGGGGGCGGGTAAGTCTTGTGAGACTGAGCCCTTGACCTGTGGAATCTGATGCTATCTCTGGGTAGATAGTGTCAAATTGAGTTGAATTGTAGAACACCCACTGGTGTCACAGACAATTGCTTGGTGTGGGCGAAAACTACACACTTGGTGACCAGAAGTGAAGTGTTCTGTGTGAATAGTAAAGGAGACACACAGAAAAGAAACACACAGGAAGCACGACTGGGTTTTCCTAATGCAACCACAGTATCATCATCCCTAAAAGAAGACAAAAAAGTTCTTTAATATAATTAAGTAACCAATCAATCTTCACATTGCCAATTGTCTTGTTATTGTCATAAAAATTTTCATCGTTTTTTTTTCTGAACCAGCACCCAAATAAGGACTACAAATTGCAATGGCTAATACGCCTCTTAAATCTCAGTTTATAGGTTCCCTTTCCCTTTGTGTTTTTTTTTTCTTCTCTATGTAATTTTTGAAGAAACTGTGTTGTTAGAGTTTCCCACAGTCTGTATTTTTGATGATTGCATCCCACAGTGTTAACATATTCCTCTGTCTTCTGTAATTCCTATAAATTGCGTGTTGGATCTATAGGCTTGGTCAGATTTAAGTTGAATTTGGTTTTGTTTTTGACAATATAAGGTGATTTCCACTGATTTTTGAGAAACTGGTTCATACCTTTCTGGGATAGTAGAAGCCACAAAAAAAACCCAAAACAAAAACATAATATTCTGCATTCAATCAGATGGGACCACAACTATACAGTTAATGGGGATAAACAACCTGACCCATTAAAGGCAGGAAATCTTTCCTAACAGTATTATCCAATTGATCTTTTAATTCACTGTACTCCAAAGAGGTAGTATTACCAAGATCCACCTAAAGAGAAGCCAATTCATTAGCTTGTTATGACAGCCCAGGTAAAATGTGCCTTCCTTTTCTCTTGATAAACTGTAAGTCAGCTTCCTAGACTGTTGATTTTAGCTTATATAAAGCTGATAGTGGGAAACCTCCCAAAGGGCATTTGGATAATGGCTTCTGGAACTGTTTGCTCAAAATTACAACATGTGTCTAACTACCAAAAAAATCTGTTTTCATTTCTGACTGCTACAGCCAAGCACAGGTCTCCCAAGAGATACACTATTTACTGTCTACATTGTTTCTGGGAAGCTTGCCGTTTCCAATAAGATTTAAATAGCTTAAGAATCCTGGATAACCTCTTCTTTACTTCATTTTACTAACCTGGCTAAGCAATTTTAGCAACCTCACTGTGTTATTAGTCAGGGTTCAGTTAACAGAACAAGAACAATTCCAGGTATTTTTTCAGAAAAAGATCTCAGTTACTGTAACCATTGGCTCTACCATGCAGTTTTAGCATTAGCAGAAGTTGGGCAAAGATGACCCAAACCAAACTAAAGCATGTCTAAGCATCAGTTTCTAGAAACAAGCAGACTTTGGCCTCCCCCCAACACCCGGCCCACCAAGTTATTTAGTGGATTTCATAGCAGAGGGTTAAGTCATTCTCCCTAGTTCA
Source organism: Lagenorhynchus albirostris (assembly GCF_949774975.1). Lineage (NCBI taxonomy): Eukaryota > Metazoa > Chordata > Mammalia > Artiodactyla > Delphinidae > Lagenorhynchus > Lagenorhynchus albirostris. The sequence continues at coordinate 84,114,192 of NC_083098.1, forward strand.
TGGCAACTATCACCTTTGTTCTGTGTAAGGCCCCTACATTTTATCGATTTATTTCTTTTTTGCTGCCTTCCTCATTTCCATATCCTTTCCTCACCCCCAGGCAAACTTTGTATTTGCATGTGTATCATTGTTATCTGTTGTAAAACATGCATTGTTTTTGTGTGTGTATTTTTAATTTACATAAATAGTATTGTGCTATATATCTTTTCTTCCCACATAGCACTGTTTTTAAGATTTATCCACATTGCTGTGTGTACATCATTGCCCATTCTAACTCCTTCACAGTACTCAATAGTGTATTATCCACCACCTTCACATTCTCCCAGTAATGAAGACCTAAATTACCTCCAATTTCCTGCGTCCTTGTGAACTTGTGTAGAAATTCCTTAGGGATACACCCCCCAGCAGTACAACTGCTGTGCCATAGGATATATAAACATTTTAACTCAACTAAGCACTACCAGAATGCTCTCCAGGTCTCTCACCAGTAGTGCATGAGAGTAACAGGTAGCATTGTCCAGGTTCCCATTTTGCCAGACTAATAAGTGTGAGAGAATACCTCATTTTTTTTTTTTTTTTTTTTGCGGTACGCGGGCCTCTCACTGCTGTGGCCTCACCCCTTGCAGAGCACAGGCTCCAGATGCTCAGGCTCAGCGGCCATGGCTCACGGGCCCAGCCGCTCCGCGGCATGTGGGATCTTCCCGGGCCGGGGCACGAACCCCTGTCCCCCGCACTGGCAGGCGGACTCTCAACCACTGCGCCACCAGGGAAGCCCCTCATTTTTATTTTAATTGTATTTCTCCTATTAGGAATAAACTTGAGCATCTGTTTATTGGCTTGCTGGCTTTTAGTCTCTCCTTCTGTAAACGGCCTTACCATATTCTTTGACTATTTTCCTGTTAGATTTATTTTTACCAGAGTTCCTCTATATTTAGAAACTAGTTCCTTGTCCCTCAGACATTGCAAATATTTTCTATTGTCACTCATGTTCTTCATTGGGCAGAAAACCTTAATTTTGTTATCAAATGCATCACAGTTTTGCCTTATGGCTTTTGTTTCTGGGTGTTTTAAATTCCTCCCCGTCCCTACCTGACAAAGATGTTTTCCAAAACTATTTTTCATATTTAATGAAATCTCAGATGCAGTATATGAAGACGCATACTGATATCAGAGATGTTTAATTGTGGGAAAAAATGGCCAATGGCAATTTGTAAAAAATCTATGGTAAGGCTCATCCCATTTTCAGAAATGATAAATCGTGATTCTTAAAATTGATGACACAATTTTATAGCTTCACGGGTCACAACTGAATCATTAATCCTTCTGGAGCCCACCTATGTATATGTTTAGGTAGGAATCCATTTTGATTTTAATTCATATAGATCTAGCTTCCTGATCTCAGGAGGCAAGATTTCCATATTTTACCTTTAAATATATTTGTGATTTTTAAATACTCTTTATCAGACTAAAGTAATTCCATTCTATTCTTAAGTATCTGAAGTATTTTACCATGATAGGTGTTGAATTTTATCAAATACGTTTTCCATATCTAACAAGTTAACCATATGATTTTTTTCCTTTTTTCTCCCCTTCTGTTACTGTAGTAAATTATATCCTTGTAAAACCCACTTAGTTGCGATATATTATCCTTTTTATATATCACTGGATTTGCTTTTGTAGTATTTTGTTAGGATTTCTGCATATATGGTCATTAAGAACATAGGATATATCTTTTATTATGTTTTAATCTGTTGTTACCAATGAAGACAGTTTTTACATGTCTGTTTCTGCTCTCTTATTTCTACTAGTTGGCACTCTTGGTGAATTAGTTCCTTGTATGCTTGGTTATTTTATTATAAACTGCTTGTTTTCCTTGGAAATAGTTTGTGGGATTTTTTTTTTAATCCACCAAGATGACGGTGTACTCTCCCTGACAAGACGTGCATTTGCCTCTGCCAGGCAGCTAATGGTGGCATTATCGGGCTGGAACCTCTTCAAACTCACTTCATTGAAGTTTTTTGGACTACCTACATCATGCGACTTTGGGCTGCTAATCTGTGAGGGCCAGTAGTGGTTTTAAGTTTTTATGATTTTTTTTTTTTTTTTTGGTCTCTTGTTCTGCTCAGTGCCAAGGCAACTGAGTCTTTTGCAGTCCAAAAGACTGAGTCCTTGCAGTCTTTTGGCAGTGGGAAGGAGGAGAAGGGAAAAATTACTTCTGATTCATCCCCACTAAGGGTGAAGCCCCTTCAGGTGCTATATTTATGGGGTGTCTCTTAGCCTCCAGGTTTGCTGGCCATTGTCTTTTCTCACTGCTCCCCAGTGAGACTTTGAAAACTGAAGCCAAGGTGACTCGTCATGCTCAATGGTGAAAGGCTGAAAGCCTTCCCTCTACAATCAAGAACAAGACAACGTTGCCTGCCCTTACCACTCCTACTCAACACGGTACTGAAATCTTAGCTAGAGCAATTATTCAAGAAAAAGAAATAAAAGGCAACCAAGTCTGAAGGGAAGAAGTTAAACTGTCTGTTTGCAGATGATATAATCTTAATATAGAAAAGCCTAAACACGCCAACAAAAACTGTTAGAACTAATAAACGAATTCAGTAAAGCTGCAAGATACAAAATCAACATACAAAAAGCAGCTGTGTTTCTATACACTAACAGTGAACTATCTGATAAAGAAATAAAGAAAACAACCCCATTTACAATAGTATCAAAAATGATAAAATACTTAGGAATAAATGTAACCAAGGAAGTGAAAGATATGTACACTGAAAACTATAAGAGGTTGATGACAGAAAACAAGACACAAATAAGTGGAAAAATTATCTCATGCTCATTGATCAGAAGAGTTAACATTAAAATGTCCATACTACCCAAAACCATCTATAGATTCATTGCAATCCCTATCAAAATTCCAGTGGCATTTTTCACAGAAACAGAACAATCCTAAAATTTGTATGGAACCACAAAAGATCCTGAATAGCCAAAGCAATCTTGAGAAAGAACAAAACTGGAGGCATCACACTTCCTGATTTAAAACTACAGTACAAAGCTATAGCAATCATCAAAACAGACACAGACCAATGGAACACAACAGAGAGCCCAGAAATAAACCCACTAACATCTGACAAGGGAGCCAAGAATACTCAAGGGGAAACAGATACTCTCTTCAATAAATGGTGTTAGGAAACCTGGATAGTCACATGCAAAAGAATGAAATTGGACCACTGTCTTACACCAGTCACAAAATTAAATTTAAATTGAGATTACCCAGAGAAGCGCTCCAGAACCTATGAAAGGTACAATTGTATGGTTATACATGTACAAAAGCCATACATTTGCAGTGTTTAATCTTTTCCCTACAAAAAGTCACTTAAAAATTCAATCAAGAGAGCAAAGTTCAAGTTTACCACCTCCAAAAAGAATTACTTATTCCCCACAGTGCTTCCACAATTCTTTATACACAGCTTCTAGTGCTTAGGACATTTACATGTTTACATCTCCCTACCCCAGTTTATTTAGCTTTACATCACTTGTACCAAGTACTGCTTGTACACATGGATGTGATTAATGAATGTTTAAGAAAACACAGAAGTCACTATGCAAATATATTTAGCAGTATCACTAGAAATAACATGTACTTAATCTAGTTGCCACAACTGAGTTATTAAATTAAAAGTGATCCCACTAGCAGTTAAATTGTCAACTGAAAACCCATTCCATCAGCCATGTTGGTTACTATTTGAATATTTAAGTTTAAATACATACAACTATGATATCTTATTATTCCTAGCACATAGTAGTCATCAACAAAGATCTGTTGAATAAACATATAAGAACTAATTTTCACATTACTTGCATTCAGTAATCAAAAATGATGTGGCAGAGACTGCTCTTCATTCCCCTAATATACATTCTCTTTCCTCCAAGAGAATGTCCAAATTTTAGCTGAATATTTGGCAGTCTGAAATAAAGACAATTTCCCAGCCTCTCTTGCAGCTAGATGTGACCACATGACTGAGTTCTGGCCAATGAGATGTAAGTGGAAGTGTCCTGTGGCAGCTTCCGTAATTCTTCTATAAAAGATCATGGCACTTGCCTGTTGCTCCCTTCTTTGTCTTCCCTCCAACAGAATGTAGATGTGATGATCAGAGCTGTAGCCACTCACACTGCTTTAGGAAAATGAGAGCCACACCTTGGATATGGTAGAGTGGTGAGCTAAAAGGATCCTAGATCCCCAAAAACTGTGGAAAAGAGCATGCCCATCAGTCCTGGACTCTCTATATCTCTGAATTTTCAATTAAGAGAAAAATGAACTTTTATCTTTGCCATTGGGAAAATCCGTAATACCAGCTTCCCCTGGATAAAGGAGTAAGGCAGATTTATAAACGACAGGCTTTCATAGACATATACTGTGGAGCCACATCTCTCTCAGTTGGGGATAATAGGATATTATCTCTTTTTCAGTAATTATTTTTACTGTTATGACAAATGCTGTTGCTCTATACTAGGAGTCAGAGAATCTAAGTTGAAGTCTTACCTCCATCACTAACTAGGCAAATCAGTCTAAGCTTTTGTAACACACCTATGTAATAAAATTCTCTTGAGTCTTAAAATATAATGTATATGAAAAGTGTTCCACCATATAAATCACTATACACAAAATAGTTGATGAGACTGTAAGATACCTGTGGACAGAAGCTCTGTCTGTCTCACTTTGTATCCCTAGTAACAAATGCTCAATAAATATTTGTTGTATAAATATTTTTAAGTCCTTGCTAAATGAGTAAATTATTCTGCTTTGGAGGTGAATAAAGTTCAAAGGTCTTTAATATTAATTAAAGTATTACTTGAATCCTTTAGAGATGCAATTCTTAATTTTGACATCAGTCAAAAGATATAAGGTTATGAAAAGATAAACCTAGCTAACGCATTTACCTGGTTCAAAAGTAGACCCCTATTTGCTATAGCAAGATAATTTAAACTAGAATAAAAGGTGTGGTACAAAAATGAAAATTTTTTGACCCTTTTCCCTTGAAATTACAAAGTTACACATACACATATATTTTAATATTTAAACCACTAACCCTACCACATCAAATGAAGGATATCCTCACACTAGACAGTGGTTAAAGTATTTTATTAAATTAAGTACATAATTTGCAAATCGTTTCATAAGAAATTTTAAAAGCAAAGTTATAAACATTTTCAATAAAAAAGTACAGCGTTAACAGCAAAATTACATTTTCTTTATAGTACAAATAAAAGTATTTTGTTTCTTATATACTATCTGAAAATTTTATAATATATTCTCCAACTGACAGCTGCAATATATTTTAATGAGAAGTCTCATGGTTAATTCAATCATTTGTTAATCAGGGTTCATCATTTGGACCATAAAATTCAATTGCTCAACTTTAAGGAAAATAATAAAATTCATCATCATGTAATGTGGAGTTATAAAAAGCTCTTCGGGATGTAGATGTATTCTAGCCTTATTTCTCTAATAAACTCTGCAAAGAGACATTAAGTAACACTGTAAACTTGAATTACAATTTAAAAATAAGCACCATTAACATACATTCTACACAAACTTACTTCACCTTTTAAATGACAATTTTTTTTGGCCACGCAAACATTTAAATCTGTTTTCTTTACTATGTAAATAAAAATAAGCAATATTTAACCACTACACAGAAAAATTATCAAACTTCACCTCAATTGCACAATGGAAAAGCACTCAGAAAAAGCACTTGGAAAAAAACAGCACACATTATTTCTGTCTTTTTTATACATTTTGTCATTTTCTTAAATTGAGAGCAGTTAAAACATTGTCAGAGCAATTTCCTGAGTTTCAAAGTTTCCAATTTCCAGCTCAGAAAAAACCAATCTTACTTTTATACATGTCCTTTTTCTAAGCATACAAAACACTTGAATTTAAAAAGAAAAAGACCAAAATAAAGGATTGGAAACAATCCAACAGAATTATTTAGCTTTTCTTTTCAAAATGTGTTATAATACACAAGACACTTTAAAGTCAGGACTTCTACTATACAATATGTCCTATATTTAAAGGCCTTAGAATTGCAAGTAGTATTGAAACACTAATAAATTGAAGAAACCTCAACTTGAAAACAATATAGAGATATATGAACAGCCAATAAATGTAAGACAACATGCTTCCATTTCTCCTGTTGAAGGAAGGAAATGAATAGTTGGAAATACTGTTAAGAGTCCCCTCATTCCAACCCCACTTTCCCTGTGGTTTCCACATTAGTTCTCTTTTTCCCCTGGTAGATACTGGTAAGAGACTATTGAAAGAATATAACTGTTACTAAACTCTTGCAAATTATAGAAGTGTTATAATTTTTTTTTTTTTTTTTTTTTTTTTTTGCGGTACGCGGGCCTCTCACTGTTGTGGCCTCTCCCGTTGCGGAGCACAGGCTCCGGACGTGCAGGCTCAGCGGCCATGGCTCACGGGCCCAGCCGCTCCATGGCATGTGGGATCTTCCCGGACCGGGGCACGAACCCGTGCCCCCTGAATCGGCAGGCGAACGCTCAACCACTGCGCCACCAGGGAAGCCCTATACTTTTAAAATACTAATGACTTTGCAAAGAGCCATTCTAGTAAGTCATATATTAGCACAAATATACCAATACATACATCAAAACTTTGATAATCCCCACATTATCATTAGTTTTGACACACAGGATTTAGAAATGGGTAAAAGAGAAAAATTTGATAATCCTCAAACTCTGTTTACCTTTGGCATACAGGATTTAGAAATAGGCAAAACAAGAAAGGGGCAATTATAAAATTTTCTTTCATAATTATGTGTTGGTTAAACTATGCTACATAGTGGGGTAGGAGGCAGTTTGGTACTAAACAACTTCATAAAAACATTTATGATGCTCAAAATTTGCCTATATATTTATGGATGATTAAGAAGAAATACTCTAGATTTACCAAATAAAGCATAAAATTAGAGTTGATACAGTACAAAACATAGGTTCTTTCATTTGGTTTCTGCCCACAAAATACCCCACCTCTTGTTCTTTTTGACTGCTCCCACATCAATCATAATTATAATAAATAATACTGAAATAAGTCTAGCTGAAGTGCTCAAAAGTGATGTTTTTTTAAAACTGGGTAAGGAAATATAAAAACACAGAAAATGAGTATGCAGCTGCACACACTAGAATAATTCTAGGTTTTAGTATTGTTATTCACATTTCTTAAATCATATCAATTTATATATAGAAAGATTTTATTTCATTAACAGTTGTAGTTTTATAATAAGTTGCTGAAAGGAATTGCTTTATTTTTAATGTACACAATTCTTTTGGACATCACAAAAAACATAATGCCAAACTGTTGGCATTCTTTTCTTTTTTTTAACAAATTACCACAAACATAACAAATGTGAATAATACTTCAATACCAGTCACTATTTCTAAGTAATAAACATATATTTTTATTTTTGTGGAAATAAATTCAATGATATGGCTCTTCTTTTACAAGCATGCTTTTATGATATATAAAAACATTTTTTGAATTTTATTTTCATTAAAATGTCTGTTCTTTTGGGAAACCATTCCGAAATTCAGGATTCTTTCAGTAATAGCTCAATCGTATCATTCCTGATCCAATTAATTTTTTAAGCTTATCAAAAAACAATACAATTGTTTGCTAAAATTACGTATGTTGAAAATATCCTTCATATCCAAAGTCAAATTTATTTAAGCCAGTGTCTCACATTGGAAAATTATACTTCGCCACACTAAACTTGTGTGTAAAGGAAATTATAACTGACATACTAACAGGACTTTTTAGCTCACCAAAAAACAGAAGTCAATGAAAGTTTCCTTTCAGAAAGTTGGTTCTTTTTAAAAATAAAGGTAAAAAACTTTTAAATTGTAAAAATTTCTTTTATGATTATATCAAAAAAGTTTTCTATATCTATTTAAGTTAATAGGATTTTGACCTACTGTAGTTTAGAAATTACATGCCTCAAATATAAAATATAGCTCTTTAGTACTGTCTTCAATACCACTTACACAGACAGTTCTGTAAGACTAGAAGCAGTTTTATAAGACAGCAGCACTTGGCAGATATCTAACCATTTTTCCTTCTCTGAAAACTTGCCTGCCTATGGAAGGTATAAAATTGCAATATAATCTCAGACTCCAACTTTATTCCTAGAAAATGTACACACACAGAACAAAGGAACAAAAGGTAAGAGATCACAAAGCAGAAGGAAGTGCAACAGCATGTCTTCCTTCCTGTAGGATACACCAAAATGTTTTTTTGTATTGTTTTGAAATCAAAAAGCACTCAAGTGTTTTTGTTAGATCTCCTTTCTTTCATTACTACTGGTACTAGTACTTTTTTTTTTTTTAATTAATTTATTTACCTTTGGCTGCGTTGGGTCTTCGTTTCTGTGCGAGGGCTTCCTCCAATTGCGGCAAGCGGGGGCCACTCTTCATCGTGGTGCGCGGGCCTCTCACCATCGCGGTCTCTCCTGTTGTGGAGCACAGGCTCCAGACACGCAGGCTCAGTAGTTGTGGCCCACGGGCCCGGACGCTCCGCGGCATGTGGGACCCTCCCAGACCAGGGCTCAAACCTGTGTCCCCCACACTGGCAGGCAGATTCTCAACCACTGCGCCACCAAGGAAGCCCAGTACTTCTTTTTTAAATACAAGCTTTTGAAGGGCTTGTATTATGAACCAGGTCTCAAAGCACTTTAAATACTTCTCATAGAAACCTTTAAGACTTTACTAAACGTCAAACAACAATTAATATAAAGGTTACATTTTCTGTCTGAGAAAGAATCAGAGCATTTCAATCTTTAAAACTGCAGCTGATAATTTTCTTAGATATTTTGTAATCAGTAAAAATTCTCTTTAATACTTTTAATAGACTACATATTTGGCATGTGATTCAGTAAAAAATTAAACTTCTCTTGAATTTTGAAAAACATAGTGTTTTTCTGTTTTATAACTGGACATTACTTCTAATAAAACACATTTACAGTACAGTTGACTAAATTACTGCAAATAAAACTAATTTTAACCTACAAACCTTCACACTTTTAAGTCAAGGACATTTATTTTACTTTAGCATGACTTTCAAGCACCCTGGTTTAATTTCAGAGAACCTGCAGAAATGAAAAAAAGAGTTATTTTAAAGATAAGAATTTCAAACTGATTAAGAAACATAATCTTGTAATCAATTCAAGTGTCTATGGTAAACATAATATTAACTATCAAAACACTCTCCTTTAAGTTAAATCCAGCACTAATATCTATGCTTATGTTCCTTTTAATCTATTGTCAAAATAAATACATGACTAAGGCTGGGGGTTATTCCTAATTAAGTATTACAATTTAAGATTTTTTAAAATTCTCAAGCCTGAATTTGACCCTCATGAACAACAGCACGCTGCATGAAGGAGAAGACGATGTCTGCATTACATTATTTCTATGCATTGTAACAGTACCAAGAAATCTCTAATAGGTAAGTCTGATTCATCAGGCCATGAAATGCTTTCAACTCCCTCACTGTGAAATTTAAAGAAACACAAGTCTCTAAAACAGATCATCAATCCCAACATGATAATGTTGTGGTCTAACTACTCCTTTTGTAAAAGTAACTCTAAAATGTCATCTATTTTCATGCTCAGAATTAACACTACCATTTTCTATAATATAGCCAACATTTTATCACGTGACATAAACAAAATATGCTACATTCATTGAAACTGGAAGTAAGGGAAGGAGGGTACTTAGATTCCTCATAACCACTTAATGAAAAAGGACATTTCATGTTTGTCAGCTAAGATCAATAATGGCACTTAATTTATGAAGATGTGTAAATTCGTAACTGACTGGACATTTCCACTAATGTTTAAATACATCCAAATTATAACCACATTTTAGCAGAAGCTCCAACTCCTTCCAAAATCCACAGACATGTTATTTCTTTTCAAAGGAATTAATTAAACAGCAACATTAAACTATGATATGTATAATCTAACTACCCTGAATGATACATTATCAAAAAAACACAAATATACTTAGTTTCTTTTAGATTTTTAATTTATGATAGAAATAGTTTTGTCAAATGATTACTTCAATAACAAACATTTTTCTTTCATTTCTGGTTTAGTGGACATCATAAATCTAGAAAGGAATGTTATATATCATAATCTAGTCATGAATTTATGGCTAGAATCAGATGGTTAAATTTAGTTAACTATTTTAACAAATTGTTCTGAGCAAACTATTAGTGTTTACCATCTGCATATGGGCAACTGCCATTATCGATAACAGAAATCTATACTCACCTGAAGCTATGGCTTGTGAGGTATTTAATGACAGCTGGTTTGATGCGAGCAACTCCTCCCTGGCTGTGGTTTCCTCTCCCCGTAATCACAGAAAGATAGGGCTTACCACCATTCTGCTTAAATTCTGTTACAACAGGAATTGGAACCGTTAAAATTGATCTATCTTACATTCTCAACAGAAAACAAACCTTTACTCAAACACGTATGAAATAATTTTCATGAGGATTTAGAGATTTATCACTTCAAAAATCCCCAAATTAATGTTTTTAAATGTACTGTTTCACCTACACTTTAAGTACGGAAGCTTCCTAGCAACTCATCCACCTAAAGACTTAAGTGGGACTTCTCCTGTGGGGAGAGAGATTTCCATGTGTTATCAGAATTTCTCTCTGAAATAATGATAACAACAATAATATTAATGATACTTAACAATTATTACACACATGGAGTCAGGCATTGCTTTAAGTGACTTATATTTATTAACTAAGAATCTTTACAACAACTCTATTACTCTGAAGCCACCCAGCTTTGGTCTGATTAGCAGCTCTGCCACTAAATGACTGTGTGATAGGACCATGGACAATTACTTAGCCTATCTGTGCCTATTTCCTTAACAATAAAATGGGGTATAAGGCAACTGCTTTATAGAATATCATCCTCAGGAAGAGCCATTAGCAAATCCACTAATTATAGCATGGACTGCAGTCTTATCGCTAAAGATAATCAATTATTAACTTAAGAAACTCTTCCAAACAGATGATTTTAAAATATCGAATGAACCTGAGACTCTTAAAAGACCACAGCTTCTGCTTTGGAAATGACCTTGTGAAAATCAAGTATATAAATCCTGAAAGTCAGTAACAGCTACAATAAAATAACAAAAAAAACTTGTTAATAATAGGAGTTGATTTAATAATTCAATAGATACTTGTTCCTCAGTTATAAATAGCACAAGTTTTGGGCTTCCCCGATGCAGGGGACACGGGTTCGTGCCCCGGTCCGGGAAGATCCCACATGCCGTGGAGTGGCTGGGCCCGTGAGCCATGGCCGCTGAGCCTGCGCGTCCGGAGCCTGTGCCCCGCAATGGGAGAGGCCACAACAGTGAGAGGCCCGCGTACCGCCAAAAAAAAAAAAAAAAAAAAAAAAAAGCACAAGTTTTGACCTTTAGCATAAAATACATATACACATAAACATTCCATATTCTGCTCAGTAAGTTGCCCTAAGACTCCATCAGATCCACAAACAGATTTGTTTTTCGAGTCTCATATCTCCAGGGCAATATTTAGACTAGAATTTTAGTGGATATGTTGGTCCTGCATTTATAATTCCTTCTTTGCTTAAGATCCACCTCCATAACTTCAAGCAACATTTTGTTCAAAATTCAACTCTCTCTGGGTGATGGCTATACATGGGTATTCACTTTGTAAAAAGTTTTTATGCTATACAATAATTATTTGTGCATTGTTCTTTATGTATGTGATATTACAAATAAATGCTTACTTAAAAAAAATATATCTCAACTAACCATAATTCAGCTCTCATCACTCCTTCACTACCGCTCCTCTCATCAGTTAAGTCAGTCATTTACAGCATTTCACCTTTCAATAGTTTACTTACTGCTCTGAAAATGTTCTCACATGCCTCAAAGTAGGGTGTCAGAGGATGTTTATTGAATGAATTAATATAATATGCTTGGGTTCCCAAATTTCAGGTTAATCCTGCTTACCACCTTTTTTAACTGATTTTTAAGCATATCTCAGATTTCTTATCATTTCAACTGTAAATATTTCAGTATGTATTCAAAAAGATAAGGACCCTTTAAAAAAAACATAACCACAATGTCACCATCATATGGTACAAAGTAAAAATAGTTCCTTAATATGTTTCTAAAAATGGCTAAAAATGTCCCCCAGTAGTCTCAAAAAAAATGTTTTTACTGTGACTTGTTTGAATCAGGGTTGAAACAAGTCTCCACACATTGTATTTGGTTGATATATTTCTTAATTTTTAATCTAAAGGTTCTCCTTCCCGTGTGTGTGTGTGTGTGTGTGTGTGTGTGCGCTTTCTTTTATCTTTTTTTTTTTTACAATTTGTTGAAAAAATTAGATCATTTATCCTAGATACTTACAGTCTGGATTTTGCTGACTGTATCCCCATGGTGCCATCTAACATGTTCCTCTGTTCCCTATAAATCTGTATAAAGTAGTAGTCAGATCTAAAGGCTCTACCTGCTTCTGGTTATTTGGGGGCAAAAGAAGCTTCATGAGTAGTAGTGGTGTATATTTCAATAAGAAGACACAAAAGGTTCAGATATCTTTTTTGTTTTTTAATTCATCCCCAATTTTGACAATCATCTTTCATGACTAAAAGCAATGTGGGGCAGAGCCACAGATTTTTCACCTGGACACATTTCTATTCAACAATACTACCATCTGCTGGTGATGTCAGTAACTACAGGCTACCACAGGTAGCACGCACAAGATGGGCTTTGGCTTCCAAAAGGGGTTTGTATCTTGAGTCTGATCCAGTATCACCTTACACAAATTATTTAACACTTTTATTCTCATAATTTTTTCTATTGAGATAAAATTCACCTAACATAAAATTCATGATTTTAAAATGTACAATTCAGTAGTTTTTAGTACATTATTACAATGTTGTGTAACCATCAACATGATCTAATTCCAGAACATTCCATCATCTCAAAAAGAAATTCTGTTCCTGTTAGCAGTCAATCTCCATCCCCCCTTTCCAGTCCCAGCAAACATTAATGTACTTTCCGTTTCTACTGATCTGCCCATTCTAGACATTTCATGTACAATAAATGGAAATCGTATAATATGTGGCCCTTTGTATCTGGCTTCTTTCACACTGCATAATGTTTACAAGGTTCATCCATGTTGTAGCACGTATCAGCATTTCATTCCTTTTTATGGCTGAATTATATTCCATTGTATGGATATACCACATTTTTTCCATTCACCAGTTGATAGATTTGCGTTGTTTCCACCTTTTGGCTATTATGAACATTCATGTACCAGCTTTTGTGTGGATGAATTGTGTTTTCAATTATCTTGTGTACAAACCTAGGAGCAGAACTGCTGGGTTATATGGTAGCTGTGTGTTTAACCTTTCAAGGAATGTCAACCTTTTCCACAGTGGTTGTACCATTTAACATTCCCACCAGCAATATATGAGGGTTCCAATTCTCTATATCCTTACTGACACTTATTATTTTCCACTTTATTAAACTGTTTATATCATCAGTTTCCTTACTATAAAATGAGAGGAATACCTACCCTTTATTCAGTCATTTATTCAAAAGTTTTTTAAAGTGGTGAATGAAAGGCTCAATATACAATAATGATTCAATAATCATCATTGACTCAATTCTTGGCCAAAAAGATGGACATTTAATAATCAATTATACAAAAAGCTTTTTATAAGTACTGTGATACAGAGGAGTACTATGAGAGGCTTTTAATAGGGAGCCTAACTTAATCTGGAGGTTAACAAATGATAATGTAGATAAACATAAAGAAAAGGAGAAGAAGCAAAACACAAGATGAGAATGTAGAGACAGGCCAAGGAACAATTATGTAGGGATCTGGGAATTTATGCTAAATGAAACATAGCAACCTGTACTTTTTATCACAATGCTAACCATTTATGTAACTATTTATTCACTGTCATCTATCCTACTAGACAGCAAACTCCATAAAGACAGGGATTGTGTGCCTTTTTCACTGCTTTATCCCTGATGTCTAGAATATAGAAGATAATCAAATTTTACTGAGTAAATGATTTACTCGTCCTCTATAGACAAAATATTCCCTTATAATACTTCCATATAATACTTCTACTTTTCTTTTCTCCAGATTAAATAATGTATTTAAACCGCTCTTAAATTTTCTCTTTTCTAATCTTTATTGTTGTTGTTTTCTAGTTCTTTCTCCAAGATTTTCAAAATTCTATTTAAAAAACAACTGGGGGAGGGGGATCCTCTACTTTATCAAAGAATGTCTGCTAATGAACAGAGAAGGAACACAAAATTATAAAACACCATTATGAGAACTTCCCTGGTAGCGCAGTGGTTAAGAATCCTCCTGCCAATGCAGGGGACGTGGGTTTGATCCCTGGTCCTGGAAGATCCCACATGCTGCGGAGCAACAAAGCCCGTGCGCCACAAGCACTGAGCCTGCGCTCTAGAGCCCGTGAGCCACAACTACTGAAGCCCGCATGCCTACAGCCAGTGCTCTGCAACAAGAGAAGCCACCGCAACTAGAGAAAGCCCACGTGCAACAACAAAGACCCAACACAGACAAAAATAAATAAATTTTAAAAAATAAAATTTTTTTAAAACACCATTATGCAACCACCAATATAATAATTGATTCAGACAAGGATCATCTGTGGATGCTAAAATCATTAGGCAAAATGAGAACAGTTATTCACACAGCCACAAAGTATCAATCACCAAAATTTACTAATTGATTACAAAGAAAGAAAAGGTACATTTACAAATTGAAATCTGATATGATAGAGTCCCACATTAAGCTAAGAAATCAAACTTAACACCACCAATACTGGGGCAAACTGACCATATATGTCTCTTGATTAGTTCCCCAAGGATGACCTAACATCTCCTATGCAGTATTTTCACCAAGAAAATTTTAAACTGAATCTAATCATGAAGAAACAATTAGACAAATTAAAATTGTAGGGCAATCTACCAAACAACTGGCGTGGAGTCTTTAAAAGTGTCAATAACATGGAAAACAAAAAACAGACTGAGGAACACTTCTATATTATAGGAGGCTACAGATTTGGGACAATCAACTGGAACATATGATGCATGACTAGATCCTGGATTGGGGGTGGAACATGGCACAGCTACATAGGACATTTCCATATAACTGGAAAAATCTGAATATGGCCTGTATATTAGACAACATCATTATAACAATGTTAAATGTCTTAAAAGTGATAATGTATTGTGATTATGTAGGAGAATGAATTTGTCCTCAAGAGATAAACATGCAGAGGTATGCAAAAGTAAAGCACCACAATGTTTAATGAGACTTATTATCAAATGGTTCAGCAGAAAAAAATTCTAGAGAGATAATATAAACAAATGTGGCCAAATGTTGACAACTGATCAATCTAGGTAAAGGATATATGTACAATTCATATACTGTACAAAATTTGTACAATATGTATATTGTACAATTCTTTCAACTTTTCTGCAGGTTTTTAATTTTTCAATATAAAAAGCTAGGAAAAAGGATAATGATAAGAGGACACATGTTGATATGCAAAATAAAGCTCACTGCAACATTATAATTAAACATCCATCAATAGAGGGATGGATACATTATGATAAGGTCACACAACACTACACAGCAGTTATAATTTAAAAATAAAATAAGTGGCTTGGCTGACGATATAGTGTGACACCATGTATGTTCATTTTTTAAAATTCACAAAAAGGATACTATAGACCAATTATGGATGAATGTACAATACACATAGTAAAGGTATTTTCAAAACTCTCCAGGATGATGCAGACCAAACTGAAGGATGTTGATTTCCATCAGAAGGGGAGAGAAGAAAGAGCAAAGGATTGGGGATAATGCAAAGGGAGGAACAACAACAACAAAATATATATATATGAAGCACATACAGTAAAATGTTATCACTTGTTACTTACATTCATGGGTACACAGGTGTTCGTTATTTTACTCACAACTTTTTCAATGTGGTTTTCATGATAAAGTTTTTATATCAATTATATTTAATCAAGTATTTAATTACAACTGAATTGTAAAACCTACATGTGCTGAACTGATAAACCTATATAACATATAGTATAAAACTTTCTAAAATATATACAAATTAATTAACCAGAACAATACAGCTATCAATGACACAGCAGTATTATTGAACCACAGGGTAATAACTGAGGCATGGATTCCATGTCTCCACAATAAAATGTAAGACAAAGAGAAAGCCAAGTTGAGAATTCAAAAATATCCTAGTAGTGCTAAGAGGAGATGACTCCCTAGTATTAGAGTCTGGGGTACTACAACAGATTGAATTTTCCCAAGTGCTACCATCTGGTGATGAAAAGGAAACAAGATGATAAACCAACAAGATACTTTAACGTATATAAAGTACATGATATTGATTGTAAGAGGCAGGCAGTAGCATTCCTACTGACCCGCAAAGACAAAATACAAGCAGAAAGGGAGAAGGGCATACTACCAAAATGCAAACACTCATAAATCCTGCCTTTATGGTAATTCTATAAAAATCCGATCACCTAATTTACTTCTGCATTTTTAATTTTTTTTAATTTTTTTTTTTTGCGGTACGCAGGCCTCTCGCTGTTGTGGCCTCTCCCGTTGCAGAGCACAGGCTCTGGACGCGCAGGCTCAGCGGCCATGGCTCACGGGCCCAGCCGCTCCGCGGCATGTGGGATCTTCCCGGACCGGGGCACGAACCCGTGTTCCCTGCATCGGCAGGTGGACTCCCAACCACTGCGCCACCAGGGAAGCCCTACTTCTGCATTTTATTAAACATCTGTTGAGCAATAAGTATCTATTAGCTTTAATAAATGTCTACTGAACAAAGATGTATTATATTCCTGAATGGTCCAGAGGATTCTCAGATTACATCATGCCCTCCCTTTGACAATTATAACAAAGGAATACAAACGTAACTGAAACAGGAAAATAAAAATGTTAATGGACATGGCAGGTAGAATTATTTCCCAAGGTTTTCTTGAAGAATGAATCTAATACAAACATCTATAAATGTGGCACAGATATCCTCAGCCTGCACATTCAGACTTCCTTGAATTTGTGAAAATCTATCATGACTATAGTCCTACCTTCAGTTTTCTCCTGTAAAACTGTCATCAAATGTTCTATAGCCTCATCCACATGCAGCCCATGGAGGTCTAAAACATTCTGTGGCAGCAGGGAGGCATTGACTTTCTCAAAGATCTCCACAGCAGCAAGGTGATTGGCTTCTTTCATCTTCTGCTCATGGAGACTACCCTTTAATTATAAACATATCATCAGTAATCACTTTTGATATCTGCTACTTAGTAAGCAATGAGGAAACAAATAGTGCCCCAAATAAAAGGAAGAACAAAAAAGGCAACAACAAATGTAAAATTTTAAATAATGCAATGGGCTAATATGCAAGAATGCACCAAAATTTAGGTGAATTTCAGTGGACAAATAACATAGTTCTTAAACTACTAAATCATCATTTCTAACACATTCTCTGATCCAAAAATCATAGGAAAAGGACACTTAAATAAACAACACATCTCAAGAAGGAATCCACTGGTTTATCCTTTGATAATCCTGAGTCTCAACCCTTTAAAACCTTGCAGTTATCCCTGAAGTCATTCCTCAAGGTTTGCTATTATTGCTCACAAGGTTATACCAGTTTGATACCTTTTTCTGCTCCATCATAAAAAAGTAAGCGATATGGAACCACAGAAAACAAAAAGTAAATCAATCAGGTTTCTTGTAATACCATGCTGTATGAGACCAGGTAGAAATTTTACTTCCCTGAGAGATATTAATGTAACTTTCTTTTTCTGACTATGACAGTGATACACAACTTAAAATTCAAGCATGATAGAAAGCACAAGACCTCTGTAATCCCACCCTGGGATGGCCAATATTAACATTCTGCTTCCTTTCCTCGAGAAAATTCATATCTGTTTAGAAGCAGTACTGAATGAGAGAATCCAACCTAAAAGAAAATATGAACTGTCGGAAGAATTCTCAGAACCATACATTTCTTACATATTAGGACACTTTATGTCACTTATACAATGTACATTCCCCAGAATAACTTAATCCAGTCACAGTATGAGTATTATCTGCTTCAAGATTATTCAGATGTTGTAAGTGACAAAGAAAAAATAATTTTCCTCTTTACTTGTTGGGCATAAAACGTGGCAACGTTTTTCTTCCCCATCCGATAAGCTTCCTTTGCCTTGCTATAGCATTCCATCCTCTTCTGCTGGTGCAGGAAAGCCTCTGCCCTGTAGTCATCATACTCTGGGTACTCAAAATCCTGGAAAGATGGTTCACTTGGTATATCTTCAGTCTCTTTCAATTTCTTTGCCTGTACGGTGTTACACAATAAGTAAAATACGAAAGAAAGTAGAAAGCACACATTTTACCTTCAAAAAAATGTACATGAAAACTGGGCTCTACTAATTTTTATCTTTCTTCTTAAAAAACAGACTCTCCCTACTGTCTATCTAGTAAGTCATGCACTCAGCAACTGTTGTTAATCTTTTCATGCCATAAGGGTACTCCTTCTTTAACCATTCTTATCATAGAAGATGTTAAAAAGTTCTCTAAAATTATGAAAATAAAAAAAAAATCAAGCCAAAAGAGAGAATATAAGATATTCAAAGAATGATGCTCATTTATCTAAATGCAATATTTTCCAAATTTTAGTTTGTAAACCCATTCAAAGGATCAGTCCAACCACTGAAGGAAGTAATGGCATATTTCAATATTTTTTATAAACCAATTGATAAAGTAATTGAATAATATTCTTGTTAAAACAGAAAGGCATGTGGAGTAAGCATGCCTTATAGTAGGTAAAAAATCATAAGGAGGTTTATGGGCAGTTTTCAACCAGCTAACTACCAACTAGCCGCTATGGTAATGTTGACTTCTTGAGTTTTCTGAAATATCATGAAGTAGTTGTTACCCATATGAGACCCTGAATTAAAGAAACTAAACTAACTCTAATTTAAAACACAAGGTTAATGAAAATAATAATTATTATACAAATATGCCTCAATACTCTCTACCAAATAGAAAAGAATAAAATTAATGCGTCACCATATTCCTAACTCATTACCACAGTCAAAAATCTGTAAATATACAGTCAGTTTATTTTTTGCAACAAACCCAAGGCTCTCTCTTACCTAAGAATATTCATAGGACCTACATCCTTATGTCACGCTCAGTAGTCAAGCTTCACAAGCTTCTTTCATATTAACGTTTAAATATTCTGTGAGTATATGGCTTGCATCCCTGATAAAATCAAAGATTTTCCAGGGAGAGAATAATAAAAACACTTTCTATGACCTTTGAAAAGCCCATAGTGCCTAACAATATGGACATAAACATTTCATAGCTTTAAAATCTCTCTGTGTTGGTGTTCATACTAAAAAATGCAAATACATTTGGTTCTCTGGGAAGGGACCCTTCATTGCTTATTTTTAAAAAAGAAAAAACAGGGAATTCCCTGGCAGTCCAGTGGTTAGGACTCGGCACTTTCACTGCCAGAGGCCGGGGTTCAATCCCTAGTGGGGAAACCAAGATCCCGCAAGCCACATGGCGTGGCCCAAAACAGACAGTACATAATGAGAGACACTTTATCAAATAGCTACTCTCTTTTTAAATAAAACCAAAATTTATTTTTACATCCCTTTCACAGTGATGTGGTTTACTTCATTAACAAGGGCCAAATGAAATACGTGCTGCCTAAGAATTTATGTAATTAGTGTCACTTGAAAGTGTGATGTACTATTATACCAAAACCATTTCCAATGGTAACAAACTTGCAAATTTTATTAAAGGCTAAAGGGAAAAAGTAGTAGTATTAATAAAACACAGTTTTAAATAAATGTTAGTTTCTTGAACAAAGCAGATAAACCAAAATGTTACTGGTATCATGATACTCCCCTTTAGTATCTCTGATCCCTTGGGATCCTGGGATATCAAAGACAGACTATTCTATTTTGTTCAAAATCTTAAAAGATTTTTATCAGTGTTGTGACACCTACCTACGTTTTTTTGAGAAAGGCTAAGAATAATCTCCAGTATAACTTACCCAAATTTACGTTCTGGCCAACATTTACACAACTCACAAACCCTTTTCTGATTCCAACATTTTCTAACCATCTCCCACTTTGAGCAAGCACACTTTGTCCCCATCACTTCCTCTATCGCCATAATGACCAAGAGTGCCTTGCTCTATTATCAGGTGAAAAAGTAATCTTCATTCCCAGTTTGGCACTGAAGGTCTCATCATCATCTTGTACACTCCCTGAATCTTATAATATACTGCACCTATCCATGATGAACACAGGCATCAGCAGTACACTTGGTTCCTGTTCCGTGTACACGCTAACAGATCACATGAAAACCAAAATTACCTAAGTTCTACATATCAGCTAAGTGATGGTGAAATATTCAAAGAAAAAAGGCAACATACAAGTGGTGCTCCACTATCCCTGAGTGGTCTTATTAATGAGCAAGTATAGCAGGATGATTGAGGACTGTTTAAAAAGAAAAAAAAAAGCCTAAAACGAATACAAGATTAATATACAAAATCAATTATATTTCTATGTATTTGCAATGTACAATCCAAAAATAAAATTAAGAAATCAATTTCATTTATAATAGCATCAAAAAAATAAAATGCTTAGAAATAAATTTTAAAAATTTTTTAAAAGGCATGTAAAACTTATACTCAAAACTATAACAGGGGCTTCCCTGGTGGCACAGTGGTTGAGAGTCCGCCTGCCGATGCAGGGGACATGGGTTCGTGCCCTGGGCCGGGAAGATCCCACATGCCGGGGAGTGGCTGGGCCCGTGGGCCATGGCCGCTGGGCCTGCACATCCAGAGCCTGTGAGGCCACAACGGTGAGAGGCCCGCGTGGCGCAAAAAAAAAAAACAAAAAAAAAACTACAACACACTGTTGAATGAAATTAAGAGGACCTAAATAAATCGAAAGGTACTCTATATTCATGAATTGGAAGACAATATTGTTAAGATCGCAATACACCTCAAATTGATCCACAGGCTCAACAAAATCCCCATGAAAATTCCAACTGGCTTCTTTGCAGAAATTGACAAGCTGATCCTAAAATTCACATGGAAATGCATGAGGACCAGAATAGACAAAATAATCTTGAAAATAGTTGAAAACGCACACTTCCTAATTTCAAAACTTACTACAAAGCTACAGTAATCAAGACTGTGGTACTGGCATAATGAGAAACATACAGATTAACGGAATGAAACTGAGAGTCTAGTGATAAATTTATAGTCAATTCATTTTCAACTAGGGTGCTAAGAAAATTCAATGGGGAAAAGCAGTCTTTGCAACAAGTGGTGATGTGACAACTGGATATCCACATGCAAAAGAATGAACCTGGACCCCTATCTCACACCATATACAAAAATTAACCCAAAATAGATCAAAGCTCTAAATGTAAACACTAAAACTATAAAACTCTTAGAAGAAAACTCAGGTGTAAATCCCCATGACCTTGAATTAGGCAATAGTTTCTTAGATATGACACCAAAAGTACATCCAACAGGTTCCTGTTTCAAGATGGCGGAAGAGTAAGACACGGAGACCACCTTCCTCCCCACAGATACACCAGAAATACATCTACACATGGAACAACTCCTACAGAATACCTACTGAACGCTGGCAGAACACCTCAGACCTCCCAAAAGGTAAGAAACCCCCCACGTACCTGGGTAGGGCAAAAGAAAAAAGAATAAACAGAGACGGGACGGGAGAATAGGGACGGGACCTGCACCAGTGGGAGGGAGCTGTGAAGGAGGAAAGGTTTCCACAGACTAGGAAGCCCCTTCGCGGGTGGCGGAGGGAAAAAGCTTCAGGGCCGCAGAGGAGAGCACAGCAACAGGGGTGCGGAGGGCAAAGCGGGGAGATTCCCGCACAGAGGATCAGTGCCGAGCAGCACTCACCAGCCCAAGAGGCTTGTCTGCTCACCCGCCGGAATGGGCGGGGCTGGGAGCTGAGGCTCGGGCTTTGGTCAGAGCACCCGGAGAGGACTGCCGTTGGCAGCGTGAACACAGCCTGCAGGGGGTTAGTGCGCCACGGCTAACCGGGAGGGAGTCCGGGGGGAAAAGTCTGGACCTGCCGACGAGACAAGAGACTTTTTCTTCCCTCTTTGTTTCCTGGTGTGCGAGGAGAGGGGATTAAGAGCGCTGCTTAAAGGAGCTCCAGAGACAGGCGCGAGCCGCGGCTAAAAGCGCGGACCCCAGAGATGGGCAGGAGACGCTAAGGCTGCTGCTGCCGCCACCAAGAACCCTGTGTGTGAGCACAGGTCACTATCCACACACCCCCTTCCGGGGAGCCTGTGCAGCTCGCTACTGCCAGGGCCCCAGGATCCAGGGACAACTCCCCAAGGAAAACACATGGCGCGCCTCAGGCTGGTGCAATGTCACGCTGGCCTCTGCTGCCGCAGGCCCGCCCCGCACTCCGTACCCCTCCCTCCCCCCAGCCTGAGTGAGCCAGAGCCCCCGAATCAGCTGCTCCTTTAACCCCATCCTGTCTGAGCGAAGAACAGACGCCCTCCAGCGACCTACACGCAGAGGTGGGGCCAAATCCAAAGCTGAGCCCCTGCGAGCTGTGAGAACAAAGAAGAGAAAAGGAAATCTCTCCCAGCAGCCTCAGGAGCAGCGGATTAAATCTCCACAATCAACTTGATGTACCCTGCATCTGAGGAATACATGAATAGACAATGAATCATCCCAAATTGAGGAGATGGACTTTGAGAACAAGATTTATGATTTTTTCTCCTTTTCCTCTTTTTGTGAGTGTGTATGTGTATGCTTCTGTGTGAGATTTTGTCTGTATAGCTTTGCTTCCACCATTTGTCCTAGGGTTCTATACATCCATTTTTTTGTTGTTGTTGTTACTGTTTTAATTTTTTTTCTCTTAATTATTTTTTTATTTTAATAACTTTATTATATTTTATCTTACTACTTTATTTTATCTTCTTTCTCTTTTTTCCTTCCTTCACTCATCCCTCCCTCCCTCCCTCCCTCCTTTCCTCCTTCCTTCCTTCCTTCCTTCCTTCCTTTCTTTCTTTCTCTCTCTCTCTCTCTTTCTTTCTTCTACTAATTCCTTCTTCCTACTTTTTCTCCCTTTTATTCTGAGCCGTGTGGATGAAAGGCTCTTGGTGCTGCAGCCGGGAGTCAGTGCTGTGCCTCTGAGGTGGGAGAGCCAACTTCAGGACACTGGTCCACAAGAGACCTCCCAGCTACACATAATATCAAACAGCGAAAACCTCCCAGAGATCTCCATTTCAACACCAGCACCCAGCTTCACTCAACGACCAGCAAGCTACACTGCTGGACATCTTATGCCAAACAACTAGCAAGACAAGAACAAAACCCCACCCATTAGCAGAGAAGCTGCCTAAAATCATAATAAGTCCACAGACACCCCAAAACACACCACCAGACGTGGACCTGCCCACCAGAAAGACAAGATCCAGCCTAATCCACCAGAACACAGGCACTAGTCCCCTCCACCAGGAAGCCTTCACAACCCACTGAACCAACCTTAGCCACTGGGGACAGACACCAAAAACAACAGGAACTACGAACCTGCAGCCTGCAAAAAGGAGATCCCAAACACAGTAAGATAAGCAAAATGAGAAGACAAAAAAGCACAAAGCAGATGAAGGAGCAAGATAAAAACCCACCAGACCTAACAAATGAAGAGGAAATAGGCAGTCAACCTGAAAAAGAATTCAGAGTAATGATAGTAAAGATGATCCAAAATCTTGGAACTAGACAAAATGCAAGAAACATTTAACAAGCACCTAGAAGAACTAAAGATGAAACAAGCAACAATGAACAACACAATAAATGAAATTAAAAATACTCTAGATGGGATCAATAGCAGAATAACTGAGGCAGAAGAACGGATAAGTGACCTGGAAGATAAAATGGTGGAAATAACTACTGCAGAGCAGAATAAAGAAAAAAGAATGAAAAGAACTGAGGACAGTCTCAGAGACCTCTGGGACAACATTAAATGCACCAACATTTGAATTATAGGGGTTCCAGAAGAAGAAGAGAAAAAGAAAGGGACTGAGAAAATATTTGAAGAGATTATAGTTGGAAACTTCCCTAATATGGGAAAGGAAATAGTTAATCAAGTCCAGGAAGCACAGAGACTCTCATACAGGATAAATCCAAGGAGAAACACGCCAAGACACATATTAATCAAACTGTCAAAAATTAAATACAAAGAAAACATATTAAAAGCAGCAAGGAAAAAACAACAAATAACACACAAGGGAATCCCCATAAGGTTAACAGCTGATCTTTCAGCAGAAACTCTGCAAGCCAGAAGGGACTGGCAGGACATATTTAAAGTGATGAAGGAGAAAAACCTGCAACCAAGATTACTCTACCCAGCAATGATCTCATTCAGATTTGATGGAGAAATTAAAACCTTTACAGCCAAGCAAAAGCTGAGAGAGTTCAGCACAACCAAACCAGCTTTACAACAACTGCTAAAGGAACTTCTCTAGGCAAGAAACACAAGAGAAGGAAAAGACCTACAATAACGAACCCAAAACAATTTAGAAAATGGGAATAGGAACATACATATCGATAATTACCTTAAATGTAAATGGATTAAATGCCCCCACCAAAAGACACAGATTGGCTGAATGGATACAAAAACAAGACCCATATATTTGCTGTCTACAAGAGACCCACTTCAGACCTAGAGACACATACAGACGGAAAGTAATGGGATGGAAAAAGATATTCCATGCAAATGGAGACCAAAAGGAAGCTGGAGTAGCTATTCTCATATCAGACAAAATAGACTTTAAAATAAAGACTATTAGAAGAGACAAAGAAGGACACTACATAATGATCAAGGGATCGATCCAAGAAGATATAACAATTGTAAATATTTATGCACCCAACATAGGAGCACCTCAATACATAAGGCAAATATTAACAGCCATAAAAGGGGAAATCGACAGTAACACATTCATAGTAAGGGAATTTAACACCCCACTTTCACCAATGGACAGATCATCCCAAATGAAAATAAATAAGGAAACACAAGCTTTAAATGATACATTAAACAAGATGAACTTAATCGATATTTATAGGACATTCTATCCAAAAACCACAGAATACACATTTTTCTCAAGTGCTCATGGAACATTGTCCAGGATAGATCATATCTTGGGTCACAAATCAAGCCTTGGTAAATTTAAGATAACTGAAATTGTATCAAGTATCTTTTCTGACCACAATGCTATGAGACTAGATATCAATTACAGGAAAAGATCTGTAAAAAATACAAACACATGGATGCTAAACAATACACTACTTAATAACGAAGTGATCACTGAAGAAATCAAAGAGGAAATCAAAAAATACCTAGAACCAAATGACAATGGAGACACGACAACCCAAAATCTATGGGATGCAGCAAAAGCAGTTCTAAGAGGGAAGTTTATAGCAATACAATCCTACCTTAAGAAACAGGAAACATCTCGAATAAACAACATAACCTTGCATCTAAAGCAATTAGAGAAAGAAGAACAAAAAAAACCCCAAAGTCAGCAGAAGAAAAGAAATCATAAAAATCAGGTCAGAAATAAATGAAAAAGAAATGAAGGAAATGATAGCAAAGATCAATAAAACTAAAAGCTGGTTCTTTGAGAAGATAAACAAAATTGATAAACCATTAGCCAGACTCATCAAGAAAAAATGGGAGAAGACTCAAATAAACAGAATTAGAAATGAAAAAGGAGAAGTAACAACTGACACTGCAGAAATACAAAAGATCATGAGAGATTACTACAAGCAACTCTATGCCAATAAAATGGACAACCTGGAAGAAATGGACAAATTCTTAGAAATGCACAACCTGCCAAGACTGAATTAGGAAGAAATAGAAAATATGAACAGGCCAATCACAAGCACTGATATTGAAACTGTGATTAAAAATCTTCCAACAAACAAAAGCCCAGGACCAGATGGCTTCACAGGCGAATTCTATCAAACATTTAGAGAAGAGCTAACACCCATCCTTCTCAAACTCTTACAAAATATAGCAGAGGGAGGAACTCTCCCAAACTCATTCTACAAGGCCACCATCACCCTGATACCAAAACCAGACAAGGATGTCACAAAGAAAGAAAACTACAGGCCAATATCACTGATGAACATAGATGCAAAAATCCTCAACAAAATACTAGCAAACAGAATTCAACAG
Organism: Lagenorhynchus albirostris; assembly: GCF_949774975.1. NCBI lineage: Eukaryota > Metazoa > Chordata > Mammalia > Artiodactyla > Delphinidae > Lagenorhynchus > Lagenorhynchus albirostris. The sequence continues at coordinate 84,140,613 of NC_083098.1, forward strand.
CACATTAAACAGATCATACATCATGATCAAGTGGGGTTTATTCCAGGAATGCAAGGATTCTTCAATATACGCAAATCAATCAATGTGATACACCATATTAACAAATTGAAGGAGAAAAACCATATGATCATCTCAATAGATGCAGAGAAAGCTTTCGACAAAATTCAACACCCATTTATGATAAAAACCCTACAGAAAGTAGGCATAGAGGGAACTTACCTCAACATAATAAAGGCCATATATGACAAACCCACAGCCAACATTGTCCTCAATGGTGAAAAACTGAAAGCATTTCCACTAAGATCAGGAACAAGACAAGGTTGCCCACTCTCACCACTCTTATTCAACATAGTTTTGGAAGTTTTAGCCACAGCAATCAGAGAAGAAAAGGAAATAAAAGGAATCCAAATTGGAAAAGAAGAAGTAATGCTGTCACTGTTTGCAGATACATAGAGAATCCTAAAGATGCTACCAGAAAACTACTAGAGCTAATCAATGAATTTGGTAAAGTAGCAGGATACAAAATTAATGCACAGAAATTGCTGGCATTCCTATACACTAATGATGAAAAATCTGAAAGTGAAATCAAGAAAACACTCCCATTTACCATTGCAACAAAAAGAATAAAATATCTAGGAATAAACCTACCTAAGGAGACAAAAGACCTGTATGCAGAAAATTATAAGACACCGATGAAAGAAATTAAAGATGATACAAATAGATGGAGACATATACCATGTTCTTGGATTGGAAGAATCAACATTGTGAAAATGACTCTACTACCCAAAGCAATCTATAGATTCAATGCAATCCCTATCAAACTACCACTGGCATTTTTCACAGAACTAGAACAAAAACTTTCGCAATTTGTATGGAAACACAAAAGACCCCGAATAGCCAAAGCAATCTTGAGAACAAAAAAAGGAACTGGAGGAATCAGGCTCCCTGACTTCAGACTATACTACAAAGCTACAGTTATCAAGACGGTATGGTACTGGCACAAAAACAGAAAGATAGATCAATGGAACAGGATAGAAAGCCCAGAGATAAACCCATGCACATATGGACACCTTATCTTTGATAAAGGTGGCAGGAATGTACAGTGGAGAAAGGACAGCCTCTTCAATAAGTGGTGCTGGGAAAACTGGACAGGTACATGTAAAAGTATGAGATTAGATCACTCCCTAACACCATACACAAAAATAAGCTCAAAATGGATTAAAGACCTAAATATAAGGCCAGAAACTATCAAACTCTTAGAGGAAAACATAGGCAGAACACTCTATGACATAAATCACAGCAAGATTCTTTCTGACCCACCTCCTAGAGTAATGGAAATAAAAACAAAAATAAACAAATGGGACCTAATGAAACTTCAAAGTTTTTGCACAGCAAAGGAAACCATAAACAAGACCAAAAGACAACCCTCAGAATGGGAGAAAATATTTGCAAATGAAGCAACCGACAAAGGATTAATCTCCAAAATTTACAAGCAGCTCATGCAGCTCAATAACAAAAAAACAAACAACCCAATCCAAAAATGGGCAGAAGACCTAAATAGACATTTCTCCAAAGAAGATATACAGACTGCCAACAAACACATGAAAGAATGCTCAACATCATTAATCATTAGAGAAATGCAAATCAAAACTACAATGAGATATCATCTCACACCAGTCAGAACGGCCATCATCAAAAAATCTAGAAACAATAAATGCTGGAGAGGGTGTGGAGAAAAGGGAACCCTCTTGCACTGCTGGTGGGAATGTGAATTGGTTCAGCCACTATGGAGAACAGTATGGAGGTTCCTTAAAAAACTACAAATAGGGCTTCCCTGGTGGCGCAGTGGTTGAGAGTCCGCCTGCCGATGCAGGGGACACGGGTTCATGCCCCGGTCCGGGAAGATCCCACATGCCACTGAGCGGCTAGGCTCGTGAGCCATGGCTGCTGAGCCTGTGCGTCCGGAGCCTGTGCTCTGCAACAGGAGAGGCCACAACAGTGAGAGGCCCGCGTACCGCAAAAAAAAAAAAAAAAAAAAAAACTACAAATAGAACTACCATATGACCCAGCAATCCCACTACTGGGCATATACCCTGAGAAAACCGAAATTCAAAAAGAGTCATGTACCAAAATGTTCATTGCAGCTCTATTTACAATAGCCCGGAGATGGAAACAACCTAAGTGCCCATCATCGGATGAATGGATAAAGAAGATGTGGCACATATATACAATGGAATATTACTCAGCCATAAAAAGAAACGAAATTGAGCTATTTGTAATGAGGTGGATAGACCTAGAGTCTGTCATACAGAGTGAAGTAAGTCAGAAAGAAAAAGACAAATACCGTATGCTAACACATATATATGGAATTTAAGAAAAAAAAAATGTCATGAAGAACCTAGGGGTAAGACAGGAATAAAGACGCAGACCTCCTAGAGAACGGACTTGAGGTTATGGGGAGGGGGAAGGGTGAGCTGTGACGGGGCGAGAGAGAGTCATGGACATATACACACTAACAAACGTAGTAAGGTAGATAGCTAGTGGGAAGCAGCCGCATGGCACAGGGATATTGGCTCGGTGCTTTGTGACAGCCTGGAGGGGTGGGATAGGGAGGGTGGGAGGGAGGGAGACGCAAGAGGGAAGAGATATGGGAACATATGTATATGTATAACTGATTCACTTTGTTATAAAGCAGAAACTAACACACCATTGTAAAGCAATTATACCCCAATAAAGATGTTAAAAAAAAAAAAAGATGATACAAATAGATGGAGAGATATACCATTTTCTTGGATTGGAGAATCAACACTGTGAAAATGACTCTACTACCCAAAGCAATCTACAGATTCAATGCAATCCCTATCAAACTACCACTGGCATTTTTCACAGAACTAGAACAAAAACTTTCACAATCTGTATGGAAACACAAAAGACCCCGAATAGCCAAAGCAATCTTGAGAACGAAAGAAGGAACTGGAGGAATCAGGCTCCCAGACTTCAGACTATACTACAAAGCTACAGTAATCAAGACAGTATAGTACTGGCACAAAAACAGAAAGATAGATCAATGGAACAGGATAGAAAGCCCAGAGATAAACCCACGCACATATGGTCACCTTATCTTTGGTAAAGGAGGCGGGAATGTACAGTGGAGAAAGGACAGCCTCTTCAGTAAGTGGTGTTGGGAAAACTGGACAGGTACATGTAAAAGTATAGGATTAGACCACTCCCTAACACCATACACAAAAATAAGCTCAAAATGGATTAAAGACTTAAATGTAAGGCCAGAAACTATCAAACTCTTAGAGAAAAACATAGGCAGAACACTCTATGACATAAATCACAGCAAGATCCTTTTTGACCCACCTCCTAGAGAAATGGAAATAAAAACAAAAATAAACAAATGGGACCTAATGAAACTTAAAAGCTTTTGCACAGCAAAGGAAACCATAAACAAGACCAAAAGACAACCCTCAGAATAGGAGAAAATATTTGCAAATGAAGCAACTGACAAAGGATTAATCTCCAAAATTTATAAGCAGCTCAATAACAAAAAAACCAACAACCCAATCCAAAAATGGGCAGAAGACCTAAATAGACATTTCTCCAATGAAGATATACAGACTGCCAACAAACACATGAAAGAATGCTCAACATCATTAATCATTAGAGAAATGCAAATCAAAACTACAATGAGATATCATCTCACACCAGTCAGAATGGCCATCATCAAAAAATCTAGAAACAATAAATGCTGGAGAGGGTGTGGAGAAAAGGGAACCCTCTTGCACTGTTGGTGGGAATGTAAATTGATACAGCCACTGTGGAGAGCAGTATGGACGTTCCTTAAAAAACTACAAATAGAACTACCATATGACCCAGCAATCCCACTACTGGGCATACACCCTGAGAAAACCATAATTCAAAAAGAGTCATGTACCACAACGTTCATTGTAGCTCTATGTACAATAGCCCGGAGATGGAAACAACCTAAGTGTCCATCATCGGATGAATGGATAAAGAAGATGTGGCACATATATACAATGGAATATTACTCAGCCATAAAAAGATACGAAATTGAGCTATTTGTAATGAGGTGGATAGACCTAGAGTCTGTCATACAGAGTGAAGTAAGTCAGAAAGAGAAAGACAAATACCGTATGCTAACACATATATATGGAATTTAAGAAAAAAAAATGTCATGAAGAACCTAGGGGTAAGACAGGAATAAAGACACAGACCTACTAGAGAATGGACTTGAGGATATGGGGAGGGGGAAGGGTAAGCTGTGACACAGCGAGAAAAAAGAAAAAACGAAAAGAAAACAAAAGTACATCCAACAAAAGAAAAAATTGTGATCAATTTTTAAAACTTTTGTGCTTCAAAGGACATCATCAAAAAAGTGAAAAGACAACCCTTGGAACAGGAAAAATTCTGCAAGTCATATGTCTGATAAGGGTCTTGTACGTAGACTATATAAAAATTCATACAACTAGAGAATTTTTTAATTGTAATGGGTAATGGATATTAATAGACATTTCTTCAAAGAAGTTATACAAATGGCCAATAAGCACACGATAAGATGCTCAACATCACCAGTAATCAGGGAAATGCAAATCAAAATCACAACGAGACACCACTTCTGTATTAGCCACGTCTTTTATTTCCTGTATTCTGATGCTTTGACATCTGGGGCCTTGCTGACCCCCAGAGACACAGCACCCACCACCTTGGGGTTAGCTAATTCCTAGAGATAGGAAACAACTCACTTGCTAGAACGCTTTATATATGCAAACCAACCAATCTAGAGCCCATACCCCCAACCACCTTCTTTATGGGGCTCTCACTCTCTGACTACCATCTATATACCCTGATCACCGAAGCCAGGTACCAGAAAACTGGGGACAGTTCCTATGCCCCAGAGCCTGCTGAAATTATTCAAACTAGTCCATCCTAAACCTGCTTATTACTCTGCGTGGCCCAGTCCTTCCTGCAGACACCACAAAAAAGGCTCTTGCCCACACTTCCCCCCTACTTCCTTTGCCTCCTTGACCCTGGTGCTTCCTCATGTGGCTTTGGGCCATGCCTCCTGTGGCTTTGGGCCATGCCTCCTGTCTCTAGGAATCCTTCACAACGTTTCCATGTCTGGGTGTCTTACCATACCTGATTAAAACAAATCCCAGGTACCCATAAAACAACTTCACACCCACTAGGATGGCTATAATCAAAAAGACAGATGATAACAAGTGTCAGAGAGGATGTGGAGAAATTGTAACCCTCATACACTGCTGATGGAAATGTAAAAGAACGCAGCCATTTGGGGAAAATACTTGGTAGCTTCTCAAATGGCTAAACATTTCCACCCACATTATTTATGCCCTAAGACCCATCATATTACACCCACTGCTATTCAATTAAGCCTCATACTCTACTGTGTAGTCTACACATAAAAAGTTACAGAAATTCCAATGCTTGTTGTGCACAAAGGGTTTAAAGAAAAAAATATAATCAGCTATAAATTCACTATTTTGAGCAAACAGATATTCTAAACCAAATATGCTATTGGTGGTTAAATTTCCAGTCTATGAAAAATGGTGAGAAATAATCATTAAACTATCTAACAAACCAATTATATTTTCAAACACAATTATTTACCATTACTGTAAAAAATTAAGTAGCTCTATACCTTTTTCTCCTTAGACTTCTGTGCAGTATGAGAAGTGACATTCTCATTTTGGTGAACAAACTCTTGTGCTACCACTGTTTTTACAGGGTCTCCTTCAAGAACACAATTTAGAAATTGCACTGTGTGTTCTAACGAATAGCTGTAGAGAGTTGAAGTACAAATATGAGGTCAGGAAATGAAAATAAAAAGTTATGTGGAAACATTAGCATAAGCAATCTTACAAAATCTTAGAAGAATATGAAAAATTGGCTCACTTCTGAGTTTTAACATGAAAATTAAATGCTCATTGTGTATCTCAAGACTCAAGAATGAACAGAGGGAAAGTGTCAAGTTAGAGGCTCTCAAAAACTAATTTTTTAAATGAATACCGAAAAGTAACATATTGATAATTAATTAATTTTCTTATCTTTTATTCCAGGTAAATTTTCCACAAATCTTTCTTTCATCTTATCACCTATACTTAAGTCCCTTGTTGGATTCACACATGGTTTCAGTTTCCTTCAAACATCAAAAACAGACAATAAATCCTTAAACTGACATTTTTATCCTGTCAAATTTTACATTTTACTTATACCATGGCGTTCTAGTCAAAGAAACTCTAAGCAGGGATATAGAAAGGAAAAACTAAAACACTACCCTACCTCCCACCCCTACATTATTTAGGCATATTTTCATGGTGATACTATATTATGTGGAATACGAAATTCTACAAAAATTGACAAACATCTGAAACGCTAATGTCCCTGTATCCAAAGAAACTCATTCCAAAGAAAATTATAAATGATTTTATACTGCTCATTATTTCAGACTATTTATGCCTCTGATCTTTTCCAATGGCCAGATAATGAAGAGCTGACCACAAAGGACTGTTTTTGAAATGTGACGGCTATCTAAAATACTGTGATATTTTGCTACTCATCAATTTATTAAAGACAACCCTTGAAGGGGAACCATTTGGGACTACCAATTCTCCTTGAGCACTCTCATCTTGCCGCCTCACATATGCTCAACAAATTGGGGTTTCTAGGGCCTAGAAACTACCAGAAATTAACCACATCCTAACTAGTTCTTAAAATCACCTGGCTTGCCCACTCCTAGGGCCGGAAGCCAGTCTCCACCACAGGCGCTGTTAGCAGTGCGTGGCCCTGGAAGATGACACTGCAGGCGTATACTGCAGTAACTGAACGAACCTACCCTTCTTACCCGGGGTGAAACTGAAACTACTGGTAACTGAGACAATTATCCACCTGTTGGCAGACAAATGGAGGTAATCATTTAATACCATAATACCTGCCCCGAGGGGCCTGACTGACCAATCACTCTGAGCATCGAGAGGAAGGACTCAACTCAGTCCCCTTACCTTGCCTGGGGAACCACAACTCTGGATAATTTCACATCAGGGCTTCTTGCCCTAGGTCCCCATAGAAGAGAGTTGCCATATGCCAGCACCACCCTCCTAACCCCCAGTGCCTTGGGATATTTTAACACACAACTCTAAGAAAACAGCTGTTTAGGTAGCAAAAATAAATAGAAAAATTGTGGATTGAAATAATACCATGAAAAACTTGATTCAAGTGACATATTTAGAACTCTGCATACTCAGCAGAGAATATTCTTTTTCAAAAACACTTTCAGGGACTTTCCTGGTGGTCCAGTGGTTGCGAATCCACCTTCCAATGCAGGGGACATGGGTTCAATCTCTGGTTGGGAACTAAGATGCCACAGGCCACAGGGCAACTAAGCCCATGTGCCACAACTACTGAGCCTGCGCGCTCTGCAGCCCTCGAGCCAGAACTAGAGAGAAGTCAGCATGCTGCAATGAAAGATACCGCATGCCACAACTAAGACACGAAGAAGCCAAATAAATAAGTAAATAAATAAATATTTTTTTAAAAAGGCACTTTGTGCAATATTTATAATAACTGATCATGTATTAAACCACAAAGGAAATCTCAACTTCCAAAAAGCAGGACTCTTTCAGGCTGCATTCTTATACCCCAACAGAACAAAACAAACAGTAATCCGCCCCCCTCCACCAAACTATCAAACCATTTAGAAAATATAAAACTCTTGGATAAATTAGAAAGTCAAAGTGAATTAGAGATTATTTAGAAAAAAATGAAAATACTACATATCAAAATCAAAACATTACATATATATCAAAAACATTATACAGAAAAAAATTCACACCCTTAAGTATATTTGTTATTAAAGATTGAAAGGAAACAAACTAACCAAAGAATTGAAAACATAACAAATTTAAAGAGAAAGGAACCATCAAAAATAGAAAAGAATCACCAAAAATAAATGATTAGAGAAATAAAACAGACTTTGATCAATAAACCAAGAGCCTGTTCTTTAAAAGGGTCAATCTGATAAACAGCAATAACAAAGAAAATAGAAAAAAAACATTAGGAAAGGAAAAAAGGACATAATAAATACAAAATAATGTTTTTAATTATCACAGAATATTATATACAACTTAACAATAATAAACCTGATGATTTTCTAGAAGACAAACTACCAGAAAAGATTCATGGAAAAAAAGCAAACATCTGGGCTTCCCTGGTGGCGCAGTGGTTGAGAGTCCGCCTGCCGATGCAGGGGACACGGGTTCGTGCCCAGGTCCGGGAAGATCCCACATGCCGCAGAGCGGCTGGACCCGTGAGCCATGGCCGCTGAGCCTGCGTGTCCGGATCCTGTGCTCCGCAACGGGAGAGGCCACAACAGTGAGAGGCCCACGTACCGCAAAAAAAAAAAAAAAAAAAAAGCAAACATCTGAATAAAGCAATACCCCTAAAAAGATAGTGAAAAGACCTTCTCCCTAAAGAAAAGCGAAGAGACCTTCCCCCTAAAAAGGCACAACCCCAGAACCTTCAAGGTACTAATTTATTTAAACTTTCCAGGGCACAGAGAAAAATGGCAGTCTTGCCAGGTTCTTTTATTAAGTCAAACACCAAATTAAACCCTAAAACCAAAATCTGACAAAGATAACACAGGAACAGAATATCACAGACTTATCTCATTTAACTACTGTTGCAAAAATCCTGAAATCAATTCTGACACTACATTAAAGGAAAAAAACAAAACCTGAAAGATTTTTTTATTCCATAAATTACTGTGACTAACATGAAATATACTAATAAACTAAAGAAAAAAAATCTATATTGGATTCTCCAAAGATTCTAAAAAGGCATCTATTTAAAACAACTCTTGCTAAAATAGGAATTTAAGGAATACATTAAGATCGAAAGTATGTATTACTCAAACCAGAAGCATTCCTAACATACTAAGCATCAAAACACACTACAACACCACAATAACTAAAACAAGATGGTGGAAACTTAGGACCAAATAGCTCAATGGAATCAAAGAGTCTATAAAAGAAAATGTATATTTGAGAATGTAGTAAATATTAGTAATTATATTTTATATCAGTGGGTAAAGGTGACCTATTCATCCAGTTAATCATTTGGAGAAAACAATTAAGTTAAACTCTACTTCATACCATACACATAAAAATGCTAGATAAACTTTTTAAATTTAACTATTAAAAATACAGCAGAGGGCTTCCCTGGTGGCGCAGTGGTTGAGAGTCCGCCTGCCGATGCAGGGGATATGGGTTCGTGCCCCAGTCCGGGAAGAACCCACATGCCGCGGAGCGGCTGGGCCCGTGAGCCATGGCTGCTGAGCCTGTGCGTCTGGAGCCTGTGCTCCGCAACGGGAGAGGCCACAACAGTGAGAGGCCCACGTAACACACACACAAAAAAAAAAAAAAAAAAAAATTTACTGCAGAAAATATTTTCATAATATTGGGGTAGGACAGATTTTCTTAAAAAGTGATAAAACTCAGAACCAATAAGGGAAAAAACTTTCTGATAAAACATGAATTAAAATATGTATATGGCTATATCAGAAAAAATTACTATAATCTATATTAACAAAGATAACTACACATGATATATAAAGAGCTCTCACAGATCTAGAAAGAAATACAAACAGTCAAAAGGAAGACAGGAAAAGGGTAAGCAATTAATAGAAAAAGAAATTAATGGAATAAAAGCTCAACCTCAGTAGTAATAAGGAAAATAAAAATTTAAACAGCAATGAAATATTTTTCACACCAGACTGGCAAAAAATTTAAAGATTCTTAATATCCAGGGCAGGTTACGCTATCAGCTCATATAACTAATATGGAAAGCCCTTTTAAAAGGAAATTTGGCATTAGCTGTAAAAAAATTTAATATACACACTCTGGACCAGCAATTTCACTTTTAGGAACTAGCCTACAATAACATTCATCCATGCACACAAAAATGTATGTTCAAGGATACTCAGTGCAACATGGTTTCCAACTTTTCTTACAGTCAAAAAGCCCATAAACAGAGCACCTTTAAATAAACTACGGTACTTTAAGAAATCACTTAAGAATACTATGGAATACTCTGTAGACTTTAAAAAGAAAAGGGTAGATCACAAAGTATGGACAGAAAAAATAAATAACAGTAAAACTACAAAACAGTACATAAAACACAACCTATTTTTGTGTTTATATAGACACAAAAGCAAATAGGTACACATGTACGCACATACATTAGTGTATGTATATGAGAAAAAACTAAGGAGGAATATGAACCAATTGACAGAAACTCCTCACTTTCTACATTACTGCATTTAAATGGTTTATAATATACCTATATTATTTTTGTTAACAGAAAAATAAAAATAAGAGATTAAAATGCATGACATATGCTTTCAATGACATCACAACAGAAACTACACACAATCCTTCTAGCACTCACTTGTGGTCCTTGAAAATGTCCACCAGAAAATTTTGGTTAATGGCTGGAAATATCTTAAAGAGCTGTTTCTCCTTTAGTTTAGTGGCGCAATCTTTTTCAAATATAAGCGGCTCCCTTCTCTAAAACAAACAAAAAGAAGACAAAAACCATCTTTATGATGGAATTTACAATACTAATTATGCTGACCCCAAAGCATGGTTATTTTATTGCAAAAAGACTAATAATTTAAAAGCAGTCACAGACTTTCTTCACTGATTAAAGGCTGAAATTAGTAATATAAGTATTCTTGCACAATTTATTTATATCCCATTTTTTGCTAAGTATTTGAAGCTGTTCATTAACACACACACACATACACACAATCACACATATACATATATGTGTGTGCATGTGTATATATACTCTCACATATACACACCCAACACATTCAATCATATTATACAAAAAAGGATATATATATATATATATATATATATATAAAAACAGGATATAAATAAAGGAAGTCAGAGTAGAGAAAATAAAGGTAAGAATATAGGATAAAGCTAGCAAGTAAAATTAGTATATAAATGCATGCCACAAAATCCTGTACAATTGCTAAAGGTGGGCCACAAATTCAGTTCTTAGCTTCTTAGTGGCCAAAGCAAAGGGGGAAACAAAGATTCTCAGTGTCCATAAAATAAAAACAAACCAGTTGCTCAGGAGAAGTACAGCTTTTTCTGGTACTGAGACCTGAGAGAAATTTCTCCCATGGGTCCTCATTAAAGGGACACTGTGTGATGCTGTGAACAACGTCCTCAAAAACATATTCTCCTCAATGGGCAGAAACTACAATGTACAAATAAGTTGCAAATTCAGGTTGACAGAAAATCTTAAAATTCACATAAAAAAATTTTTTTCACAAACATATTTACTCCAAAGTAATTGCATGAGATTTGTTACTAATTGTTATTTTTTCAAAGTCATATTTGGATTGTTTAAATAGCCAAACCGAAAGAGCTTTCCTAAAATGTGCCATGTGAATTCTAATTGAGGAATATGGTAATCACTCTTAAAGTGATTTCTAACTCTAAGACAATTTACTGACATTGTGATTTAACTATGTAATATTTTTGTTTATTCCAAAAATCCTAATGTCTGAAAAATAACTTCCTATAAAATTTCAAAGGTGTCTCTGAAAATATAAAAATTACAATAATTTAGGAAAATCCTGGAATAGTTAATGGTTTTGAAGCCTAACCATATTTAGGCCATTTATAACACCAAACAACAATAAAAAAAGAACCACAATAGGTGACAATCTGACCAGTAAAAAGAACTGATCAGACATCACAAGAGTGATGAAAACAAGCCACCTCAAGAATTTTAAATATTCACGTCTTATTTAAGATATACATTATAATCCGACCTTACTAAAAAATTCAGTGATCAGATTTACTAGCAATCTGCCAGATCACAGAGTTTCTAAACTACAAATTCTAGGGTCCCATCAATAAACTGAAAACTCATAACCATAATCATGTTACAATTAATTATCCTATTCATACATTATGCCTAATGTTTATTTTATATGCTTTGCTTTAGAAGAATTTAAATGATATTTCTCCTTTGGGAAATTCTCTTACTGAGAAATTTCTCCAGAAATTCTCTTAACTGAGGCTCTAAGGGGGAATACCCTCGGGATGAAGAGTATAGCTTCTATTACCAAACCCATGGAAAAAAAAGCAAAAATCACTGATAGGAGAAAAAAAAAAATTAAGTTGGAAAGTCAAAGAAACTTTTTTGTTCATTATTATACTAAGAGATTAAAAGGCAGGTTAGAACCATAAAGATAAGTTTCAGTAGAGGAAAATGGCATTTCAACAAAAAGTGTCACACCATTTGAGCATAAGTTCTAGGCTTTCCTTATTTTTTAAGAAAATCTATTTCTCCAATTTATTACATATGTAAATTGAAGAAGATATCTGAAACAACACTAAATTATAAGATCCTACTGAAGAGATTGTTCTTTGGATTATGTAAACATGCAAAGATGGTAATGGTAGCTTATTTCCAACTTAATTAACAAGATAACTGGGGGAAATAAATATGAAGGTAGAAGAATCCCATCATTCTTTCTATGCCCCAATTCTATGTATTTCAGCCAATATAAAGGTGTTCCTTTGAGCAGTCAAATGAGTGAAAAGAGAGGGTAAAATGCTTTAAGATCACCAACTAAGAAATTTTTTTTCCTTGAGAATTGGACTAAATAACCTCTAAGGTCTTTTCCGTTTTGGTTCTGAAATTCTCTAATACTAATTTTCAAATTCCACAAAACGTTAAGAAAAAGAAATGCAAAATAAACAAAATTCTCTTACGGCTTCATATCATATAATTAGATATGTTGAATAAAGAACAAAAATTAAGTTCAAAGCAAAGTGAAATCTGTTTGAACTTGTTTAATTGCAAAGTTAGATAAAAAAGAAGAGTACTTAATTTCAGATTCATAAGTTTCTAAAATTTTTCTCTAAAAAAATTTTGTTTCAAAGATGGACAATTCTTTAATAGCAAGTGTCATTTCTTATTACTAACTTATAAATGAAATTATCTTCAAAGGAAATATTCTTTCATGTTTTTCTAGAATTAAAAAATTGCAGAAGTAAATGTTAAAGATAAGATATATACACCTGCAAAATTAAATCTAAAACAACAGATTTAACATAAATTGGCTTACTGTTATAGAATATCAACTAATTTTCCAGAAGCAAAGACCTCCAACTTCAAACTACATTTAAAACATTTTTCAATTTTAACATTAACTTCAATCAGGTTAAAATATGATTTCAGACTAGGAAAAGTAGAGTCAAATGAAAATCAAAAAGTAAACATATGATTAAATTAGAGTCAGAGACAAAGGCTTAATATTTATACTAACTCATACCAAATCATGCTTTTCCTGTAAGGCAATTTCTTCTGACATTATTTCTCTGAGTGATACTTTTTTAGTATGAGTGTTCCAATGATCCAATAAGGGTTGCATTTCAGGTGCTGCTAAAGTCTTCAGTAATTTTTTGCCCGTTCTCTGAGATGATTTTTGTTCTGGATTATCAAGACCAACACGCCCAACCAGGGAAGGATCTACAAAAGCAGTATCAATAGTGTCAGATCATCAAAAATAAATGTACAAATTAGGCATTATTCATTCTGTTACATCTACCTCAGAGAGACCCAGAAAACATGACTTTTTACTCTTTGCTTATAAATACAATATTCCAAGTTGTATTTCAAAGTTTCAAAATACATCTTCACATAATCACAAGCAAGTATAAATGTAGAAATATTCAAATGATCTGGGTATTACTGTAAATCAACTCAATGCTTCCCCACTCTTTTTCATATCACATCAACACAGAGAAAACAGTGACACACATATACACTGGTAAACAGAGGAAGCTGCAGTCAGCCGGAAGTGAGTAGCTTTGGTCAGCTCTGCTTGGCCACTCCAAGAACTGAAAGGATGAATATTTCTGCAAATCTGTAACCCATTGGAGGTCTACAATAAATATTGAACAAATGATATTCAACATAAGGAAGGAACTAAACATTCTAAGAAGTTCATAATAACAAGACTTAATGTATAATATTTCAGCTTTTCTAAGCACCACATTCTGATATACTCCTTTGATTTCCTGGAGAGTGAAGAAATAGCGAATACTGTCATCTGAATAACTCTGATACTCTTTGGGAACCTTCAGCTCTCAAACAGCTTTAGCTCTTGAAGCTACAACACAGGTCTGAACTAAAGTTAAGAATCTTCAACCTGGAGTCCTAGTATGGAGTGGACAAAAGAGGCATCTGGAGGAACTCAGGCACAAAAGGAGGACCCTGTAACAGGTCTGCCGCCCTGCACTAACCACTTACGACAATGCTATCTAAGAAATCTTCTGGAATCAATTATTTTCAATTTGGCAGATGTAATCAAAAAGCAGGTTGACTTTTGTGCTCTAATTATATTAACATAAATAAAAAATTTGAAAAATCAAGTAATATTTCAATGATACTCTCAAACACAGGAATACTTTATTGCTCTCAAACCAGAACAGTTTCCCTTCATTCAGAGCAAAATCATAAACAGGAAACACACTGACTATGTGCATTAGAGCACACCTTGGGTGTTCCACAGCACTCCTGTTTGTTTTTTTTTTAATTGAAATATAGTTGATTTATAATGTTGTGTTAGTTTTCAGGTGTTAACTGAAAGTTAAATGATATTATAGGGGCTTTTTTCTTCTTTAAGCTTTATTTTCTTTTGTATCAATATTAAATGTTAAAACTTTTATTTGCAAATCAAAATTCTTGGGTAACATATTTTGTGGAAGTATATTTAAAATGAATTAAGATTCAGGGACTTCCCTGGCCTGCTCCCAGTGCGGGGGGCCCGGGTTCGATCCCTGGTCAGGGACCTAGATCCCGCATGCTACAACTAAGAGCCTGCATGCCACAACTAAAAGACCCCTCACGCCGCAACTAAAGATCCTGCACACCTCAACAAAGATCCCACACGCGGCAATGAAGATCCCGCATGCCACAACTAAGACCTGGCGCAGCCAAATAAATAAACGCTTAAAAAAAAAAAAAGTTAAAATTCACACACACACACCAAGTTTCAAGTTTCAACATCAAGACAAGAATATTAGAAGTGAAAATATGTGCTTTACCTTGCATTAATTTGCCACAGGATACCTCTTCTTGTCTTTGTCGCTCCTAAACACAGAGGCAGAACAGGATTGGCAAAGCAGGGTGCATTAGAAAACAAGCTTATATTATTTTTCTCTAGTAATCATTTCTCCCTGTAAAACTATCAATCATTCTTGCTAAATCTAATAAAAGCAGATAAATATAAATTGATTCCATCTATATATTTTTTCTACTTATAGAGCTCTTATGCTGTGATATTTTAAAAACTGTTTATGAAAATTAGCACTGCAAGTCTTTAAGGAGTAAAAAACTATTTATGATTTTTTTCCATTAAAAAAAAAAATCAACAGTCATATTGAGCTCCATCATTAATTATATAATTTGGCCAGTCTGGAAATAATCTAAAATACTGGAAGGAGAAAAAAAAAATCAGTAACCTGTTAACTGGTAAAATTAATTCTCTCTCAAAGTCAAGATTCAATAGAATCTTTCATATAACAGATTTTATTGAAGAGCAAAGGTGACAAAATGTACACAAAAGGAGCTTTCTATAAAAAGAAGCCTACCAACCATTACAGATTCTTTCCATTTTTCATGAATCACTTTAGCCAGATTCAGATCTATATGAACCACACAGTCCTCAACTGTTAGGGACCCTTGTGACGGGGGGAAGAAAAGAAAAGAAAATATGATCATTACTCATTATACATTTGCAGAAAACATACTCAACTACCTTATGCATCATAAAACTAATTTGTATTTTTAATTACTAACCTATGTCTCTAGTTCTAAATCTCTTGGAATATTTTTATGTAATATGTCATTGTTTTCACACTTCTTGGCAGGTATAATTACATTATGTTTCATATATTTAAGTTATTCATGTCCATTACACTAAATATATTTAATATATTCATTTCCATTAGTCAAGACTTTCCAGTAGGCGTATTCTAAGGAATTATCTTGCCTTAAGTGTATCTGGAGTAGCACCAAAGGATTCAAAAAGATGTATCTGTGCAAATAAGTATGAGGTAAATACCAGAGAAAACTTCCAGTATATGCACAAGATGAATACAAAGTCCATCTAAATACTCTCTATTTCTTCAAATTATATACTTAAAAATCTTCTACAAACACACTGTGTCAAAAATAATAAGGTAGGCAACACAAATTACTTTTACACTTCTAGTAACATAAAATAATTTTAAAATTGAACTAGACCCTCTATCTATATTCTACTTACACAAAGATACACATATAAGTAATTTACTTTTTCCTTACCTGAATCAATACCAACAGGGCCAAATAATTCATTGAGCTGAAAAGCCAGTTCAGGGGGCAATGCCAATTCCAGACAGTCTATGGTCAGCGATTTGGCCATCACTGGCATGGGATTCAACGTCTCAGTTTTATCTTCTTCAGTAACTTCAGCTGACAAAGCACTCCCTGCCATTAGAATTTTTTCCACTTCCTGTTCATCTTCATTCATAAATTCTTCTGTGTTTGGAAATTTCACATAATCCTTTGGAAGATTTTCACTTTTATTTATGTCAAAAGAGTCAGTAAAATAAATTTCTTCATGTAATTCAAGATCCGAAGTGCTCGATACAGAATTTAAAATATCAGACAAATTCAAAGAAGAATTTATACTGTCTCCAATCTCAGTGACTTCTGGATTCTTCTCCATTTCACTCACATTTTTAGTGGTAGTAGCTTTTAGAGTGCCTGGAAAAAGCTGCTTAACATTATATAAACCTGAAAGTTCTGCCTGACTATTAGGAAGTACTTCATTATTATTCTTGAGATCTACATTAGGAAGTATACCTGTTATTAATCCAGGTTTTTCAGTAGTTACAGCTCTTATTTCTGCCTGCTCTAAGCTTTCCTTTTCTGAATTACAGGTGGACTGTGCATTCGTGTTACTGATACCAATTCCATGGCTAAATTCTGGCACAGAAGAATTAGACTCCTCTAAGCTTCCTCTTTGGCTAATAATTTCCTTCAAATTCAGTCCCAGAGAAAATGGCCCAATTTGTGTTTCATCATATGACTTTTCTATATTCTCAAATTCAGTATCCTCACATAATTTAGTTTCAGAATCCAATAAAAGGCTCGTGGCCCAAATAATATCTTTGTTACACCTCTCATATAGGTCTTTTAGGGCTTCTAATGAAAACGATCCAAATAGTTTACAAAGAATGTTAAGATTTTCAGATTCATCAGCACTGGTAAGCTCACTTTCTTCAACATATGTGCTTTTGTCATACATTACCCTATATGGAATTGTTTCTTGAACATCTAATTTTGTGTTAATATTGAGAGCTTTCGGTTTAAATCCATCTAATCTTCCTGTTAGTACTCTCAGAGAATCTGAAACACTAATTTTATTCTTTTCTATTTTCCATAAGAGAGCAAAATCCTGTGGTTCAGTCTGAGTACACTTGCCTACTTCTATTCCAGGGACTTCTTTAGTCTTTTCTTCTTGAAATTCAGCTAAAGTTTGTGGTCCCGCTCCTCCAGGAGCAGTTGACACACTATTGGTAAAAGTAAGAGACAATGTGTGTTGCCTATGAATCTTTTTACTTGGACAAGTTTTATTCTCACAGGTCATTTCATTGGGCAGCATTTCAGAACTTCCTCGAGAAGAACTACCCAACGTTTTTAGTTCTTCAGGGCTTGTGCCCCAACAGGCCTCACGTGCTGTATATAAGGACATTTCGTTCATACTGTTGTTAGTTCCAAATTCTAGGTTGGGTTCATTTAAGCCAGCCTTTGGCATTCTTGATCTGTGCTCTCTCTGAGCTAAAGAATCTGATGAAGGCCAGTCACCCACAATGTTAAATGAGTCTTTTTCAGTATTTTTATAAGTACCATATTTACAGCTATTGAAAGATTCTGAGGCATCATCACACTGTGACTTGCTGTCATCCTCTACGTTTTCATGTGGAGATCCTCGTGGCTGGATACAATCTATACTCACAGATAAACTACTGTCTAATACTTTATGTGACTGAGGGCAATTATACTTTTTGTCACTGTGTATAGATAAAGCTTTCTCAGTTTTTCGGTTCCTTTTTGTCCTCTGACCGATAGACTTATCAACTGGCCAGTCACCAACAAAAGACAGCTCTTGTCTTGGGAACTTTTCCGAAGTTGATTTGCTTTTTTGTTTTCCAAAGGCTTTTTTCTTTACTCCTGCTCTTTCTTCCAGTGTTTCACTAGATGAAGATTTTTCATTTTGAAGTGGTACAGTATTTGAAAGACCACAGTCTTCTTGATTATTTCCACCACAGCAAATACTTGGTGATATTCTCTCTACAAAACTATCTGCATTGGTTTTACTACACTCTTTTTCAGGAGCCATTTCTACTGGCTCTTCTTTTTCATGTTTGTCTATTGCTCGTTCTTTGCTTTCAGAATCAGAAAAATAAATGTCTGGAGCTTCGTGAATGAAAGCACTCTGAATGTTAGGATTCATACCACTTGTTTCTTTTTTTCCGTTGTTTAAATCTGCATTAGGGAGACATGTAACATTCTCAGGTAACAAATTTTCTTTGGTCACATCATGTTTCTTCTCTTCAATTAACTCTGGATGCTTCAGAGACGAGGATAAAACATTTTCTTCTTTTTCAGAGGCAATATCTTCATTGTCTCTTGGGCTGTAAGATTTGTTTTTAAGTATTATAAGGAAATCTCTTAATGTTGCCATTAATATTATGATTTAAAGAATCATTCAACTGAAAGAGAGACACTTGATCCTTCCCTAATACACTATGAACACATCGCTTTATTGTAATCCCAACACCTAGCACAACGCTTGGCATACAAGAAGCACTCAGATTCTTTCAAATTGAATAATTAACATGAGATTTTCAGTTAAGGTGTTTATTATGCATTAAATATTAAAGTTAAGGTTCTAAATTTGTTCCCAGAAGAGGACACTCCCTAGCTCCTTTCCAACCTATTTAAGCTTAACATATGTGAAACTAGGTCTGCCTCTATACCACCTGTCATTTGCTGCAGAGGAAAATGCTTAAGATTGATTTACAAAGTCTCAAAGAGTCAACCAACATGATCTGCACAATTAAGTGAAATGAGAGAAAGGGAGGACAGCTCTCATTTGAGATGTCACTTGCTAAATTTTTTAAAGCCATCCTCAATGTTAATTTCAGACTCAGAGCACTTTTGCCAAATCATTATACTTTCAACTTCAGTGCATTTTCCTTATTTAACAACTCATCTTCCTTTCTTTCTTTATTGCAGGAGTTCTCAAAGTCCCAACTATCCCATGAAGCCTTCCTAAGTGAAATCACACCTAACATTCAGTTTTCTATATACCAGATGCTATTTATAAGTCCTTCACAAGTATTAATTCATAATCCTTATGAGATCCTTATAAGCAAAGTGTTATTATTGCCATTTTGCAAATGAGGAGCCGAAATATAGAGAGATTTTATAATTTGTCAAAGATTACAAAGCTTTGGGATTTGAAGCCAGGAAATACAGCTAAGGAGCCCATATTCTTAACCACTTTGCAATACTGCTCCTCAATAAAAGAGCATTTGTGAATTTTCTTTTCCCAACTCCTTTTTAAAAGGGTCTCTCATCCCTAATCATCAAAAAATGTGAGCAATTCAGAACTTTATTTATATTTAAGACTCTTCTTTACTCACTTATTTATTCAATTGTTTATGTATCCTAAATGTTTTTAACATAATCAGTACTATCCTGAATTGCAAACTTTCAAAAGGCTGTGACTTGTTACTTAGTAAAAGTATACCATGCATAATACATTTTTACGATACTAGCTTGAAAGAGTATTTTTATTAATACCTAAGAAAATTAAGAAGTAATGTGACTATATACCAAATAACAATAGAGGGTAGATAAGGTAACAGATAAATATTGGAATAGCAGCAAGTTAAATAAAGAAGGCAGGAGTATTCATAGTGTAAACATGGACCTACATAAACCAAAAGACAATGAAACCCCCATGTATGTCATCACCCACATAAACTTTTACTTCTCTTGCTAACCATATATATCCTGCTCCAGGTAAGACTATACCTAAACCCTACAAACAACAAATGCCTACCTTATTTTTAAAGTTATTTGGCAGTGATTTTAGAAGTTCCTAAATTATCAGATTTTTTAAAATTAAGTTTTTAAATTGAATTTCTGTACATAGAGACTTTAACCTACCTAGTACTTCTGTCACAAGAATATGCACACAACTCGATACGTTCCATTTTCTCTGGAACTGAAGAACTCATGATTATGGGCACTGAAACAAAACGTTGATAGTGTTCCAACATTCTTGTTATTTTTTCTTTGCTTATCCCATGAATATTACGCCTAAAAATTCCAGGGGAAAAAAAGGGTAGAAGGAACATTGGTAATTAAGTTCTTAAAAAATCGGCTCATATAATGTTAAGAGAAACAACGATACATTTCTAATACATAAAAATATCAAAACTGGTTTATTATGATACAATATAAACTATCTGATTCTAAGTTTCATTTTATTCAGAATGTCCTAAATTACCATTTTCTTAATCATGCCATACAATCTTTTCCAAACATCCTTCATCAACTTGGAAAAAAACAGCAGATCTTAATAACTTTAAAAGAAGTTATTCTCAAGCTCTGCCAAAAAAATCTCATATGAACATGACCATCATTTCAATTGATTAATTATTAACTAGTGACTGAAAAAATTCCACTACAGAGGCTTCCACTTATGCCAGTACAGCAGACTAGATGTGCCAAAGGACACTTCTATTACAGTAAAACTGGATCCCATACGAATTAAAGCAGACACACACTTTAAAACATTTTAAGTTCAAGTAAAGAAAAAACATTCTTAGTATTTGAAGTCTCTGGATGTCCAAATATGAAGTTCGTTATATTTGTGCTTTCATTCATGGTAGCTTATTCCTTTGTTTTTGTTTATGAGCTCACACTTAGTTGAATCTAATATATGGGAATCCTTAGGCCTTAAACTGGGGGTGCTTTCATTCATACAGCATCTGAATTTGCATCTGCCAGGAGGCAAGATGGTATGCTTTAGTCCTTCAAGGGTCTTGTCTTAATGAAAACATCCCAGTTGAAACTCTCCTATCTCAGGATGGATCCAACTTTAGTGTCTGGATCCTGGGGCTAATATTAGCATTTGCCCCCTGGGGAAATCTGGCTTTCATATTTAAATACCTCAGTCTTATCTGGTTTCAGATGACAGAGAAGCAAAGAGATAGAAAATATGAAAGAGAGGTTGAGACATAGACATAGAGGACAGAGCAAAGAGGTCTAGTATACATCTAATCCAAGTCCCAGAAAGAGAAGAGAGAGTATGTGGGACAGAAGCAATTTAAAGAAAAATGGCTGAGAATGTTCCAGAACTGATGAAAGACATCAATCTCCTAATCTCACAAATCCAACAAATCTTAAGCAAGATAACTAAGAAATCTACAACTAGAAACA
This sequence comes from Lagenorhynchus albirostris, assembly GCF_949774975.1. Taxonomy (NCBI): domain Eukaryota; kingdom Metazoa; phylum Chordata; class Mammalia; order Artiodactyla; family Delphinidae; genus Lagenorhynchus; species Lagenorhynchus albirostris. The sequence goes on from NC_083098.1 coordinate 84,162,255, forward strand.
CAGTACTGATATTGTCATTCACCAAAGATAGAGATGATATTAAAAGCAACTAGAAATTTAAAAAAACGAATCATCTACAAAGAAACCAACTATTAGAATTACACCTGACAACAATAATAATGGACAAATGTCATCATCAATAACAGAAACTATCAATCTAGAATATATACACTCAGCAAAAGTATCTTATAAGCATGAGGACAATAAAAGGATTTTCAGATTTAAAAAAAAAAAAAAGAAAGAGATTGACATGAAACTGGTCTACAATGTAAAGAAAATCCTAAAAGATGAACTGTCAGGCAGAAGGAAATTCTCAGATGAAAGACCTATAATGAAAGGAAAATTAAGCACAAAGCACTACACACAGCACAAATAACTACACAAGTGAAAACACCATCTGTACATTCCAGACAATCACAGCATGTGAGCTGGAAAGGAAGTAAGTATCAGAGTTAACATGTTTGAAAGTCCTTGCATTTGTGAAGAGGAAAGCTAGGAAAATGGTTTAATTTTAAAGTCTGCATGATAAAACTTTTAATGTAACCACTAAAGAGTTTAAAAAGTGTATATAATCTCCAAATTAGTAGAGAAGGAAAAAACGAGTAAGAAAATTTGCATTCAATTAAAAAAATCCAAAAAAGGCAAGACAGGAGGAAAAAAAGTCAAATATATAATTTTCTGTGATAGGAGAAAAAACAATCACAGAAAAGGTGAGATTAATAAAAAGTACAGAGAGAGACAGCAAGAAACAAGACCAATTATATGAATACCCAAAATAACTGTAAAAGAACTAAGCTTATCAATTAAAAGCCAAAGATAGAGTGAATTTTTTAAAACCCAGCCATACTGGTTATAAGAGATATACCTAAACACAAAGATACTGAAAGGTTGAAAGGAAAAGTATAGAAGAAGAAGTAACACTCAAATACTAACTAAAAGAACTGGTATAGTTCTATTTATATTAGACAAATTAGATTTTATAACAAAAATTAATATTAATAAAAGAAAATTACTAGACAAGGATAAAAGGTTCAATTAGAGTGATATAAAAATCTTAAGCTTATATGTACTTCAAAAAATATCCTCAGTATATTTAAAGCAAAAATGGGCAGAATTATAAGGAAAAACTGACATAATCAACATAATAGAGAGAGATATCAACACCTCTCCCATAGTACATTTTCTCATCCCTCTCTTAAACATTAATCCATCAAGCAAAATTTTCTGGAAAGTAAAGCTACAGATGCGAGCAAAAGAATAACCATGATTTAATGATATATTAATATACTATAACTGTTATACCTTATCAAGCAAATATGAACATTTATAAAAAATTGACAATGAACTAGTAAAACACATCTTTAAAAATATCAGAGAATTAGTATCATACAAACCGCACAATCTTACCTACTGCAGTAAAGTTGAAAACCAATTTTTTTGAAAAGATGAATTTTAAAACCATCTGTTCCAAAATTTAAAACATAGCTCTAAACAACCCAAGGGTTAAAGAATTAAAGTAACAGTAATGCAAAATAGAAAATAAATAATAAAAAGAAGATATTATATATTAAAATTCTAGGGGCATCTAACATGATACTTAGGGGAATTTATAGCATTAAATGCTCATATTAGAAAATGACCTAGGGCTTTGCTGGTGGCTCAGTGGTTAAGAATCTGCCTGCCAATGCAAGGGACACAGGTTCAAGCCCTGATCCAGGAAGATCCCACATGCTGTGGAGCAACTAAGACCGTGCATTACAACTACTGAGCCTGTGCTCTAGAGCCCGAGAGCCACAACTAATGAGCCCACATGCCACAACTACTGAAGCCCATGTGCCTAGAGCTCATGCTCCCCAACAAGAGAAGCCACTGCAGTGAGAAGCCCGCGCACCGCAACGAAGACTCAATGCAGCCAAAAAAAAAAAAAAGAATAAACAAAGCAAAATAGATTTTTTTAAAGCCAAGAAAGTAGAATAAAAGAAGCAGAAATGAATGAAACATTCTTATAATAAACAAACTTATAATAGAAAGATCAACAAAGCAGAAAGATGTCTATTTGAAAAGGCTAATAAAACATCTGATCTTGGGCTTCCCTGGTGGCACAGTGGTTAAGAATCCGCCTGCCAATGCAGGGGACACAGGTTTGATCCCTGGTCCGGGAAGATCTCACATGCCGCAGAGCAGCTAAGCCCGTGCGCCACAACTACTGAGCCTGCACTCTAGAGCCCACACTCTAGAGCCCGCGAGCCACAATTACTGAGCCCGCGAGCCACAATTACTGAGCCCTCGTGCCACAACTACTGAAGCCCGCATGCCTAGAGCCCATGCTCTGCAACAAGAGAAACCACAACAATGAGAAGTCTGCACACCACAACGAAGAGTAGCCCCCACTTGCTGCAACTAGATAAAGCCCGTGCACAGCAACGAAGACCCAACACAGCCAAAAATAAAAAATAAATAGGGCTTCCCTGGTGGCGCAGTGGTTGAGAGTCCACCTGCTGATGCAGGGACACGGGTTCGTGCCCCGGTCTGGGAAGATCCCACATGCCGCAGAGCGGCTAGGCCCGTGAGCCATGGCCACTGAGCCTGCACGTCCGGAGCCTGTGCTCCGCAACAGGAGAGACCACAGCAGTGAGAGGCCCGCGTACCGCAAAAAAAAAAATTTAAAAAGTAAATAAATAAATTTATAAAAACAAAAAAATCTGATCTCTGCTAAGAATAATCAAGAAAAAAAAGAAGATACACATAAACACATTAGTATTTAAAAGTATAGATGCAGCAGAGATGTAAATGGTAAGAGAATACTATAAGAGTTTTAATAAAAAGTTTTTTGTTTTATGTATTTATTTATTTAATTTATATTTTGGCTGCGTTGGGTCTTCGTTGCTGCGCGTGGGCTTTCTCTAGCTACAGGGAGTGGGGGCTACTCTTCGTTGCGGTACACAGGCTTCTCATTGCGGTGGCTTCTCTTGTTGTGGAGCATGGGCTCTAGGCACGTGAGCTTCAGTAGTTGTGGCACGAGGGCTCAGTATTTGTGGCTCGCAGACTCTAGAGCACAGGCTCAGTTGTTGTGGCGCACGGGCTTTGTTGCTCTGTGGCATGTGGGATCTTCCCAGACCAGGGCTTGAACCCGTGTCCCCTGCATCGGCAGGCAGATTCTTAACCATTGCGCCACCAGGGAAGTCCCATAAACGGTCTTAATAAATTTGTAAACTTTGGTGTAATGGACAAATTCCAATGGAAACTTCTCACAAAGAAAACAGAGGATCCAGACAGTTTCATAAGTAAATTCTATCAAACATTCAAACTTACATAAACTCAGAAAAGAGAAGAAATACTTCCCAACTAATTTTATGAACCTAAAACCATGATGCCAAAACCAGGCAAGACAGGGCAAAGAAGAAAAAACTTAAGTCAATCTCACTCATTCATACAGATGCAAAAATCCTAAGTGAAATACTAGAAAACCAAATCTAGTAATGTATCTAGTAATGTAACAAAAGGATAATAAAAAGGAATGAAGTACTGATATATGCTCCAACATGGGTGAACCTTGAAAACATTATGCTAAGTGAAGATGTCAGACACAAAAGGTCACATATTGTATGATCCCATTTATATGAAATGTCTGGAATAGGCAAATTGATAGAGACAGAAAAGCGGATTAGTAGTTGCCAAGGGAAAGGGGAATTGGGAGTGACTAATAGCAAATACAGGGTTTCTTTGTTGAGGTAATGAAAACGTTCATCAATTAAACAGTGGTGATGCTTGCACAACATTGTGGATATCCTAAAGTTAGGTTGTCCTTTATTTAGTACTGACATTAGTTTAAATTACCATGGAGAAAATACCCTGACCAAAATTAATTTAGGGCTATCTCTAAGGGAATACATAGCACAAAACAAAATACACTGTATGTCCATGTCCTGAGTTAACATTTTTATCCAAGTCAAACAATCAAAGAAAAAAGTATAACCTTGGGGGGAAAGCAGAGTGGGTAGTGAAAAACCTGGACAGCTGAACATTTGCTACCTTTTCCATTTATACCTCCTCACTTCCGTCCAGCATTGTGAGTCACTAGGCAGCTACAACAATTTGTTCCTGCCAGTAGCACACGGTTCAGGTTTGCTAAATCCTAGAATCTCTTCTAGTTTCAGATATTGACATTATATTATTAATAAGTAATAAAGTACTGACTATATAAGACAATTGGAATTTTTCTGACTGTTAATTAACAATTTAGGAACAGAAAGACAAATTCTTCACAAACTGAAAAAAGAAAGCCTATAGGCAATACAAAATTTGTTATCAATTTTTAAGTGGCAAAGCCGCAATCTAATACATTTTGTTTCGTTCATTATTTACAAGGGGAAAAAAATCTAGATGGACTTTCTATCACTCTCATGAAATTAAAAACATGTTAGATAAACTCCAAGTTTTACCTTGCAAGTTCCTTTGGTTTGAATTTCCACCAGGTATCCGGTTCCCGGAAAAGGACTTTATATTTATGTTTTTGAGACTACGTACAAAAAAGACAAATGCATTTTAAAATAATTACTTCCATGAAATTTAATTCATTGTTTCCAAATTCACAGCATGTTAAAACTGAAAGAACCTAAAAGATTATCTAATCTTGATGAGTGTGTTACCTGGTAAAATGCACAGTCTCTTTGATCCAGCAATGAACTTTCAGAAATTTATGCTATTGATAAAAACTTATGTCAGAGTGCAGAAATATATATACAGCAGGATATCCAGTTCGCCATTATTTGTAACAGCAAAAGAATACAAACAACTTAGTGTCTATTAACATGGAACTGGCTAAAGAAATGAAGATACAGCCATACAGTGAAAATATATACAATGGTTTTAAAAATACTATATGTGTTAATGAGAAAATGTACTTAATATAAATTAAGAAAGTAAGCCTGTGGTCCGCAACGGGAGAGGCCACAACAGTGAGAGGCCCGCGTACTGCAAAAAAAAAAAAAAAGAAAAAGAAAAAAAAGAAGAGACACCGGAGAACTTGCTCTCTCCACCATGTGAGAACACAGCAAGAAAATGGCCACCTGCAAGGGAGGAAGAGAACTCTCACCAGAAACTGACCCTGCTGGACCTTGATCTGGGACGTCTAGCCTCCAGAACTATGAGAAAATTAATTTCCTCTTGTTGAAGCTACCCAGTCTATGGTATTTTTTTTATGGCATCCTGAGCAGACTAATGTATCTTCCACGTCACCCAAGGTAAAATCCAAAGTCCTCACAGTGATCTATGTATGAGCCCTTACATAATCTGCCCTACCATCTCCCCAACCACCATTACATCTCTGACCTCACCTCCCACTATTGATCCTCTCAGCTTTATGACAAGATGCCAAGAGTGGTCATTCCTATTTTCTGTCATTCTGACAGAAAAGTCCAAAATTCAACCCAGACACCAAGGTAGGTAGTGACATAACACCCTGTAATGAGCTTACTCACTTCCACCTCCTCACCTCAGCACCAAATTTCATACAAATGATTCAAGGCCTGGCAATAGCCCAGGTCTCTAATTACCTAAAGGGGTATCATACAGCTGTTAGGATCAAATTAATTTTAAATTCATGCATACACAAAGAGAAAAAGAGAGACTATCAATTTAAAGACTTTTTCAACTCCCATATCAATAGGCAAACCTTAAAAATATGTTACATTACTTAAGAGGATTCTGACTTAGGTCAACCTCTATGATAGCCCACAAGGGACAATATTGCTTTGCCATATATATACATACATACATACACACACACACACACACACACACACACACACGTTTTGCCAATTGCCACTAAGCATATTTGACTGCTCCCTATTTATCTCTTACTACTTTAGCTACTTTTGTAAATGACAGTCAAGATGGTAATAGACTGTTTACTCTATTCCACTCCCCTACAGCTTTCATTATCTTACTACCAAAAGAAGCAAAAAGTGATCCTCTTCTCTACAGTAATTCCTTCATCTACTTCTTTATGAAGACAAAAGCATTTGCCATCTATGATAAGCAGGAGTCCTTTATACTTCTAAGTAGAGTTGCAAAGAGTCAAGGAATCAATACTGGAAAAATAGCTTCATATTTTCAATCATTATATAATAAAAAAGGGGAAAGAAAACATTATAGAAGGCTGAAGCCTAAACGAAAATCAGAAACACATAATTCAAGGACTTCTTTGTTTTCTACATAGGAAAGTAAAGTGTTTTTTTTCCTATTTTCATAGGAAAGTAAAGAACTTTCTAAGATGAGAGCAGGAAGCTAAGAAAAACCTACAGAGGAGTTAAGTAAGGTTAAGGGGGAAGCAGGTCCCAGTAGTGAATATATTAGTCTAGAAACTAGAAACTCCTAAGGCCAGAAAGCAAACTGTGTGTGATTTTAGTGCTCCCAATGCACTAAAATCAAGTCTTTGTTCCCTCTACTGCCCTGCACAGAAGTAAAATCTCACTTGTTCAAAGGACACAATTTTCTTCAGAAAAGTAAAGAATCATACCTTGTACTTCACAACAGTACAAGTGCACTGGGCACAGCAATGGGGGTATAAGTTGGATGTGTTAAGAACATAAATCAGCAAGTACAATATTTACTAACTAAAGAAACAAACTGAGCTTCAATGTGCCAGATGTGCTAACCTTGGGGTAATAAAACAAACAAGACCCATACTCATAAAAGCTTCACTCATCAATTTACTCAATGAATATATATATTAATTATATGCCAAGCATAGTGCTATATTCTGGAGATTCAATGATGAAAAAAATGATAGGCTTACCCTCAAGAAAAATGGATAGCTTAGAGCTAAATTCAGCCCATCAGCCAGTATTTGTACAGCCTAGGAGTTAAGAATAGTTTTTGTGTGTGTGTGTGTTTTTATCTTTAAAAGGTTGTTAAAAGAGAATATGCAACAGAAACTGTGGCCTGCAAAACCTAAAATATTTACTATCTGGTGCTTTCTAGAAAAAAGTTAGTCAATCCATGGCCTACTGATAAAAACCGTGTGCTTAATACTATGACAGAAGTAAGCCAGGGTGCCAGGAAAGCAGAAAGAGTGCCCAATTCAGCTTTTTAGTAAGTGAATGAAAGCTAACTTCCTGAAAAAGCTGCCATCAAAGCTGGACAAAAAAGGAATCCAGCAAATTTGGAGAACTGAAAATAGCGGAATGTACAGAATTTTGAATTTCTCAGAATAGCAAAATTTCAAAAGAAATTTGGGGACTAAGAAAGAACCAGCAAATTTTGATTCTGCCAAGTAAAAGCAATAAGAAAATGGTTGTGTGTGTGTGTAGACACACACATACATACACATAAATACACACAAACATAAAATTATAATTTAATACCACTATCTTTTCATAAAAGACATCAAAAAACAAAAACAATCTCAGAATTTAAAAACTGAATCTCAAAATTTGAAAATTGAATAAATTTAGTTTTATGGAAAAACTATTCCTATTTTTCTCATTTTGCTAAAGACCAGAGAAAGCTCAGTTACATACAGTCCAAGGACTGTTTGCTTGAGATTCACTTGTGTAATTAACATCCCCCAATAATTTCAAACCCACTATTAGACTTATGACAATTCATGGTACAAACCAAAGCAACATATGGCTTCATTTCCCATGCCTGTAGATTTGTATTATCTATTATTATAGGAGATACCTTCTTCTCAAATGCTTCTTTTGCTGAAATACAAACAGAAAATGAGAAATCACTTTTAGCAACAATATTAAGGATTATCTTGATATTTTAAAAATCTCATCTTGTTTTCATAATTTGAAAATCATAGATATGTGCTAATTTTATTCACAACTCTATTTCTAAATACTACTTTTGAATATATAAAAAATTAAAACATAGGGAAATGTTGAATACTAAATACTAAAATTATAATGAGAAATTAAATAAAAACTGTCTGATTTTAGTTTGACGTGCATGTTACATGTATAAATAGCATAAATGGGGAAAAAAGCTATCATTAAAAACAATATCATACCATGCTAAAAGCAACATGGTATCCTGGATAAGATTCTGGATACCATGAATCCAGAATCTGGATTCTGGAACAGAAAAGGACTTTTGTAGAAAAACTAAAATCCAAGTAAAATCTGGAGTTTAATTAATAGTAATGTACCAATGTTAATTTTAATTTCTTAGTCTTGACAAATGTACCATAGTTATATAAAATGTTAACATTAGGGCCAAATGGGTGAGGGGGATAGAGAAACTCAATACTGCCTTTGCAAACCTTTCCATAAATCTAAAATTATTCCAAAATAAAGTTTAAAAACAAAAAATATAGGCAAACATGCATACACATGACAAAAAACAAGATGTCTTGATTTGAAATAAACAATTATTATATGCCTTGTGCAAGAGATTTTCTTATAAAACTGCCTTTTTTCCCAAGGAATTAGACCATTCAGGGAATTAATGATGAGCCACAATAAATAAGCCTTACGAGGAAAATATTTGGAAGTTTTAAAAGTTCTGTATACTCTCTTATAACTCAATAATAAAAAGACAAATAATTCAATTTAAAAATGGCAAAAGATTTGAATAGAAAGCTCTCCAAAGGAGATAAACAAGTAGCCAACAAGCACACAAAAAGATGCTCAACATCATCAGCCATCAGGAAAATGCAAATCAAAACCACAACATGATACCACTTCACACCCACCAGGATAGCTATCATCAAAAAGATAGATAATAACATGTGTTGGTAAAGATATAGAGAAGTTGGAACCCTCATAAACTGCTACTGGGAATGTAAAATAGTGCAGCTGCTTTGGAAAATAGCTTGGCAGTTACTAAAAAGGTTAGACATAGACAGGCATGTTCATAGCAACATTATTCATAATAGCCAAAAAGTGGAAACAACCCAAATGTCCATCAACTAATGAATGGATAAACAAAATGTGGCAGATCCATATAATGGAATATTATTCAGCCATAAAAAAGAATAAAGTACTGATACTTTCTACAACATGGATGAACCTTGAAAAACGTTATGCTAAATGAAAGAAAGCCATTCACAAAGACCACATATTATATGATTCTACTTGTATGAAATGTTCAGAAGAGACAAACCTATAGAAAGAGAAAGTAAAGTAGTAGTTGCCTGGGGCTGGGAGAGAGTTGGGGAGAAATGAGGAGTGACTGCTAATGGGTATGAGGTCTTTCTGGAGTGATAAAAACGTTCTAAAATTGATTGTGGTGATGGTTGTACAACACTGAATATGCTAAAAACGATTTGATTCTTATCTCATTCAATAAAGCTTTTTAAAAAAAGAGTTCTGCCAATTAATTTCATATCATCATTGTTGCGGTTGTTGTTATAGAAAGGGCACACTGAACTATGGCTAAGCACTTTTCATTCTCGTTTAACCTTTACAAGAATCCTGGGGGTTTAGTATTATTAAGTCCTTTTACAGATGAAGACACTGGGTCCTGGAGAATATAAATAACTTGCACAAGATCACACAGCTAGTAACTGGCAAATCCAAGATTGCTCTTCATCACATCACACTGTTTATTTTTGTGTTGGTATTCCTGAGTTTTCACTTCAGTATTTAGTTCAAGAATGAATTTAGAAAAATTTAACAATGTCTAAAGATGACAAACTCAAGAATAGCCTTCATAGCCTTCATTTATCGTAAAAGAAACACTAAGTAAAATATTGTCTATATGTCTTAATAAGAACTTCACACATAAAACTCTATCCATAACTAAACATTTCATAATAAAACCATGTTCAGTGAATAGACAGTTGCACTAATAAAGAAATTAAGGTTTTACCTATGATCTCCCTGCAGATTCAGTTTGAGGAGAGTCATTTTTACATTCACACTATCCTCTATAAAAATTAAGCCAATCTAGGCAAGACTAGTGATTAACAATGCAAATTCTATTTTAGGAAACAGGAACCAGAGCCAGAAAACTGTAACCATCTTGAGCTATTCAGAGACAAGCACAGAAAATCTGACTTACTATACTTCTGACAAGATAACCCACTGACTAAATAAAACTTAAACATGTTATGCAATGTTCTAAGCTATTCTATAAAACTTAGCTCATTTAATTCTCATAACAACTCTATGAGACTACCTCTTTCACTTACTATGTAACATTAGAATTGTTATAATTTTACCTATATTATATATAGTTACAATTTAGAATTAAAGATAATTATAACTTTTAAAAGTTATACATCTCTCAAAATACAAACACTAAGTGGATTTTTTTCTTTATATTCCTCTTAATATTATGCATCATCTGATGTCTATTCTTACCACGATTCTGGTTCCATTCATGTGCTTCTCCTAAGTATTTTACATCAAACTGGTATTGTCCATTTATGTAAAAATAATCATCAGTACTAAGAATGACTCCACTTGGATTATCCTCTTGCAAGGTCCTGTGAATGATAAATGTAATTATTTTCATTCATTTTTCTTCTATTTAAATTCTCTCTCCTAATTTTTGCAAGGTCATAATCCGAATTAAAAATTCAAGTATTGGACTTCCCTGGTGGCTTAGCAGTTAAGAATCCGCCTGCCAATGCAGGGCACACGGGTCTGATCCCTGGTCCAGGAATATCCCACATGCCGCAGAGCAACTAAGCCCGTGTGTTGCAACTACTGAGCCTGTGCTCTAGAGCCTGCGCACCATGACTACTGAATCCTGCGCGCCTAGAGCCCATGCTCAGCAACAAAGAGAAGCCACCGCAATGAGAAGCCCGTGCACCGCAACAAAGAGTAGCCCTCACTCGCCCCAACCAGAGAAAGCCCGCGCAAGGTAAAGAAGACGCAACACAGCCAAAAATAAACAAATAAATTAATTTTTTAAAAAACCGACTTAAAAATTCAAATATTATTATTTAAAAGAATGAAAATATTTTATTATTCAAACAAATCACACTAGAGGGACTTCCCTGGTGGTCCAGTGATTGAGAATATGCCTTCCAGTGCAGAGGATGCAGGTTTGATCCCAGGTCAGAGAACTTAAGATCCCACATGCCGAGGGGCAACTAAGCCTGCGCGCTGCAACTACTGAGCCCGCGTGCTCTGGAGCCCATGTGCCACAACTAGGGAGAAGCCCGTGCACCGCAACAAAGAGCCCGCGTGCCACAACGAAAGATCCCGTGTGCCACAACTAAGACACAACGCAGCCAAAAATAAAATAAATAAATAAATAAATAAAATATTAAAAAAATAAAATCACACTAGAAATCCTCTAAGCAGAAGTTTGACTCCCAGGTATACTGACCTGAGGCAAGGCTACTTTGCTTTATATACTATAAAGGTTTGAAAATTAACACATTTTAATTATCATGAAAACCAGACAACTGCAAATGCTTCAGAACTCTTATCAGTCACAGGCAATCCCCTCATCTGGTCACTTGATACACACTGATCTACCTTACCCACTCTAAGTGGAAGGTCACTTCCCATTAGGTGAGTACCTTGATATTCAACCGATCTTCAAAAGTAGATGAAGCTCTTTGTATATTGCCATAAATTTAGTGAGTATGCCAAAAACATCCAAAAATATAATGTTAATAGACTATTAATTTAATCTGTTAAATTATACAAAGTTAAGATAGTTTTGCTGGGCTTTTCTGACATTTCTTTCTTTTGGCCATGCTGCGCAGGTTGCAGGGGATCTTAGTTCCCCAACCAGGGATCAAAGCTGTGTCCCCTGCAGTGGAAGCGCAAAGTCTCAACTACCGGACCACCAGGGAAGTCTCCCATCTCTCTTTCTTGACTCTGGAATTTATCTTCTATGTAATTGAGATACGTGCAAAAACTAAGCAAACAGAATCCACAGAGACATAACAATGCTACCCTCTTAGCCATTTGTAAAATATCACCATTTATCCTCTCCTAAAACGTATAAATATTCCTGAAGTTAAAATATACTTTTAAATTAATTTTTATTGTAGTATAGTTGATTTAAAATGTTGTGTTAGTTTCAGGTGTACAGCAAAGTGAATCAGTTATACATATATCCACTCTTTTTTAGATTCTTTTCCCATATTAAAATATACCTTTTGAATTTAATTTTTATTAGCATCTACTAAGTGCCAGGCACTGTTTTAAGCACTGAGCATACATCAGTGAATAAAAACAACAAACATTCTTGCACTCATGGAGCTCACATTCTGGTGAATGCTCACTTGATCCCACTTTTTAAGACTCCTACATTTACCCTCTTCTCCTTTATCTCTAAGTCTTCCCCTCTGACACTTTAATTCCTCTTTTCCCTTTAAACGTGTATACATCTCAGCTATCTTTTAAAATTTTAACCACACTTTAAGGACCCCTTTTTCAACTATTACCCAACTTCTCTCCTTCCCTTAACTGCTTTAGTATAAATGCTTTTTTAAGGTCTTAAGGTCTTCCACCTTCCCAGCGCAACAAAATTGTTTTTCAAGATATCCATTCATGACCTTCTTTCCAATAAATCCAAAAGCTGTTTTTCATCTTTCATTTTCCTTGGGCTTGCATGCTAGCTTAATACTGTGGACTGTTCTCTCTGAGAAAACTCAGTTTCTATGTCTCTGTACTTCCCAGTTATTTCTCTCTACTCATTCAAAAATTATTAGTAAGCTCTGACTTTGTAACACGCACTTCTTTCTCTTCCCAATTGCTAACTGTAGCTGCCTCTGGCTCTAAGGCCTCTGAAACCTAGTTCTTCAAACAAATGTCACAGCACTATTACTTTTTAAGGTACAACCTTTTGTTCCAATCTTTCACAAAATGCAATATCATAACTGACTGTAATGTCTATAATATTAAATTAAAGTGTTTTTTATTCTTGTGGTCATTAAATCAATGAGAAAGCCTATGTCTACAGAAGAATATACTTATAAGTGTATGAGTAGAATATGTGGAAATTTATTGGGAAATAAATCCACACTAAGAAAGGACATTAAAAAAAACAACTGAAGGGCTTCCCTGGTGGCGCAGTGGTTGAGAGTCCACCTGCCGATGCAGGGGACGGGGGTTCGTGCCCCGGTCAGGGAGGATCCCACATGCCGCGGAGCGCCTGGGCCCGTGAGCCATGGCCACTGGGCCTGCGCGTCCGCAGCCTGTGCTCCGCAGTGGGAGAGGCCACAACAGTGAGAGGCCTGCGTACCGCAAAAAAAAAAAAAAAAAAAAACTGAAAATGAGCTCATCAAGGTATACATGCATACTCACTAATGCTAGATACACCCAGGATCAAATAGAAAAGACCCAGCTAAGAATAGAAGAGAGCAAAGAGTTAAAATTTGGAAGGAAAAGGGAAAAACTGGCAAATAAAATATATTAGATGTAAATATTCTGGAATTTAAAGAAGGAGGGTAGGAGAAAACTTTGAAAACAACACTCTTTAACAAGTGCTACTGAAAACACAACAAAGCTGCCTCTAACCCTGACTCTAGTCTCTCACACCAAGGCATCCACAACATTCCTTGATTACAAAAGGGACATAGATGGGTATTTGAGATAAAACAACTGAGAGCATATTTTGCAAGAAATAAATCACTGAGAATTTGAAGTTCTCTATCAGTGGTTCATCCCATGTTCTTTCTTCAAACATACATTTCTAAAACCTTATTTAACAACATGCTACACTTCCAAATCTCCAACTACCAGTAGAATTCTTGTGTATAAGACTTCCTTGAATTCAAAATCAATTATGGCCCTTTATCTCTATAATCAAAGCTGAATTCATCTTTCTCCCACTCAAATTAGTTCTCTTCCACATGAACTTATTTCTGTTGATTTCACAAGTTCACAATCTTGGAATCATCTTTAATATTTTCCTCTATTCTGTCTCTCAAAATATTCTGAGATGAAAGAATTCAATAAAAACTTCTAGAGAAAACAGTGCTATTAGCTACAAAGTTAAAAAAAATTAGTAAACATCTCTATGAACTAAAAGTATTCCACATATTTACGCTGTTATAAATATTCAAGTTCATGCATTACACTCTTTCTTTAAACTCAATTAAACCTCATACCTTGCCAAAAAAGATTTTCCTGATCCCGGAAGCCCTCTGAGAAGAACAAGAACTAGTCCAACATAAGATGATGTCTTCTTTCTTACAACCTGAGAAGCTGGAGTTTCTTGTACCTGATAAGCACTTGTTCCCTCTTTATTTCTCCATACCTTTGTTGGGGAAGTATGAGAAATAACCGGCGGTGGAAATGTATAGTTGACAGGTCTCCAGTGTGCAGCTGTGGTTACAACAGGAGCTACAAAGCCATGGTTTCCTTGAAAGAGGTCAAAAGCAGGAATCATTGGATTCCACATTGGTGGAGGGGGAGGAGGAGGCAGCAGTAGAGGGAGAGGGGTAAGTACTGGGCAGTAGTTCACATCCTTCCCCTTTGGTGGCAGTTCAGTCTGTTTGTGTGACTGGAAATTGAATTCTTCAGAAGGTACAAAAACATCAGGGACAGAAGATTTCTGATCTCCACCTGTACCTAGTAAACCAAGCCCCAGATTTTGCACAGTAAGGTTTAAAGGCGCCTGAAGTTCGTTGGCATCCAAATCTACAGGGGCTTGAGAGAACTGAGTCTCAACACACACAGATTCTAAAAGCTCTTTCTGAATTTGGTTACTACAATCCATCGTAGTGTCATTTGCTACATTTAAAGAACTACTGAGAAGAGAATCTTCCAATGCCAATGTGTTATCCTTTGTAAAACTTTTGGACTCATTTGAAAGTGAATGTGAAGTTAAGGAATTTGAACTTAATGTAGAGGCAGAACTCTCTACATTTTCACTGTTCAAATCCATATTTTGGGTAGAAAGAATGGGAGTCGTACTACTTGAATCTGAATTTATAAATGCACTCGGGTTACTAAGATTATTAACATCTTGCAAGGTCAAAAATGAGTATGCATGGTCATCAGGAGAAGAGTTCAATTTCTCAAAAGCATTCTGTATTAAGGAATCTAAGTCTTCAGTTAGCTGCATGTCCAAAAATGAATCCATTTTTGAATCTTCATTCTCTTCTTCAGGAGGACACTTTTCCATTATTTCACATCCCACTGCATCTACTTGGTTCTCAGAAGCAACGAAGCTTTTTGAAGGCGATTCTTCTATTTTAGCATCAGTGGCTGATAATTCTAATAGACAATCCATGGCATTTTCAACTGTACAACAACAAGAACGACAACAAAATATATCCGTATGTATTGAAAACAGTAAAATATAATTTAATTAAAATCCACATAAAATTATACTAGAATTCACATTGAATGAAATACAGAGAAATTTATAAGTATTCAAGTCATTCCTTAAATTAATATTTTACTAATATATCAGTCTGTATCAGTGAAAGGTTTAAATTATGAAGACATGCAATGTTACTTTCAAACAAACAGTAGTAAACTAGGCTAATGAACTGCCATCAAGTAGATATTCTCTGATGAATTTATTGATTAAAAGTAAAAATATCTGTAATTATATACATTAGGGTTGTTTATACAGATCCTAAAATCAGTTGATATACTCAACAAATACTAACCTACTGCATGTCCTTTTAAGTATGAAGTATTTTAAGTACTCTCCTAGTAAATGTAATTTGTATATATGGTCCATGCTATGAATTTCACTTAATACAAAAAAATATGTATGAGCATGTACTACGTATCAGACATACTTTGTACAATGATGAATAAGACGGCTTTTAACTACACTCAAAGGATTTTTGCAGTCTAATGGAGGCAATTACAGATAATTACGTTAGAAGACAATCACACTATAATATAATATAGGTTAAATAATGCACACTTTTTATAATATACAAATGCCTTAACAGCCTTAGAGGAGAGTAAGGAAAGATTTCACATAAGGTAATATGTGAACTGGGAGTCGAAGATCAAAAAGAAACTTGTCAGACACAGAAGGGAAAGGCAAAGCCAGTCTTGAAAACACAAAGCATGTTTAAGTTATTAAGAGAAGTTTGTTGCAATGCGAGTACAAGTAGTATGGTGGGTAAGAGGAGATAAAACTGGAAAGGGAAATTGGGAAGGGTCCTGTATTTCATGGTAAGAAATATCAATTTTATTTTCTAAGGGAACTTGAAGGGAAACTACCTGTCATAGCATTTGGGCTAGATGCTTTGTCATCTCACTGAATCTTCAAATTATACTATGAGTTACAGTATTCCTAGCAAATAGATGAAGGAAATGAAGTTCA
The DNA here is from genome assembly GCF_949774975.1 of Lagenorhynchus albirostris. Taxonomy (NCBI): domain Eukaryota; kingdom Metazoa; phylum Chordata; class Mammalia; order Artiodactyla; family Delphinidae; genus Lagenorhynchus; species Lagenorhynchus albirostris. The sequence goes on from NC_083098.1 coordinate 84,178,473, forward strand.
GAAAGTACATTAACTTAGCCCAAGTCACACAGATAGTAAGTGACAGAGCCAGGACTGGTATGTGTGACTCCACTGCTGAGCTCTTTCCCTTATAACATAAATACAGAGCCATTAGAATTGTTAAGCATCAGAAATTTGAGGCTTTTTTATATTATTTTTGTGTTTTATCTTGTTTTGTTTTATGGAAGGTAAATGTGGAAACAGCACAGCACAGTAGGTAAAAGCTCTGGTCAGGAGTCAGAACAACATTTAAATCCCTACTTGCTGGCAATAACACTTTGAATGAGCTACTTAACTTTCCTAAGCCTTGATTTCCTCATCTGCAATGTGTGGATAATAAAAGTACCTACCTCATAGTGTTGTTGTGAGGATTAAATGAGATAATCCATGAAAAAGGGCTGTGCACAAGGACTGGCACCTAGTAAGCACCCAAATTATGTTCCCTTAAGAAGAAAAACAAAGAGGGATTGGAGGGGGCAAGGCTGACAGAGAGACCAGTTAGAAGACTATAGCAATGCTACAAAAGCTAGAAGCCCTAAACATGGAAAAAAGAAAAAAGAAAAGGAAAAAAAAGCAAATATAAGAGGTATTTCTAAGAAAAAAATCTATGTGATAGAAAAATCACGAAAGAAAAAAATCAACCAAAAAAATTAATGTGTATATAATGAAAAAACAGTATTAAGTAAAAATAAGTAAAAGATCAAACTATATTTATATAACACAAAAGAAAAGTTCTTTCACAGAATGTTGAAAAAAATTAAAACAATGGTATAAAACAATGAAAAGCACATGAACAATTCACACAATACAAGAATTAATAAACAATCATACACAAATATATTCAACATTTCTCTTTATCTTAAAAAAATAGCATTAAGAAAAGGTAAAATCTTATTCCTAAAATCTTAAAATAATACCACTCAATGCTCAAAAGGCTGTGACGAAACTCCTATACTTATACAGTGCTGGTGTCATTACAATAGGCACACCCCCGTTTTTTTAAAATAAATTTATTTTTTAAGTTAATTTTTATTGGAGTGTAGTTAATTTACAATGTTGTGTTAGTTCCCGCTGTACAGCAAAGTGAATCAGTTATACATACACATATATCTACTCTTTTTTAGATTCTTTTCCTATGTAGGTCATTACAGAGTACTGAGAAGAGTTCCCCGTACTATACAGTAGATCCTTATTAGTTATCTATTTTATATGTAGTAGTGTGAATATGTCGATCCCAATCTCCCAATTTATCCCACCCCACCCTTTCCCATGCTGATACCATATGGCACACCTCTTTAGTAGGCAATTTAGCAGTATGTTTCCAAGAGCCAAAAACTGTCCTAACCCTGTGATAGAAGAAAATAAAACTTTGGGACTGAGAAAAAAGCCAAAAGACAGAAAAGTTTATTTGTACCAAGATGTTCTTTGCAATATTAATTATCCATGTAAAACTTAGTTATAATTAAATAAATTAGAGCACAACAACCCAATGGAATATTAGAAAGCTATTAAAAATAAATATAAAGACTGCAGCCAACACTGAAAAAAATGCTTATGTTAAGTTTAAAAAGTAGAATATACAATTTCATCAATGTTATTATTCAAACTACTCAAAACATCAGTATTTATGAACAAGGTGTAGAGAAGATCCTGGAAAAGAGAAATGTTTTTTGTTAGGATGTAAGGGTAATATATTTTCCTTGTAATTCTTCATTGCTATGTCAGTGTATGTGCAACAAATAAAGTTTAAACACATCAAAATTAGGAAATAAATGTTGAAGCCACAAGTAAAATTGTAAACACTATCATTTCTGAGCATCACGTGAACTGCTGAAAACTGGTTTTCTGTATACATATCATAACAGGATAGATAAGATATGCTCACATCACAGACCACAGAATGTAAAAAAAATGGAAGTTTATCACATTACCAAAACTCCCTAAACCTAGAATAATTTTATCTTATACTAATCATGGCCAATAGCAATGCTAAACATCAATATTTAATTTACTCATCAGTCAAATTTGATATGTATGGCTGCAAACATACATCTAAACAATTTATTACAAGTCATTAATAACTTACTATACTGAAGACTTTATCAAAACAAACCAAAAAAACGAAAACTCAACCTTCACTGAAAAAGTCCTATGAGGTACATACTATTATTATTCTCCTTAGCAGATAAGAAAACTGAAACCAGAGAGGTTAAGTGACAGAGCTGGAAATCCAACCTAGTTTTCTTGACTCCAAAGCCAAATTTTTGAAACCACACTACTCTATTAGCCTCAATTCTTAATCAGCTCTCATTTCCACAATTATAATTACCTTTTCACTCAAAAAATATTTACTGAGATCCTACTGAGTCATTTGGTATTTGGGGGCTTGCAGACACAACAGTAAAACAAAAGATTTTTAAATCCCTGTCTTTAAGGAGCTTACATTCTAGGTCAATGATTCTCAACTGGGGGATGATATTGCCCCCAGGGGACATAAGATGATATATAGAGGCATTTTTAGTTGTCACAACTGGGGTAGCAGGGAGGAATGTGCTACTGGCAGCTAGTGGGTACAGGCCAGAGATGCTGCTCAACATCCTACGATGCACAGGAAAGCCACGCACAACAAAGAATTATCCGGTCCAAAACGTCAATAGTGCCAACCTATTCTAGAGGGAAGATAAAAAGAAATAAAACATAGAATATGATATCTACACATACATCTTACACTTACAACTGTACATTTCTTGAAAGAAGAAGCTAAGCTTTATTCTTCTTCATATCCCTTGTAATACCCAACTTATACCTTGCCCGCAGCAGATATTCAAAAAATGATGAACAAAATAGAAATAAGGTAGTCATTTTCTATATTACTACTGGTCATACCATAGTACATGAAATCTTCTTATAGGATGCAAAGGGTTCAAACTAAACTTTTTCTCACCTTTGAAATCACATTCAGAAAGCATCAAATACACTACATCAGGATCCAGATCAGAAAACATCTCTGAGATACTGGTGAAGAGTTCTTCCTGATCAACTTTTGTCTCACACATGGAAGGAAGAGTAGTGGTTGGCTCCTCATGACTAGCAACACTGGATACAACTTCCTTAGAGTTTGTAGTCTTCCGAAAAGGATTTCCCCCAAGATTTTTCCTTCTCCTTGGCATTCTGACTTCCAAAACTAAAATGTTTCCCTTCTCTTATTTAAGACTTTTGATATTTAAGTCATACCTCAAAGAAAATAGGGTTAAATATCTTGCACAATCCAGCAGTAATAGGACCTAAAATAGAAAGCAAGTTGAAACACTCAGACTATAGTTATATTTCCATGTCTAAAATCGGAATGACATCTTTATTTAAGAAAGTACCATCAACTCTGGTGGCAGCAAAGCCAAAAAGCAGTCAAACAATTTCTCTCTCAAAAATATTCAAGTTTTTCAGGATTGAACATGTTAAAAATTAAGATATTAACAAATGCAATATATTTTCAGAACAATGAGTATACTGTTTTAGTACAATTATTTCATTTTTAAAACAAAAACAGTATTCATAATGAGAATGCCTACTGAACACCTATTTGGATGTCCAATAGGCATCATAAGCTTAACATGTCCAAAACTGAGCTCCTGATCACCTACTTCACACCTGTCCTTCCTAGTCTTTCCTATCTCAATTAATGCAACTCTATCCTTCCAACGGCTCAGGTCAAAAACCTTGGAATAATCCTTGACTCCTGTCCAGCCCACATCCAATCAGTAAGCCAATTTTGTCAATGCAACCCTCAAAATGTATCCAGAATATGATCATTCCTCACCATTTCCACTGCTACCACAGCAGATTAGTATAAAAGTCTCCTAACTAATCTTGCTTCCACCCTTGCCCCTTCATTCATAACAACTAGAGTGACTCAGTTAAACCACAGGGTCAGATCATGCCTCTCTTCTGCTAAACTATCCACTAGCTTCCCATCTCATTCAGGATAAAAGCCAGAGCCCTTAAAAGGGCCTATAACGCAGACACTTTTTACTTCTGTGCTGTCATCCCTAATCCTCTTTCCCTTGCTCATGTCACTCCAGCCATACTTCACCTCCTTCTTCTTCAAACATCAGCCATGCTCCCATCTCAGAACCTTTACATTTGGTCCCTTCTACCTAAACTAATATTATCCCAGGTATCTAAAAGATGTATTTCCTCCTATCATTAGTCCTATCATTACTCAGTTGTTACCTTCTCAGCAAGTCAGTCGCCCAACACCACTTATCCCTTTTTCCTTACTTGAATTTTCTCCCTAAGATTTACCTTCTAACACAGTGTATGTTTTATCCATTTGTTTTATTTATGTATTGTATTTACTACCCATATTCTAGTAAAATGTAAGCTCCACAAGGGCAGGGACTGATAGATCTGGAGAACTTTGACAATCTACTTGCTTTCTCCACTTGGATCTATTTAATAAACAATTCAAATGTAACACACCTAAAACCAAATGTCTGATATTTTCTCAAAAACCTGCTCTAACCATTTGGTCTGGCTACTGTCATCTTTCACCTGTATTCCTGTCTCCTAAATGGCCTCCCTGTTTCCACCCTTTGTCCCCTACAGTCTACTTTCAACACACCAGCCAGAATGATCTTCATACAACACATAAGTCAGAATGAATCAGGGTCTGCTTTAAATTCTCAAGTGGCTCTCCATGTCACTCAGAGTAAAAGCTAAAGTTCTTACTATGGCCCGCCTCCCTCTTGGCCTTTAATATACTTTTCCCCAAGATACTTGTATTGCTAACTCTCTCACTCCTTCAAATCTTTGCCCAAGTGTCACATTCAATGATTTCTTCCTTGATTACCCAATTTAAAGTCATATCACCCACTTTCTCTGCCCCAATTTCCCTTTCCTGCTAACCACCCATTGCCCTTAACACCTTCTAACATACTATAAAATTTACCTTTTAATCAAATTTATTGTGTCATAGCTCTCTCCATCTTCCAGGACTGCAATGTCAATATGGCAGCCACCAGCCACATGAGCCTATTTAAATTTAAATTAATTAAAATTAAATAAAATTACATTTTTACATATTAATATCAGATAAAGTAGAATTCAGAGCAAAAAAAAAATCAGCAGAGATAGAGGACATTATATAATCATAAAGGATCAGTCTACCAAGAACACGTAGCAACTCTAAATGTGTATGCACCAAACAACAGAGCCACTAAGTAAGTGAAGCAAAAACTGACAAAATTGAAAGGAGAAAGAGACAAGCTCACAATTATAGTTAGAGACTACAATACCCCTCTCTCAATAAAAGTAAATAGACAGAAGATCAGCAAGGATACCGAAGCACTCAATAACACCATCCTTTAAGGATCTAATCAACATTTATAGAACACTACATTCAACAACAGCAGAATACATATCCTTTTCAAGTGCCCAAAGAACATATACCAAAATAGACCATACCCTAGGCTATAAAACAAACCTCAACAAACTTAAAAGAACTGAAATCATATGAAGTATGTTCTCTGACCACAATGTAATCAAACTAGAAATCAATAACAAAAAGATAACAGGAAAATCTCCAAACACTTGGAACATAACCAATATACTAAATAATTCATGGGTCAAAGAGGAAGTCTCAAGGAAAATTTCAAAATACACGGAAATGAATAAAAATGAAAATATACAATATCAAAATTTGTAGGACACAGCTAAAGCAGCAATGGCAGAAATTTATAGCAAATTTATAACTAAATGCATACATTAGAAAAGAGGAAAAGTCTCAAATCAATAATCTAAGCCCCCATCACAAGAACGTAGAAAAAGAAGAGAAAAATAAACCCAAAGCCAGTAGGAAAAACGGAATAATAAAGATAAGAGAAGAAATGAATAAAACTAAAAACAGAAAAACAATCACTACAGACCCTGCAGACATCAAAAGACTAATAAGGGGGCTTCCCTGGTGGCGCAGTGAGTCTGCCTGCCAATGCAGGGGACACGGGTTCGTGCCCCGGTCCGGGAAGATCCCACATGCCGCGGAGCAGCTAGGCCCGTGAGCCATGGCCGCTGAGCCTGCACGTCCGGAGCCTGTGCTCCGCAACAGGAGAGGCCACAACAGTGAGAGGCCCCCGCACCGCAAAAAAAAAAAAAAAAAAGACTAATAGGGGAATATTATAAACAAATGTACATGTGAAAGTTTGACATCTTCTATGAAATAGACTTATTTCTCAAAAACCACAAATTATCAAACTCACCCAACAGGAAACAGATAAAAGCTCTATGATTTTTAATGAAATTTAATTCACAATTTACAAATTCCCAGAAAAGAAACTCCAGGCCCAAATACCTTCAAAGGAGAAGTTTACCAAACATTTTTAAGAAGAATTAACTAACCCTATATAATCTCTTCCAAAAATGGAAGAGGGAACCTTCTTAATTCACTTCATGAAGCCAGTATTGTTATCCTGACACCAAAATCAGACAAAGCCAGTTAAAAAAAAAAGAAAAACCTGCAAACCCATATACTTCCCGAATACAGACATAAAAACCCTTAACAAAATATTACAAATAGAATTCAGCAATTTATTTTAAAAGAATTAAATACCATGATTAAGCGAGGTTTATTCCAGGGATACAAGGCTGGCTCAATGTTTAAAAATCAGTATCCCACCCATATTAACAGGCTAATGAAGAAAAACCACAATTGTATCAATGAACGAAGAAAAAAAGTGACAAAATTCAACACCCATTCATGATAAAAGGTACCCAAAAAATAGGAATATAAGAGAACTTCCTCAACTTGATTAAGAGCATCTACAAAAACTCTACAGATAACATTTTATTTAATAGTAAAATACTATATGCTTTCCTCCTAAGACTGAGAACAAAGCAAGGATGTCTACCTTCACCACTCTTATTAAAGATAATGCTGGAAGCTCTAGCCTGTGAAGTAAGAGAAGGTAAGGAAATAAAAGACATACCGATTCAAAAGGAAAAAATAAAACTGTCCCTACTTGTAGATGACATAGCTATCTATGTGGAAAATCCCAAAGAACTGACAAAATCTCCAACATATAAGTGAATTCAGCAAAGTGCAGGATACAAGATAAACACACAAAAGCAACTGTATTTATATATTCTACCAATGAATACATGGGCACTGTAATTTAAAATACAATATGACTCACAAATGCTCCAAAAAATGAAATATTCTGATATAAATCTAACAAAACATATACAAGGCTTGTATGCTAAAAATACAAAATCATGATGAAAAATATCAAAAATGTAAATGAATGGATTCATGGGCTGTTAGACTCAATATAGTAAAGATGTCAATTCTCCCCAAATTGATATACAGTTTAACTCAATTCCTATCAAAACCCCAGCAAAGAGTTTTTGTGGATATGGACAAGATTATTAATAAATTTAAATGGAAAGACAAAGGAACTAGAATAGTTAAAACAATTTTGAAAGAGAATAGAGCAAGAGGAATCAGTCAACTCAATTATTAAGACGTGTTATAAAGCTAAACTTATCAAGACTATATGGTATCAGGGGAGGGACAGACATATAGATCTGAGAACAAATTATAGATTTGGAAACAGACAAGAGAACCCAGAAATAGACCAGCATGAATATGCCCAACTGACTTCTGACAAAAGTGCAAAAGCAATTCAATAGAGAAAATATAGCCTTTTCAATAATGGAACTGAAGCAAGCAGACATCCACAGATAAAAAAAAATAAACCTTGACCTAAGTCTCACACTTTATTAAAAAAAAAAAAAAAACTCAAAATGGATCAAGGAGGGAACTCTGCTCAACGTTATGTGGCAGCCTGGATGGGAGGGGAGTTGGAGGGAGAATGGATACATGTATATGTATGGCTGAGTCCCTTTGCTGTGCACCTGAAACTATCACAACACTGTTAATCAGCTATACTCCAATATAAAATAAAAAGTTAAAAAAAAATGGATCAAGGACTTAAATCCATAAAACTATAAAACTTTTAGAGAAAAAAAAAAAAGAAGAAAATCTTCAGGATCTAGGGCTAGGCAAAAACACCAAAAGTATGATCCATAAAAGGAAAAATTGATAAACTGTACTTCATCAAAATTTAAAACTTTTGTTCTGTGAAGAACCTTGTTAAGAGGATGAAAAGAAAAGTGACAGACTGAGAGAAAATGCTTGCATACCATGTATCTAACATAGGACTAGTATCTAAAATATATAAAAGAACTTTATCAAAACTCAAAAGTAAAAACAGGGACTTCACTGGTGGCACAGTGGTTAAGAATCCACCTGCCAATGCAGGGGACACGGGTTTGAGCCCTGGTCCAGGAAGATCCCACATGCCGCACAGCAACTAAGCCCATGTGCCACAACTACTGAGTCTGTGCTCTAGAGCCCGCGAGCCACAATTACTGAGCCCACACACCACAACTACTGAAGCCCGCGTGCCTAAAGCCCATGCTCTGCAACAAGAGAAGCCACTAAAATGTGATGCACGTGCACCACAACGAAGAGTAGCCCCCGCTCGCCGCAACTAGAGAAAGTCCACACGCAGCAATGAAGACCCCACGCAGCCAAAAATAAATACATTTTTTAAATAAATAAATAAATTGATTAATTAAATCAGAGGGGGAAAAAATAACAAATAATTCAGTTAGAAAATGGGGGGAAAAAAACAGAAAAAAAATTACACCGAAAGGATATCCAGATGACAAATAGGCACATAAAAGATTTCAACATCATTAGCCATTAAGTAAATGCAATTTAAAACTACAATGAAATATTACTTACACATCTATTAAGTTGGCTAACATAAAGAATAATGACAACACCAAATCCTGGCAAGGATGCAGAGAAACTGGATGGCTCATATGCTGCTGATGGGAATGTAAAATGGTAAAGCCACTCTGGACAAGAGTTTGGCAGTTTCTTAAACTAAACCTGCAACTACCATACAATTAAGCAATTGCACTTCTGGGTGCTTATCTCTAAGAAATGAAACATTACGTTCACCCAAAAACTTGCACACAAATGTCTGTAGCAGCTTTTATTCATTATAACCAAAAACTAGTAAACGGTTCAGATGCCCTTCAATGGGTAACATGGTTAAACAAACTATGTTACTTCCATTCATGAAGTACTAGTCACCAATAAAAAGAAAATATACTATTGATACACAAGACGTGGATGAAATTCCAAAGAATTATGCTGAGTACAAAAAGTCAATCCCAAAAGGCTATATACTGAATGGTCCCCATTTATTTAACATTCTTGAAATGACAAAATTATAGAAATAGATAACAGGTTAGCGGTTGTCAAAGGTTAAGGAGGAGGAAGGAGAGGGTAGTAGTAGGTGTGGCTATAAAAGGGTAATTTGAGGGACTCTTGTGGTGATGGAAATGTTCTATATCTTGACTGTATTAATGTCAATATCCTGGTTGTGATGCCATACTAAGTTTTGCAAACATGCTTCTTTCATTGAGGGAACTGGGTGAAGAGCACAGGAGATTTCTCTGTATTATTTATGACAGCTGCACGTGAATCTACAGTCTCAAAAAGTCTAATTTTGAAAAAGAGGATGTAAAATTAAAAATTCAGTTCCTCAGTCACACTAGGCACATTTCAAGTGCTCAATAGCTACATGTAGTTAATGACTATCATACTGCACAGTGAACTTTGCCATAATTCTACTGGACAGCACTGTTCTAGAATATAAGTTCCATTGGGCAAGTGAATATCCCATTTTAGGAAGTTAAGAAGCTTTATATACAGAAAAGTACAAATTGAAGGTCATAAAGAAAAAGAAGTACTAACACATCTAGCCACATTTAAATGTAAAATACCTGTATATCAAAAAAAAAAGTGGGGGGCTTCCCTGGTGGCGCAGTGGTTGAGAGTCCACCTGCCGATGCAGGGGACACAGGTTCATGCCCCGGTCTGGGAAAACCCCACATGCCGCGGAGCGGCTGGGCCCGTGAGCCATGGCCCCTGAGCCTGTGCGTCCAGAACCTGTGCTCCGCAATGGGAGAGGCCACAGCAGTGAGAGGCCCGCGTACCACCAAAAAAAAAAAAAAAATACAGGAAAATGGCAACTCTTTCCAATTTCTCTCCTTCCATTCTTTCTTAGACAGGATTTTGCCCCCACCATTTCTACCACTACACTAACAACTGCTCATATCTAAATCACCAGTAACCTATGTCAATGATAAAAGTCAAAGACAAAAGGTCTAATCCACAGGGAAGATGCAGCAGTTCTAAATTTGCATTCAACTAGTGAAAGCCCTCTCTCGGTAACTATTAGAACAAGGAGGTCCCCACCACAGACACACAGAGAAGAAGGAGGAGGTGGAAAAAGGGAGAGAAAAAACAGTAAGGCCATAAAAGATTTGAGCCATACTATAAGTATAATGACTTAATATTTATACAACACTGGACCCAATAACCACAGAATACACTTTATTTTCAAGTACACATGGAATTATGTTAGAAATCAGTAGCAAAAATATAATTAGAAAACCAAATTACTTGAAAATTAAGAAATACATGTCTATATATCAAAGAAGAATTCATTATAATTACATACAATTAAAGTTAATTTTAAAAATAATTAATATCAATTAGAAAATATTTTTAACCAAATAAAAATGTTATATATCCATACTTGTGAGAAACAAAGTCACGTGTAGAAGAGGAGCATACAAATGCATATATTAGAAAAGAAGAAGGGCTAAAAAAATAAATGATCTAAGCATCCAAATAACAGTTGGGGGGAAAAAACAGCAAATCTAACCCAAAGAAACTAGAAAGAAGGAAATAATAAAGAGCAAAGAGAAAACAGAAAACAACTATACAGTACAGAGGATCGAAAAAGTCAAAAGATGGTTCCCTGGGGGAAAAAAAAAACACAAGAATAAATCACTGGCAAGAGTGATCAAAAAAAGAAAGAAAAGGCACAAACAACCAATATCAGAAATGAAAACGGAGACATCACTGTCAAGCCCACGGACATTTAAAAAAAGAGATGAATCTTGTCTTACAAGACTCTCATTATCTTAAGACTCTGATGCATCTCTTTAGGAGTCCAGTATATGTCTATATACAATTTATGGAAGAAATTTGCTTCCTTTTCACCTGTTAGTTTGAAATTAATGAATAAATTCTTTGTCTTGGTTGTAAAAAATAAAAAAAGAGAGAGATGAAGATATCATAAACACTTTAACATCCATAAATTTTTAACTTTAAATGAAATGCACATATTATTTTTTAAAAAACAAACATCATACCATACCAGATATTTAAAAAACCTGATAGTTCTGTATCTATTAAAGAAATGAAATCTGTAATTTAAAACCTTCCCACAAAGAAACTCCAAGTCTACATGGCTTCATCAATAAATTCCACTAAAGGGACTTCCCTGGCGGTCCAGTGGTTAGGACTCCACTCTTCCACTGCAGGGGGCTCGGGTTCCACCCCTGGTTGGGGAACTAAGATCCCACATGCCGAGTGCATGGCCAAAAAAATTTTTTTTCTAGTTTTTTAAAATAAATAAATTCCACTACGGGTTTCCCTGGTGGCACAGTGTTGAAGATTCTGCCTGCCAAAGCAGGAGACACGGGTTCAATTCCTGGTCCGGGAAGATCCCACATGCTGCGGATCAACTAAGCCCGTGCACCACAACTACTGAACCTGTGCTCTAGAGCCCGCAAGCCACAACTGCTGAAGCCCGCACGCCTAGAGCCCATGCTCCACAACAAGAGAAGCCACCACAGTGAGAAGCCCGTGAAGAGTAGCCCCCGCTCGCCACAACCAGAGAAAGCCCACAAACGGCAACAAAGACCCAACGCAGCCAAAAATAAATAAATAAGTAAATTTATAAAAAAAATAATAAAATAAATTCCACTAAATAATCTAATACCCATCTTATACAAACTTTTCCAGAGACTAGAAAAAGAAGAAACACTTCCCAACTCATTTTATGAGGCCAATATAACCTGATAACTCTGCAAGTTATTAAAAGAAAGAAAAATTACAAGCCTATTTCACTCATGAAAATAGATACAAAATTCCTAAACAAAATATTAAAGTAGTAATACATAAATTATGAGTGATGTTACATAAAATACAAAAATTATATTAGTGACTGATAAGAATAATGCATCACTAATCTGAATTTATTTTAAGAATATAAGGTTGTCAAAATATTTGAAAGTCAGGCTTCTCTGGTGGTACAGTGGTTAAGAATCTGCCTGACAATGCAGGGGACATGGGTTTGAGCCCTAGTCTGGGAAGATCCCACATGCCGCGGAGCAACTAAGCCCGTGCTCCACAACTACTGAGCCTGTACTCTAGAGCCCGCAAGCCACAACTACTGAGCCCACACGCTGCAACTCCTGAAGGCCGCATGCCTAGAGCCCGTGCTCCATAACAAGAAAAGTCACTGCAATGAGAAGCCCATGCACCACAACGAAGAGTAGACCCTGTTCACCGCAACTAGAGAAAGCCCACGCAAGCAACGAAGACACACCACAGCCAAAAATAAAACTAATTAATTTAAAAAATATATTTGAAAGTCAACCAATGCAATTCCTGATATTAACAAAATAAAGAAGAAAAGTCATATAATCAACTACATCGTACCAGAGCTCATGGCCAGAGCATTAAGACTTGAAAAGGAAATAAAAGTTCTAAAGATTGGAACGGAGGAAATAGAACCATCGTTATTCAGACACTAAAATTGAGTGCATATGAAATCCAAAAGAATTTACAGATTATCTGTTGGATTACCCAGATAATTTAGCAAGGTTGCCAGACTGTATATCTCTTTAACACCAACATTGAGAAAATGAAATTAAATCTAATGGTCTAGACTTACTAGCCACATTTACTCAGCTGATAAATCCCTCCTCCAAAGAACGTTTAACATTATCTTCTTCTCAGGACAGTGCCACTCTCAGGATTTCCTCATCACTCAATTTGGAAACAGTGGAGCTTACCCACTCCTTTGGTGATCTTTCCATGGCTTTAAACACTAACAAAATGCTAACTAATTTACATCTCCAATCTGCACCTCTTCCCTGACTCCATACCCACACCAAACTACCCACTGAACATCTCCACTTTGTGTATCCAATAGACATCTCAAACCAAGCATGTCTAAGTGATCTTCTGAAACTCCACTGCAGACCCCCCCTAACTACAATCCTCTCAACTGCAGCAATAGAAGTTTCCAGTTGCTGAGGCAAAAAAAAACTGAGTCATTTTTGCCTCCTCTTTCCCTCACACCTCATGTCTAATCATTCAGCAAATCTTGCCAGTTCTAAATTCAATGTATATTCAGATCATGTGGTAACTCTATGTTTAACCTTCTGAGGAAGTGCCAGACTGTTTCCCAAAGTGGCTGCACCATTTTCAACTTCTACCAGTATTGTATGGGGATTCCCCATTTCTCTACAATCTCACCAACACCTGTTACTGTCTCTCTTTTTGACTATGGCCATCCTAATGGTATCTCATTGTGGCTTTAACTTGCATTTCCCTAATAACTAACATTGATCATCACTTATGTGCTTACTGGCATTCATATATCTTCTTTGAAGAAATGTCTATTCAGATCCTTTGCCTATTTTTAAAGTTAAGGGTTACTTGTCTATATTACTGAGCTTTAAGAATTCCTTGTATTTCTGGATACAAGTCCTTTCTCAAATATAAAATATTTTCTCCCATTCTGTGGGTTGTCTTTTTCACTTTCTTGATGGTGTCCTTCGAAGCGTATTTTTTATCTTGATGAATTTTTTTTTTTTTGTCATTTACACTTTTGGTGTCCTAAGAAACCACTGCCTAAACCAAGGCCACAAAGATATGTGCCATGCTTTCTTCTAAGGATTTTGTAGTTTTAGCTCTTACATTTAGGTCTTCAATCCATTTTGAGTTAATTTTTGTATATGGTGTAAGACAGGGGTCCAAGTTAATTTTTTTGCATGTGGATATCCAGTTGTCCCATCACCACTGGTTGAAAATACTATTCTTTCCCCATTGAATGGTCTTGGTACCCTTGCTGAAAATCAACTGACCATGAGAATAAGAGTTTACTGCTTGACTCTCAGTTCTATTTCATTCATCTATATGTCTATTCTTATGCCAGTATCACACTGTCCTGATTCTTGTGCTTTGCAGTAAATTTTAAAATTAGGAAATGTGAGTCTTCCAACGTTGTTCTCCTTTTCCAAGACTGTTTTGCAATTCCGGGCCCCTCGCATTTTCCATGTGAAATTTAGAGTCAGCTCGTCAATTTCTGCAAAGTCAGACAGTACACTGACAGGGACTGCGTTGAATCAGTAGATCATAAGTCAAATCAGGTCACTCCTTTGCTTTAAAACCTCCAATAGCTCTGCATCTCATGCAGAGTAAAAGCCCAGGTTCTTAAAATGGCCTAGTTACAATCCTAAACAGTCTGGTTCCCTAATAACTCTCTCAAATCATTTCTTGCTAGTCTCCCTCTTGCTCTTTCTTAAATTCACCCAGTATTCTCCTGCTTCACTGCCCTTACACTTGATTCATAGCCAGAAATGCACTCCTCCCCACCCCCCAGATATGTATCTGACTTGCTTTTTACAAGACTTTACTCATGGCACCTTTGTAGTGAGGCTTTCCCTAACCATCCAGTGTAAAATCGTGCGCACACAGAGTTCTCTCCATCTCCCTTTCATTATTTTTTGCTTCAAAGCAGTTATCACTCTATAATTTAGATGTTTATTTTGTTTAATGCCAGTATACTGACACTAAAAGTAAGCTCTTTGAAAAAAAATGTTTTTGTCAATTCTGTTCACTCCTGCATTGCCATCAGTAAACTATAGTAAATATCAAAATTAAATACCAATACTAAAACAATGTCTAACACATAGTAAGCACTCAATATATTTCTGCTGATGAATAAAGGATTAAGGCAGGGAAAAAGAACTAAGAACGAGAAAGCAATAGGTACAGAATTCTAAGAAGAAACAGAAATACTCAATAAACATTAAAAAGTTTAACCCCATTAATAAAACCAAATTAAAAGATAATATAGGATTAAAACATTTTTATATTGCCTATTAAATAAAACATAATTTTTAAAAATGACAATAGCCAGTGTTAGCAAGGCTAGAGTAAAATAAAAATTCTTATACATTGTGATGAGTGTAAACTGGTATAACCTTTCTGAAAAGCAAAATGGCACTGACTACGTATCAAGAAATATTAGGTTACTTATATTTTTTGACCCATTTTTTTGATTCTACTTCTAGGAACTCATCATAAAAAATAATCACAGGGCTTCCCTGGTGGCGCAGTGGTTGAGAGTCCGCCTGCCGATGCAAGGACACGGGTTCGTGCCCCGGTCCGGGAAGATCCCGCATGCCGCAGAGCGACTAGGCCCGTGAGCCATGGCTGCTGAGCCTGTGCGTCTGGAGCCTGTGCTCCGCAACGGGAGAGGCCACAACAGTGAGAGGCCCTCGTACCGCAAAAAAAAAAAATAATAATAATAATAATCACAGATCTACATAAATATTTATATAGAGATGTTCAAAATACTGTAACTTTTTACAAAGAAAAATGGAAAACAACTAAATATTTGGTGAGAAAGAAATGATAAAAAACTTTCTGATGACGGTAAGTACAATGTATTAAATACTTAACATATGCCAGCTAGAATGTTAACATCATGATTTTACTTAATTCTTAGAACAGTAATTAATATTATGCCTATTTCACAAGTAAGAAAACTAAGGACTAGAAAAAGTAAGTTATCAGGCTTAAGGCTCTTAAGTAGCAAAACTGGGATCTGAACCCAGGTTTGCTAGACTCTACTAGATACAATATCCCTGTAAATTCATAAGAACGGAATTTTATACAGCCATTAAAGACTATATTTTGGATATTAACTAGAGTTTTTTTAAAAACTATGTTAAAAAAGAAAGCAAGACACAAAACTGAATATAATTTATACAGACACCTAAATGGGACTGGACTATATTAGATTGGAAAGGAAATCCTGGGTAATGGTAACTTTATTTTTAACTACTACTTTTTTTTATCTACTTTTTATAAACTACTTTTTGCATTTTCCAAATAATCTATAATATATACATTCTTTCATCATCACGGGAAAAAACAACCACTATTATCAATTAAAGGTGAATCTTGGACTTCCCTATACAC
Source organism: Lagenorhynchus albirostris (assembly GCF_949774975.1). Classification (NCBI taxonomy): domain Eukaryota; kingdom Metazoa; phylum Chordata; class Mammalia; order Artiodactyla; family Delphinidae; genus Lagenorhynchus; species Lagenorhynchus albirostris. The sequence goes on from NC_083098.1 coordinate 84,194,680, forward strand.
TTCCTCCAGCTTGCAAACTATATTATCCTTCCACCCCTTTTTTTATTGTGTCTACCTATATGGAAAAGGATCTAAACATATAGGCAGTTTAAGTATCCAACCAGTATAGGGAAGAAACTCTTAAGTATAAAAACATACATAGCTGGGCTTCCCTGGTGACACAGTGGCTGAGAGTCCGCTGCCCCGGTCCGGGAAGATCCCACATGCCACGGAGCGGCTGGGCCCGTGAGCCATGGCCGCTGAGCCTGCGCGTCCGGAGCCTGTGCTCCGCAACGCGAGAGGCCACAACAGTGATAGGCCCGCGTACTACAAAAAAAAACAAAAAACAAAAAACATACATAGCTGACACTACCTCCCAATCACTCTGTAGATCCAGTTTACTTCAATCCTATTTATTCACTTAAGTAATGTTCACATTTAACTTTTTAACACCTGATTTTATATATCTTCATTTTTCCATAAAGAAGGTCTCATTAATACACTAAACAAGCTTGTGTAGCTTCTTCATATACATACCTGACCTAAATATTCTAAAAGGATATGGGAAATTAGGATGGGTAAGAAGGTTTGATATATTATGGAGAAATGTGAAAGGGCTGGTTCTCAAATGAAGAACCTAAAAACAAATAATATAAATTGTTATTAATAGTGATACCATGAATATATATATAAATTTCATATACACATTTTCCAAGCTCTTCTACCTCTATTATTCAGTTTTAACCTGAGAGAAGCTAACCAATACATACTTGCTCACAGATTATCATTAAAATATTTCAGCATGGGGCTTCCCTGGTGGCGCAGTGGTTGAGAGTCTGCCTGCCGATGCAGGGGACACAGGTTCATGCCCTGGTCCAGAAAGATCCCACATGCCGCGGAGCGTCTGGGCCCGTGAGCCATGGCCGCTGAGCCTGTGCTCCGCAACGGGAGAGGCCACAACAGTGACGGGCCCGCGTACCGCAAAAAAAAAAAAAAAAAAAAAAATTTCAGCATGATAAGCAGAGGTCTTATTAACTCTAGTTCTTTTTTTTTTTTAACAGATAAGGATATATGTTCTTTTAACCATTAAAAAAAATTCAGGGTGAACATGAAGTCTATAAATAGTAGTAGAAGTAAACATGAACTCTAGAAGTGGTATGGTAATGGTCAGTACTGCCATTAAAGTAGATATACCAATAAACAACACTTCAGGAAAAAACTTTCCTACTAAACACTACATCATCAACACAGTGCTAACACTTAAAAATTTTCCTGTATCAGTTTATGAATAAATCTGTTACATGCATATAAGGGCTAGTAATTTTAAAGAACTTATCTTTATGGAAAAATATCCAGAAATAAATTTCTGTAACAGTCAAAAAAGATATTGTATTTAATACTCAATATCAACCATCTAGAAATAACAGGCCTAAGAAAACTGATACTAACAATCAAATATATCAATAGTATTTTAGCTCTTTAAAACCACCATAAAAGGAACGAAAACAAAAATCATCCCTCTGAAAGGAACAAAAACAAAAATCATCTCTCTATAAGGAACATATAGGGAAGTTAGAAGACTCAAATATGGCACAATCCCAGACAAGATCAGAAAACATCTCTCTCAGAAACAACTGCTACCAAGAACCAATACAATCATTTACTGGGGAGTAAGTTACCCTACAAGATGATTTTAAGTCTCCTGCTTGATAAGCTGAAGGTAGATACTAAATCTCATCAAGGTACCAAAGGGTGTGTCACTAAAAAAGACAGTATTTATAAAAAATGTAACCAAATTAAGGTAACCAATAATCTTAAAATGCATCCATCTGTCATAAGAACTATTATAAGTAATAACTGGACATACTAACTATTGATAAAGAATGGTTAAATAAATTATGGCAAAAAAAAAATCATGCTTTGGAATACTATGCAGCTATGAAAAGTTGAAGGTATAATGTAGAAACCAGAAAGATCTCTGAGACATATTCTTAAGGGAAAAAGCCAGTTGCTGAACCATATACAGCTTTGGGCCAAAGAATGGCAGGCAAGTGTATTTCTCTACAATTCTTCAACACTTTCTATACTCCTTCATTACTTACTGCCGTACTAATCTTCCTTAGATATTTTAGATTCTCACATTGTTGGTTTTACTGACATATTTTCATCTGTATGTGTTTATTTCCCCAATTAGCCATGTTCCTTGAGAACACAGATTATGATACATACTACTCCAATTTGGCATTTAGTCATAGTCCCATACATAAAATAGGTGCACAAAATATATTTGTGGATGGCTAAAATACGTAAAATATGAAGGAGTAAGAAGTGGTATTTTAGAAGCAAAGACACCAAAACACACATTAAATGGGAAAACCACAATACAGTTCTTTAGACTTCTTGGGTCAGCATGTTTTATGCAACCACAAGCTCTTTGAGAAATTCTAGTAACAAAATATGTGATTACATTTTCCTTCTTATGAGAGATTTCTTTAATCACTCAAATATGTAAATAAAAGCTTGAAAACCTATGTGTAAAATATACTCACTCTAGACTTCAATAAACTTACCATCTGTCTATCACTGATGCTATCAATGTGCTTATTAAGGCCACAGCTGACACCTGCAAACTCTACAGCTCTTCCTGTTATCCAACGTAATGTCTTCTTACTATTAAAAAAAATGTAAATGATGATATATTATATACATATGTAACAAAAGCAAATTTATATCAAATAGTAATCCCAAATGAAATCAAAGTCCAAAATATATAAATATTTATAATATAGATATATATCATATTCCAAAGAGAAAACCACAAAGTAAAGAAAAAAGACCAACTTCATCCACCGCCATTAGAGGTGACTATTACACTCTGGAAATGGTTATATAAAGGGAAAGACCTAAGCATTTATTCTGCCTTTTAAGTAAAACATTATTTCAAAGCAACAAAATAGCGCTAACTGATGAGGGAAACCTTCGTTATTGAAGACAACTATGTAATAGGATCTAAAACTAATTACCATATCGTAAACCATAATTAAATAGCTAATCAACAATCATCAATGAAGGCTAAAATCATTAGGTGAAAGGTTGATATTGACATACCTGGTGCCAAAGTACCATGCCACAGATTATTTGCAAGATATAAAAAGACAAATATAATTTTACAATAAAACAATCTGGTGGTCATCACCTTGGCCTGGTGATCAAACACAGCATCCAAATGGTGGGACAACTAAACATTACATGCCTGTAAGTGAAACAATATGAGTACACAGCATTGCTAAATGAACTACTCTTCCAAAAATGTTTAACCTGAACCTGAAACACCTTTAAATCTCACTCCCAGTTTATATGAAATATAGGGGATAGAGGAAAAAGTTACACTGACCATGAAGAAACTATCAGCAATACAAAATGTTAGACATTCCCAACAGAGCCAACAAATCTGTATTATGGGGAGAAGGAGGGAGGGTGGTAAAGGGGGTGGGTAGGTAAGAGACAATTCTATAATTAAAAAAGACTCAAGAGACAGCCAGATACAATGGGTAGCTCTTGACTAGATTTTCATATTTTTTAAAGGCAATAAAAGATGTTCTTGGAAAAATTAGAGAAATCTGAATATGGTACAAGTATTATATATTAGGGACTTATTGATAATTTTGCTAGGAATGATAATGGTTTTGTGGTTATATAGGAGAATATCCTTTTTCTGGAAGATATGTCAAATATTTTTTTTTTTTTTTTGCGGTACGCGGGCCTCTCACTGTGTGGCCTCTCCCGTTGCGGAGCACAGGCTCAGCGGCCATGGCTCCCGGGCCCAGCCGCTCCGCGGCATGTGGGATCTTCCCGGACTGGGGCACGAACCCGTGTCCCCTGCATTGGCAGGCAGACTCCCAACCACTGCGCCACCAGGGAAGCCCTCTTATGATTTTTTAAAAGAGTAAATTTCAAGCTAAATCCTTAAATGAAATTATCAAAGTTCAAAATACATATAACATTTATAATACAAATGTATAGTACACAAAAAGAAAAAAACCCTCATTTGCCACCATTTACTTTTAAAACGCTCAGGAAATTTATATATACATAGAAATATACACATATATAAAGCAAATGTAGCAAAATATTAGTAATCATTAAATCTAGGAGGTGGGTTTACATGAGTTCAATGTACTATTCTACTTTTCTATATATGTCTATGTATTTTGCTAATAAAAGTTTTTAATATGTACCATGCTTCAAGTAAACTGGTTTGTTTACCTCTACAAAGTAAAAAATCCTTTTTAAATTCAAATACCAACCCTTAATTTGAAACTCTGAATTCAAATATACAAAGTTTTAATAAAAGCAGGGCACACTCCATATTTTAAAGGTTATATCTGGTTACGTATGTGTTCTAAGAAAAAGAAAAATTTAATCATGTGGTAAGGGAAGGAAGAAAATGAAAGAAAAATTTTTAAAGGATAAAAATTAAGAGAAGAGGGCTTCCCTGGTGGCGCAGTCGTTGAGAATCTGCCTGCCAATACAGGGGATACGGGTTCGAGCCCTGGTCTGGGAAGATCCCACATGCCGCAGAGCAACTGGGCCCGTGAGTCACAACTACTGAGCCTGCAGGCGTCTGGAGCTTGTGCTCCGCAACAAGAGAGGCCATGACAGTGAAAGGCCCGCGCACCGCGATGAAGAGTGGCCCCCGCTCGCCGCAACTAGAGAAAGCCCACGCACAGAAACGAAGACCCAACACAGCCAAAAATAAAATTAAATAAATAATAAATAAATAAAAATTAAAATAAAAAATTAAGAGAACCCCAAATAGCCAAAGCAACCTTGAGGAAAAAAAAAAGTTAAAGTTATTGTGGGGACTTCCCTGGTGGCGCAGTGGTTAAGAATCCGCCTGCCAATGCAGCGGACATGGGTTCAGTTCCTGGTCCGGGAAGATCCCACATGCTGTGGAGCAACTAAGCCCGTGCGCCACAACTACTGAGCCTGCACTCTAGAGCCATGAGCCACAACTACTGAGCCCATGCGCCTAGAGCTCATGCTCTGCAACAACAGAAGCCACCGCAATGAGAAGCCCGCGCGCCGCAACCAAGAGCAGCCCCCACTCGCCGCAACTAGAGAAAGCCCGCGCACAGCAACAAAGACCCAACGCAGCCAAATAAATAAATAAATAAAGTTATTGTGTACTGTTGGTGGGAATGTAAAACGGTGCAGCTACTATGAAAAATGGTATGGAGGTTCTTCAGAAAAGTAAAAATAGAATATGATCCAGCAATCTCACTTTTGTGCATACGTCCAAGAGAATTGAAAACAGGATCTCCAAGAGATATTTGCACACCCATGTTCACTGCAGCATTATTCACAATAGTCAAGAGGTAGAAGCAAATTAAAAGTCCATGCAATCTCACCCTTGGGGGACAGAGCCAACTTGGGCCCAGCACTGTACTGAAAGGGGTAAGGGCAGCCATTGCTAGTGCTCATGGAGATGTTGGATAGGGAGCTGTTTTGAGCTCTGAGTGGCATACCAGAACTGTCCCAGCATGTGTCCCAGCCTGGACCAGGCACACGATCCAGCTCCTCTTGCTTCAATGCTGCTCCCCATTACCAGGCATGGGGAGAGTGCACACTTAGAGAGAACAGACCAGCTAGGACCCGACCCTCAAGATTTCTAACTCCAACACCTTGGGACCTGACAATGCCCAGAATAGGGTGGTGATGGCCACTGAACATGGGAGAAGCTCCAGTTCACACCTGTCTCTGGTTCTAGCCTCTCAGTCTCTAGTCTCACCTCACACCAAGGTGATAGCTTCCAGCACACCCTGGGGGAAGATGTGACCCATACTCACATGCAGAGGACACCCCTTCAAGACTGGGATAGGTGTCCTAATTTCATAGAGACAGAGTGAGTTAAACAAAATGAGAAGACAAAGGGATTTCTTTCAAATGAAAAAATAAGAAAAAAAAACCCTGGGCAAAAAGAAAACAGCCAATGAAACAGATAAATAATTTATCAGATAAAAAGTTCAATGCATTAGTAATAAGAATGCTAACTGAACTTGGAAAAAATTGAGATGAACACCGTGAGAATTTTAACAAGAAACAAGAAAATATAAAAATGAACCAGTAAGAGCTGAAAGATACAATGATTGAAATGAAATACACACAAGGAGTTGACAGCAGACTAGTTGATACAGAAGAACATACAAGTAATTAAGAAAAAAAAGTTTGTGCAACCTAAATGTTCATCAACAGAAAACTGGATTAAGACAAATGGGAAGGACTTCCCTGGTGGTCCAGTGGTTAAGAATCTGCCTTTCAATGCAGGGAATGCGGGTTCGATCCCTGGTCAGGGAACTAAGATCCCACATGTCTCAGGGCAACTAAGTCTGCGCACCACAACTACTGAGCCCTCGCACTTTGGAGCCCGTGCGCCACAACTAGAGAGAAGCCTGCGCACCACAACTAAGACCCGATGCAGCCAAATAAATAAAGAGAAAGAAAAAGAAAAAAAAAGAAAGAAAATGTGGGATACACACACATATACATAGTGAAATATTATGCAGCCTCTAAGAAAAAGGAAATCCTGTCATATGCTCTAACATAGATGAAACCTGAGGACATTATGCTAAGTGAAATATGCCAGTCACAAAAAGACAAACAGTGTATGATTCTACTTATATGAGGTATCTAAAGTAGTCAAGTTCCATACAGATGGCCTACAGAACATCATTAATCATCAGAGAAATGCAAATTAAAACCACATGAGGGGGGCTTCCCTGGAGGCACAGTGGTTGAGAGTCCACCTGCCGATGCAGGGGACACAGGTTCGTGCCCCAGTCCGGGAAGATCCCACATGCCGCGGAGCGGCTAGGCCCGTGAGCCATGGCCGCTGAGCCTGCGCGTCCAGAGCCTTTGCTCCGCAATGGGAGAGGCCACAACAGTGAGAGGCCCGCGTACCGCAAAAAAAAAAAAAAAAAAAAAAAAAAACCACATGTGGGACTTCCCTGACGGTCCAGTGGTTAAGACTTCACCTTCCAATGCTGGGGGGGGTGCGGGTTTGATTGGTCAGGGAGCTAAGGTCTCACATGCCTCACTCCCAAAAAGCCAAAACATAAAACAGAAGCAATATTGTAACAAATCTGATAAAGACTTAAAAAAAAAAATGAGATGTCACCTCACACCTGTCAGAATGGCTATCATCAAAAAAACCACAGGGGCTTCCCTGGTGGTGCAGTGGTCAATAATCTGCCTTCCAATGCAGGGGAAGTGGGTTTGAGCCCTGGTCCGGGAAGATCCCACATGCTGCAGAACAGCTGAGCCCACGTGCCACAACTACTGAGCCTGCGCTCTAGAGCCCACAAGCGATAACTACTGAGCCCGTGCACCACAACTACTGAAGCCCACACGCCTAGAGCCCGTGCTCTGCAACTGCAACAACAGAAGCCTGCACTCTGCAACAAACAGTAGGCCCTGCTTGCCTCAACTAGAGAAAGCCCATGTGCAGCAACAAAGACCCAATACAGCCAAAAATAAATATTTTTTTAATTTAAAAAAAAAAGAACACAAATAACAAACGTTGGTGAGTATGTGGAAAAAAGGGAACCCTCACGAATGTAAATTGGTGCAGCCACTGTGGAAAACAGTATGGAGGTTTCTCAAAAAACTAAAATTAGAACTACCATATGACCCAGCAATTCTACTCCTGGGTATATGTGAGAAAAAATGAAAACACTTATTGGAAAAGATAGATGCACCCCAGTGGTCAGAGCAGCACTATTTACAATTGCCAAGATATGGAAGTAACCTAAGTATCCATCAACAGATGAATAGATAAAGAAGATATACACAATGGAATACTACTCAGCCATAAAAAAGAATGAAATTTTGCCATTTGCAATAACATGGATAAACTTGGAGGATATTACGCTAAGTGAAACAAGTCAGAGAAAGACAAGTACTGTATGATACCACTTATATGTGAAATCTAAAAAATAAAACAAACTAATTAATATAACAAAAAGAAACAGATTCACAGATATAGAAAACAAATCTGTGGTTACTAGTGGGGAGAGGGAAGGGGGTGAGGAGCAAGATAGGTGTAGGGAGTTAAGAGGTACAAACTACTATGTATAATATAAGCTACAAGCCATATGCTAACACATATATATGGAATCTAAAAAAAAAAAAAAGTGGTCAGAAGAACCTAGGGGCAAGATGGGAATAAAGATGCAGACCTACTAGAGAATGGACTTGAGGATACGGGGAGGGGGAAGGATAAGCTGTGACAAAGTGAGAGAGTAGCATGGACATATATACACTACCAAACGTAAAATAGATAGCTAGTGGGAAGGAGCTGCATGGCACAGGGAGATCAGCTCAGTGCTCTGTGACCACCTAGAGGGGTGGGATAAGGAGGGAGGGAGTGAGGGAGATGCAAGAGGGAGGAGATATGGGGACATATGTATATGTATAACTGATTCACTTTGTTATAAAGCAGAAACTGACACACCATTGTAAAGCAGTTATACGCCAATAAAGATGTTAAAATATATATATATATATATATATATAAGCTACAAGGATATATTGTGCAACACAGGGACTATAGCCAATATTTTATAATAACTATAAATGGAGTATAACCTTTAAAAATGGTCAATCACTATGTTGTACATCTGAAACATATAATATTGTCCATTAACTATACCTCAATAAACAAATATAGTAGTCACACTCTTACAAAGTAGGATAACAGATGCCAGGGGCTAGAGGTGAGGTGGGGAAGGGGGGGGGTGTTCAATGGGTATAGAGTTTCAGTTCTTCAAGATGAAAAAGTTCTACAGACCTGTTGTATTAACCATGTATATACAGTAAGTCCCCTCCATACAAGCCTTCAAGTTGCGAACTTCCAAAGATACAAACATGTGCTCGCATGTCCAATCAAGTAAGGTGTGAGGGAAACTGCAGCTTGCCCTCTGTCTCCTATTGCTGACGATCCTTCAGCTCTACCATCTCCCAGCTCCTCTCCCTCCTCCAGTCAGTAACCCTTCTTGCCTGTTCACTCGATGCCAGTTCCTGTATGCCAGCTGTTGTACAGTACTACTGTACTTTTCAAGGTACTGTACTGTAAGATTAAAAATGTTTACTTTTTTTGTTTTTTTATGTATTATTTGTGTGAAAAGTATTGTAAATCTATTATATTACAGTACTATACAGCCAATTGTTAGTTGGGTACCCAGGCTAACTTTGTTGGACTTATGAACACGTTCTCAGAATGGAACTTGTTCATATGTAGGGGACTTACTGTATTATTAACACTACTATACTGTTCACTTAAAAGTAGTTAAGATGATAAATTTTGTTATACGTTTATTACAATTTTTAAAAAATCTATAAGGGGTTTAACTACAAAGAAAAACAAATGTAAGAGAAGGGAAAGAAAATGTTCACTCAAGAGAGGTTAAGTCAGAAATAGAACAGGAAAGAAAATCACAAATAGAAATCCCAAGAAGTATAAATTTAATTACAACTACACCATCATTTATCAACTCTAGGTCTCCTGATAAAATAGACTTACTGAATCTTTATAGCTCCAGAAACTATACGCAGAATACTCTACTAGGTGCTCTGTACACCCCAATATGACTGATTGTACATAAACCATATCCATGCCCTATTCAACCACTTCTTTCCTACCAACTACCACCCTCCAAAAAGCCTCCATCCTCTCCTCCCTATCTTTAAAAATGCTAATTCTAAAAAGTTCAAATTCCTGTAGTGGAAAAACTGTTTGAAATTTGGTTTCTCAATACACCCTGAATTGATAACAATGAAGCGAATTCTTAACTCAGACTATCCAAACTCCCAGTATTTCCTAGGCAGTTTCAGTCCTTAAAATAAAAGTAGTTTACAATTTATTGTTTCAACTTCCCACTTTCTGTTGACTTCTTGATCCAATGCAATCTGCCGCCTACATCTACTGGTTTTTCTCTGGCTGCCCCTGCTCAGTCTCCTTCATTGATTGCTTTTCTCATGCTCCTCTTTCAGTGTCATTGTTACCCTGGGTTCTGTTCCCAACCTTCTGCTCCACCACCTTTTTCTAGGCCCATCCAAATCCATGGCTTCAGTACCTATGACTCCAGCCAAGAATTCTCTCCCAAACTCCAATATAGTTAACTGCCTTGAGATAGCAGATAGATGGGCCCCTGGGCTAGACAGCTGGTGTTTGTCAAGTGGAGTAAAATTGAAGCTTTGTTTTCCCTAGACACTCCAAGGACAAAGTTAGTGGCAAGAGCTGAGCTTTGCTGAAGTAAAAAGATAAGATGACCACTCCTGAGGTCGACAAAAACTTCCCTGTCTGCACATGCACAGGAAGGCTCCTTGAGGGGTCAAAAAAGGGAGGGGGCGTCATAATAAGTCATAATAAGTCATAATAAGTGTGGACATAATAAGTGTGGACATACCCCCAACAGCCCTCTGCGGTGGAATCCATCTTAGCAAAAAGTTGCGCACCCATGCTGGGGAGAGTGCTAGGACAGGTCAGATGTGAAAAAAGAAACAAGATTATTGGCCTAAAGTAAACAAAGACCCAGAAGGACTGTCCTATGTAAGTGAATTAAATCATTTCTTTACTGCGCTCCTCCTCATTAAAGAAGAGACTCATACCCTTTCTCTCCAGGTGTATATTTCTGCCTTGCTTCAGGCTTAAATAAACAAACTGTTTCTCTGTGTGCTCTCCCACTTGTTGTGTTGTGTCTCTAATAATAAAATTTGTACCTGTTTTTACAGTTTTTGCCTCCTTGAAACATTCCTGCTTTCAAATGGGGGCAAGAGCCAGGGCCACTTTGCTTCTAGCCTCTAGCCCCTGGTGGTCTAGCAGCTAGGATTCCTAGTTTTCATCCAGGCTACCCAGATTCAATTCCTGGGCAGAGAACTAAGCTCTCTCTTCAGGACTGCTCACTGCTGTCTCTCCAAAAACTGCCTGACAGACATATCCATGTGTATATTACACAGGCACTTCAGGCCTGAGAGTTCCAGCGTAAAATGCTTCAATGACTCCACAGCTTTCAAGATCAAGTTCCAACTCCTTGGTTAAACCATTCAAGGACTTCTATGATTTGGCCCCTTACCTACCCCTACCATTCTCTTCCTCTACTCCTCCCCAGGTACTCTCTACTCCTCCTGTATCTAATTATTTGTTTCCCAAATAACTAGATAGATGGGCCCCTGGCCCATCTCACATCTCTGTGCCTCACACATGTTCTACCCAAAAGTCCCTCTACCCCATCCCACACAACCCATATTTCTTGCCTCAATCAGGGAAGTTTTCCACTATCCCAAAGTTTGATTTACACAGAGCTGCCACTGCATCCTAGATACACCTCTACCTTAGCACCTTTGTATTTATTTGTTTACACTACTAGTCTATAAGCATCTCACAATGTGTTTCTATTTAGCAAACAAAAGCTTAACAAATATTTGTTATATGCCAGCACAAACCAAAAAGCCAATTTAGTTCTTTAAAATACTGGACTTACCATTTCGGTACCTGGAATACTCAGGTCCATAATACAGGGCATCTCTTTCCCATGAATAAAATATCTAGGAAAATAAATTGAAAGTCAGAAGGGTGGTTAAGATTTAGAATGGATATTCTTTGTGTCTGCCCAGAACTCCTTCTCCTCCCCTACTCCACCAGGGGCCTGATTCCTGCTAATAGACCCCTGGCTATATAAGTAAGCACAACACATGATCTAGGCTGAACTAGGCATAGTACCTCATCCCCTCAGCTGCAGGAACTGGTCAAAGGACAGGCATGTGAGCAACTCTATCTAGATCCTCTGACATGAGTCTCTAAGTAGGTAAGCCTGTGCGCCAGGAACCAGGTCCCACTTTGTGAAGAAGCATATCTGCAGTAGGAGAGATGGCGCCAGTGGTTAGGACTAGTGGTTAGGACTCGGCGCTTTCACTGCCAGGTCCCAGGTCGGGGAACTAAGATCCCATGTGCCGCGGGGTGCAGCCAAAAAAAAAAAAAAAAAATTTATAGGAAGGATCTAACTATGGGCAAGTTCCCACCTTAGCTCCTTATGGCCATCTCTATCCATACACTTTCTGTTATATGGTTACTGAACCAGTAACTTTTCCATCCATAGGCCATTTCAAACTGTATCTCTGTTATTTGCAATCCAAAAAGTCCTAACTAATAACCTCTAACTAATATTCAGAGAAACTGAATAAGATGGAAATTATATGTAAAGGTATACTTCACTGAAACTGTAAAAGGACCTACTTAGTATGCCTTTCCTACTAAGAAAACTTTCATCTATCCGCTATAATGTCTTTCTCTTCCCTACTAGGTAAACCCCCAAATTACTATTTAATTCCCTCTTTAATACACTCTATGCAAATCACATCTTTTTTTTTTTTTTTTTTTTTTTTTGGCCATGCCACGCAGCATGCAGGATCTTAGTTCCCTGACCAGGGATCGAACCAGTGCCCCCTGCCGTGGAAGCATGTAGTTTTAACCACTGGACCACCAGGGAAGTCCTTCACATCATTTTTTAACATAGTCAATTTACCTTTTTCTTTGTTACACCCTAACCAGTATATGGTGAGATAACAATAAGCAATTACAATGAGAATGTAGACTGCTAGGCAAACAAGTAGAGGGCTGGCTTCCCTAGAGAGGTCATCACCTCTACGGAGACCTGAAAGATAAGTATGAGCTAACAAAACCAAAGGGGAAGGAAGCAGGGAGCTAGGTAAGGCATTCCAGACAGAGGAAAGCTTCTGTACTCGGGCCTAGATTTAACAAACGTGGCATCTTGAGGGAGAAATCCAAGTAACTGTTTATGACTAGCAGCACATTGAGGGCAAAAGGAGAAAGTGACAGAGGATGAAGAAGTAAACATGCCAGATCATGATACTGAAAGCCAAATTAAGAAGTTCAGGGACTTCCCTGGTGGCACAGTGGTTAAGAATCCGCCTGCTAATGCAGGGGATATGGGTTCGAGCCCTGGTCCAGAAAGATCCCACATGCTGTGGAGCAACTAAGCCCGTGTGCCACAACTACTGAGCCTGTGCTCTAGAGCCCGCGAGCTACAACTACTGAGCCCACGTGCCACAACTACTGAAGCCCGCGCACCTAGAGCGCATGCTCCGCGACAAGAGAAGTCACCGCAATGAGAATCCCATGCACGGAAACAAAGAGTAGCCCCCTCACTGCAACTAGAGAAAGCCCGTGCGCAGCAATGAAGACCCAACGCAGCCAAAAATAAATAAATAAAATAAATAAAAATTTTTTTTAAAGTTCAGATTTTATCCTGAAGGCAATGAAAAGCCACAAAAAAAAATGTTTTGGGACTTCCCTGGCAGTCCAGTGGTTAGGACTCTGCACTTCCACTGCAGGGGCGCACAGGTTTGATCCCTGGTCAAGGAACTAAGATCCCACAAGCCGCACAGTGTGGCCAAAAAAAAAAAAAAAAATTTTTTTAGCAGGGGAGTTACAGGTTTAAATGTGTTAGATTACTCTGGCTACAGTGGGAAAAGTGGATTGGAAGGCAAGACTGGAAGAAGGGTTAACCACTTAGGAGGCTACTGCGGCAATCCAGGTAAGAGATGATGCTAACCATGGAGTTGGATGTTAGCCTTGGGAATAGAGGAAAAAGCACAGGTTCAAGAGATATTAAGGAGAAAGAATTCAACAGGGCTCAGTGATCAATCAGAATATGAAGCGAAAAAGAGAGGAAAAGGAATAGCCCATGTTTCTGCCAAGTTATTATTAGCAGAGCCTACTATTTACCGAATTCTTAGCACACAAGCATTATCTCATTTAATCTTCCCCTAGAAAGAAGACGTAGTTTGTTTCATATTTTTGGTTTGAGGCTGGGAGAGGGAAGGTTGATAATAACTACAGTTTGGGATATGCTCAGTCTGAGTTACCTGTGGGAGCATACAAATGAACATGTCATGAAGGTAGATGATATACGAGTCGGTTATCAGGAAAGAGCTTTGGGTTGGAGATTTAAGAATTAACAGCATACAGATAGTAACTGGGAAAAATATTTTTTAAAGTAAAATATCTCCTTTATTCATGCCAATATTTATTTAATACCTATACAACTATAGCTTTGGGACTAGTGTTAGAGAAAAAGAATTGAGTAAAATTCAGTGAAACTCAGTTACTATAGGGAGGAGGTAGCTCAATATAGCAGTAAGTATGTAATGGTTCAGAGGTAATACAATGAGTACGTGATTATCTCTGCTGGGGGAAGGAAGGAGAGAAGACTTTACAACATGTACCACCTAAATCTTGAAGTAGGTTAGCAGAGAGTTTAGGGGGAGGAGGACACAGAGAACAGTGAAGACACTACAGGCGGAAGAAACAAATTTAAACACAAAAGAAAAAATTTTTAAAAAGATACCCTGCTTCAGAACAGAAAAATTAAATATTATTCATGTCAGTCTCCAAAACTAATTCTTAAATTTAATAAATAGAGCAGATACATTAAAAAAAATTTTAAAGACACATAGGGAAAATTCATTCTACTAAATACTATATCATATTATGAAAGTAACATTATACAATTAAATGGTATGGCTACAAAAATTCGATAAAAGATGGAAGGATTGTTATTAAAAGTCAAGAGTCCAGATATAATTCTTTTTTTTCTAATTTATTTATTTTATTTATTTATTTATTTATTTTTGGCTGTGTTGGGTCTTTGTTGCTGCACACGGGCTTTCTCTAGTTGTGGCGAGAGCGGGCTACTCTTCGTTGCAGTGCGCGGGCTTCTCATTGCGGTGGCTTCTCTTGTTGTGGAGCACGGGCTCTAGGCATGCGGGCTTCAGTAGTTGCGGTGCACGGGCTCAGTAGTTGTGGCTCATGGGCTCTAGAGCACAGGCTCAGTAGTTGTGGTGCACTGGCTTAGTTGCTCTGTGGCATGTGGTATCTTCCCGGATCAGGGATCAAACCCATGTCCCCTGCATTGGCAGGTGGATACTCAACCACTGTGCCACCAGGGAAGCTCCAGATATAATTCTAATGACGTTTGGCTTACTCATAGACTGGCATGATAAATATAAAAATTAAAAAATTCAATCTCTTCTTCAATTCCTAATAAAACTACTACTAAAGGCACTTAATAATGTGATCTGCTAAGATTTAATGTTTGACCTGACAAACTAAGATTATTCCCAAGACTTAGAATGTGAGTTTGTATATAAAAAGCTGAATAGAAGGAAGGCAAAGATGGTAGTTCTCTTCTAACTGCTTTGCATATCAAAAGACATGCATAACCATTAGATAATCAAGAAGAAAGGGGAGATTTTAAGAGAAGGAAAATCCTCAGTATTAAAAAAACATGCACCTACACTGATAATATATTTAGCCTCTCCTGTGTACAGACACTATGCCTACTTTAATAAAGAAAAAAACATTCAATAACTTAAGCCCACTTTTTCTATATGAAGTCCAGTGATCGGTCCTCTACTCTCCCCTTCAAAGCAACTAAAGTCAACAGGTGCACAAACTGACATTCGTAAGTACTAAATGCTGATTTGTCATGGGTTTTGTTTGTTTTATACGTTAGTCTTTTTTCATGAACTAAAGTGTAGCATCCATGCAGAAAGGCAGCCACTTCTTTCCTATTCTTTTCACCATCTCCATCACGGCAGCCCCCCATCCTACCACAGCCACTTGAATAATAAAGCCTCTGGCACGGGAACAAAAAATTGTTGATTTAATTTCTGACCTTTAACAACGGACAACGTAAGAAAATTAAACCATGCTTATTATCAAAACAAACACATGATGTTTACATTTCTTAAGGCGTTTAAAGATTCTTTCATTGAAAACTGAAGGATGAAAGCTAAAATGAGTTAAAAAGAGAGCTGGGCGTTTGATAGAAAAACAGTAGAAATAATAAAAAAAGAATGAAAAGCCTGCTGTTGAGATGAAAAGGTAACATTATTTTTTAAGTGGGGGAAGAGAGGCAGCTGCAAATCAGTTTTTTCTGAGAAGCCAGGTTCATGTCCAGGATTTTTTTCTCTGAGCTCAACCAATCCCCACCTTTTCTGAGTTATCCAGTTTCCAGGCAAGCAGCGCTTCTTGATTGGCTTAAAGATGTCGAGTAGAAAAACCAGCCAATCCTACCTTCAAGTCAGAACCGTGCTATGAAGACATTACAACCACTGCATGGCGAGAATGTGTACAAACCTGTCCGTGCCACAAATATCAGATCCTAGTTCTAAAGACTGTTGCCGAAAAGAAGATTCTTTAAAGCCAACAGCGCGCGATCGGCCGTTTACACTTTTTTTCTTTTTAAATTACTCTAGCTCTCTTTCGAAGAGAAAACAACAAAAAACACCACGTTTTAACCAAGAGCTTAAGAAATAAACTGCCCCAGGTCGAGTGACTCACTCTATCCAAGACGGATTTCCACACGGACCTCTAGGAGAGGGTCCGGATCACGGTAGGGCTCAAGGAGGGACCCAGCGAGGATCAAAGTTGCCGTGGGGGAGGGGGTGTGGACGACGATCCAAGCGGCACAGACACCGGGAACCGGGAATGCCTCCCCGCAGTATCCAAACTCGGAACGTGCGGAGAGGCTGTGTTTGGATTGGAAGTGAGTAAATAAACAGCTCTAATAGGACTACGTGCTCGGGAGGGTGGCCCGAAGTTCCAAGAAGGATCCGCCTGGGAAAAGCCGAAGGCGCTCGGAGGGCCTCGAGGTTAAGTCCGGGCGGGAACTGACAGGGAAGCTACTGGGGGCGAGAGGGGTGTGTCAAGGGCTTGGAGGGCCGCCAGGGACTGGGGGGCCAGGAAAGTGGCCGCAGCTTCCGCCTTCGCCCGACCTCGGGCGGCGCGCCATGGCCCGCCTCTCACCGACGCCTCACTTCCCTTCCGTCCGGGCGACCGGGCCCGCGGGCCGGACTGCCAGCGCCGGCCCCCCACCTTCGGGGATTGGGGTTTCAGTGGCAGCGCCTCCCGCCGCTTACCTCAGGCCCTCCGCTCGGATTCGGGGACTCCGGGATTCCTTCCCAACCGGACCCTCAGCCCAGCCCCAACGACCCGCCTCCCACCCGCCGCCTTTACCTGCTCCGGGAACGGGCGGAGGGCGTCGAGGCCGAGGCCGCGTCGTCGAGTATGAGACGCAGCGCCGCGATTCCGCAGCCCTTTCCCGCCGCCGCCACTGCGCTCTCCAGCACGGCGCAGGGCTGGCGAGCAGCGGCGGCCGCGCGGGGGAGACGCACGGCGGGCGCCCGGCGGGGAGACACTGCCGCTCTCCGTCCGGCCGGGGAAGAGCAGCCTCGCAGCAACCAGCCGCGAGAGGGCGGGTAGGCGGCCGAATGGGGAGGGGTCTCGGAGGGTAGGGAATGGCTGCCACGTCGCCCAGGTGAATCGCTGCTCTCCGCCTCCCCCACCCACGCCGGCTCCCGACCAAGACCTCTGGTTCGTCCCCGAGCTCCGCTGGGGCGCGTCGGCCCGCCCCGCAGGGCCAGCCCCGGCGACCCCTGCCCGCGGGCGCTCCCGCCTCTCCCGCTCCCCACTGAGAGCGGGCCCCGGCCTGGCCGGTTCTGCTGCATCTGAGCCGCCCCCACCCCCGAAAAAAGCTCGCCCGAAAGCCTGACGTGTTTCCCCCTCTCCTTGTGGTGGTGTCACACGGAGAAGCAAGCCCTTCTCAATGCGTCGGGTTTTCGGGGAAGGCGGGAGCCGTTTTTGAGCTGGTGAACGTAGCAGTAAGGGGCCCGTAATTTCGGCCGAAACAAGCTGCGCGGTAACCGTGTTAGACACAGCCGTGTATAAGCCTCTTCACTCTCTCGCAATCTTCAAAAGCAAAACAGAAACACAAGATCGTACTCGCTGGTTGAGGCTGGGAAGGAAATGGAAGACTGGGCGGGCCCGCCAGCTCGCGGGTCCCAGCGGCAAGTTGGTAGAGACCGCGGGGCGAGCCAAGCGGCCTCGGCTTAGCCTAACTGAGCTGTTGACTGGAGGCGTGTAAGGCCAAGGCGGCGGCGGGCGCGCGAACCCTGCCTTTGCGCGCGCCGCGCTGTCCGCGGGAGGTTTCCGGGCGCGCGGCCCGCTGCCCCTCTGCGCGCTCGGGCGTCTGACACGGCGCGGCCGCCTCGGAGCCGGGAGACAAAGGGGTCGGCTGCAGCCGCGGCCGCAGCCGGGACCGAGTCTGCCTGGTCCCAACCGGCGCCGCCGACATGCGGTTAGAACACGCTGGCGGAAGCACAAAAAAAACGAGACCACGTTTGCAACGTAGAACCGCAGACGCTGACCTTTGCCCCGCTTAGAGCTTCAGTTTTCAGGTGCCAAGAAAGAGCAACGAGGTTTTCTGCCCTTTTGCATTCACTGTGTTATTAGATCGTCCCCAAAACCTGCTCCATTTTTTTGTGCTCCTAAACTCTGCCTTCCTTTGTTTGCTTCTTCTGTGTTCTGACGTGAAATGTTGTGTTTTCAGGCACACGAATTTTTCACCCTTGCTTTCTGGGGGTGGTGATTATGCTTATTTGGTTTTTTCCTCCCTCTGTTCCCCTCCCTTTGCAATTACTTTTTGTTCCACCATCAGTGTTTTTCGTAGAGAAAAGAAGTAGCCCCCTGACAAAATATTCCTTTGCATCGAAGAGACAGACTGTCAGTGTTGTTTTAGTAATTGCTATAAACTGAGTGGAAATTTGGGGAAAATGCAAGTGAATTTTTATCTTCATTTAGGTCTAGTTGGAACAGTAACTCACGAAAACATTCTAGTGGTTTTTTTAGAAACCCGAAATATTTAAGCAGAGACCTCGGGTTTGGTACATGTTCTAATGAAACCAACCACACGGGGAAAAAAGGTCTGTTTTTTTTTTCCCTTTTGTATGATTTTTGTATTTTTAAAAGTCTCTTGAGCCCCTGTTAAGAAATTAAAATACAAACACCCCTATCAATGCTTTTATTAATTTTGAAGCAGCAGAGATTTTTAACAAAGTACCCAGAATCTCAAGATATAAATAACTTTTGCTGAGACCCTGACATTATCTCTGCCTCTGAACATCCATTAAAAGAGACTAATAACAGTGATACATGCCACTTTAGTAATGAAAGAATCCTAGTAATTATAAACTTCAAAGAAATCTAGCAAGTTAATATTAATTTTATTCATATGAAATATGAACATGATAATAAAATGATTATCATGCTGATAATATCAGCATGATAATAAAAACTGGCATTTAAATTCTTGATTTTTCCTTTGAACATTGTTAAGGATTCATCACATCTTAGGTCTGAACAAAAAGAAATAAAGTATTCTTAACACTGGAAAATATATTTCAAGCCAGCAAGACATCACCCAGGCTGAATATTTAAAGAAAAAATAGTGTTTGCTTCCTATATCAATAAAAGAAAAACATCAATACTATAAAGTTCTAAAGTCAGACTCAAATGAAGAACAAAGCAATCTTTACTCAACATCCACAATGCCAGCCTTCTTTGTGAATATTTATAAAGATTTCCTCCTTCCTTATTGGTTTAAATTCTAAACCAATGGGAAAAGTACAACACATCTTTTAAAGGATGAGACATAAGCATTAGGTTAAAACATTGGATAAACTGATTGTTTATCATGCTCATTCTCATTTGAGATGGGGTATCTTTTAATTTTAAAGAAGAAATTTAAGAATATCTGAATTATTGAGTATCTTGATGTACCTTAAATACCAGGGTGCTACTCCTGATCTCACATTGTTCTCTATAATCTTCCAGTTGGTTATGTTACAATATTTAATTCTCTAAAATGCCAGATGAATCTGTAGAATGGCAAAATGCTACCACTTAACACTTTAAATAAGATGAACCCTGGCATTTCTTTAGATGAAAGACTGGCCTTTAAGGAAATAATAAAATTTACATTTTTAAAAATGTCTTGGGTTTTTGTAAATAAATAAAATTTTGTAATTTATTATAAACAAATCTTTGATATTTGTCTAAAGCATCTTCGGTCTGTTTAACAGCTAAATTCTAAACATGCTTGTTTAGAACGTAAGTATGATTTCCTCTCAGTCGAAAATAATTTATGCCACCTTTACATTTCTATCCTTTTAATTTGACTTGGAGCATTCCACTTAATTTAATTATTTACATATTTATAATCTCCCTTAGTAGATCATCAATTCCTTGCAGATAGGTTCTGTTTCCCATTTAGTCTTGTATTCCTCATTACCAAACTCAGACCCTTGTACAAAACACTCCTTGAACACTTGATGAGTAAAAGAATGAACATTACTCCATGACACAGCATATGGCAAATCAAAAGAAAATCTGTCTCAGGATTTTTTTCCTCTTTTACATAGTGGCTGATAAATACTTGTTTTCATTCCCAATTAAACTTAGAATAACATTTTGCAATAACATTACTAAAAGAAAGTAAGAACCAACATATGCTGGAACTCCTGTGTTTTTCAATTTTAAATCTGGTAGAAACTGGATAGTGAGTTATATTGCTGTTATCTAAAGTAAGTAATATCAGTGGGCTTATCTTTATGAAAGATTTCTTTACCACACTCAACAGGAGCTGCAAGCTTTGTGCCTTGGGAAAATTACTTTAAGCCCTCTAAAACTCAAATTTCTCATCTCTCTAATGCATTCATTATATCTACTTATGATTAATTAAAATAATGAAAGCATGTAAAAGTAAAGGCTCAATAGATGGTAGTTATTAATTGCAGATATTATGGATTCAATCATGAAGAAAAAGTAATTTTCTCTGTGCAGTTATTTATCTATAAAAAGACAGGCATAAAGTGCTGCTTTTTTTTAAAAAAAGTGAGGAAACAAATATCTCGAAGGAAGGAATAGGGTACTAAGAATATCTACGGAGAGGAGATAACTTTTAAGAATTGAAATTTGCTAAGAGAATACATCTTAAGTGTTCTTCGTGTGCACACACACACACAAAAGGTAACTATGAGAAGTGATGGGATGTGTTAATTATGATAAGCATTTCACAATGTATACCTATATCAAATCATCATGTTATACACTTTAAGTATGTACAATTTTTTTATTTATTATTATTATTTTTTTTTGCGGTACGCAGGCCTCTCACTGTTGTGGCCTCTCCCATTGCGGAGCACAGGCTCCAGACGCGCAGGCTCAGCGACCATGGCTCACGGGCCCAGCCGCTCTGCGGCATGTGAGATCTTCCCGGACCTGGGCACAAACCCGTGTCCCCTGCATCGGCAGGCGGACTCTCAACCACTGTGCCACCAGGGAAGCCCGATATCCAGAGTTTTAATCAAGTAAACTAGATAAGGGAAAAAAATTAAATATTGTTTTCCTAGAAAAACATCATTCCTAGAAAAAATGTTGTCATTCCAACTTGCTCTCTGAATGTAATATCACCTAAGTGCCTTTGTCACATGTAAAACAGTTCCAGATTTTACTTTAGGTCCCATATAGATGTGAGTGTTTCAAAATATGTACTACATTGGACATTTGTTCATGGTGGGGCATAGGAATTTCTCATTATTTGCTTTGATGGACTGCTGAAAAATACCTGTTCCAAATCAGGATGGTTTGTAGGATGATGTCAAGGAGTTTCCTCATTTTCTTTTGGCTGATTCCAAAATACAGAGGAATTTGCAGCTGCATGGAACATAGAAAAGGGAAGTTAAATAACAGTAATTTGTCAGAGATTGACCATCATTGATTAGAGTAGCCCTGCTCAGTACACAAATTCTCCAGTCTCCTTCCATTTAATTCAGTAAATATATATTCCTTTTCTGTTTGGTTTTGTTTGGGTTTTTTTGGCTGCACCTCGGGGCTTGTGGGATCTTAGTTCCCAACCAGGGACTGAACCCGCCCCCTTGGCACTGAGAGCTTGGAGTGCTAACCACTGGACTGCCAGGGAATTCCCAGTAAATATATATTCCTGTGATTTATGTGGGGGTCTTCAGGGAGCCCAGTAAATAGCATTGGTCTTCTCTATCTAAATTGAGAATAAAGGGCAAGTGTAAGGTAAATGATGGATCAAGTATCTCCTGAACTGATAAGGACCAACTGGAGGCTATAGCTTATGAGAACCAAACTGATCTGTCACCTGAACAACTCAGTTAAGTAGACTTCCCCACCCTATTCCAAGGCAGCACAGGGCCACACTGGGTCTTGCATGGGGCCATAGGCACTTCTGCCTTTATGGGTCCCTTCTTCCATAAAAAAATATTTAAAGCCATATTTTATGACTGCACTGATATAAATAAAATATATTAATACCATATATTAAAACATTTTCTTGGGCTTCCCTGGTGGCGCCGTGGTTGAGAATCTGCCTGCTAATGCAGGGGACACTGGTTCGAGCCCTGGTCTGGAAGATCCCACATGCCGCAGAGCAACTAGGCCCGTGAGCCACAACTGCTCAGCCTGCGCGTCTGGAGCCTGTGCTCTGCAATAAGAGAGGCCGCGATAGTGAGAGGCCCATGCACCGCGGTGAAGAGTGGCCCCCGCTTGCCACAACTAGAGAAAGCCGTCGCGCAGAAATGAAGACCCAACACAGCAAAAGTAAATTAATTAATTAATAAACTCCTACCCCCAACATCTTCTTTAAAAAAACAAAACAAAAAACATTTTCTTTAAGCCTACAAGTTCGTTTTTTTCCTTCTCATTTTAAATTGAATGAAAACTTTTTCAAGGCCCCTGAAAATATCCTGACCCCTAGACACTGGGCCCACTGTGCCTAATGGAGAAATTAGCCCTGGGTAAAACATTGGACCAAGTAAGTCATAAATCCTTGGTAGGTACTCTCTGAGCAGTCTTACTGTCCTTACTTACAGAGAAGAGAGGAAATCAGGCAACCATGCCTAAGTTGTTCTTCCTGAATTTACCAATCAGATGTCGCTCTCTACTCTGGGATGGGTAAAGGAATAGGGAGAAGCTAGGAGTTAACACCATTCTAGCTCAGTCCACATAAAAGAAAATATCAGGGCTTCCCTGGTGGCGCAGTGGTTGAGAGTCCGCCTGCTGATGCAGGGGACATGGGTTCGTGCCCCGGTCCAGGAAGATCCCACATGCCGCGGAGCAGCTGGGCCCGTGAGCTATGGCCGCTGAGCCTGCGCGTCCGGAGCCATGCTCCGCAACGGGTGAGGCCACAACAGTGAGAGGCCCGCGTACCGGAAAAAAAAAAAAAAAAAAAAAAATCAGTAGAGAAAAAGCAACCCTCTCTTAGCAAGCCTGTCCTTACTACTGAAATGGTTACATTCACTTACCATAATTCGATAATCCTGGCCTTTAAGATTGCCCATCTAACTCTTCTTGCTCCAGATTTCAGTTTACCAGAAAACTTTCTGATTATAACTATATGACCTCCCATATCTTCCTACCAAAAAAGAGTGTATCAAGCAGCTGATAAGCCATACAACCTGCTCTCTGGTTACATTTATCATTGTAAATTAATAAATTAGCATCCTGATTTACATATTATTCGCACAAGAAATTAGTTGGCATGAGAATTCATGGATTTGTTTAATGCATTCATGTAACTGACTTGACCATGTTATTAAACCAGAAAAGTTGAGGTTGAAAATCTGAATCACTGACAGCTTCATCTAAGGTACTAAAACCCTAGAGCACTCCACCTCCATAGTCAGCAAGTTTTTGTTAGCGGCAGTTCAATTTTCCCATTCTCTAATCAAAATGTCCCTCACACTACTTCTAATAACAGTGTACCCTTAATTTACATGGGGGGGGGCCTGTGGGGGGAGAAATACTCTGGCAAAAGTTTTCCACAACTACTGCTTCCCTCCAGTTCTATTCAGGGAATTAAGAATACCACCTGCTTTTCTCCATGAATTATAATTAGGGGGAAATTAATTATCATTAGTTCTGTGTAAAACAAATTATATTCTTTACAAAAGATCATCCACAGGAAATTTTCATTTGGACTTAACTACCTCCATGGCCAGACAAGATGTCATCTTGGATCAAGGTAAGGAAGAACTGGTGACACAACAAAGTTTATAATGGAATATCTCAGTAGTTATAGTCTTTCATTAGACATCTATTGAGAGCCAATGATGTGCCAGTCAGTATGTGCCTAACGTAACTGGAGGCTGCAAAGCATTATCTAGCTGTGTGTCCAAGAAGAAAAGGAAACAGATTTTGGTGAATATATATATATATATATATATATATAAGTTTCTGACTCAATGACTGGGATTTTTATCCCCACTTTCACGGGAAATGAGGCACGGAGAGTAAGTAACTTTCCTAAGATCGTATCTAGAAATCGTGATATAATCATGATGCAATCATGACTGAAACCCAAGCCTGTTCAGTTCATTAAACATTTACTGAGTCCTTACTCTACAGCAGGCCCTGTGATGGGCATTGAGGGTGCAGCCATGGCCTTCCTTTGAAGAACTCCATCAGCTTCCTGCCAGTGGGCCAGTAAACCTACCTACATGGCCACTCATGCTTTCTGCCAGGCTTCCTGTTTCCATGGGAGCAGCATAACTTCTCCTCCTAACTAAGGCTACTTATTCCCTGTGCTCTAGATCTCACCCCTCACCTTTATTTATTTATTTATAATTTTAATTTATTTTTTCTTTTGGCTACATTGCAAGGCTTGCAGGATCTTAGTTCCCAGACCAGGGATTGAACCCGTGCCCCCTGCAGTGGAAGCAAGGAGTCCTGGGAAGTCCCAGGAGACAATTTTTACAAATCATATATCTGATAAGGGACTTGTAGCTAGAATGTACAAAGAACTATTGCAACTCAATAATAAAAGACAACCCAATTTAAAAATGGGCAAAGGATCTGAGCAGACACTTCTCCAAAGATGGCCAATAAGCATATGAAAGGGTTCAACAACATTAAGTATCAGGGGAATTGTATGTTTCTGATGCTCTGACATTTTGGGACCTTGCTGACCTGAAGCTCCTGCCCCTCCCCTGCCGGGGTTAGCCAATTTTTATAGACAGTAAAACGACTTGCCTGGAGGCATGCCTTTCATAGACAAACCAACCAATCTACAGCCCAAATCCTCAATCACATTCTTTATCAAACTCTTATACTGCAGGCTACTATTTCCCTATCTTACTCCCCCCCCCCATCCCCGCCAGGTACCAGACAGCTAGGAGCAGTCCCTTTGCCCCAGAGTTTATGGAAATTATTCAACCTAGCCAATCCTAAACCGTACTCAGCCTCACTTGTGGTTACCACAGAAATCACAATAAAATTCTTACCCACATTCCCCTCCCCTCCTGACTGAACTTGGTGGTTTCCTCTGCCATGGCATGGCGTGCCACCTCCTCTCGGGATCTCTGAGCATAACAGCTGTCTTTTCAATGGCAATCTGATCTGTTGACCTTGTCATACCTGAATAATAACAAAATCTATTATTTTATTTTATTTTTTTGTCCGCAGCATGCAGCATGTGGGATCCCGGGCTCCCCAACCAGGGATCAAACTCGTTCCCCCTGCAGTGGAAGCACAGAGCCTTAACCACTGGACCACCATGGAAGTCCCAAAATCTACATTTTAAGACAAAAATGCAAATTAAAAACAAAATGAAATGCCTTGTCACACTCTGTAGGATGGCTGTTATCAAAAAGATGGACAACAACATGTATTGGCAAAGATGTGAAGAAACTGGAACCCTCATATGTTGCTAGTAGGAATGTAAAATGGTGCAAATGAATGGAAAACAGCCTGGAAGTTCCTCAAAAATTTAAACATATAGTTATCACATGACCCAGAAATTCCACTCCTAGGTATATACCCAAGAGAAATGAAAACATGTCCACACAAAATCTTGTACGTGAATGTTCACAGCAACATTATTCACAATAGCCAAAGAGTAGAAACAACCCAAATGTCTATCAATTAATAGATAGATAGATAAAATGTGTATATCCATGCAATGGAATATTATTCATCCATAAAAAGGAATGAAGAATTGGGAGTTCCCTAGTGGTCTAGTGGTTAGGACTTGGTACTTTCACTGCTGTGGCCCAGGTTCAGTCTCTGGTCAGGGAACTGAGATCCTGCAAGCCGCACAGCAAGGCCAAAAGATAAGTAAACAAAATGTTTGTTAAAACAAAAAAGGAATGAACTATTGATATATACTGCAACATAGATGAAACTTGAAAACATAATTTCAAGAAACCAGTCACAAAGTACCACATTTCCATTTACATGAAAGGCCCAGAATAGGTAAATGTATAGAGAGAAAAAGTAGATTAGTGGTTGCCTAGGGACAGGGAGGATGAGTAACAACTAAAGGTTTCTTTTTGGGGTAATGAAAATGTTCTAAAACTGATTGTAGAGATAACCGCACAATTCTGTGAATATACTAAAAGCCATTGAGTTGAACACTTTAAATGGGTGATTTGTATGGTTTATGAATTATATTTCAATAAAGCTTTAAAAAAGAGAACTTTTGGGAATTCCTTGGCAGTCCAGTGGTTAGGACTCTACACTTGCACTGCAGGGGGCATGGGTTCGATCCCTGGTTGGGGAACTAAGATCCTGCTAGCCACACAGCGTGAACAAAAAATTAAAAAATGAAAACAAATTTAAATTTAAAAATAAATAAAAAAGAAAGCTTTTCAATAGCTTCCCACTGCCCTAAAAATAAAAACTAAATCACTAAGATTAATAGGGAAATAAGGAATCTGGTTCCAGCTAATTTTTCCACTGTCATCATTCACGAGTCCTCTCTTCATCAGTCATTACCCTCATCTTTTACTCTAATTCTAGCCATGCTGATTTTTTTTTTTTTTTTTTTTTGCGGTACGCGGGCCTCTCACTGTTGTGGCCTCTCCCGTTGTTGCGGAGCACAGGCTCCGGACGCGCAGGCTCAGTGGCCATGGCTCCCGGGCCCAGCCGCTCCGCGGCATGTGGGATCTTCCCGGACCAGGGCACGAACCCCTGTCCCCTGCATCGGCAGGTGGACTCTCAACCACTGCGCCACCAGGGAAGCCCATGCTGAATTTTTTTTTCCTTGAATATGTTTGATGGTTTTAAAATATGTCTACAAGATCTTTGGCACTCCTACTTTCAAAAAGTTGAAGTGTAATTCTCTCTCCTTTCAATATGGGCTAGACTTAGTGACTCACTTCTAATGAGTAGAATGTGGTAACGTGATGTTGCATGACTTCTAAGACTAGGTCATGAGGCATTGTGACCTCCTTGCTCTCTTTTAGGAAGTTGTCATATTTCAAAGATACTCAAGCAGCCCTATGGATAGACTCATGTGGTAGTGAAACAGGAAGGAAGTGGGTAGGACACAACCTTTGAAAGAACGACATAGCCTGAGGACATGACATAAACTGATTAGAACCAAAAGGGTCCAATATGGCGGACAAGTCGACTTCCACTAGACCTTGAGCCTCAGTATACGCTCATTGTACTACATTAGCATGCTAAATGACACACTGGCAGGTGCCATGACAGTTCCAAGGCCGACCATAAGGATCAAAAAGTGGGTGGTGGGGTTTCCCTGGTGGCGCAGTGGTTGAGAGTCCGCCTGCCGATGCAGGGGACACAGGTTCGTGCCCCGGTCCGGGAGGATCCCACATGCCGCGGAGCGGCTGGGCCCGTGAGCCATGGCCACTGAGCCTGCACGTCCGGAGCCTGTGCTCTGCAACGGGAGAGGCCACAACAGTGAGAGGCCCGCGTACCGCAAAAAAAAAAAGTGGGTGATGGCCCAATTCCTGGAAATCCCAGCCTCTTCCTGGAATAGCTAGAATACTCCTTCCACTCATTAGCCTGTGAAATTACCCATCCCTATAAAAACTGACAACCCCATACCCTGGTGCTGCTTTTGCATTCTGAGATGGCCCACACTCTGTTTGTGGAGTGTGTTTCTCTCTAAATAAATCCACGTCTCACCTATCACTTTATGTCTCACTGAATTCTTTCTGCAATGAGACATCAAGAACCTGAGCTTCATTAAGTCCTGAAACCAGGTGTGTGATCTCAGTTGGAAGACCTTGGGTTTTGGCCATGTTCGAGTCCCAGCCTCTTGGGTTTGAGTCCCAGTCTGGGTTTTGGCCGGGGTGAAGTCCTGGCATGTGGGTTCAAGTCCCAATCTGAGGTGCACAGTTTCAGTAGGGAACTGAGACCTCCTGCCAACAACCATGAGAATGAGCCATTTTGGAAGCAGATCCTCCAGCCAGATTTTTTAAGCATCCAGATGACTGCAGCCCCAGCCAATATCTTGATGGTAACCTCATGAGAGACCCTGAGCCACAACTACCCAATTAAGTCACTTCCAAATTCCTGACCACAAGGAACTTCCCTGTTGGTCCAGTGGTTAAGACTCTGCACTTCCACTCTTCCCTGGTCAGGGAACTAAGATCCTGCATGCTGCACGGTGCGGCCAAAAATTAAAAAAAAAAAAAAGAAAGTAAAGAAAAAGAAAAAAAAATTCCTGTCCACAGAAACTGTGAGATCATTTTTTTTAATTTGATATTTTTATTTTAAGCTACAAAAACAAGCAAACAAACAACAACAAAAAACTTGAAATAGGCTTTTCAAGTTATGTAAATTCCTCCTTTCCAAGGAAGCTGAAGTTAGATCAGTGCAAGTTACCCTCAAGGCCACATACATCCTGCTTCACGGCTGCTTTCTCTCTGTTGGGTTTTGATCCTTCTTTGAGTCATAGTCTGGATCATTTTCCTCATCTCCTTCTTCTTCCCCTTTCTCATCCTCTTCTTAACCTTCTTCATCATAATCATCATCATCTTCTTTAGTAACTTCTTTAGTAACTTTTAGTAACTTTAGTAACTTCAGTAAAGTATACACTGATCTTGGGATTATACATTCATGTAAAAAGTGATGACTTCCAACGTCTGCAGCAAGGATAGCTTCAGCAGCAGCAACCAGATCTCCACTCTCAGGAACTTCAGGAGGTGCAAAAATATTAAAGAGTATTAGAAACTGTTTTGGTCACAATACAAACTGCCCCAAGTCCCTTGTTTCTGCTTCTTAATGATTTTCAAAGTGACAATTCTTTCCTTTTTTCCAATCTATGTGGACCTTGTACAACCCTTAATTTCTGGTCCTTCAAAAGAAAAAGGAACAGAATCATCTGGTTCTGACTTATACTATGTGTCTTTGTCAACAGTTCACTTGTAAAATATTCACTGGGTTCAAAGTGAAACTCTAAGACAAAACTCATAGGCCGGTCTGCATCTAAGGACTTCACTTTCATATCTTTCAAGTGCTTCAGAATATGTTTATCATGTTCCTGAAACATATCACTGAGCAAGTCAACATTCTTAAAAATGGTCAACCAAAATTCAGGAATTCCCTTGAGGTCTGCTTTTTCTTTATCTTTTTTCTCATCTTCAATCTTGGCCTTTTCTTTCAGTTCTTCCAAAATTTCATTTTCCTCATCTGGTTTCCATTCACATTCTTCTTATGTAGGTTCATAAGTGATCTCAAATCACTTATCAAATAGAGGTTGATAGAGAACAGTATATTTTCCTTCAAGATCATGAACTTCCTCATAGAATTTGGCTTCTATCTATGCACATTTAACTTGAAGGATTTTCAGAGCGTTCACTTGTCTTTTAACTACCCTAGGCAAGCTTTCAATGTATCCTGTTGGTGTTTCTACCAGACCATCAGATCTTTCTTGAAGGGCTGCAAGAATCTGAGGATTTTGCAACATCTGAACAGTCAGCTGGCCTGCTTTGATTTTTGATTCTTCACCAGTTTCTTCTTCTTCTACTTCTTCAACATCAACCAAACCTTGATCAAGTTCAGACTGCTCTTTCTTGTCAATGTCTGTGTTACTGTAAGAACTCCAAATATCGGTGGCTAGCACAGGGAGCCAGGTGGCCGGAGCTGCACAGGTAGTGAATCAGGGTGGCAGCCAGGGTGGGGGGCAGGGGTGGGAGCAGAAGGTGGCACCATGAGCAGATGATGCTAAAAAAGCAAATATTTGTTTCTTAAGCCACTAGACGTTGGGGCTTAAAAAAGAGATAACTTATATAATATGACATGCTACATGTCACCCTCAAGCCAAACATCTTAAGATGTTTACCTCACTAATCCTCAGTCATCCTTAAAGATGTTCCCCAGTCATCCTTATCCTTATCAGCTTCAAGATCATTTTTTCCAGGCTTCTTTAACTACTGATTAGGTCCCTCTGCTACTTGCTACCATAGCAAATATCCATTAGTTGCATCATCTGTACACCCCTATAGACTCTTAAGTTCAATGAGGTCCCATATAGGATCTGTCTTGTCAACGTCGTGTCCTTAGCACCTGCCACGGTGCCTGACATATGGTAAACTATAAATAAATATTTGGAGAATGAATAGGTAAATGAGTGCATGATTGAATTGGGAGATATAAGGAGTAATAAATATGTAATGAGATAAAGAACCCATGTGTGGGACTTCCCTGGTGGTGCAGTGGTCAAGAATCCGCCTGCCAATGCAGGGGACATGGGTTCAAACCCTGGTCTGGGAAGATCCCACATGCCGCAGAGCAACAAAGCCCGTGTACCACAACTACTGAAGCCCGCACACCTAGAGCCCGTGCTCCGCAACAAGAGAAGCCACCGCAATGAGAAGCCCACGCACCGCAACGAAGAGCAGCCCCCGCTTGCCGCAACTAGAGAAAGCCCGTGCGCAGCAACGAACACCCAACACAGCCAAAAGATTAAAAATAAAATAACAAACAAACGAACCCATGTGTGCAGAGGTTGCTATGAGAGCACAGAGGAATGGCATTTAATTCAATCTTCATTCCCTTACGGTGTGACTTTTTGGCAAGTTACTAATATCTCTATCTCTCACTGTCTCTAAGGGTCATTTTCCTTATGCATAAAATTAGGATAAGAGTTCCTGCCTCATAGGGTTGTTACATCCATAAGCTAATACCTAGTAGAAAAAATGATAATAACGCCTGGGGATTTAGAGAAGAGCTCCATGAGAAATGATTGCCTGGGTAGTATTAAAGCGTGAGTAAAAATTAGGCAAAAAGGTGGGAAAATCTAGGCAGACAGAAAAGCAGAAACAAAGTTTCAGAGGTTAGAGGTAGCAAAGTGCATGCAGAAAACTTCACACAATTCGTATCCCTGGAGTATAAAGTGCAGGAAAGGGAAGTGGCAGATGGTGAGACTAGAGATAGGGAGGTAGGGATAGCAACATGGAAGGCTTCTTATGTTATATTACACTTTTGGAATTTATTCTGAAAAAAAAATTAGGACCATTGAATGGGAGTGAGTTGGTCATATTTGCACATATTATTCTGATTAGCTTAAAAATCAGTAATCTTCACACCCACTGAAATGGCTATAATTAAAAAGATGGACAATAATATGTGTTGGCAAAGATGCAGAGAAATTGGAACCATCATACATTGCCGTTGAAAATGAACAATAGTGCCGCTGATTTGGAATTCCTATTTTCTGTTTTTTTGATAGTGGCCATCCTAATGGGTGTGAGGTGATATCTCATTGTGCTTTTGATATGTACTTTCCTGATTACTAGAGATGTTGAGAATCTTTTCATATGTGTGTCACTTATTTGTATATCACCTTTGGAGAAATGTCTATTCAAATCCTCTGCTCATTTTTTTTTTTTTTCGGTACTGGGGCCTCTCACTGTTGTGGCCTCTCCTGTTGCGGAGCACGGGCTCTGGACGCGCAGTCTCAGCGGCCATGGCTCACGGGCCAGCCGCTCCACGGCATGTGGGATCTTCCCTGACCAGGGCACGAACCCGTGTCCCCTGCATCGGCAGGCGGACCCTCAACCACTGCGCCACCAGGGAAGCCCCCTCTGCTCATTTTTTAATCAAGTTATTTGATTTTTTATTGTTAAGTTGTAGGAGTTTTTAAATATATTCTGGATATTAACCCCTTGTCAGATATATGAGTTACAAATATTATCTCCATTTAGAAGGTTATCTTTTTACTCCATTGACTGTGCTCTTTAATGCACAAAAGTTTTAGTTTGAAGTAGTCCCATTTTTCTATTTTTGCCTTTGTTGCCTGTGCTTTTGATGTCGTATCCAAGAGACCACTCATTGCCAAGTCCAATATCATGAAAACTTTAACACTTTCTTAAATACCAAGAATGCTCTCCAGGGAATTCCCTGGGGGTCCAGTGGTTAGGACTTGGCGCTTTCACTGCAGTGGCCCGGGTTCAATCTCTGGTCAGGGAAATAAGATCCTGTAAGCCACGCAGTGTGGCCAAAAAAAAAAAAAATGCTCTCCAGATCCAGATTTTTCTGTTTACCTGTGATGAAAGCCAAGTTTTTTCTTTCCAGTCCATCGCCAGCAAATACTTTTGTAAAATACAATAAAAATTAATTACTAGAAAGTGACTTTACAAAGAAGAAAGACCTCAAAAATGCAAGCTGACATTTTTATTATTAAATGCAACAAACATAAATTATTCTGTCAAATTGCTATAAAATTTCTAAATGTTTGTTCTCAATTTCCATGATTATCTGGACACAGACAGGTAATACTAGTTCAGGAACTAACTCTAGTCCACGGTGCACGCTCTGAGACTTTGAGTAGCACTCCTCTAGATCTTCCTCAAGGGTGTGGTATGGCAAGTAAGGTGAGGTAACCACTGTGTCTTTATGTAGCCATGGTGCCTCTATGGCTTATAGACAGAGCATCCCAAAATAGTTAAGATTTCCTATAAACACACAAGGACTGAGAATGCCTTCAACATGACTGATCTTCACTGTGACAATGCACAGTGGTCTAAAAGACTCCTCTGCATCACTACAGTTAGGTAAAACAAGAACTGAAAAGAATAAAAAAATTCACTCTCACTGTATCATAGTCCCCATAGAAGCTCAAACACCTGCCTCCTCCATTTCCCACTTAGTCAACCAAAAATCCTGCAATTAGCAAGGGAGGATCCTTTCCTGACACCGCCCGTGTGTATAAGTGGGTGTAGAAATACTTGAAGAATTTTTACTTCTTTTACTTTATCTCAAGGTTTTTAGGAGAAAAATCAACACCAGAAGAACTTAGAGGAAACGCTTCTGATTCCGTTGATGTCACATCATCTTAGTAAGAAAAGCTGCGGAACTCATTATTATGGCAGTGCCACAACTGTCCTTTTTGCAACATGCATCAATAGAGCTCTGGCATCTCAAATATAGCGGGAGGAAGTCACTTCGACCCAATCCTATACAGTATTTCCTAGAAAGAGACCAACTCTTGCTATGAACAGAAGAGAGGGCTCAGAAATACCTATAACACACTCTTAAAAAAGGCAAACTGATTGGAAGGGTGACTGTGAAATTTGTCCTGAAGCTGTAAGTTTGCACAACAAGTAGGCTACTTTTACTTAGATTGTATGTTTATTTGTAGTGGTTTACGGGGGGGGGGGGGGGGGGGGTGAGGGTAGCTAATGAAGAATGCGATACCCCTCTAGGGCCAGGATTAAGGTAGAGCAAGTAAGTCACTCAACTAGGGGGTAAAATTTAAGGGGTGCCCCAAAAGCTCAGTAATCAAGATAAATAATATTTAATACAATATTTTTAAAAATAAAAATTGGTGCAGAAAGCCTCAAAAAAACAGAATATCAAAATTTTAAAGATAGGATCAGTATTGCTAATTTTCTCTTTGGTCTCAGGCTTCGGCATAGCTAGGCATATCACTGCTTGGCACTGCCATTGAACAAGTACATGCAGAAAGAACTGCTTTCAGAAAACTGCTGGTTTTGATTTTTGGTTTTTTTATTTTCAATAAAGTCTGGATTGTCATGATCAAAGCAAATGCTTGGAAGTCACCTCCACAAGTCCCAGGATTAAGATGGCTGATCGCTGAAATTTCTAACCTCTTCTTTTGAAAATCTCCTCCAGGGAATTCTCTGGCGGTCCAGTGGTTAGGACTCTACACTTTCACTGCCAAGGGCCCGGGGTTCAATCCCTGGTCAGGGAACTAAGATCCGCACAGTGCAGCACCCCCCAAAAAAGTGAGAACGAGAAACAGAAACACAAACCCCATCTTCAATAAAACTAGGAAATATTTGTACCCCTAGACTCCAACATATGAAGACAAAAAGCAGGTGGGGGAATGGTTAGCAGAACTTTCTTGGAGAATACCCTCAAGAAGCAAGACTACCTAGGGAAGGATTGAAGCCTGCAGTACCCTGGAAGACAGTGGTAGGAATAGGGCATTGAAAGCGATGAGTGGGGTCTGAAAAGACTAAAAAAGCAGTTAGCACTCCAAGCCCCACTCCCATCAGTCAGCCAACCACCCCTCCCCCACTCCCACAGTACTTTATCTGGGGGGAGGCTTCCTGGGGAGCAACAGG
The DNA here is from genome assembly GCF_949774975.1 of Lagenorhynchus albirostris. Lineage (NCBI taxonomy): Eukaryota > Metazoa > Chordata > Mammalia > Artiodactyla > Delphinidae > Lagenorhynchus > Lagenorhynchus albirostris. The sequence goes on from NC_083098.1 coordinate 84,228,946, forward strand.
CAGGAAGAGGGCAGGAGTGAGGATTTAAGGAAAATGAAAGTCTGCCTACTGAACTGAGGTTCCTCAGTCCCCTTACCTCACCCTGTGCTACAGTGCCAATGGCCAGGCTTATCCTTCCCCGCAGATTACAGGCTCTTTCTCTTGATAAACTAAATTGCTACAGAGAAAATACCTACACGTACTGACATTTGGGGGACCACATTCACACCCACACCCACAAGCTGGCTGACTACCTCTTTAATCTAAAAATAAGCCCACAAGCTGACAAGAACTGCCCACTCACACAGAGCTTCCAATCAGCTTTGCAGCGATTCATTTGAAAATCTGAACAAACATTCAAGGATCACCAGATCTTTGAGGAAAGTTTCCAACAGTAAAGACAGAGATCAAAACGAATAAACTGGAGGGGGAAAAGAAGAACTCAGAGGAAACAGATAATGCAGACGTTAGATTAACATTAAATTAACATTCTCGGGGAGATAAGATTTTATATCCCTTAAATAAGACTGAAATTCTCTCAGGAAGGAAGGAAGGAAAGGGGGAGAGGGAGGGAAATGAAAGGGAGGAGGGAGAAACAGTAGAGAACATTAGGTGCTTTTGGACATTGAAAATGAGGATGGAGTAAAAAAGATAAGAAAATTAGGGCTTCCCTGGTGGCGCAGTGGTTGAGAGTCCCCCTGCTGATGCAGGGGATACAGGTTCGTGCCCCGGTCCGGGAAGATCCCACATGCCGCGGAGCGGCTAGGCCCGTGAGCCATGGTCGCTGAGTCTGCGCGTCCGGAGCCTGTGCTCCGCAATGGGAGAGGCCACAACAGTGAGAGGCCCGCGTACCGCAAAAAAAAAAAAGAAAAAGACCACATACAAAAGGTTGGGAGTTAAAATAGTATTAAGTTTCTCAACAACATTGGATGCTAGAAGACAATGGATCATTGTCCTTAAAATTCAGAATTAGAAAACGACATTTAATTTAGATATATTTAGATATGCATAGTATCAAAACGTTTATCTTCTTTTTATCCCTCGTCAGGATGCTATTGGAGGATGCACTTCAGCAAAATAAGAGAGTAAACCAAGAAGGAGTAGGTCATCAGATCCAGGACCCTGGATAGTCCAAGGATGACTACTGTGTGATAGGTCTGGAAAGAAATCAGTACAGATCCAAGCCTGAGGACAGACATCTCTAGGAGGGAGGTCTACATGGGGAGGAAGTGGCAATGAAAAGGGTGAAAAATGGGATTCGCAGGCATTTTACAGAAGGAGAATGTGGGAGAAAGTTCTTTGAACCTAGTCAGAGGTTCAAAGAAAACTAAGCAGAGGAAAAAAAAAAGGGGTAGGGTGAGGGCGGTTAATGTCATTATTCTACACTTCTAGGCTAAGTAGTAAACAACATAAATATATGCTAGTGGTATTGAAAACTGAAAAATTAAGGAGGAATCCCATATTTTCCTAAACACAGAAAAACTTCTTGGCATAAAGTTATGCTTTATAGTAATCAGTTATAAAATCAAATATTGAAAGCAATCTAAATGTCCAACAAGTAGGGAATGGTTAAATAAATTGTGACATCACTTCATGGAATTTAAATCAATAACATTGCAGTCATTTCTGCACACCAAGGATTCATTATAGAACCTGCCTTGAGAGCAGCTTGTTAAATTGACAGGAGGACTGAGAAGAGAATGAGAGTTGCTTGCGTGTTACTGTTGTGGGAAACTAAAACTAAATGCCTGCAGAAAGATCAATCAATCAAGTAAATGCCCATACAGGCAACCTCAGAGCTCCCACATTGTTAGTATTTAGTATTGTAGATAGGAAGTAGGAAACAAAAGGTAGATGTTTTGGTAAACCTGTATCTGATGGCTTTGGGAAGGAGGACACAAGGGTTAGTAATAGCATGATCTCAAAGTGGTACCACCTGGAAAGAGACGAGACGGATGGTGGGGGCAATGTCGACCTACCTCAAGAGTGAACTGATTCACTGCGTAATAGGAAACCAGTGGGGAAAGATCTCGGATACAGTCAAGAACAGAGGACTCACATTCCCCTTTTCCTAGGACTAGATCCTCAGCAGATCAAAAAAGCCACCTTCTACCCCAGCAGCACCAGGCATGAAGTCCTGGCTGTTCCTGAACAGGGCCAGTGAGGCAAGGAGGCAGGGACCCTTGGGGAAACCTGCTGGTGACTCCAAGCCCCAGAGGGGCTGCCAGAACTCTGAGCCTTATGCAATAGGGCTGTTAGATGGCTTCAACAGAAGTGCCCTTTAGGGGTTGAAAAACTGATCAACTTTGGCTATACATTACCCACCCCCACCCCTAACCCCAGAAACAAGACAAACAAAAACACGCTCTGAGAATACAAGAGTCTATATTACATTTTCTTGTCTTAGTTAAGACTATTTTGAAATAGAAACTTCAGCCAAAGAAGCAAATTCACTGTAAGGATACAGGGGAATCTCTTGAACCCATGGGTTTGAAACATAGCCAGGGAACTAAGAATGGAAAACTATCACAAACAAAATCAAATGTCCTCTTAGTCTCTGGTCTGTCTGTCTGTCTCCTACTCTCTCTCCCTCTTCGTCCCTTTCTCCTTCCCTACCTTTCTCCATCTCTCCCTCTTCCTCCCTGTCTTTCTTCTCTATCCCTTTCCCCCTTCCCCTCAAGGACTCTCCCTCTGTTTTTTCCTTGGGTGGGTGTCATTCTTTTCCCTCTCCACCTACTGGCAAACTTTGAGAGGTAGTTTTGTCTCCTGTTCAAACTGCTTTTACTTAAGAGAAACGTTCTCCTTCCCCACTTCCTACCCCATTTTACTGAATAAAATTCTCTGTGGTTTATAATATCAACTACTTTTGACTACTATTTTGAACTCGCTGGCTCAATTGTCCTTCTCTGGCACCAGTCTGGCAAAAATCCCAGGCCTCGATCAATCCGATGGTTCATACTATCCTTATGTGTACCTGTGCTGCTGTGAACACTTGGAGAAAAGCATAATGTGCAAATTGGTATGATTGGCACCACAATGAATTCGTGGTCTCCAATCTCCACTGGGCTCTTACAACACTGTCCAGGAATTCTTTGACTCCCATATCCTGTTCACACACCCATTCTTCATAGATCTTCCTTACTCTTATCACATCTCCAATCCTACTGCCTCTCCCTCACTAGTACCAAGTTTCCTCATCTCTTACTGTAGAAAGAAAAGGCAACTGGTAATAATAGTAGAAGATTATTAGAAATAATAATAAAAGAGAACTCTGTTAACTCTTATCAGCGAATCATTCTTTGATCTTTTTTTCCTGTTAACAAGACAGGCATCTCTTCCCTTACCTGAGGCTAATCCCTTTACAGTGTTCCTTCAACATCCTCAGGGATTATCCCTCTCTTACATATTACTTGCAGAAGGCTCACCCTCACTAAGTTACAGTGTATCTATCCGGGGTTTTTTGTAATTAACAATGGTTTAATTTTATAAGATTACAAACCTGTTCTTATAGATATTTCACATAGAATAAATTGTCCAACAATATGCCCCAATTTTTGTTCAAAAAAATAACTTCACCATACCAACCTTAAAATGAGTATTTACTTTCGGGGAAATAAAATCAGTGAGCATAAGTATCTTTTGCTATACTAGGAGACAGGTTATTTCCACAAATAGGGCTGCAGTGATCATCTTGGTTCATTTCATTTTTAAAAATTTTATTTATTTTAATTTATTTATTTGGCTGCACTGGGCCTTAGTTGCAGCACATGGGATCTTTAGTGGCAGCATGTGGGATCTAGTTCCCTGACCAGGGATCGAACCTGGGTCCCCTGCACTAGGAGCACGGAGTCTTAGCCACTGTACCACCAGGGAAGTTCCCTGTTCATTTCATTTGATGAAATATCATCTGTGCATATCATTCAATTCTCAACTCATTCCATCAACTAAATTTAATCATTGTTTTTCATTTTCATCTTACTTGAACCCTCAAAAACTTTTGACTTTTTTGACAGCTTTCCCGTGAAACATTCTTTTCTCTTGAATTTCCATTACAACACACACTTCTGGTTTTCCTCCTACTTAGATGGTCACTACTTTTCAGTTTTCTTTTGGACCTTCTTCTTCACTCAGCCTTTTAATGTCAGAGTCTTCCAGGCACAGTCATTAGCCTTCTCTTCTTGACACTCTACATATTCTTCAACTACATTATCCATTCCATTCATTTCCACGGTTTCAATATCAATTTTATTTCTTTACACAAGACTTTTGAGTTCCAGATCACTGTCTCTTACTCCCAACTCAACCTCTCCACTCAGACATCACATGTTTGGTCATCTCAACACTTAATACTGCCAAAACCATATTCATGATTATCCCTTGCAAACCTAGTCTGCCTCCACTGTCCCTCTCTTGCCCAATAACATCATTCAGCCACTTGTTTATGCCAGAAACTGGGGACTCATTTTAACTTCTTTTCCTTTACCACTTTTATATAATTAATTAGCAAGTCCTATAGATCCTACTTTCTACAAAAATCTATATTCACTTCTCATCATCTCTACTGGCACCACTTCGAGCCATCAATCATTTCTTCTTACTCTACCTCCTTCATGAACCACTGCAATAGCTTCTTCTTTTTTTAAAAAAATAAATTATTTATTTATTGGCTGTGTTTGGTCTTCATTGCTACACACAGGCTTTCTCTATTTGCCACGAGTGGGGGCTACTCTTCGTTGCAGTGCACGGGCTTCTCACTGCAGTGGCTTCTCGTGTTGCAGAGCACAGGCTCTAGGCGCACGGGCTTCAGTAGTTGTGGCACGCGGGCTCAGTAGTTGTGGCACATGGGCTTAGTTGCTCCGTGGCATGTGGGATCTTCCCAGTCCAGGGCTCAAACCCATGTCCCCTGCATTGGCAGGCAGATTCTTACCCACTGCACCACCAGGGAAGTCCCTGCAATAGCTTCTTAATTTCTCCCTTTTCATTCACTCTTGCTTTACCTCAGTATATTTATACCATCTTCTTATGATATAAATCTAATTTTATATAACTTTCCAAGTTCTCCCATACCTTTGAGCCTTTGCATATGCCACTTTCTGTGTCTGGAATGCTCTCTCCTTTCTCTTTGCATGGCTAACTTCTACTCATTCATCAAGCCTCAATTTAAATATCATTTTCTCTGGAATATCTTCACTAATCATTCTCAAACCAGGCTTATAGTCCTCTTTATTTTTTCTTCATAGACCCTCTCACAATTATAATCTAAATATTTTATTTGGATAATTATTTGTTTAATATCCATCTCCCCACTATGTGTCTTGCTCACTGTTACATTGCAAACCATCAGCACAATGCTTGGAGCTTGGAGCATGGTAAATAAATATTTGTAGAAAAAAAAATTTTTAAGTGAATATTTAAGTAGTTAAATGAATAAACATTTGAACGAAGCACATCAAGAATCAAAAATATTGGGCTTCCCTGGTGGCACAGTGGTTTAGAGTCCACCTGCCGATGCAGGGGACACGGCTTCATGCCCCGGTCCGGGAAGATCCCACATGCCGTGGAGCGACTGGGCCCGTGAGCCATGGCCGCTGAGACTGCGCGTCCGGAGTCTGTGCTCCGCAACGGGAGAGGCCACAACAGTGAGAGGCCCGCGTACCGCAAAAAAAAAAAAAAAAAAAAGAATCAAAAATATTTATCTCATTAATTCACTCATCACTCTCTGAGACTCATTCTATGTGAACAGTACTAAATAAGGCAAAGCTTTATATATAACCATCTTTATTGCAGTCTTATTTATAAAAATATAATATACAGATGATCTGAATATCCAACAAAAGGAAACATATGCATACTAAAATGAGGTAATTTCTTCTCAAATCTAGCTGATCATCAGACTCCCCTGAGCAACTTTTATAAAAATAGAGATTTCTGGGTTTCACTGGACCTACAAAATTAAGCTCTCTTTGAGTGGACACAGGGAAAAAAAATTCCTTAGTTTCCTCTGATGATTAGCCAGGTTTTGGAACCACTGGGTTTAATGGGAAGAATAGAAGTAGGGCTAACCTTGTTGCTTATCAGCTCTGAAACCAAAGGCAAGTAAATTTTCAGACTTCCCTGAGGCTCAGTTTCCTCATCTGTAAAATACCAATCCCTGGGGTTGGTGAGGAGTAAATAAAATTGGTGTCTGTAAAGTACTTGACAGGTACATTAAGCAATTGCTATTATTGTTAAGGTACATTGGCACTATAGAATATTATACAGCTACTAAAATAACCTCTCTGAAAAAAAGTCTTGTTCTCCTATGTATGTCAGTCAAAGTCCTGGAAGAAAGGACCTGGTACACTGAAACTGCATATTTTGAGGGGATTTAACAAAGGGATTATTTACAAAAGGTTTAGGGAAACCAATAAGGATTATTGCAGAGCTTTGGGTCTGTCAACAGCTGTTACCAATCCTAGGCCAGAAGGCAGATCCCAGAAAGGGTAGGTATGAGAGAGACAGCCTCTGATAGGAGATGGAACCTTCCATAAAGGGACACAGCCAACCCACAGCAATCCCTCAAAGAGGGAGGGGAAAATAAATACTCTTATGTGATATTGGATTAATCCATACAGAAGAACGCAATAGAACTTATTGATGGAGTCCTTACTGGTCAGCTTCTGGGGACACAAAGCAGAATGGAGAAGGGAGAGAAGTTGATCTGGACTAAAGCAGGATACGAATCATATACACAAGTATTTCAACAGTATAAAAATATCCATAGCAATTAGATTTAAGTAAATACATAAACATTTTATTATTGTTTTTTTGGGGGAAGTGGGACTATAGATTACTTTCCTACTCTTTCTAATTGTTTGAATCTTCTAAAGTTTCAACCATAAATAGTAATAGTTAAGATTTATCGAGCACTTATTGTTGTATATACTATGTGTATTAATACATTTCATCTTTGCCGCAACCCTGTAAGGTAGGTACTATTACTATCTTCATTTTACAGATGAAGAAATTTCAACTGGAGAGGATAAGTGACTTATCCAAAGTTACAGAGCCACAGGAAGTAAACTATGGAGCCATGATTTAAATATAGACATTCTCCTCTGGGGTCCATGCATTTAAAAGCTCCACTATGTTATTTACATTCATAGTAGATAACAAGAAAGACTTTTAGGACTTCCCTGGTGGCGCAGTGGTTCAGAATCTGCTTGCCAATGCAGGGGACACGGGTTCGAGCCCTGGTCCTGGAAGATTCCACATGCTGCAGAACAACTAAGCCACAGCTACTGAGCTCACGTGCCACACTATTGAAGCCTGCACGCCTAGAGCCTGTGCTCCGCAACAAGAGAAGCCACCGCAAGGAGAAGCCCGCGCACTGCAAGGAAGAGTAGCCCCCGCTCACCGCAACTAAAGAAAGCCCGCGCGCAGCAGTGAAGACCCAATACAGCCAAAAATAAATAAATAAACAAATAAATTCATTAAAAAAAAAGACTTTTACAAAGAAAAAAAATGAATAAGCTTGAATTTGTTTTAAAGAAAAACATTTTTACAGTACATTTTCCTGGTATTCAATTAATATTAAATATATATAATATACATAATATTTGTATAATAATCATAGTAATGTATAAAAATATTTATACCCTTGTTTCCTCCTGGATGAGGCCACCCAGAATAAAGACTACATTTTCCAAATCCCCATGTAACTAGGTGTGGTCATGGCTAAACTCTGGGCAATGAGAAGTAAGCCCAGAAGTTAAGTGTGCAGCATCCAGAAAGTGTCTTTGAAGGGAGAGGGTAAGCACTTCTCTCCTTTATTCTTTCTGTTGGCTGGAATGAGGACATAATGACTGGAAGTTAAGCAGCCATCTTGGATGATGAGGCAAAAAACACATCTTAAATCTAAGTAAGTAGCAAGATAAGAAGAATTTGTGAAGCCTTTACCAGCCTTGGAATACTCATCTCCAGACTTTTTTTTACATAAGAGAAAAATGAACTTCTCTTTTCTGTAAGCCATTGTTTATTTGGATTGTCTGTCAGTCACAGCTGAACCTAATCCTAATTAATACTTTTACTTACCTTCCTTTAATCTTCTTTCTGCATATTTGTTTCCATTCTTCCCTGCCATGTGCCAGACACATCTACTTTTCTCTTCCTCTCCGTCACTTTTCCTGTCCTTATTCCAATAAATGTTTATTGAGCAATGCTATCTACTAGATTCAGAAGAACAAAAATGCAGATGATTCTGGCTCTACCACTTAGGCATTCATGGTCTAATTAGGGCCGACTTGTAAGCAGGTGCAATATGGTGCAAAAAATACCATAAGGCGGTATGTACAAAGGACATGGAGAGAACTTTGAAACTCAACTCATGCGTAAGCTTTCCTGTTTATCCATAAATCTGTATATCTTAAACAAAAATCTTTTATCTTCTTTCTTTGTATCAGCTGTCTTTCTCCTTCTCTAGTATGTTAAATGTTATAGTGGTGACATAACAAGACTGGCATGAGATGGGTATAACAATGTCCTTGGGCCTGTTCTTTTCCTTTTGGACCCAAAAACCTTAAAAAGGAGGTGGATGTGAAATTGATGTTTGTAGATGTCAAGAGGCCTTAAAATATTGCGGGATGATAGAAAACCTGCAAATGTGAAATGTTAAAATGTGGGTCAATTGGTAGGTTCAGAATCTTCTATTGTTTTTTAATTGTTTTTTGTCTGTGAGTGCCATGCATATAACATTAGGTACTCAGAGGACTAAAAGATTAAATAGAACACTATCTGTGCTCTCATGGAGTATATGTGCTTAATGGATTACAGTAGAACATAGGGTAAGGACCAAAATAGAATTTTAAAATGCTCCTTGTTTCTCCAGGGCAAGATGAACTACCTGACTCCTGAGCCATGAACTACCTGGTGAGAGAATTGTAAACCAGAGACACCTTGACTCCTGAGACTACGATTAAGAAATGTCACAGAGGGCTTCCCTGGTGGCGCAGTGGTTGAGAGTCCGCCTGCCGATGCAGGGGACACGGGTTCGTGTCCCGGTCCGGGAAGATCCCACATGCCGCGGAGCAGCTGGGCCCGTGAGTCATGGCCGCTGAGCCTGCGCGTCCGGAGCCTGTGCTCCGCAACGGGAGAGGCCACAACAGTGAGAGGCCCGCGTACCGCAAAAAGAAAAAAAAGAAATGTCACAAGATGATGATTAACCCCAGCTTCTTTGTTCTTCCCCTTTAAGAAACCCCTAGGACTTCCCTGGTGGCGCAGTGGTTAAGAATCGGCCTGCCAATGCAGGGGACACAGGTTCGAGCCCTGGTCCAGGAAGATACCACGTGCCGCAGAGCAACTAAGCCCGTGCGCCACAATGACTGAGTCTGCGCTCTAGAGCCCGCGAGCCACAATTACTGAAGCCCACGTGCCACAACTACTGAAGCCCGCACGCCTAGAACCTGTGCTCCGCAGCAAGAGAAGGCCACGCATTGCAACAAAGAGTAGCCCCCTCTCGATGCAACCAGAGGAAACCTGCGCGCAGCAGCAAAGACGCAACGCAGCCAAAAATAAATAAATAAATAAATAAATTTATATATAAAAAAAAGAACCCCCTAACTCAGAGACAAGCTGGAGTTTGATCTGAGGCTGTCTCCCACTCCCCTTGCTTGTCGCCCTGCAATAGAACCTTAGTTTGTTGCAAAAAAAAGAAAAAAAAAGTGCTCCTTGAACAGATGATGGCACAATTAATTTTGGTTTTTGAAATTTTTACTTATATATTTATAAAAAATTTGAGTATTTCTTGGTGTGTAGAGATTATAAGAGCATGAGCATCAAAATCCGCTGTGAAGTTTTATTTTATTATGAAATATTACAAACATAAAGTACAAATATAAAGAACACCTGTGTACCTCCTACTCAGCTTAAGAAATAAAATATTAAAACCCTCTCGGGACTTCCCTGGTGGTCCAGTGGGTAAGACTCTGTGCTCCCAATGCAGGGGCCCCAGGTTCGATCCCGGGTCAGGGAATTAGATCCCACATGCTGCAACTAAGAGTCTGCATGTCACAAGTAAAAGATCCCACATGCCACAACTAAGACCCAGCACAGCCTAAATAAATAAATATTTTAAAATAAAAAGTAAAACCCCCTGAGTGCTCTTCCCTATTCTTAGTCCCTCTCACTCTACAAAAGGCAGCCTCTATTCTGAAATGATTATCATTGCCATGTACATCTTTATATTTTTATAACATGCGTAAAAGTTTCTAAAGAATAATTGTCATTGCTTTAAGTTGTAAATGATTTATATAAATAAAATCATTTTCTTGTATTTTTCTACAACTTGTTTTTTTGCTTTTTATTACGTTTTTGAGATTTATTCAAGTTGGTTCATGTAGCTATACTTCACCCCACTTACCTGTATTTTTTAAAATCCTAGCATCCCCAAACTAAGTTATAGTGATAGAAATCAGAAGAATGGTTGCCTCTGATAGGCTGGAGCAGATTGGACTGGACACAAGGGAATATGAGGATGATGGAAATGTCTTATATCTTGTTTTGGGTGGTAGTTTATATAGTTGTCAAATTCACTGAACTGAACACTAAGATCTGTGCGTTTCATTGTAAGCAAATTTTATCTCCACAAAAACATTAGAAACAATCGAGCAAAAACAATTTTAAAAAACCTTTAGCCTTGGGGATTATAATTCAGTAGGTCTGTGGTGGGGACCACCATGTGTATTTTCTTTATAAAGTTCTAGGTATAATTCTGAAGGGCACCCCCAGTTGTGGACACCTGCCCTAGAATGCCACAAAACTGGGGTAGGAATTAGGAATAAGAGTCATCTGTCAAAGACCTAGAAACCTCTCATGGTATTTTTCTGACCTTCCTAAACTCACTATAGTAAAGATGGAGTTGCATATTTTATAAGAGTAGAGATAGCAGTGTTTGACCCTGAATCAAGCACTGATGGCAGCTAGGCCTGACTGCAGTAAAGCTAATATGTTTACAACTTAGTAATGGACACCTTAATTGGATTTAATTCTTTCTCACATATTGGTGAAGGCACAACCAGGAGCATATCTCTGTCTTGCACATCTAGGAGGTATGCTTCCCCAAATGACCTAATCTCCCTCCCACCACCTTCTTTATCTTTTACCTTTGTTCTCCTATCTTAAGTTCTTTTCACAGTCAAGTCAAGGAAAGTTCACTTTCAGCGTATGATTTGATTTTTTATTTTTAAATTCTTTAAAAAATTTTTTTTTATTTTGTTTATTTATTTTTGTCTGTGTCGTGTCTTCGCTGCGCGGGCTTTCTCTAGTTGCAGTGAGCAGGGGCTACTCTTCGTGGGCCACCAGGGAAGCCCACGATTTGATTTTTTTTTTAATCTGATTTGTCAATGACATTTTGAGAAGCTGTTTTGTGTAGAGCACCGTTTTAAAGATGATGGGTCTGCCTCCAATAAGTTCAGGGAGAGGTACCTGCCTAATGATGCCTATTGGAGGATTTTTTTTTTTTGAGTATTTTTAACCATATTTCTGATGGATACACACATGCATATTTCTGATGGTTACAAAAGCATGCACATATGTATACGCCACTGTATTTTTAATTTTTTCTTCCAGTTTTATTGAGATATAATTGATGTACAGCATTGTATAAGTTTAAGGTGTACAGCACAATGATCTGACTTACATACTACCACAATTAATTTAGTAAATATCCATCATCTCATATTGATACAAAATTAAAGAAATAGAAGAAAAAATTTTTTTCCTTCTGATGAGAACCCTTAGGATTTACTCTCCTAACAACTTTCATATATAATATACAGCAGTGTTAATTATATTTATCGTGATGTACATTATGTTGTAAGGATTTTTAAAAATTCAACCTAAGGGCTTCCCTGGTGGCACAGTGGTTGAGAGTCCGCCTGCCGATGCAGGGGACACGGGTTCATGCCCCAGTCCGGGAAGATCCCACATGCCGCGGAGCAGCTGGGCCCGTGAACCATGGCCGCTGAGCCTGCGCGTCCGGAGCCTGTGCTCCGCAACGGGAGAGGCCACAACAGTGAGAGGCCCGCGTACCGAAAAAAAAAAAAAAAATTCAACCTAAGTTGGATGTACTCTCTTCCTGGAGAGGACCCTAGTGTGGCGTTCCTTATGTGCATTTCAGCACAGTGTCCTGGCCAGTGGTCTTGTGCCTCCTATCTCCCATGACCTCACTTCATTATTGAAAACCCTTGTCAAATTTCAGCTCTCCCATACTAGGTGAATGTGAAGATTCTCACTTTCCTCAAAAACAGCTGCCAAAGAACAATTGATGAAATTGGAGTCTATTTATATTTCTATTGTAGAAAACAAACTTTTTTTCTCATTAAGAAAGCAATGCATGCTTGCATCAATTAGGAGTGTATAATTGCAAACAGCATAACACAAATTTGGTAACTTAATAAAAAAAGAATTTATCAGAACTGTATCAGAGTTGTTCATAGAATCAAAGGAAGAACTGAAGACATGGGTATCTGAAAAGATAGCAGCAAGGGCAGCCCCCAGAACCTGGAACCAAATGACCAATCCTTTCAAGGGCTGCCTTTCAACAAATATTCACTGAACTCCAGCTACACATCTGGTACCACCCTGGGTCCAATACAATCAAACACGATGCTTGTCCTTCAGGAGAGGAAAAGGAGGAGAGTCAAGCAAGGTTTTACCAAAGAAGAAACGCTTGAAACAGGTCTTAAATTAGAGTTTGCTGGGTGGATCAGGGAGAAAATAGCATGGATAAATGTACAAAGATACCAAAAAATGATGAATGGCATATAGGGGAGGGACAGTAGTTAGGGAGACAGGGAAGGATACTGGAGGACTCTATGTCCAGTCCCCAAAACTGAAGGGGAATTCTGTGGGGTATGGAGGTTGGGGGTCAGGAGAAGGGGGAGGAACTCAGTCTTGATTGTATCTGGACAGTAATGACTGATGGAAATTCTCTATCTGAAGCTTCAATTACACCCAAATCACATAAGAATGTAAATTTAAAGTCAGAGGAAGTTGGCCTGAGACTAGCTTGGTGGTGTAATGCCTCCAAACAGGTCAAAAGACCCAGAAGTCTGATATAAACTTGGTGGACAAGAATCAAAGAACAAAAAAACCTGGACAACAAGAACAAGAATGTTCTGAGTGAACACCAGAGACAGGAGCTTAATGCTCACAGATAGACCATGTGTGAGTGAACCAGCTCCGTTTTAGAGCTAGGGATGTTGCAGACATCGTTATGTCATGAAACACTTAGATTTAATCATAGGTGATTAGGAAGAAGAGAGGGGAAATGGAGATGCTCACCATTATTTTGAGTATTTACTAATGCCAGCCATTGTGCTAGGAATTTTGCACACATTATATAATTTAATCTTCAAAATAATCTTATGAGATAGATACTATTATTTATCTCTCTTTTGTAGGGGAGGAAACTAAAAGACAGAATTGCTAAGTAGCTAGCAAGCTATGGAACCAGAGTTTGCTGGCTCTTTCTGACTTACCATGATATGACTTTATTTATTTATTTATTTTTTAAAAAATTTATTTGGTTGTGCTGGTGTTAGTTGCAGTAGGCGGGCCTCCTTAGTTGCAGCACACGAGCTCCTTAGTTGTGGCATGCAAAGTCTTAGTTGCAGCATGCAAGTGGGATCTAGTTCCCTGACCAGGGAAGTTCCACCATGATGTGACTTTAATCAGGAAAAGAACATAATCAGTTTGGAAATTTAGAAAGATCTGTCTGGGGGACTTCCCTGGTGGTCCAGTGGGTAAGACTCTGCACTCCCAATGCAGGGGGCCCAGATTCCATCCCACATGCATGCCACAACTAAGAAGTTCACATGCCGCAACTAAAAAAAGATCCCTCATGTCACACCTAAGACCCAGCATAGCCTAAATAAATAAATATATTTTTTTAAAAAAGAAAGATCTCTCTGGTGACAGCGTGAAAGGAATTCAAGAGAGTAAGTGTATGGCAGTGGCAAGGAGGTAAGCAGAGCCAGTATGAATGATGAGTGAAGGCAGGGAGACTAATTAGGAGACTGTTGTGATGTTCTGGAAAAGATATATTTAGGATCTAAGCCAGGGTGATTGCAGAAGGGATTGAAAAATAGAGTACAAATTAGAAGAAGGAAAAAAAAGGGAATAGAGTTATCAGAACTTGATGACCTCAATCTTAGCTCTGGGGACATGCCATGGAAGGGGGACTAGCTCTGTGCTCAGTTGTGTGTAAGGAACCAAATGTTGGGAATCAGAGTCTGTGGCGATTTGGGCCAACTATTATGAGTGAAAGAGACATCTCATTTTGTTGCCAACCCTCATACATACCGAGTCATACAGGAAATGCACACGGAGGTTGTGGGGAACAGCTATTGAGGTTGTGGGAGGAGAACTAAGGGTGACACGTCCTTGGGCACAGGTCCAGATAAACACTATGCTGAGCCTCCAGTGTCTTCCTGCTTACCCACGGTAGAGGTTACAGAGGTAGTTATGGCAGTGGTAGCAGACCCTTAGCTTCAAGAGTGGGTATTTGAGCTTTAGCCCCGCAGGTTTCATTGGAAATTCAGTGGTCAGGATCCCTCCATGGCTGACCAAGCAACCCATAAAGAGCAAATGGAACAGGCTCTCTGGTTTCTTTGAGACCATTGTTCTTAGACCTGAGTAAACCTCTGGGGATATTGGATGTATCATGAGTAAAGAAACTCTTGGAAGAAAATAAACTGTCTCTTAACCACTAAATGGAAGCTCCAGTATTCAATTAAAATACTGGAAAAAAAATGTGTCCAGTGTAGTGGAGCATCAGTAAAAGGTTATATTTTAGGCAGAGACAACAGCATGCACAAAGTTCAGGGTTCAGGGTTCAGGGTTCAGGTTTCAGCACGTACTGATTTGAAACTAATTACACTAATGATATTCTGCTACTTACACAAGCAAGTTGCTCCTCCTCTTCTATTGTTTATCCTAGTCAATGAATGAAGTGTAAAATTGGAGGAGTGACAACAGAAAAAAAATTAAAAACTTAAGAGAGGTTATCATTTGAGGTCTTGTAAGACATGTTAAAATGTCTTTGTTCACTGTCATCCATTGATTCTGGAAAATTCTGAGCTCTTTGAATACTCTATTTCATTCTATTCTCTGCTTCTGAACCAGATTTTTTAAAAAAGGATTTAAAAAATATATATATTCTAAATACAAGTTCTCTCTTGAATAAATGTTTTCCAAATATTTTCTCTCCGTGTGGCTTGTCTTTCATTTTCTTAACAGTGTTTTTCAAAGAGCAATCTTTTTAATTTTTATTAAGTTCAATTTTATAATTTTTTTTTCTTTTATAGGTTGTGCTTTTTATGTCCTATGTAAGAAATCTTTTCCCAAGCCAACTTTTCTTTTGGAAAAACTTAGGTTTAGGTCTATGCTCCATTTCAAGTTAATTTTTTTTTTTTATGATATGAGGTAAGGATGAAGCTTTATTTTTTGCTTATGGATAGCCAACAGTTGTTGAAAAGACTGTCGTTTTCTATTGAATTACTGTGGAATATTGAC
Source organism: Lagenorhynchus albirostris (assembly GCF_949774975.1). Classification (NCBI taxonomy): domain Eukaryota; kingdom Metazoa; phylum Chordata; class Mammalia; order Artiodactyla; family Delphinidae; genus Lagenorhynchus; species Lagenorhynchus albirostris. Next base: position 84,244,477 of record NC_083098.1, read on the forward strand.
CATATACATGTTGGTCTATTCCTGAACTGTTGAATCTGTTCTATTGATCTGTACATCTGTCCTTATGGTAATATCACGCTCTCTTGATTACAGTAGCTTTATAGTAAATTTCAAAATCAGGTCTCATGAGTCCTTCCAACTTTGGTTTTCTCTTCCAAGATGGTTTTGGCTATTCTGGATCCTTTGCATTTCTATACAAATTTTAGAACTTGCTTGTCAGTTGCTACAAAAAGTCTGCTGAGATTTTGTTTGGTATAACACTGAATCTATAGATCAATTTAGAGAGAATTAAATCTAAACAATGTTGCTAATTCATAAACACAGTATATCTGTCTATTTACTTAGATAATCTTCAATTTCTTCAGCTTCTCTTAGAACAATTTTATAACTTTCAGTGTACAGATCTTGCACATATTTTGTTAAATGTATCCCTAAGTATTTCATGATTTCTTTATTCTATTGTAAATGATATTAAATTTTTTAAATTTATTTATTTTATTTTTATTTATTTTTGGCTGCATCGAGTCTTTGTTGTTGCGCGTGGGCTTTCTCTAGTTGCGATGAGCGGGGGCTACTCTTCGCTGCAGTGCGTGGGCTTCTCATTGCAGTGGCTTCTCTTGTTTCAGAGTATGGGCTCTAAGCGCGGGCTTCAGTAGTTGTGGTGCACAGGCTTAGTTGCTCCGCAGCATGTGGGATCTTCCCAGACCAGGGCTCGAACTCATGTCCCCTGCATTGGCAGGTGGTTTCTTAACTACTGTGCCACCAGGGAAGCCCGATATCTAAAATTTTAAATTTCCCATTGTTCATTGATAATTAGAAATACAACTGATTTTTGTGTATTGACCTTATATTCTGAAAGCTTATTGAAATCACATATAGAACTAGTACTTTTTTGTAGATTCCTTAGGATTTTCTGTATAGATGATTACGTCACTCACAGATCACGTTTTATGTTAAATTCTAACTGGGAGTTCCCAGATGGATACTAATACAATAGTGGTATACACTCAAACTCCAAATCTAAGTGAGGTCAGGTCAAGCTAGTAGTTACAAATTCAGAAAGAATACTTCCTTTTTACTTTCCAGATTCCCAGGCCAAGATAGACAAGCTTTCTTGTCCTTTTACTATGCCAGAGGAGTTTTTCTTACTTCACCTGTCGCTTAGAGTAGTCTTTGAAAGTCTCGACTTTGTTAATGGGATGAAATTCCAGTTCCTTACCTCATGAGATGTCAAATCCTTGTTAAAAACCTAAGCTCTGGGACTGCCCTAGTGGTGCAGTGGTTAAGAATCCGCCTGCCAATGTTGGGGACACAGGTTTGAGCCCTTGTCCAGGAAGATCCCACGTGCCATGCAGCAACTAAGCCCGTGCACCACAACTACTGAACCTGTGCTCCAGAGCCCGTGAGCCACAACTACTGAGCCCACGTGCCACAACTACTGAAGTCCGCGTGCCTAGAGCCCTCGCTCTGCAACAAGAGAAGATACCACATGAGAAGCCCGTACACCACGACGAAGAGTAACCCCTGCTGGCTGCAACGAGAGAAAGCCCTTGCACGGCAAAGAAGACCCAACACAGCCAAAAATAAAAATAAATTAATTAGAGTCAAGATGGAGGTGTGGGAACACACGGAGTTAGCGTATCCCCATAACTAGGGCACCTGCCAGCCGCTGGTGGGGAACTCTTACCCCCAAGGAGACGAGAGGAACCTCTGAGTGAACTGGTAAAATGTAGGGGGACCGAGGTGGGGAGAAGTGGAGGCTAGACAAGATTGGCGCCCCGAGGCCGGGGAGATCAGAAGAGGCAGGTGGGAGGGACTCTCCGGGGACAGTGGGAGAGGAGTGGAGGGTGATCGCCTGGCCCACTCGGACTGGAGCGCTTGCTGAACTCCCAAGCTGGTTCCCCCCTCCAAAGCCCCATCCAGGCTGAGTGGGTCCTGGGGACATAGGAGGGAGGCCAGTGAGATCAGGAGTGGCAGGCGGGAGGAGCAGGAGAGGAGTGGAGGGCGATTGCCCCGCCCACTCGAGCACAGGGAACCTGCTGAGCTCCCAGGCCAGTCCTCTGCCCTCCAAGGCCCTCCCTTCCCCCCCCCACCCCGCACACACCCCCACCCCCTGCCTGCATTTTTCCTGGGGGCATAGGAGGAAGGCCTGGAAGATCAGGAGAGGCAGGTGGGAGTGGCCCCCCCAGACCTCAGATCGGAGGAGAGGGAGAGGAGAGGAGGGCGTTTGCCCTGCCCACTAGAGCCCAGGAAGCATGCTGGGCTCCCAGATGAGGTCCCCTGCCCCCTGAGACCAGGGGTGGGGGGCATGCCTGGGCCCCTTCTATTCCTTGAGCCTAAGCCCCACCCCACACATCCCCCAGGGCCTTTTCCAGCCCTGTGGGTCCTGAGCATTGACCCCGCCCACCACCTAAAACTCACCCTTGCTTAGGCCCTGCCCTCCACAGCCAAGGCCTTCCCTCCCTGCTTTTTTTTTTCTTTTCCCTCCTCCTCTTTTTTACTATTGTGGTACTGAGGTACTTTCCGGTTGTTGAGTCATCTATATTTTTATTTTTACATTCTTTCTAACATATCTGTTAGTTTCCTAGTCTAATTTTATTTTTTAATTTAATTTAATTTTTTTTTTGCTGCCCCTCGTGGCTTGTGGGATCTTGATTTGAGAGCCCAGGGTCAGGCAGAAGCTCCTCCAGTTGCAGCTCCGAGTATGAACCATTGGACTAACAGAGAACCTCAGACCCCAGGGAATATTCATTGGAGTGAGGTCTCATAGAGTTCCTCATCTCAACACCAAGATCCAGCTCTACCTAATAGCCTACAAACTCCAGTGTTGGAAGCCTCAGGCCAAACAACCAGTAAAACAGGAACACAATCCCACTAATTAAAAAAAAAATAATAATGAGACAGCAAAAAATATGTCACAGATGAAGGAGCAAGGTAAAAACCTACAAGACCAAATAAATGAAGAGAAAATAGGCAATCTACCTGAAAAAGAATTCAGAGTAATGATAGTAAAGATGATCCAGAATCTCGGAAATAGGATGGAAGCATGGATTGAGAAAATACAAGAAATGTTTAACAAAGATCTAGAAGAACTAAAGAACACACAAACAGAGATGAACAACACAATAACTGAAATGGAAAATACACTAGAAGGAATCAATAACAGAATAACGGAGGCAGAAGAATGAATAAGTGAGCTGGAAGACAAAATGGTGGAAATAACTGCTGAGGACCAGAATAAAGAAAAAAGAATGAAAAGAATTGAAGAGAATCTCAGAGACCTCTGGAACAACACTAAATACACAAACATTCGAATTATAGGGGTCCCAGAAGAAGAAGAGAGAAAGAAGGGGTTTGAGAAAATATTTGAAGAGATTATAGTGGAAAACTTCCCTAACATGGAAAAGGAAATAGTCACCCAAGTCCAGGAAGCACAGAGAGTCCCATACAAGATAAACCCTAGGAAAAACACACCATCACACATATTAATCAAACTAACAAAAATTAAATTCAAAGAAAAAATATTAAAAGCAACAAGGGAAAAACAAAAAATAACATACAAAGGAATCCCCATAAGGTTATCAGCGGACTTTTGAGCGGAACCTCTGCAGGCCAGAAGGGAGTGGCAGGATATATTAAAGTGATGAAAGAGAAAAACCTACAACCAAGATTACTCTACCCAGCTAGGATCTCATTCAGATTCGAAGGAGAAGTCAAAAGCTTTTCAGACAAACAAAAGCTAAGAGAATTCAGCACCACCAAACCAGCTTGACAACAAATGCTAAAGAAACTTCTCTAAGTGAGAAACACAAGAGAAGAAAAAGAGCCACAAAAACAAACCCAAAACAATTAAGAAAATGGTAATACAAACATACATATCGATAATTACCTTGAAAGTAAATGGATTAAATGCCCTAACCAAAAGACACAGACTGGTTGAATGGATACAAAAACAAGACCCATATATATGCTGTCTACAAGAGACCCACTTCAGACTTAGGGACACATACAGACTGAAAGTGAAGGGATGGAAAAAGATATTCCATGCAAATGGAAATCAAAAGAAAGCTGGAGGGCTTCCCTGGTGGCACAGTGGTTGAGAGTCTGCCTGCCAATGCAGGGGACACGGGTTTGTGCTCCAGACCGGGAAGATCCCACATGCCGCGGAGTCGCTGGGCCCGTGAGCCATGGCCACTGAGCCTGCGCGTCAGGAGCCTGTGCTCCACAATGGGAGAGGCCACGGCAGTGAGAGGCCCGTGTACCGCAAAAAAAAAAAAAAAAAGCTGGACTAGCAATACTTGTATCAGATAAAATAGACTTGAAAATAAAGACTTATCTCCTTGCAAGAGATAAGGAGGGACACTACATGATGATCAAAGGATGAATCCAAGAGGAAGATATAACAATTATAAATGTTTATGTACCCAACATAGGAGCACCTCAATACATAAGGCAAATGCTAACAACCATGAAATGAGAAATCAACAGTAACACAATAACAGTAGGGGAGAATTTTAACTCCCCACTTACACCAATGGACAGATCATCCAAACAGAAAATAAATAAGGAAACACAAGCTTTCAATGACACAATAGACCAGATAGAGCTAATTGATATTTATAGAACATTCCACACAAAAGTGGCAGACTACACTTTCTTCTCAAGTGCACATAGAACATTCTCCAGGATAGATCACATTTTGGGTCACAAATCAAGCCTTGGAAAATTTAAGAAAATTGAAATTGTATCAAGCATCTTTACTGACTACAACGCTATGAGATTGGAAATCAGTTCCAGGAAAAAAACTGTAAAAAGCACAAATACATGGAGGCTAAACAGTGCGCTACTAAATAACCAAGAGATCACTGAAGAAATCAAAGAAGAAATTAAAAACTACATAGAAACAAATGACAATGAAAACACGACGACCCAAAACCCATGGGATGTAGCAAAAGCAATTCTAAGAGGGAAGTTTATAGCAATTCAATCTCACCTCAAGAAACAAGAAAAATCTCAAATAAACAATCTAACCCTACACTTAAAACAACTAGAGAAAGAAGAACAAAGAAAACACAAAGTCAACAGAAGGAAAGAAATCATAAAGATCAGAGCAGAAATAAATGAAATAGAAACAAAGAAAACAATAGCAAAGATCAATAAAATTAAAAGCTGGGTCTTCGAGAAGATAAACAAAATTGAAAAACCCTTAGTCAGACTCATCAAGAAAAAAAGGGAGAGGATACAAATCAATAAAATTAGAAATGAAAAAGGAGAAATCACAACTGACACTGCAGAAATACAAAGGATTATAAGAGACTACTACAAACAACAATATAACAATAAAATGGACAATCACGAAGAAATGGACAAATTCTTGGAAAGGTACAATTTTCCAAGACTGAACAAGAAAGATTTAGAAAATATAAGCAGACCTATCACAAGTAACAAAATTGAAACCATAATTAAAAACCTTCCAACAAACAGGAGTCCAGGACCAGATGGCTTCACAGGTGAGTTCTATCAAACATTTAGAGAAGAGCTAACACCAATCCTCAAACTCTTCCAAAAACTTGCAGAGGGATAAACACTCCCAAATTCATTCTACAAAGCCACTATCACCCTGATACCAAAACCAGAAAAAGATATCACAAAAAAAAGAAAATTATGGACCAATATCACTGATGAACATAGATGAACATAGATGTATATGCAAACATATACAAATACATTCCTCGTGAGCAGTTCTGTTTTGGTGATTAATAGCAAGCAATATGCTTGGATTAGAGGTCCAATTTCCACTCGAATGCAAAGTTTCTTCTCTTCTGGCAACAAAGCCATTTGCAAAGACCTGGAAATCATGAGCTTCCTAGGCGGGAAGAGGTGCTATTCTGGTTCGCCTGAAGATAGCCTTTCAAATTGGCTGGTGTTTTAACATCCCCTTTCAAGACCCGGTGTGTGTTGTTGATGATTATGGAGTCAGGCCTGCCGTAGTTGGGTGGGTTTGCATAGGAGTCATAGACGGGCTGAGCCAGCATGGGGGCGATCTGAGCCATGTCCCTAAACACATCCCCAGCGATGTGGCCAGTCCACTTGGAGAGAGCTTCCAGGTTCATGGGCTTGATGACCTGGTCTGTGGATCCCTCGATCTTGAACAGGGAGACACCGCCAGGCTTGCCTATGAGGTCCTCATGGTGCAGGATAGCGTCGCTCCAGGTGATGCCGAGGAAGTCAAGGATGAGTTTGAGGGAGTGCTGGGGGTGCAGCACCAGCTGCTTGTAGTACACGGGCAGGCACTTGTCCTTGCCCACCTCCATGCACTGGGCGTACATCACCTCAATGGCCTTGTTCCCCTTGTTGAGGCAGTCGCGGTAGCTGCTGAGGTCGAAGCCAGCGACAGTGACCTTGCGGGTGATCATGGAGTGCATGGAGGCCCGGCCGTCCCGCACCATCAGCAGGAACTTGGAGTTGGGGAACAGGCGCGACAGGTAGACGGAGGACTTGAGCGTGAAGGGGTCTTTGTTACAGAGGACGGGCTGGCTCTCCATGCTTGGCGATCACCCCCAAGACGAAGGCCGACGTCCAGCACTCGCCTGTCACACCCGCCTCGTCCAGCGGCAGCTTCTCCCGGCCCGACTTGGACCAGGCCTGGGCATGGCCAGCACTCGGGGGATGATGCGGGTCTCCCCGGCAGCGCAGCTCGGGGTGGGCCTCCAGCATCACACGCGTGAGCATTGTGCCACTCCGGGGCTCGCTCCCCGCGAAGATGAGCGGCATGGCCTTGCCGTAGAGGTACTCCACGTGGTCCGTGCCCACCATCACGAGGTCCTCCTGCTCCAGTCACATGGCCCTCTGGGGGCCCCCTAGCACCGCCCGGCACTCCAGCACCTGCTGCCCCAGCTGGACCACCAGCACCAGTGCCCTCTGCACTGACAGGCGCATGCTGGGCCCAGGGCTGGGGGCGCTTCAGCGACAGGTGGGCGGGAGCCCCAGCGGGCTCACATCTCCCCTGGATATTCTCATCCCTGGGATCTAGCCCTTGTGGCTGCTTGCCAAGACTCTCCACCGGCTGAGCCTGCAAGAGACGTCCCGCGGCAGCTCCGCGCACCCAGCGCTCGTCAGCCGCCCCGGCCCACAAGATCTTTTTCGACCCACCTCCTAGAGTAATGAAAATAAAAACAAAAATAAACAAATGGGACTTAATTACACTTAAAAACTTTTGTACAGCAAAGGAAACCATAAACAAGACAACCTTCAGAATGTGAGAAAATATTTGCAAATGAAACAACAGACAAAGGATTAATCTCCAAAGTATACAAACAGCTCATGGGGCTGAATATCAAAAAAACAGACAATCCAGTTAAAAAATGGGTGGAAGAACTAAATAGACATTTCACCAAGAAAGACATACAGATGGCCAAGAGGCACATGAAAAGATGCTCAACATCACTAATTATTAGAGAAATGCAAATCAAAACCACAATGAGGTATCACCTCACACCAGTCAGAATGGCCATTATCAGAAAAGCTAGAAACAATAAATGCTGGAAGGGGTGTGGTGAAAAGGGAACCCTCCTACAGTGTTGGTGGGAATGTAAATTGATACAACCACTATGGAGGTTCCTTAAAAAACTAAAAATAGAACTACCATATGACCCAGCAATCCCACTACTAGGCATGTACCCTGAGAAAACCATAATTCAAAAAGAGACATGCACCAAAATGTTCATTGTAGCACTATTTACAATAGCCAGGACATGGAACCAACCTAAATGTCCATCGACAGATGAATGGGTAAAGAAGATGTGGCACATATGCAATGGAATATTAGCCATAAAAAGAAACAAAATTGAGTTATTTGTAGTGAGGTGGATGGACCTAGAGTCTGTCATACAGAGTGAAGTAAGTCAGAAAGAGAAAAACAAATACCGTATGCTAACACATATATATGAAATCTAAAAAAAAAAAAAAATGGTACTGATGAACCTTGTTGCAGAGCAGGAATAAATAAGTTGACCTAAAGAATGGACTTGATGACATGGGGTGGGAGGGCGAAACTGGGGCAAAGTGAGAGTAGCATCAACATATATACACTACCTAATGTAAAATAGTTGGCTGGTGGGAAGCAGCAGCATTAGCACAGGGAGATCGGCTCGGTGCTTTGCGGTGACCTAGAGGGGTGGAATAAGGAGGATGGGAGGGAGGCTTAAGAGGGAGGGGATATGGGGACATGGGTATGTATATGGCTGATTCGCTTTGTTGTACAACAGATACTAACACGGTATTTTGAAGCAATTATACTCCAATAAAGATGTATTAAACAAAAAAAAGTAATTAAAATAGCCTGACCACTGCAAAAAACATAGATTAATTAATTAATTAAAAAACCTAAGCGCCAGGACTTCCCTCGTGGTCCAGTGGCTAAGACTCGGCATTCCCAATGCAGGGGGCCCGGGTTCGATCCCTGTTCAGGGAACTAGATCCTACATGCCACAACTAAAAGATCCTGCAAGCCGCAACTAAGACATGGTAAGGCCAAATAAATTAAATAAATATTAAAAAAACCCACAAAAACCTAAGCCCCATTGTTATCAAGATGGGAAAACCACCTCTAACCTTAGGATAGGGCTGAGAGCTTATTTGCTTTCAGCTCTGGTTTTACCTTTGTTTTTGGTTCCCAACTATCAGTTATCCATTGCTACATAACAAACAACACTAAAACTTAGTGGCTTCATATAGCAATGTTTTACTATATCTCACACTTCCCTGGGTTGAATGTGGGTTCCCCTCTGCTCATTCTGCCTGGGGTCATTGATGAAGCTGCACTCAGCTGGAGGGTCCAAAACGACCCCATTCACATGATTAACAGTCAGTGCCGGCTATTGGCTGATGCACCTCAGTTTTTCTCTATATGGCTAGACCAACTTTTTTACATGGCAGTCTTGGGGCAGCATTACAAAAATACAAAGTGGAAAACTGTAAGGTTTCTTAAGACCTAGCCTTGGAAGTCATATAACACATTTTCACTATATTCTATTGGTTAAACGGCATTATATAATACAGAATTTGACCAGTCTTTGTCTCTGGTTCCTGGGATTGAGGCTCTAAATCCTTGGCACTTCCTAAGTACTAAGGATGTCTTTGCTATTCATGACCCCCCCTTGGATATCACCTTAGTTTATGCTATGAGATAAAAAGACTCATGATGGGGCTGGTCACCAGAAAGATCAACTATATGATTAAAAGGTTGGGGCTTTGAGCCAGTGTAATCTCCAGAAAGGGGAAAGGGGCTGGATATTGAGTTTAATCACAAGGCCAGTGATTCAGTCAATCATGCCTATATAATGAAATCCCAGTGAAAACTCTAGACACCATATCCCAGTTGAGCTTCCTGGTTGGTGAATACATTGATGTGCCAAGAGGGTGATACACCCTGATTCTACAAGGAGAGGGCGTGGAAGCTCTATATTCAGAATCCTCCCAGACTTTGTCATATGTGTCTCTTCATTTGGTTGGTTCTGACATGTACCCTTCATAACAAACTGTTATTGTAAGTATAGTGCTTTCCTGAATTTTATGAGTCATACTAATGAATTATCGAATCTGAGGGGGTTCATGGGACCCCTCCATATTTTTAACTAATTGGTTGGAATTGCAGGTGGCTGGAGGACCCCACTTGTGGCTGGCATCTGAAGCCAAGAGCAGTCTTGTTGGAGATCATGACATTTAAGCTGTGGATTCCTACAGTAATGCCAAATAATTAGCATTAGAATTGAATTGTATTGCAGCACACCAGTTGGTGTCAGAATACAAGAGCAATACAAGTGTAAAGGGTGAGGGAATAGACCATCTCTTGAACAAGAAGCAGCAAAGTTGCACTGCAAAAGGAAGTGCATATTGGGATGAGAGGAATTTATGGCCATTAAACATCAGTTCTTTACTTAAAAGAATGTTTTATTTTATCCAGCATTTCTAGGTTTTTTTTTGTGGTACGCGGGCCTCTCACTGTTGTGGCCTCTCACGCTGCGGAGCACAGGCTCTGGACATGCAGGCTCAGCGACCATGGCTCACGGGCCTAGCCGCTCCGCGGCATGTGGGATCTTCCCAGACCGGGGCACGAACCCGTGTCCCCTGCATCGGCAGGCGGACTCTCAACCACTGTGCCACCAGGGAAGCCCTAGATGTTTTATAGGAAGATTTTTCCAGTTATCAGTTCACAATATTACCAAGGAAAGGGGAACTAAGATCCCACATGCCGCTGGGCAACTAAGCCTCACGCCACAACTACCGAGCTCCTGCGCCTCAACTACAGAGCCCACGTGCTCTGGAACCTGCATCACAACTAGAGAAGAGAAAACCAGCACGTCACAACTAAAGAGAAGCCCACACTCCACAACGAGCACTGCAGCAAAAGATCCCATATGCCACAACGAAGACCCGACACAGCCAAATAAATAAATTTTAAATATATATATATATATATATTACCAAAGAAAGAATCTATCTTGGGACTTCCCTGGTGGTCCAGTGGGTAAGACGCCATGCTCCCAATACAGGGGGCCCAGGTTCAATCCCTGGTCAGGGAACTAGATCCCACATGCATGCTACAACTAAGAGTTAGCATGATGCAACTAAGGAGCCCAAGTGCCAAAACTAAGGAGCCAGTGAGCCACAACTAAGACCCAGCATAACCAAATAAATAAATAAAATAAATATTTTTTAAATTATTATATAAAAAAAGAAAGAATCTATCTTTATTAATTACTGTACATGCTTAAGTGTGGTAGTTAGAGGCTAAAAAGGAAAGGCCAAAAGGAAAAATCCTGCCACTAGCACAGAAAGATTCATTTAAGAGAAATCTAGAGAATAGAGAAGATGATGGGCTAGTAACTACTAGTTAAAAGTACGTGATAAGAATGAATTATCTAGCAGGCTGGAATGGAGTATTGACTTTGAGCTAAAAAAAGAAAAAATGTGTAAAATAAAGAAGAAATATAGCAGAAACAAAAAGAATGTAAAAGATTAAAGGGCCATAGAAATACTCTCTGGAAAGAAAATTTCGCAAGAAAGATAAGTCTCTACTCAGGAGAAAAAAATGGTTCAAAATACTATCATTTTTAACTACAGAAATAAAAATTCACCGAAGACTGATATTCTTCATACTGTCATGTTTGTACAGTGTTGTTCTTCGATTTAAAGTCACAGTCATGGGACTTCCCTGGTGGTCCAGTGAGTAAGACTAGGCACTCCCAATGCAGGGGGCCCGGGTTCAATCCCTGGTTGGGGAACTGGATCCCGCATGCATAGTGCAACTAAGAATCTGCAGGCCACAACTAAAACATCCTGCATGTCGCAACTAAAACATCCCGCATGTCGCAACTAAGACCCGGCGCAGTCTAAATAAATAAATATTTTTAAAAATAAATAAAGTTACAGACACGTGGTCAGTTAATCTACAACAAAGGAAGCAAGAGGAAAGAAAATCTCTTCAATAAGTCGTGCTGGGAAAACTACATGTAAAAGAATGAGATTAGAACATTTCCTCACATCATATACAAAAATAAACCTAAAATGGATTAAAGACCTAAATGTAAAGCCTGAAACCATAAAACTCCTAGAGGAAAGCACAGGCAGAACTCTCTTTGGGAGAAAATATCTTCAAGTGATATAAGCATCAAGGGGTTACTATCCAAAATATATAAACAGCTTATACAACTGAATATCAAAAAAAAAAAAATCAAAAAATGTGCAGAAGACCTGAGTAGACATTTTTCAAAGAAGACATACAGATGGCTAACAAGCATATGAGAAGGTGCCCAGGATTGCTAATTATTAGAGAAGTGCAAATCAAAACAACAAGGTATCACCTCAAACCTGTCAGAGGGGCTATCATCAAAAAGTCTACAAATAATAAATTTTGGCAAGGATGTGGAGAAAAGGGAACTCATACACTGTTGGTGGGAATGTAAATTGATGCAGCCACTATGGAAAACAGTACGGAGGTTCCTCAAAAAACTAAAATAGAACCACCATATGATCCAGCAATTCAACTCCTAGGTATATATATATGGAAAAAAAATGAAATCACTAATTTGAAAAGATATATGTACCCCAATGTTCATAGCAGCACTATTTACAATAGCCAAGATATAGAAGCAACCAAGTGTCCATCAACAGACAAATGGATTAAAAAGATGTGATTTATATATATAATGGAATATGAACCATAAAGAAGAATGAAATTCTGCCACTTGCAGTAATGTGGAATGACCTAGAGAATATTATTCTTAGTGAAATAAGTCACTCAAAGACAAATACTGTATGATGTCACTTATCTGTGGAATCTAAAAAAATAAAGCAAACAAATGTTCATAGCAAAACAGAAACACACTCGGAGATATAGATAGCAAACTAGTGGTTGCCAGTGGGGAGAGGGAAGGGGGAAGGCACAAGATAGGGGTATGGGATTGAGAGAAACAAACTACTATGTATAAAATAGATAAGCAACAAGGATATGTTGTATAGTACAGGGAATTATAGCCATTATCTTGTAATAACTTTAAATGGAGTATAATCTATAAAAATACTGAATCATTATGCTGTATACCTAAAACTAATATATTGAAAATCAACTATAATTCTATTTAAAAAATAAAGTCACAGATACAGTAACTAAAATTGGAATAATCAGACAGTGATGCATATGGCGGTAGCAGTTGACTTTCCATAGCACACCCAACCCCAGGAGTTGCTTTAAGACTGAGACTGCTTCTGCTGAATATGCAGATACACTAAAAGTACCATGGGGTTATACAGTAAAGCTAGAGTTACAGATCACTGCTATGGGGTCAGTTCTTTGAGGGAAGTAGGAAAGGGATAAGGGGAAATAGGATTAAGACCATTTGGCAGGGCATAAAGAGTCGTTTAGGTAGTTATGGATTCCTCTTTAGACTAGAGGGTGTAGACAAGATCAGCTCCCCACCTTCAAGCATCAGCAAGAATGCTTTCCTACCTGAACATCCTCTATCTCAAAGTATGGTTCATGTATCAGATGTTGGTGATGTGGAACTCAGGCCAGGCTGCTGCTGTGTCCGTGTTGAATTACCTGACCTAGTTCTTTTTATCTGTAGACGCTAGACTCCAAGTGCCTCATGAGGTCAACAAAAAGATCGGGTAGGTATTGAACTGTTCTTTGCTTGTTTATTTAAACTTCTGTGCAACACAGAGCACACTCCTGCCTCTGCACTGCAGTGAGGTGGGAAAAACAGTGAACTAAAAATCTCACAACTCTTACACAAGAATGTTCGCAGCAGCTCTATTCATAATGACCAAAACCTGGAAACAACCCAAATGTCCATCAGCAACAAACACCTGCAGATACATGCAACAGCATGGATGAAATATAAGTTAAAGAAGCCTTATACAAATATATAGAGTATACATATATACTCTAAATTTCACTTATATGACATTTTAGAACTGGCAAACTGGTCTTTTGGATTCATTCACCACATTCCCACTGCTTATGATGAGCTAGCTACACTGTCATTCTTTTGTTTTCTTCTATTTCAATCAACAAGTACCTTCCCACTTCAGAGCCCTTGTTTCTACTCTTCCTCCTGAGTAGGATATCCTTCACTCCCCCTTTAATCTAGATACTCCTCTGGTTCTCATATACTTTTTCTCCAAGGAAACTTTCCCTAAGATTCAGACTTAGGTTATCTCTAGAGCATTTTGCACTTCTCTTTTATCACAGTATCATAATTATAAATAAATAATTATTGATATGATTACTTGCTGGGGGTCTGCTCCTCTTTAGACTATGAATATCTCAATGTCAGGGACTATTTGTGTCTATTCACTATTCTATTCTTAGCCCCTAGCAACATTCTTGAAAATATAGTAGGCAAATAATAAATATCTGTGGATGAAATAGCTAAAGGAATGAATCTTTCCGTATTTCCATACTCTCATTTTCTAAAACTTTGGTTATCTTTGATCACCTTTTCATATGACAATAGTTTTTTGTGTTTTTTTTTTTTTTTTTTTTTTTGCTGTACACGGGCCTCTCACTGCTGTGGCCTCTCCTGCTGCGGAGCACAGGCTCCGGATGCACAGGCTCAGCAGCCATGGCTCACGGGCCCAGCTGCTCCGCGGCATGTGTGATCCTCCTGGACCAGGGCACGAACCCGTGTCCCCCGCATCGGCAGGCGGACTCCCAACCACTGCGCCACCAGGGAAGCCCATGACAATAGTTTTGTTATATTATTTTCTATATAGAGAATGAAACGTAGTTTTTCTTTTCTGTAATTTAGTTATTCAGGTTTTTTTTTCCTATTTCTAGATTTAAAAAGTATATTTCAGCTCCACAACTTGTTTCAGTAATGTCATATAAATTTTTAGGATCATTGACAAATACGGGAAGCCCCCTACCAAGTTTCTTTCATGTATGAGGTGCAAGATTACAAGGCATCTGAAGATCTCTTGTTCAGTGACAAACCTTAAAAACTCTGCATTGTCAACATGCATTGACAGTTTGCAGAGGCAGAGTTCCTGGAAGCCATTTCTACACTCAGACAACTGGCAATAACTTAACTATACATAAAAGTGATTGCAAACGACATAAATATATTTCGCTAAGTCCAAATCACTTTTTTTTTTTTTGGCCCTGCCACGCGACTTGTGGGATCTTAATTCCCCAACCAGGGTTCGAACCTGGGCTCTCGGCAATGAAAGCTCGGAGATTTAACCACTGGACTGCCAGGGAATTACCCATTGCTAAATCCAAATTAAATGTACCAAATTCAACTCCCCCTCAGTCAGATCCCAAAAGATGCCTAAGGACACTCCAATGTCTCTCAAAATGAGGGAAGTGCTAAAGAAGTGTAGTCACAGGGGATAGAGACAGTAGTCTAAATCTACCGTGGTTAAAACTGCAAATTTTACAAACTCTTATGACTGTGTGGCTCTGCTAAGGTACTTCCCAGGGGGTGCTGAAACTTCAAATTCATTAGCTTCTTGGTAAATCCATCTCTGCCTACCTCTCTCAGTTGTTAATAGCATTAAACAAGATATTGGGTATGAAAGTACTTTTTAAACTATAAAGAACTACACACAGATAAAATGACGATGACAATGGGCTCCCAGCCTCGGTCCAAGCTTTGTCCACTATATTTAAGTCTGGGGATACCTAGTAACCTGGTGGGAAGAGCTAAAATAATCCTATTTGCCAGAAAGCAGAAGCAGTTCCTGGTGAGAAAATTTATCCTAAGAGAAAAGCCAGGATTGACATATTTGACTCAGTAAACAAAGCCCGTGATGCCTACAGTAAGAGGTGATTATTATCTAGCCAAGCCCTCTTGTGCACTGTCTCATCCCTTTGTGGGAGTCAGTTGAGGGGTGCATCATGAATAAATACTAAAATACCTATTTCGGGACTTCCCTGGTGGCGCAGTGGTTGGGAATCCGCCTGCCAATGCAGGGGACGTGGGTTCGATCCCTGGTCCAGGAAGATCCCACATGCCGCGGAGCAACTAAGCCCGTGTGCCACAGCTACTGAGCCTGCACTCTAGAGCCTGCAGGTCACAACTACTGAGGCCACACACCACAACTATTGAAGCCCCTGCGCCTAGAGCCCGAGCTCCACAACGAAGAGTAGGCTCCACTCGCCGCAACTAGAAAGAAAGCCCATGTGCAACAACGAAGACCCAACACAGCCAAAAATAAATAAATAAATTAATTAATTAATTTAAAAAATATATCTATTTCATTGAAATAACCTTGTAAGTCATTGGGCCAAGGAAATTTTGTTAGAGAACTTTCCAAAACTCCACTCCAGAACTTCTTAAAACTTCAAAAATCAGAGCAATATCCTCAAATCTTTTTTTTTAAATTAATTAATTTATTTATTTTTGGCTGTGTTGTGTCTTCGTTTCTGTGCGAGGGCTTTCGCTAGTTGCGGCAAGCGGGGGCCACTCTTCATCGCGGTGCGCGGGCCTCTCACTATCGCGTCCTCTATTGTTGCGGAGCACAGGCTCCAGATGCGCAGGCTCAGTAATTGTGGCTCACGGGCCTAGTTGCTCCGCGGCATGTGGGATCTTCCCAGACCAGGGCTCGAACCTGTGTCCCCTGCATTGGCAGGCAGATTCTCAACCACTGCGCCACCAGAGAAGCCCCAGGGAAGTCCCTCAAATCTTAAAACAGTTCAGTTGACTGGATAATAAAATACCCTGGATTCTGCCTATGCAGTTTCATGTTCAAATAGAATAATAAACTACTTATCTGTATTTTATATTGTTATGCATCATTAAAGCAATGATACTTTGATAAAAACTTTTTTTTTAATTTTAGTATGTAGCACTCTCCCATTTCTCCTAGGTCTTATGTCAAGCCAATCCATTTCAGAGTTGACATGATTGGATAAATCCTGGGAAAGGGAAGAAGAGAGCAGTAGATTCTATATTCTTAAAAGATTATAGTAATATTGGAAAAATCTAATTCTACTTCATTGTTGACCCTAATTTCTCCTGTATCTGGAATGGTGTCAGAGATAATAGCAGTAAAAGTCTAATACTCTGTCGTGTCCTATAAAGTGTCTCCTTCTCCTCCTCTACCTATGTATACCACTTGACAAACGTACTGGTTCATTTCTAGTGAAACAGCAGAACCATGCCTGGGATAGGGAAGGCAGCAGTGGTACAGCCCAATATTAAACATCCATATTTTTAGCCAGTTAGGGATAGACACATAGTCCAGAATTTTCTGTTTCAGTTGACCAAATATTTATTGAGTGCCTGAGTGTGCCAGGCACTGTTCTAGGCATTTGAGATACACCCTGAATAATATAAGCAAAGATCCCTGCCCTCACATGGTTTGTAATCTAGCAGAATGTACACAATAGTACCTTGCTTCAAGTTAGTGTCAGATACCCCCAGATTCACAACAGAGTAAGTGTTTGGAAAGGGTTTCTCTACTCTTTACATATCAGCTTCCCCAGCCCTCAGTGGACAGGGGTTCTTCCATCTAAGTCCACAGAGCCACCCTACCTGGCTATCCCCCTCTCTGCCAACAAAGAAAAAACATCCTCCCCTTTGGCCCTACCCTTTCTTTTCTTCTCCTTCCATGACACCTGCACCTTTCCCCCATGATCTTATGTCTTCTTCTCTACCTCTGGCATAGGCTGTGGGCCATTCAGCTCTGTTCCACTTTAGATCAGACCTGGGGTATGTCAAATCCTATCAGTGGAGTATATACAATCAGACTTTTCACATTGCAAAGACTGAACTCCCTCATGTGTTAATATTCTGAAGGGGTCTCTGTCTCTTCCACTGCATTCAGTAACATTGCCAAATGCTCCTTCTGTTCCCATGGTATGTGCTCTGCCCCAGGAAGGGAAGAGCATACAGGGAGGAAAAGAATGTCTGTCCTGCCATACTACCAGTGAGAGAATCAGGGATGCAGATCAGGGTACAGAAATGGAGTTTCTTGGAGATAATAGTTTTCTGTTTTATTATATGAAAAAAGATAGATATTGTGTTATAAATTTTGAACTTATTAATATATATTAAATATTATTTATTAAAATGTGAAAATGTATTTGATTTTTTAAGGTTAAAAAAGCCAAAACTCTGAAAATTCCATTTAAATAATTAACTCTGATGCTAATGGAGAGGGTTTTTTTTTTTTACGAATTGGTGGGTGCATTGGGAATTTTGTGTGTGCTTTGGTACTACTTTTAACAAGATAAACATTTGGTGGCAATTTTTTGAAAGATGTGCTTGGTCTATGACCCCAAAATCTTTCCTTTCTCTGGAAATTGCTGTTGGTGTCCCAGTTCATTAGTGGTGGCTCGTCCAGAGGTATGTTTTAGCCATGACCCTGCCCACCTGGCCCCAATTGATTAGGCCAGTTATGGGCACCTGAAGAGACAAACCATAAACAGTAAACATAATAAGTAATAAATTATTTAGTATGCTAGATGATAAATGCTATGGAGAAAAGAAAAAAGAATTAAATTTATTGTCCTTAGCATTTGCAATTTGGACTAAGAAATTCCAGTTTAGTCTGGGCTGATCTAAGATGAAGGAGTTGTGAGCTTAGAAGATGGATGGTTCTCTTCTGCATGTCATGTGAACTGAAAAGCAAAGAAACGAGCCTCTTCAAAGAGCAAAGAATGAAGCAGGCGTTCAGAGGGAAGTAGACAGCATCCTGCATGCATGAATATATAGTAATAACACAAGAAAACTTCAAATTGCCTGTTGAAGTCAGGGACAATATCTTTTCCACCTTGCATCTTCAACATTTAGTATAGAACTTGCAGACAGTATGTGCTAAGTGGATCAAGGTATCAAGACCCAATTTAACAGAGGTTCTTAACTGGCCTCCCCTGTTGTATTCAAAACAAAACAAAACGAAACAAAACAAAAACCTCAATACACACAGAGATGGAACTAACTTCCATGGAAAGTTCTAGCCTCAGTACATGTTTGGCTCAATCAGTCTTTGATTCTACACCTACAATTTTGCAAATTCAAGTGGCTTTCAGATTGACAAACCTGAGGCACTGGGGTATGTTCAAACACCAAAGATTCCCCATTATGTTCACTATCCGGTGCTTCCTAAAGAATGAAAAGAAAACTGATATATTCTAGTAATATTTTCGATTGAGTGGAAAGGAGTTTTCTGATTAAGTTTCAATTTGTCGAAAATTCAATTAACAAGAAGCTTCCTATCTCCTGAAAATCATGATAAATCTATCATGATTAGAAGGTGAAACAGCCCTTGTTAAATTTCCTGCAGGCTCACTGTTTAATTTTCTGTAGTCTCTGGACGAGTCTACGCATAACTGAACTCTGAAGAGTTTTTCCAAAACAGTATTTACTAGGTAGTCCGCATTCCAAATACTATTCAGTTTCTGGAACTACTTGGAAAAATTTGGAAGACAAAAGTTACGTAAATTCTTGGCACATTCCTTGGATAAGTCAGATGGTGCTGACTACCAGTTCTGATGTGGTTACATTTTCAAGTAAACCAGAAATTTGAAGTTCAGCTACTTATTCTTACAGTCTGCCGCAGTTATTATGGTAATGACATTTGATAGCTATAAATCATAGAAAATATTGTATTTATAAAAATTCTTAGTTAATAAAATGAACATAATGAAAAGAATAATTGATTATTAAACAAGCAAACGTTGACTTTAGTCCATTCACTTTTGTACAATCTCATTTAGTACATTATATATTCTCATTTCTACACTGCTTTTAAAATTCCAATTTTGGACTCTTCCATATCAGCTGACAAAGGAATACTTTGAGCCAAAGCTTGGTGGAGCTGCCTGCCAAGCAACAGTTCCATTTCTGCAGTTTCTCTTAGTTGTACAATTATTTAAATATTTGCTTGCATATTGTTCTTATTTCCTAAGAATGTGAGAAAATGGAAAAATGAAAATGTAGATTCTAGAGATAAATTAAGGTTCACAAACTTAATGCAATTGAGAAAAATGTAGAAATCAGGTAAGCTGTCACTCACTGCTTTATAAATGTTCTATAGCTCTCTTTAAAAACAAACGAAAAAAATTAGGTCCAAAAATGAGAGTGATGAAATTTGTCTCTCAGAAGGTAAAATGCTTTTGCTACTTTACAGCTACTAACTAACCCACTTTAAGACAAATTTTACTTATGGCTGGTGGCAGGTGTATTAGTTTCCTAGAGCTGTTGTAACAAAGTACCATGAACACAGTGGCTTATAACAACAAAAATTCATTTTCTTACTGTTCTAGAAATCAAGGTGTCAGCAGGGTAATACTCCTTCTGAAGCCTCAAGGGAAGAATCCTCCCTTGCCTCTTTCCTTAGTTCTGGTGCTTGCTGGTGATCCTTGGCATTCCTTGGCTTGCAGCTGCCTCCCTCCAATCTTTGTCTCTGTCATCCCCTGGCCTTCTTCCCTGCATGTCTTTTTTTCTTTTTTTGGAGTAAAATTGCTTTACAATGTTGTGTTAGTTTCTGCTGTAGAATGAAGTGAATCAGCTATATGTATGCCTATATCCCCTCCCTCTTGGACCTCCCTCCCACCCCACCCTCCCATCCCACCTATCTAGGTCGTCACGGAGCACCGGGCCTAGGTCCCTGTGCTATACAACATGTTCCCATTAGCTATGTATTTTACACATGGTAGTGTATTTATGTCAAACCTAATCTCCCAATTCGTCCCACCCTCCTCTTCCCCGCCATGTCCATGTGTCCGCTCTCTACGTCTACTTCTCTATTCCTATGTCTTTTTTTTTTCGTCTGTACTGCAGGGCATGTGGGATTTTAGTTCCTGACCAGGGATCGAACCTTCACTCCCTGCAGTGGAAGCGCGGCATCTTAACCACTAGACCGCCAGGGGAGTCCCTCTGCATATCTTCTTATAAGAACACCAGCCATTGGACTTAGGGTATACCCTAAGTCTAAAAAAATTAAATTATCATATAAAATTTTTGAGTCTGTCTCTTTTTCTCTTCTAGACCTCAGGTGACCTGAATCGGATTAATCATAATCCTTGGGTTACAACACATCCCTCCTTGTTCCATGGATTGTTCTCATTCATTCATCCATTCATTCGCTTAACATATAATGAACGTAAATGAAGCCACCACTACACCCAAAAGTAAAGCTTTAACAAGAAAATATCTGCCTATGTATTCATTCTCCCATATTGTTCCCCTGTGTTCCCTGCTTTCCCTTGTACTCCAGGGGTAACCAACATCCTGATCTTTGCTTTTGAACTTTATAAATAGGTTATCATAGTATGTCACTAAGATATACTCATGTTGTTTACATCTGTAGTTTCTTTCATATTTGAAAATATTTAGCTTTAGTTTGCTGTCCCTGCTCATTAAATAATACTTAATTTTGATAAAACAATTTTAAGAAAGCTAATATAATTAATGATACAGGTCAGCCTTCACACTTTAAATTGAAGAGAGAGGGGCTTCCCTGGTGGCGCAGTGGTTGAGAGTCCTCCTGCCGATGCAGGGGACACGGGTTCGTGCCCTGGTCCGGGAGGATCCCACATGCCGCGGAACAGCTGGGCCCGTGAGCCATGGCCGCTGAGCCTGCGTGTCCGGAGGCTGTGCTCCGCAGCGGGAGGGGCCACAACAGTGAGAGGCCCGTGTACCGCAAAAAAAAAAAAAAAAAAAATTGAAGAGAGATGTGCATGGAGTCTAAGATATTAAACAAGATTCAAATAAAGTCTTTAAATTACCATGACAAATAAGTTAATCATTAACATCTTGGTCACACTAGGCTAAAATGATTCAGACTTCATATTTTTAGTCATCAGTCATCAGTGAAACATGTCAAATTCATTTCATTCACTACAGATAGATATGTTATTATCCTATGCCTAAATATATTTAAATTTTAGCTAAGCTGTCAGTGATATCTGGAAAGACACTTAAATAAATTAAAGTACAATTTTTTTAGTTTCACACTAATTATGATGTATTGTTAAAATTTCTCTGTGACCAGAGGTATATAGAAGATTCAAATGTTTAATCTGTGAAATTACTCAGGATAAATTAGCTAGTTACATTTTAAATTGAAAAGCAAATAAAGAATTTCAGATAAATAAAAAACATATTTTTAAAAACTGCTTTAAATATTTTTTCATTTTTATCTGTTTGGTTGTATTTTTACCTTAATTCACTTTCACTATAAATGTCTTTAGTCTTCTATTACCCCCATTCATCCTTTGAAACTACCACTCTGTTCAACATCTGCAGCATTCAGTGTGAACACAGTTTATCCTCTACCCTCATCTTCTGTCAATCACTCCTACAAACTTTTCACTCCAGAGCTGCACTGTCAAATATAGTAGCCACTAATGGCTGCTTAGATTTTTTTAAATTAAATTAAATTAAAAATTTAGTTCTTTCATTGTAGTAGCCACCTTTCAGGTGTTTTATACTGGTACCTACAGTATTGGACAATGCAAGTGTGGAACATTTCCACTGTTGCAGTGCCCTAGAGTTTGGATCTAGAATTTCTATGTAGGAAGAATTTGTGGTTGGTAGTATGATTGAAATAGGGGGTTAGGGATTTGTCCTGAAGCTGCACTGGATGCCATTTTGTACATAGATTGTATGCTTGTACATTTGTATATGGGAGAGGGGCTGATGGAACTTAAGTGGGGGTAGAATAAGTCTCACAAAGCCAAGCTACTCTTTTATGCAACTATTGTTCTAATCACATCAAAGTCTTTTCCTTAAAAAGAATTTGCACTTAATTACCTCAAGGCTTTTTTTCACCTTGTGGTTATCTGTTAACTATTGCTCGCCCCACAAAAACTACTCACCACAACAACTCACCCTCCAATGGCCAGTCTCAAATGCCCCTTCCTTTGGGAAGTTCCCATAGCACCCCTTTCCGAGGCTCCCAGACAATATAATGTAAATCCCTATTATAATATAAATCACACCCTTGCCTTGATTATGTTTCGTTGTATGTCTGTGATTCCTCCATTAGACTCTGATCATGTCAAGATCAGGGACTTTGCCTTCTTGTTTTCTAAATATTTCCCCAGGGCCTAGTATAATGCCTTACCCACTGCAGGAGCTGAGTAACTGTTAAATTAACTTTTATTTATTTATTATTATTATTAATTAATTAATTTATTTATTTCGCGGTACGTGGGCCTCTCACTGTTGTGGCCTCTCCTGTTGCGGAGCACAGGCTCCGGACGCGCAGGCCCAGCGGCCATGGCTCACGGGCCCAGCCGCTCCGCGCATGCGGGATCTTCCCAGACCGGGGCACGAACCCCCGTCCCCTGCATCCGCAGGCGGACTCCCAACCACTGCGCCACCAGGGAAGCCCTAAATTAACTTTTAAATAGCTTAGATTCTAAAAGACATTCTGACTCTCAATCTGCTCCAAGCACAGTCCTCCCCATCCCAGTTAGTGGTAACTTCATCCTTCTAGTTACACAGGTCAAAAACTTTGGAGCCATCCTTGCTTTCTTGACTCCTCTCTTTTTCTTGTACCATTTTTCATCACTTCCACTGTTATTACCCAGTTCTTATTACCATCTCTCCTTGGGATTTTTGCAGTTGTCTTATACTTGGTTACCCTACTTTCACTTTTGCATCTCTACATTATTTTCAACCCAGCAGCTAGAGTGATTCTTTCATTTTACATATACTAAAAAATTATGTGGGGGCTTCCCTGGTGGTGCAGTGGTTGAGAGTCCGCCTTCTGATGCAGGGGACACGGGTTCGTGCCCCGGTCCGGGAAGATCCCACATGCCGCGGAGCGGCTGGGCCCGTGAGCCATGGCTGCTGAGTCTGAGTGTCCGGAGCCTGTGCTCCACAACAGGAGAGGCCACAACAGTGAGAGGCCCGCATACCGCAAAAGGAAAAAAAAAAAATTATGTGGAGCTTAGTATGTACCAGTTACTATTCTAGGCACTTTACAAACGTTAACTTATTTATCCCTCATAATGACCCTCTGAAATAGAAACTATTATCCTTGTTTTACAGATGAGGAAAATGAGGTACAGAAAGATTAATTTGTCAAAGGTTGCCTAGCGCATAGAACATAAATCATATAATATCACTTCTCTTTTTAAAACACTCCCATCTCAGAGTACATGCCAAAGTCTTTCCAAAGGCCAAAGGCCTAAAAGGTTATATGTGGTCTGCATCTCACCCCTGCTTCTCTACTTTATTTTCTTCCATAGCAATTTATTTATTTATTTTGTCTATCTCTCCCCAAACAAATTAAGCTCTACCACAACAGGTAGGGATTTTTGTCCACTTCCCCACTACAGATTTTTTTCTCAGTGCCCAGAACAATGCCTTGCATAATAGGCCCTCTTTAAATAATTGTTGCTCAAATGAATGTACCTCTTCTCATTTACACTAAGTGAAAACTTTTTAAAAAAGAAAGTAAAAACAAGAATTTCAGAATTCCTGAATTTTAGAATTATATAAATTCCACATTTTTATGTGTTATAATCCTTAGGGCTTACTATCCTATGAGTGTTTATAAAATCAAACAGTATCAAAAAAGTAATAAGTTGTATAAAATTAAAACTTATGGGTATATACAAAACTCCATTTAATTATGGGTAAATTACTTAGAGCAAGAATGAAAACAAAAAGCAGCACTCTTTAGCTATTTAAATGTGACAGATTTTTAAAAATCATAAGTGAGAGAAGAGCCTAAAAAGAGTGTAGGTTTTGGTCAGTTTCATAGTTTGGATGGAGACAATCTTAAATGGATTCTGCCTGCTACTGTAAATGCCCAAGAACAGAGCTCTGACTTTTGGGCAGAGTTGTAGCAAATCAGCAACTGTGGTGTGTTAGATTCCAAGATGATTGTTCCCTTGTGGAATACCTGAAAAACAATTCAGTGAGGGCAGCACCTATATTTTTTTTTAGAAAGAATTTTTAATATTTATTTATTTATTTGGTTGTGCTGGGTCTTAGTTGCAGCAGGCAGACTCCTCAGTTGCAGCATGCAAACTCTTAGTTGTGGCATGCATGTGGGATCTAGTTCCCTGACCAAGGATCAAACCCGGGCGCCCTGTATTGGGAGCGTGGAGTCCTATCCATGGCACCACCAGGGAAGTCCCAGCACCTATAATATTTTTAAGATCAAGCAAAGAATGTGGAAAAGACCGATGGATATCCATCAAGAATAATTTAAATAAATAATCGAATATAATTTTAAACTATGGTAGTGGTCAGTTTCAAGAGCTGCCTGCTATTTCACATTATTGTGTTCTTTTTTCAACTTCATTTTCGGAAATTATGTACGTGCTTCTGAGGTTCATCTGCTTCAATTTTCTTTTACATTAAACTGCTCAAACACCACTGCATTGGGCTTTCCTTTGGATGAAAGAAAGTTATTCTTCGGTATACTTAACACTTAAAAAAATGAATTATTCCATATTCACAAGAGCCATCTATCTAAATTGTAAACACGCTTATTTCTGGATTCCAGTCTCATAGATCTTCATTCTCCAGGTTTGGGAGTGGAGCCCAGGATCCTACGTTTCAGACCTTTCTTTAAGAACTACTCGACTCAATGCTATTTTCATATTTTGCTGCTTTCAAAATATTAATTTTAGGCATCTAAAGAGGGGAGGGCAAACTCTGGTGGCTGTCAGAAGGAACAAGAATGAGCGGCCCACGTTGTACCATGTTGCAAAACTTTTCCTCAGTTTGTAGATCCTCCGTCCCTGGGGAGGAAATCAGTTCATTTTCACCAAGTAATTCACCATTTTTCAACCATTTCCGTCCACGTCCCTCAGGATGAACCCCAAAAGTCATGAACTCATCTCCGCGGCATAAGATAAAGCCCTGTTCGTCCCGCTTGCCCTCACAGGGCCGCGGGGACCGGTTCGCTTCCCGCCAGCCGGGCTCCTCCTCCGCTCGCCTTTTGGGTCTAGTCCTCCCGGAGGCGTTCGCCGAGGCAGGTCTTGGCGCCAACCGGGTGGCGGCGCTGTCTGCCCCGCGCGCCACCGCCTCAGGCCCGAGGGAGGCGGAGGCACGGCCTGCGGAGGAAGGGGCGGGAGCGAGGCGCGCGCCCTTCTCTCGCGTGCTCCCGCACCGCTCGCGTGACCGACCGGTGGGTGCGAGAAGCGCCGGCTGCCCGGAGCACGGACTGCCGGGCGCGCGCCGCTGCGAGGGGCGTCCGGGTCCGGGTTGGCGGACCCGGCCGGCGCGAGGTGCCGGCTGGCGGGCCCGGGGTTCCGGGGCGAACACACGAGCACACGCTCCCGGAGGAGCCTTTTCCGAGGCTGCTCTTCCTCGGCCAGACGGAGAGCGGCAGTGTCTCCCCGCCCAGCGCTCACTCGCCCCGCGTCTCCCCCCGCGGCGACTGCTCCTCCTCGGCACCGCCAGCCCCAGCGCCGCTCCGGGGCGGGCGGCGGCGGCGGCGGCGGGACCGGCGGAGCCGCTTTGTGTGCAGCCCGGAGAGGGGCGGCGGCGCAACCACCTGACAGAGGCCCGGGCGCTCGATGCACCTTCCGCCCGCATGAGGAGGAGGTAAAGGCGGCGGCGGCTCGGCTCCCGCCCTCGGCTGGTGGAGGGAGGGGACGGAAGGGGAGACCGGAGCGGGTGGGGGGTGGGGGCGCGGGACCGAGGCCCGGCGGGGCTGCCCGGAGGTGCCGGTAAGGCCTTGGCGGCGCCGAGTGGCCGGGGGCGAGAGAAGCCGCCGGGGAGCCTCAGCCGAAGTTGAGGGAACAAAATGTGAAGTGCGGAGCCGCGTCAGCCGCTTCCTGGCTTGGGGTTCGGGGTGGAGGGCGGCTTGTTTTCCCCTCCCGCGGGGGTGGGGGAGCGGGACACGGGAGGGGCGGGAGCGTGGCGGGGACGCCTGGGGTTCAGCAGCTCTGCCCGGCAAGGGCGTTCGTCCCCGGGAGACGCCGCTGCGTGTGGGTCCGGTTGGGTCCCTAGTTTTGCGGCCTAAGCCGAGCCCTATAGGCCTCGCGTCTCCTTTCCCGGAGGGGACCGGCCGGGCGGGGACTCGAGGCTTCCCTCTGAGCGAGCGGGGGCTTTAGGGGTTTTGCCGGGCTCTCGAAGCCGCCAAACTTCGGACTTCGGTGTTTGGGGGTGGATTTCATTGTGAAAGGAGGACTGAGAAACTCCTGGCGCTGCCCGGGGCTTCCCGCGGCCGCCGGTCCCAGAGAGCCCAGTGGGCCCGGTGTTGGAGGGGCCCGCGTGGGTGGGCGCGGCGCGGCGGCCGCCAGGATCCAAGCCCCGGGAAGGAGCGGGTGGCGGGGCCGCCGCGAGTCCCCGGCCTCCCGGGAGAAAGGGCCCTTTGCAGATTAGAGATTTTTGAAATGAAAAAAGAGGTTACAAAGTCGTCCCTTTCCCGCTGAACTTTTGTTTTCTGACCGATAGAGGCCGGTAGAGGACTGTGAAAGAAAAGTTGTCCCCCAGGATGGACTTCTCGACCGCGCAGCCCAAGCCTGCCCCTGCCCTCTGTGGCGTTGTGAGTGCCGACGGGAAGATCGCTTACCCTCCGGGGGTAAAGGAGATCACCGACAAGATCACCACCGACGAAATGATCAAACGACTGAAGGTAAGCTCCTCTGGACCGAATGTTCACATTTCAGACGTTTGTGGTAGGAGGTGCTCTCTCCTGTGGTATTACAGCTCTGCTGGGCCTGGCCTTTAAGAGTTTCACTGACCAGGGCTTTTTTTTTTTTTTTAAAGATATTTTACGTTTTCTCTTTTACCGCCTCTGAAAGGTATTGTTCTATCTTGGCTATATCTTTGAATGGTGATTTCTGTTAGGGGCATAACCATTATGGGAAATTAGAAGGGTGTGTGTGATCTTTTTTAATCTTACTTTTTTTTTAAAGTATAAGAATTCGAGTATTTTTTTAATTTTTTTTTTTTTCTAGAAATATTTACGAGAATACTATTCAGAGTAGCTTGCAGCCTTAAAGGTAGGCAGTAATTTGCTTAGGAAGGTTTTCATCAACTTCTGAGGAGACTGATTTATCAAAGCACAAAAGGCATTTTAAAAATTATCACAATTTTCTAACATCCAGAAGCTTAAATATGTATATAGTATGGTTAAACTTTGACAGAAGGTACTGACTTTTCAAACTTCAGGCTTGAAGTAAGGTGATGATTTATGCCCACATGTTCAGAGGGGTTTGTATGTGTTTGTTTGTTTAAATATTTATTTATTTGGCTGTGCTGGGTCTTAAGTTGCGGCATGCGGGGATCTAGTTTCCTGACCAGGGATCAAACCTGCGCCCCTTGCATTGGGAGCACAGAGTCTTAACCACGACCACCAGGGAAGTCCCCAGAGGGGTTTTAAGAGAGAGTGATTATGGCTCTTTTTATGAGTCAGTGTATTTTTAAGCATGGTGGTCCTAATGTCAAGGTTGTAAGTTTCAGCCTTAGGTAAGTTAATTTTTTGCTTTTTGTTGCATGGACATAGATTGTGGATACAGCCTTACAAAGTAAGTGCTGTTCTTGTTAAGGGATCAGCTTGATGCAGTGTTTCTCAACCAGGACATGTTTGACCCCCAGGAGACATTTGGCAATGCTGAAGATGTTTTGGTTGTCACTATCGGGGCTGGATTGGAACAGGGTAAGACTGGAGACAGGGAGTCCAGCTAGGAAACTGTTAACAGTAGTCTAGGTCAGAGATGTTGAAATCATGAAGTAGGGCTATGATAGTGGGAATAGAGTGATAGGGAACGTTACAAGACACATTTCAGTGTTAGAATCAATCAGAGTTGGTGGGAGGTGAGGGAAGAAACGATGTTGACACTTTGCCAGTCTTCACCTTGGGCACTTGGTGAAATGTATTTTAAGGAATAACCTTGCCCCTTTGCTTTTAGAACTTATAGTGTCTAGTAAATGTTTACCATGTTATGAGTGATTAATATTTAAAGTATTCCTGTAGTTTATTGTTAAAAATCTAATTGGATTCTGCGGTTTGTTGCCCCTTTGGAAGGAATGGGACACAATGCCGTCCATTAAAATAAACCTTGATACTAAAGACTGTACATAAAGTAGGGTGCTTAATTGATGCTTCTTAAGGTTATATTATTGTTCTTAAGTGTTCTGAGATGCTGAAATATGAATTATGAAATATAAAGCTAAGTTAAAAAATTTATAGGTCCTTTAATTTTTATTTTCATATTAAGAATATCAAAACGTTGAATTCTAGTGATGGATAATCTGGTTAAAAAAGAAAAGTTATGACTGTATATACATCTTCCATTTGGAAATAGATTAAATATCAGAAATATTGTTAACTAGAAATTGACACCAAGTCTAGAATGAGCATACGGTTAGAATATTCATTTTTTATGAGTTCTTTTGGAAGTTAAATTTGATACACATATTAACAAATTTGAATGTCCTGTTGCTAAAATTTTGCTTTTCTCAAGAATTATGATTCTGTCTTCCTCCTGCCTTTCTAAGTCGATTTTGACTTTGTACATTTTAGGGATCCATGTTTAAAGTATTACTGTCTCGTTGGAAGTATAGGTTTCAAACAATGTTTAACTGTTTTTTTGATAACTTTGGTGTTATTTGTGGATAAATTTTATAAATTCGGTAGTTTGTTATAATACAGTAACAATGTTCCAATGCTGTATAAATACAAAACCGCTTAAAGGCAAGTAAAATCTTCGTTAATGGGGCTTCCCTGGTGGTGCAGTGGTTAAGAATCCGCCTGCCAGTGCAGGGGACATAGGTTCGAACCCTGGTCCGGGAAGATCCCACATGCCACGGAGCAACTAAGCCTGTGTGCCACAGCTACTAAGCCTGTGTTCTAGAGCCCTCGAGCCACAACTGCTGAGCCCACGTGCCACAACTACTGAAGCCCGCACGCCCAGAGCCTGTGCTCCGCAATGAGAAGCCCACACACTGCAACGAAGGGTAGCCCCCGCTCGTCGCAACTATAGAAAGCCCGCGTGCAGCAACGAAGACCCAACGCAGCCAAAGTTAAAAACAAATAAATTAAAAAAAAAAATCTTGGTTAGTGGAATTCAGAGATGTTTGGTCCGTTTTGTTCAGTTTTCAAGACTGGAACAAGCATTTTTACAGTGGAACCATAATTTTAGAGTTAGAATGATTCTAAAAGAAATTCTGGAACTCCCTTTATTTCACAGATAACAAACGTTAGACCCAAAGTGGCCAGGTAACATTTACCAAGGTCAGCCATAGGACAGGTTAGTGGCAGAGCCAGGGCAATAGCATCATGTATCTTTTTATTCTTATAGCTGCTTTCTTCTAAGGAATCTAAACGAAGTTGAACAAAGAAGTTGTGATTTTTATTATGCAGTTGAAAACAGTAAAGTGAAAAGAGAAGGGAATCAATGAGAGTTAACTTGGTCTTTTGCAGGGAGATATGGGACGTTTTTTTTTTTTTTTTAACATTAGAAATTATTGTGATGCTTTGAAGCTTTCTTGAAAATAATTCTTAGAGTATATCTTTGGAAGAACTTAGACATACTTTTGTATTTTAGAAGTTTTAATTTCTGTTTCCAAGGAACTACTTTAAATATTTTTATGTCCAGTCACACTGGCCTTCTGTCAGTTCCTTGAACATGCCATGTTCATTTCTGTCTAGACAGATTTAGAATTATGTAGCCCATATACGTACTCTTCCTCCCAGTTCATTAAGGGGAGTCTCTTAGATTCCCTGTTAATATATTCTTTTAATTCCTTCATATCACTTATTACAGATGTGATATTACATTTATGCATATGTTTATTTGGTTTGTCTCCCCAGCTTCTCTGTAAGCTTCATGAATATAGGTATCACATCTGTTTGCTTAGTTTTGTATCCTCCCAGTGCTAAGTTTAATACCTGGCACATAGGTTCTCAACATATATTCCTTGAATGAATGAATGAATGCTTTGGTTTTTTTTTTTTTTGGCTGTGTTGTGTCTTCTTTGCTGCTAGGGCTTTCGTGGAGCGGGGACTACTCTTCGAATACTTTGTATTAATACTGGTTTAGACAAATATTTTTATTTTTGAAGATGAAGGATAATTTGAAAATATTTTGAATTGCAGCTAAGTACTTTATCTGAGATTGCATACTAGAGATGATAACACAGATATTTAGAATTTTAGAACCAGAAGGTAGCTTAGAGTTTATTTCATTTTCTTCTAATTTTCTGGATGAAGAAACTGTCTCAGAGGTTGTGACCAACCCTAGTCACATAAAGCTGAAAACCATCATTAACAGTTTTGTTATTTAGATAAATTACAAATATATATTAATTGGCAGAAATATTAAAATTCATACAAAGGCTGTTTGCAAGGATAGCAGACATTTTAATACCAATGTTATATTAAGCATCAAGATTTCATTAAGGATTCTGAAACTAATGCAAATCATGTCTGATAAGTTTAATAAACAAGATACACCTATAAACAGTGTTATACAAAGTTCCATTAAGTGCTTCTGCCCACAGTTTGTTATACACAGTCTATCTCAGATCATGTATTACAAAGCTGTGTGCTACACACTTTTTTTTTCTTCCTTTTTTGCTATTTTGGAAGTGGGAAGCCCTTGAAAGCCTTCGTTTTTAAAGGGAGGGATTAGGATGAAGTTTGTTACTATATCCATTTCTTATTATCTGCTCTCAGAGTTCAGTGCCCCAGACAGTTCTCTAGCCACAACTCCATACCCAAACCTGCCATATTCATTCTGTCACAGAATCAAATCAAAATACTTATTACCTTGGTGCTAAGAATTAGGAAAAATTAAATAATAGGGTTTTATTGTTCTGAAAATGTCCCCCACTTTTCTCCCACTAGGTGTTACTTCTGTGTTTTCTTTGTATTTTTCTGTAATCTTTCTCTTTCTGTCAGCCATTCTCCCTCTTCCACATGCTCGTGCTTCTACTTTCTATAGTCTGGCCTGTTGGATAGTTCAGTAGGAATTGGGGTATGGTGAGCATGATTTAGGTAGGACATCTCCCTTTTGCAATCAAACCTAGGTTGGAAGAGGGGAGGAATAGAT
This sequence comes from Lagenorhynchus albirostris, assembly GCF_949774975.1. Classification (NCBI taxonomy): domain Eukaryota; kingdom Metazoa; phylum Chordata; class Mammalia; order Artiodactyla; family Delphinidae; genus Lagenorhynchus; species Lagenorhynchus albirostris. The sequence continues at coordinate 84,275,963 of NC_083098.1, forward strand.
TAGGGGCAGGAAGGCCATGAATTCTTTCATTTTTCTTCCCCTCAGGTGGACCTCAGAAATACTTGATTTGTTGTAATTATTTTCACTTGCATAAATGACTTTTATTTATCCCTAATTGCCACATAGTATGCTAATTTTGCTCATAATTCAGTATGTAATTTCAAGTCTGAATTTTGTTTATATCTTTTACTTTAATATTTGTATTAATGCAGAAGATTCTGCTAAGTAATTAAGAAGTTAAATGGAGAGGCAAGATTTCTTAAAATGAAGTCCTAAAATATAGCCAGTATACATTTGTGAAGTAATACTTCATGCAGCACAGCTTTTATTTTATTTATTTATTTATCTATCTGTTTATTTATTTATTTTTGGCTGTGTTGGGTCTTTGTTGGTGCGTGCAGGCTTTCTCTAGTTGCAGTGAGCGGGGGCTACTCTTCGTTGTGGTGCGCGGGCTTTTCGTTGCGGTGGCTTCTCTTGTTGTGGAGCACGGGCTCTAGGCACGCAGACTTCAGTAGTTGTGGCACACGGGCTCAGTAGTTGTGGCTTGTGGGCTCTAGAGTGCAGGCTCAGTAGTTATGGGTGCGTGGGCTTAGTTGTTCCACGACATGTGGGATCTTCCCGGACCAGGGCTCGAACTGGTGTCCCCTGTGTTGGCAGGTGGATCCTTAACCACTACACCACCAGGGAAGCCCCTACCATTTTAATCATTTTTAATTGTACAGTTCAGTGCTGTAAGTACATTCACATTGTTGTGCAGCCTCATCATCCATCTCCACAACTTTTCATCATCCTTAACTGAACTCTGTACCCATTAAATTATAACTCTATTCTCCCCTTCCCCCAGCCCAGGCAACCACCTTTCTGCTTTCTGTCTCTATGAATTTGACTACTCTAGGAGCCTCATATAAGTGGGATCATACAATATTGCTGCTTTTGTGACTGGCTTATTTCACTTGGCATAATGTCTTCAAGGTTTATCTGTATTGTAGTATGTGTCAGAATTCACGTGTATAACATCTGTTTATCCTTTCATCCATTGATGGACACTAGGGTGACTTCTGCTTTTTGCCTACTGTTGTTAACTTTTCTTACTATCTCACAGTTTTGTGGATTAGAAATTTGGGCAGGGCTTGGCTTGATTATTCTGCTCCACATCGCATACTGGGCTCACTCACTGGTATTCAGCTGGTGATTAGACTGGTGAAGTATATACACACTGGCTTCTCTCAAACACTTGGTACCTCAGTAGGAACAGTGGAAAGACTGGACTCAGCTGGGCCCTTCTTCTTGTCTATGATGTAGTGTTAAGGTTTCTCCACATGGTCTCTCCAGCAGGGTAGTTGGGTTCAGGGTTCCAAGACACTATGGAGGAAGTTGCCAGTACTTTTAAAGACTTTATTCAGAATTGGCAGTGGCACTTCTACCTTACTCTACGGTTTAAAGTAGTCATAGCACAGCTGACATTCAAGGAGAGAAAATTTGACCCTACTTCTCAATGGAAGAAGTAGGAAAGAATTTGTAGCCGTCTTTAATCTACCACAGGAGCTCTCATGGTAAGTCAAAGTGTACTATGTAGTTATAATCATACATTTGTAAAACATTTAATCTCAAAAACAACAGTATATATTTGCAGCCAATTTGCTAGATTTGTAAAATTTATTTTAAATACTCTAAGAAAAAAATTGTAGGAACTTTTTTACGTGCTAGTTATGGAAGAATTATGGGGGAGGTTCATGATTTGATCCTAGAACTTGTTTCTTACACTTTTTGAATTTTTACTAGAAAGTATCACTGGCCAATCATAATGATGATTCCCCCTTCTCTCTTTTTCAAAAAAAATCCATTTTAACTTCTTATTTTGAGACACTTTATCCCTCTAGAAAAGTTGGAAAAGTTGTACCTTCAACAGTCATCCCTTCACTTAGATTCACCAGTTGTTAACATTTTGTTACTTTTGCTTGCTTTAATTTTTCTCCAAACACACACACACAGAGGGAGACAGATGTAACATACATTTTTGTTTGAGAGTTACTTGCATCTGTCATGACATTCCACCTCTGAATGCTTCAGCAGTCTTCTTAGAACAAGGATATTCTCCTACTTTATAACAATTATCATTATCACACTCAAGGAATTTAACATTGATACAGTGATATCTGTTATGCTATCCATAATAAAATTCCCTCAGCTGCCCTAAAAATGACTTATTAAAAGTTGAATTTTTCTTCCTCTATCCAAGTTGCAGTATAGGATCACATGCATTTATTACGTCTCTTTTGTCTGTTTTAATCGAGAAAGTTCTCTCATTTTCTGGGGGTGTGTTGTTCATGACATTTTTTGAAGCATTTGTCTTATAAGAGTTCATAATCTGTTTTGTCTTATTTCCTCATGCTTAGATTCAAATTGAACCTTTTTTGGCAAGTATACTACACAATCGGTGTTGTGTAGTTCCCTTAGCATCATATCAGGAGACATATAATGTCATTTTGTCCTGTTGGCTTTGCTAAGTTTGATCACTTGTGTACAGCTCTCTGCATTGTAAAGGTATTTCCCTCCCTTTGCAATTAATAAGTAATATTCAAGGTAATAAATAGTTTTTAAGAATAATTTGTTTTCCAACAATTCTTACTCAACTGTTTTAGCACCCACTTTGGTGGTTATAAAATGTTGCCTTGATTGATTGATTGATTTGGTTTTTTTGTTTGTTTGTTTTTGGCTGTACGCGGGCCTCTCACTGTTGTGGCCTCTCCCGTTGCAGAGCACAGGCTCCAGACGCGCAGGCTCAGCGGCCATGGCTCACAGGCCCAGCCGCTCCGCAACATGTGGGATCTTCCTGGACTGGGGCACGAACCCTTGTCCCCTGCATCGGCAGGCGGACTCTCAACCACTGCGCCACCAGGGAAGCCCTTGATTGATTGATTGATGGCTGTGTTAGGTTTTCGTTGCTGCTCATGGGCTTTCTCTGGTTGTGGCGAGTGGGGGCTAATCTTTGTTGTGGTGAGCCGGCTTCTCTTGTTGCAGAGCATGGGCTTCAGTAGTTGCGGCGCACGGGCTTCAGTAGTTGCAGGGCATGGGCTCAGTAGTTGTGGCTTGCAGGCTCTAGAGTGCGGGCTCAGTAGTTGTGGCTTGCAGGCTCTAGAGTGCAGGCTCAGTAGTTGTGGAGCACGGGTTTAGTTGCTCTGCAGCACGTGGGATCTTCCTGGACCAGGGATGGAACCCGTGTCCCCTGCATTGGCAGGCAGATTCTTAACCACTGCGCCACTAGGGAAGTCCCAACAATTGGTTTATTTTTTTCTGTTTGTATTCAATTTTATATGTATATACACATACATACATACATTCACTCTTGTGGACTGGACTCTTCATTTCTACTGACGAGTATTATCTTTGCTTGATTTTTTTTTTTATTGTGGTAAAAAACATAACAAAAACCATCTTAACCATTTTTAAGTGTACACAGTACAGTAGTGTTAACTATATGTACATTGTCAATACTACAGATCTCTAGAAGGTTTTCATCTTGTAAAACTGAAACTCTGTACCCACTGAACAACTCCCTTTCCCCCATCCCCCTCAGCCCTTAATGACCACTTCCTGTTTCTAGGAGTTTGACTACTTTAGATACCTCACATATAAATGTGGAATCATATGGTATTTGTCCTTTAGTGACTGGCTTATTTCACTTAGCATGAAGTCCTTAAGGTTTATCCATTTTGTAGCATATGACAGGATTTTCTTCTTTTTTAGGGCTGTGTAGTATTCCAGTGTATATATCTACCACACTTTCTTTATCCATTAATGGAAGTTTAGGTTGCTTCCACCTTTCAGCTATCATGAATAATGCTGCAGTGAACATGGGTGTGTGTATATCTCTGAGATCCTGTTTTCAATTCTTTTGGATATAGCTGGGATTGCTGGGTCATATGATAATTCTGTTTAAACATTTTTGAGGAACCCCTTCATACTGTTTTCCATAGTAGCTGCTTCATTTTACCTTTCCACCAGTAGTACACAAGGGTTTCAGTTTCTCCACATCAGTGCTTATTTTCTATGTTTTTGATAGTGGCCGTCCTAACAGGTATGAGGTAATGTCTCGTTGTGGTTTTGATTTGTGTTTCCCTGAGGACTGGTGATGTTGAGCATCTTTTCATGCTTACTGGCCAGTTGTGTATCTTATTTAGAAAAATGTCTATTCAAGTCCTTTGCCCATTTTTTAATCAGGTTATTTGTTTCATTGTTGTTCAGTTGTAGGAGTGTGTGTATTCAGTTTTAGGAATTACATTGTTCGTTCTTTTTATTTAATTCTACATGGTTCAAGAGTCAAAACTATAGAAAAACTTACACTTCTGGAAGTCTTCTTCCCATCTTTATCCTTTTCACTTCATTTCCACCCACCTCCCCTCTGTAGATAATCATTTTCATTAGTTTCTGGTTTATCCTTTCTGTGTTACCGCCCTTCTTCTTAAAAGATAAACTACTATATATACTCTATTGTGCTTTGCTTTCTTCACCCAATATGTCTTGGAAATCACACCATATCTGGAAATGTCTTTAAATTCATTTTCATGGTGTTATAGTATTCTATGTGTAGATGTGCCATAGTTTACTCAACTAGGCTCTCATTGTTGATTTGAGATTGCTTGTAATATTTTCCTATTACAAGTAATGCTGAAGTGAATAACCTTGTTACACATTGCTTTGTATTTGTGGAAGTGTATCTTTAGGGTAAGTTCCTAGGATTGTTGGGCAAAAGGGTACATTTCTGAGTTTTTGTTAGAGGTGGTCATATTCTCCTTCATATGGGTTGTACCATTTTGTACTTCCACCAGCAAGTATAAGAGTGTCCAGCCTCTCAGTAATGTATTGTCAAGTAATGCCTACTTTTAAAGCAAATTGGCAAATTAACTCTTGCCCCAAAAAGCCATTTTATTGCCTCCTGGCAACAAGAGAAGTTCTTTATGAGAATGATTAAATATAAGTGCTCCATTGAGGTTCAAAAGGATAAGAACCCTATTTAGATTTCCTTAGAAACTCAAAAGGAATTGAGTGACTTTTTTAGTATGTTTAAGGAAATGAGGGTGGGTGGGGTAGAGATGGAGACAGAATTTTAGGAACAAAGATGATGTTGAAATCATCAAGCCTCACTTAGGTCTTTATTCAAGACCTTGAGTTAAATAGAAATGAGGTGAAGGTTTATTATTAAAAATCATAAATGAAATAAATAACGGCATTGGCATGTAAAATGCCAGTGCCGTGATTTATTTTCCAATTATCAGAAATCTGTAGATGTCCAAGGGAAAAAGTGCTTTGTGTTCACAGTAGGAGAATAGGCTTAAAGCGTTAATGAATTTTGTTCCTATTAGCTTCTATTTTCAGAGTTAATTATTTAAATTAAATACTACTTTGACTGAGGTTGTTGGCATATGGAAGTATGTCCAGTTGAATTCGCTGGTCAGAAAGATAAAATGAGTGGAGTTTATACATGATATAAAAGCATAACAAGTTTTTATTTGCTGAAGACAACAAATCGAGACGTTTCTAGATAACGGTTGTAATAGAAATCTAAACACAAACATAATGAAGGAGTTTACTAAATTTCTTTCCCTTGCTGTTGGCATTTGGTCTTTTACATTAGTACAGATCTTCCCAACTGATACTCTACACAGTTGTAAGTATGCCTAAATACAGAGTCCCTCAGCCTTTGGAGATTACAAATATTACATCGTTTTTTGTATATTATGTGATATTTTAAAAGTTGGGAACTGCCATAATATATGTGTTGTTTTTCATGTTATATTATAAAATTATTATTAAGATCAAACACTTAAAACTTCCTACCAAATAGGGGCCCTGTGATTAGTGCTGATAAAGCCAGCCCTTGAATAGCATTAGTCCATTAGGGGAACCTGGATTTATACGAGGAATAACACTGGAATGGATTTCCGTTTATATGAAGGATATTTGAGATTATTATATCATAAGTTAAATGTCAATTATGTGCTAGGATTGTATCTGTTTCTTTGGATAAAGAGCTACTAAGAATTTTGGTGGTCAAGAGAAGTTTCAAGGAAAAGGTGACAGTTATACTGGGATTTGAAGGCTTAGACTTTGGTAAGCAAATAGGTGGTAAAACATTTCAAACAGATGAATAGCAGGGACAAAGAGACAGAAGCATGCTTGGTGTGTTTGAAGAAAATGAGTAAAATAGTTTTGCTAGAACTAAAACATCCTAAAAGAGTAGTGGAGAGGCAAAAAGAGGAAGTTACCAATGAAATTGGTAGAATCCTTAAATGACAGAGGAATTTGTATTTTAAAAAAATAGCTAAAAAAAAAAATAGAGCTAAAGAGTGATATGTCTGCATTGTGATTTTGCATGATTAGCAAAGCTAGGTGACCAAGGAGTTTTTTAAGCACATGAATACCACCCTTCTTTGAGGCCAATTTGTGGAGATTTTTTATCCTCACATCCAGACCAGATAGTATCTTTTGTTGAACAGTAATCCACTTCTAATTGATACTGTCTGAATGAATCTGTTGGTTGCTGAGAGTTTAGTCACATGATACTAGGTGTGAAGGCTGTGGATGAGTAAAATTTTAAGAACAATTAGTAGACTTTTATGTACTAGATTATAACAATATGAATTGGATTTTTAAAAAATAAATTTATATATTTATTTATTTATTTTTGGCTGCGTTGGGTCTTTGTTGCTGCACGTGGGCTTTTTCTAGTTGCAGTGAGTGGGGGCTACTACTCGTTGTGGTGCGCGGGCTTCTCATTGCGGTGGCTTCTCTTGTTGTGGAGCACAGGCTCTAGGCACATGGGCTTCAGTAGTTGTGGCACATGGGCTTAGTTGCTCTGCGGCATGTGGGATCTTCCCGGACGAGGGATGGAACCTGTGTCCCCTGCATTGGCAGGTGGATTCTTAACCACTTTGCCACCAGGGAAGTGCCAAATTTTTATTATATATATTCAGTGCATGTTTTTCCAAAATTTCCTGGAACTTCTGTGGTAGGAATTCAAGTAAACATTAATTGTAATTTGATGCCAAATTATTTTTTTTTCTAATTTTTATTTATTTTTGGCTGCATTGGGTCTTCATTGCTGCGTGCAGCCTTCAGTAGTTGCAGCATGCAGGTCAGGTGTTGAGGTGTGCGGAGTCAGGAGTTGTGGCTTGCGGGCTTTAGAGCACAGGTTCAGTAGTTGTGGCGCACAGCCTTAGTTGCTCTGCAGCACGTGGGATCTTCCCAGACCAGGGAAGGAACTGATGTCCTCTGTGTTGGCAGGCGGATTATTAACCACTGTACCACCAGGGAAGTCCCTCAAATTATTTCAATACTAGAAAATTAAGTTCAGTGACCATGTATTATTTACTGTAATTTCAAATGTTTGTTGAATTGAATAGCCTTCATCTAGCCACTATAAAATTAGTAGAGGTGAATTTCTCATCTGCAAAAAGAAAATCATTGAATAAAAGTGTTTAAGATTTATAAGGACTGAGTCAGTGTATATCAGGAGACTGCTTTGTTTCTGGCAGAAGTTTCAAAATGATTTTCTTCTTGAAGCATATACCTAAATAGCTTTGAAGAACGTGATAAAAAGCATCAGGCAGTAATAAAATGAAAATATTTTTAGATCTCTTGGAAATCATGTTATATAATCTTGTCTACTATATTCAGTTTTCATCCTTTTTTTAAAAATTTTATTTATTTTTCTCTGCATTGGGTCTTCATTGCTGTGTGCAGGCTTTCTCTAGTTGCAGTGAGCAGGGGCTACTGATAGTTGCAGTGTGTGGGCTTCTCATTGCGGTGTCTTCTCTTGTTGCGGAGCACAGGCTCTAGAGCACAGGCTCAGTAGTTGTGGCATGTGGGCTTAGCTGCTCCACGGGATGTGGGATCTTCCCAGACCAGGAATCGAATCCATGTCCCCTGCATTGGCAGGTGGATTCTCAACCACTGTGCCACCATGGAAGTCCCCCAGAAAGCGTACTTTTAAGATCTAGTCTTTTGAAACCTATTAAGCTTTGTTTTTTTGGCCCAGTACATGGCCTATCCTGGCAGACATACCATGTATACCTGAAAAGAATGTATGTTTTGCTGTTGTTGAATGTAGTGTTCTATAGGGTCAAGTAATGTTCTTTAAGCCAGGAGATTGAGATCGTTATTCATCATCAAGTTTTTTCTAATTCTGAAAAGTTTTGATCTAGTTCTGTTGCTGAGAAAGAGTGATAAAGCCTCAAATTGTGATTGTGGAATTGTCTATTTCTCCCTTTAAATCTGTCAGTTATTCTTTCATTTATTTTGAAATTCTATTGTTAGGCACGTGTGCATTTAGGATTGTTAGACATTACCAAGAGTTGACCCTTTTAGCATTATGAAATGTTCCTGATGTCTAAATTGCACCTTTTACAGTTTCTGTATGCATTATATGTTTTTATACCCTTTTGTTTTCAACTTATGTGTCTTTATATTTTAAATGCATCTGGCATATGGTTGGGTCATGCTTTAAAATTTTTTTTTAATATTTAAATATTTAATCTATTTTGACAATCTTTGCCTTTAAATTGGAGTGTATAACTCACATTTAATATTATTGATGTGGTTGGATGATATATGTCTACCATTTTGTACTTTTCCTTTTTTTTTTTTTTGCGGTACGCGGGCCTCTCACTGTTGTGGCTTCTTCCGTTGCAGAGCACAGGCTCTGGACGTGCAGGCCCAGCGGCCATGGCTCACGGGCCCAGCCACTCCGCGGCATGTGGGATCTTCCCAGACCGGGGCACAAACCCGTGTCCCCTGCATCGGCAGGCGGACTCTCAACCACTGCGCCACCAGGGAAGCCCTGTACTTTCCTTTTGTCTCATCTATTGTTGTTCCCCTCTTTTCCTGCCTTTTATCTTTTAAAAAATATATTTGTTGATTTATATTTTATTTGGCTGCATCCGGTCTTTTTTTTTTTAATTTTTATTTATTTTTGACTGTGTTGGGTCTTTGTTGCTGTGTGCGGCTTTCTCTAGTTGCAGGGAGCAGGGGCTACTCTTGGTTGTGGTGCACAGGCTTCTCTTGTTGAGGAGCATGGGCTCTATGCACGTGGGCTCAGTAGTTGTGGCTCTTGGGCTCTAGAGCACAGGCTCAGTAGTTGTGGCACACGGGCTTAGTTGCTCTGCGGCACGTGGGATCTTCCCAGACCAGGGATGGAATCCATGTCCCCTGCATTGGCAGGCAGATTCTTAACCACTGTGCCACCAGGGAAGCCCTGTGTCCAGTCTTAATTGTGGCACATGGGATTCTTCTGGTTGTGGCATGCAGAATCTTTTGTTGTGGGATGCAAGATCTTTTAGTTGTGGCATGTGGGATCTAGTTCCCTGACCAGGGGTCAAACCCAGGCCCCCTGCATTGGGAGTGCAGAATCTTAGGCACTGGACCACCGGGGAAGGAGCCCTGCCTTTTATCTTAATTTGCTATTTTTTAGAATTCCATTTTAATTATTTTTGATTTTATAGGTATATCTTTATATTCTGTGTGTGTGTATCTGTCTGGCTATGTCTGTCTGTCTGGTTGTGTTGTACAGGGATTGCAATACATATCCTTAACTGTTTATAGTCTTAGACTTTTATTTTTCTGCTACTTCATGTAAAATGTAAGAACCTTTCATTAGCATGGGTCCATTTATCACAGCCCCACCCTTTATGCTATACATGCATTATAAACCCCACATTAAACAGTTATATGTATTTTAAATAAATGCAAGGGAAGTAGTCTTTTATATTTATGCACTTATTACCATTTTTTGTGCTTTTTTTCATTTTTTCTCAAATGTTGGATTTTCCACCTGATGATATATCCCTTCAGCCTGAGAAACTTCCCTTTAGTGTTTCTTTTAGTGAAGATTTGCTGAGATAATTTCACTTAGTTTTCATTTGTCTGAAAATGTTTATTTAACCTTCATTTCTGAAGGATATTACATTTTGGATATAAAATTCTGGGTTGACAGTTTCAGTGCTTTAAAGATGCAATTCCACTGTCTTGTGTTCTCCAGTGCTTCAGATGAGAGGTCAGTTATAATATGTATTTTTGTTTCTTTGTATGTAATGTGAGATTTTTTTCTGGCTGCTTTTGAAAGGTGTCTCTTTTTCTTTGATGTACAGCAGTTTCATTGTGATGCCTTGAGGTTTGTGTTTCCCAAATACTTGTCCTGCTTTGGAATCACTGAGCTTCCTGGGTCTATAAATTTATGTCTTTTACCAAATTTGGGGAATTTTTGGTCATGATATCGTCAAGCTGTTTTTTCTTTTTTTTATTTCCTTCTCCCCCCTTTTTTCCTCTTTCCAGGTTCCACTTACACATATGTTAGATTTTATTTATATTGCCCTCAGATCACTGGGGCTCTTTTTTTAAAAATAATTAATCTATTTATTTATTTATGGCTCCATTGGGTCTTCGTTGCTGCGCGTGGGCTTTCTCTAGTTGCGGTGAGTGGGGGCCACTCTTCGTAGCGGTGCACAGGCTTCTCATTGCGTTGGCTTCTCTTGTTGCGGAGCACGGGCTCTAGGCACGCAGGCTTCAGTAGTTGTGGCATGTGGGCTCAGTAGTTGTGGCTTGCGAGCTCTAGAGCGCAGGCTTAGTAGTTGTGGCACACGGGCTTAGTTGCTCTGCGGCATGTGGGAACTTCCCGGACCAGGGATCAAACCCATGTCCCCTGCACTGGCAGGCGGATTCTTAACCATTGTGCCATCAGGGAAGCCCTCTTTTTCTTTTTTCAGTCATTTCTCTTTGTGTTCTTCAAATTTGGTCATTCCTATTGATTTGTTCTTAAGTTTATAACTCTTCTATTATTTTCAATCACAGATACAGCCTGAAAAATGTAAAATCACAGGGACTTGGGAGATGATCTATATAGCATTAACTGTGTGTGTGTTTCCTCTTTTTAAAAATATATAAATTTTTACATATAGTAAAGTTCATAAACCTTAAGTATGACATTTTATTAATTTTTACATATGTATATGCATATTGCCATTATCCAGATCAAGATGGCACTGCAGTAGTCTGCCTTATGTTCCCTTCCCCAGAGATAGAGACCCTTCTGATCTTTATCAACTTAGATTAGTCTTGCCATCAAAAAAATGAAATCATGCAGTATGTACTCTTTTATGTCTGACTCTTTTCCTAAACGTTGTGTCTGAGATTCATCCATGTTGTTATGGGTTGTAGTGGTTTTCATTGTATGAGTACACCAAAATTTATTTATCCATACTGTTATTGATAGGTATTTGGGTTAGTAGTTTTTTGCTTTTATGAAAAAAACTTCTATGAATAATGTACGTGGTTTTTGGTAGTGGTAAGGATTCATTTATCTTGGGTATATACATGGGATTGGTGGATTTTTTCTGTGAAGGGTCAGTAAAAATTTATTTTGTGGGTCAAGAGAATACTGTATAAGTACTTACATAGTAAGAACTTTTATTTTTTTTTAACAAAATTCAAAACATAGTGATTCAGTACTTTTTTTTTTTTTGTAACACAGGTCTGCTAATGAGAAAAATGGAATTCTTTGGAGGGGAAGGTGTGGAACTAACATTTTACTTAATTGGGGCTCAAAGTTAGTGTTTTCTGTCACCAAAATTGATTTCAAATGTTTACCTATTGAGCATCCCTGGTGGCGCAGTGGTTGAGAGTCCACCTGCTGATGCTAGGCGACACGGGTTCATGCCCCGGTCCGAGAAGATCCCACATGCTGCGGAGCAGCTGGGCCCGTGAGCCATGGCTGCTGAGCCTGCACGTCCGGAGCCTGTGCTCCGCAATGGGAGAGGCCACAACAGTGAGAGGCCCGTGTACAGCAAAAAAAAAAAAAAAAATTTACCTATTAATGCAGATCTGTAGTGAAATGTGGTGTATTTCATTTGAAAATGTTTTTTCACACAGAGACTTCCAAATATTGATATCAGTTCATGAACATATGATTTTAATTGATCATATTCATTGCTTGGAAGGCATTTATAGAATTATTTTATATTTTTCTCTTGATAATTGCCTTTTAGCATGTCATTACATTGCATATTAATAGCCTCCAGTGGAAGGGTTAGGTGGAAGTTCCTCAACTGCAATTTGAAATGGACTTCGAAATGTGGAAATTTCCTGTGCATGTGTGTTGAGGTCCTAAAAATCCTGCTAGAATTGCAGTTTGAGCATGGAAATGGAAATCTCAGTTTTTATTATAATTTTTGGCAGCACAGGAAGAAGGAACTTGACATTTCTTGTGATTCAGTGGATGTTAGTTATAGAAATATGTTAAATTTTCACATAGATGTGCTTAACAGCCCTTTGGTTACAACTTGAATTCATTGAGAAACAGCCCCACACCAGTAGCCAAAGCTACTTTCTGAAGCCGTTCAGTGTTTAAAAATACTAACAACAAATACTATCAATTAAGGGGTGTTGAGTGTGGAAAGAAGCTGAAGACTACTGGAGTGATGTTTGCAGGAATCGCAAGAAAAACAAGAAGGAATTCTTTTTCCTATTCCTGCCTTCTAATCACCTTCCTGTCAAGTCTAGGCAATGCATTTTCCAGAATCCCAGTTTCAACATCAGAACAGAGTATAGAGGAGGTGGATTTGGAGTTGAGAGACACTGTGTAAATAATTAGCATACTATTCTGATATGTGAACTTCAGTAGAACAAGAAAACTTGGTTCATGTTTCCAACTAACAAGATACAGCTATCCTTCTTTTAAAAATGAGGATGTTCTCACCTCTTTCCAGATAGTCTCAGTAGTTATGCAATATCCAGTCCCTAGGTGACAAATACCCTATTCTGGGTGATGTTATTGGTTTTTTAGTTAAAACACTATTCCATCTGAATAGTCTAACTCAAGGGTTAACTTAAATTTCATATTTTACACATGTAAAGGAAAATAAAATTGAAATAATTTGGCTGTTAGTCCTAAAAATCTTCACATTCAGTTTGACCCTTCTAAATCTTATTTTTGACTAGATGTTGATGTTTGTGTTTTCTCACACAGTATAATTGTTGTCAGAAGTATTAATGATACCGAATATCTTGAAAAAGTGCCCCATAACTGACAGAGGATTAATCTCCAAAATATACAAGCAGCTCATGAAGCTCAATATCAAAAAAACAAAAAACCCAATCCAAAAATGGGTGGAAGACCTAAATAGACATTTCTCCAAAGTAGACATACAGATTGCCAACAAACACACGAAAAGATGCTCAACATCACTAATCATTAGAGAAATGCAAATCAAAACCACAGTGAGGTATCACCTCACACTGGTCAGAATGGCCATCGTCAAAAAAATCTAGAAACAGTAAATGCTGGAGAGGGTGTGGAGAAAAGGGAACCCTCCTGTACTGTTGGTGGGAATGTAAATTGATACAGCTACTGTGGAGATCAGTATGGAGGTTCCTTAAAAAACTACAAATAGAACTACCATATGACCCAGCAATCCCACTACTGGGCATATACCCTGAGAAAACCATAATTCAAAAAGAGTCATGTACCACAGTGTTCATTGTAGCACTATTTACAATAGCCAGGACTTGGAAGCAATCTAAATGTACATTGACAGATGAATGGATGAAGAAGATATGGCACATATATACAATGGAATATTACTCAGCCATAAAAAGGAATGAAATTGAGTTATTTGTAATGAGGTGGGTGGACCTAGAGTCTGTCATACAGAGTGAAGTAAGTCAGAAAGAGAAAAACAAATACCGTATGCTGATGCACATATACAGAATCTACAAAAACAGTACCGATGAACCCGGTGCCAGGGCAGGAATGAAGACACAGACGTAGAGAACGGACTTGAGGACACAGCGGGGGAAGAGGAAGCTGGGACAAAGTGAGAGAGTAACATTGATATATGTACACTACCAAATGTAAAATGGATGGCTAGTGGGAAGCTGCTGCATAGCACAGGGAGATCAGCTTGATGCTTTGTGATGACCTAGAGGGGTGGGATAAGGAGGGTGAGGGAGGCTCAAGAGGGAGGGGATGTGGGGATATATGTATACTTACAGCTGATTCACTTTGTTGTACAGCAGAAACTAACACACCATTGTAAAGCAGTTATACTCCAATAAAGATATTTTTTTAAAAAGTGCCCCAATGTTGTTTCTGAGATGTTCTTCCAAGTCATTAAACACTTAATGCTGCAGGATTTGGTGCTAGTGCTTTTCTAGATATTGTCAGGCATTGTCAGCTCAGGGTTTTCAAACTGAAGTTTATACAAGCGCGAGCAACAGCACTTCTTACACTTACTTCCAGCTGTGACTTTTTCTAAGATCACTGATTTTTAAGACACATCTGAGTATCAGACATCTTAAAATTTGGGTGTTATAATTAATAAATATGGTAATTTAAATTTATCATGGACCCATGTATGCCAGACACTAGGCTGGGAACTTCATGTCTGTTATCTCAAAATATAATCTTTTAAGATTGTATTATTATCTTTGTTTTATAGACAAAGAAGGACTTATTTATTTATTCAAGTCACATATCCATTGAGAGGTAGAACAGAACTCACACACATGGTCTGAATAAATCCAGAATTTAATTTGTGTTCTTTTTGTGCTCTAAGGAGGAGATCAGTTTCAGAGATCAGGGTAGAATGAGTGTGTATGCTCATCAGTCCTTAGCATTGTTGTCTCAGTGGACTCAGCCAATAGGAACCACTGTGGATTGGAGATTGACAATCAAAAAATTACCAAAATCTGGGATGGCTGTGGGCGCAATACTATTAGAGTTTGACTGAAATGGCTACACTTGGGTGTAGGCAGACAGGGAGGTAAGTAAGACAGGAGGGGCCTGTAGAATATGATTGAAGATTTAGAATTCATATTGAAGGCAATGAGTAGATTTAGTGAGAATAAAAAATGAAGGAGTTAGGGGTGGAATGTTCTAAAAGGATTTTAAACCACTGGACCACCAGGGAAGTCCCTAAAAAGGGAACTTTTTAAGAGGTAAAACAATTTGTAATGAGGTTCAAGATGTGACTCAAGTAGGATGAAGATGAAAAACATTGATGAGATAAATTAGTGAGAGATGCTTTCAGTAATTCTGAGACAACAGGTATGAACTATTTGAGGCAAATTGGGGCATGTAGTCACTCTGTGAATAAGGAAGTATAATGCTGGGATATTAATTGGGTCTTTGATCTAGAGTGAATTGTAAATTTAAATTCTTAGTCTGGGAATTCTGAATTGAGAATCTGAAGATTTACATCTAAATCCTGGATCCTCTTCTTACCAACAATGTAACCTATATAAAATCTTTTCTTTGAAGTTTTTTCGTCTGTTGAGAATGGGTATGTTAAGACTCTTTCCCTCCCTCCCCCATAGTCATAGTTAAGGGTTATAGACTACACACACTACAAGCTAATGTGTTTTTCCCCCCAGGCCTAGGCTTTAGTTTTGTGGTCTTACAGTTCCTTGGGACTTTTTCACTTTGTAAAAGGCATGCATTTTGCCTTGCAAAAGATTGTCCTGTCTTTGAACCTTTGCGGTCTCCCTTAGTTTCTCTGGGTGACTCTTTTTTGCCCCTCTATGTTTGCTTAGAACTTACAGGAGGAAGAGAAGTCTATATGCTATAGATGTCAATGCCCAGTGGTTATATAGAAAAAGCCATGGGTAGCTTACTTGGCTTACATTGTCTAGGGCGATTATGTGTCTTCCCTTTCAGTTATTCTCTTTCCTGATGTTGGAAGGTGGCTTGTAAATCACAGCTCTCTCAGTTGAACCTTTTTCATTGCCTTAAAGGGACCTTAACATTTAAAAGAATATTTTTTTGGAAAGATGTGAGGCTTTTATCTCTCCAGTTCATTTTTTAAAATAAATTTATTCATTTATTTTGGGCTGCGTTGGGTCTTCATTGCTGTGCGGGGGCTTTCTCTAGTTGCAGTGAGCGGGGACTACTCTTCGTTGAAGTGCATGGGCTTCTCATTGCGGTGGCTTCTCTTGTTGCGGAGCTCGGGCTCTAGGCCTGCGGGCTTCAGTAGTTGTGGCATGTAGGCTCAGTAGTTGTGGCTCACGGGCTTAGTTGCTCTGCGGCATGTGGGATCTTCCTGGACCAGGGATCGAACCAGTGTCTCCTGCACTGGCAGGTGGATTCTTAACCACTGTGCCATTAGGGAAGTGTTCTCTAGTTCATTTTTATTCATCTGTATTGTCTTGTTTTAAAAACATCCTTATTGAGAGGTAATTCGTATACCATGCAATTCACCGATTTAAAGTGTACAATTCACCTATTTAAAGTGTACAATCCACCTATTTAAAGTGTACAATCACTGGTTTTAGTATATTCACAGATACGTGCAACCTGCAATGTGTGGCTTGCGGGACCTTAATTCCCCAACCAGGGATTGAACCCGCGCCCTCAGCAGTGAGAGTGCGGAGTCCTAACCACTGGACCGCCAGGGAATTCCCTAGAGCAGCGGTCCCCAACCGTTTTGGCACCAAGGACCACGTCCTTCCACCAAGGACTGTGGAAGACGGTTTTTTCCACGGACGGCGAGGGAATTGTTTTGGGATGATTCAAGTGTATTACTTTCATTGTGCACTTTATTTCTATTATTATTACATTTTAATATATAATGAAATAATTATACAACTCCCCATAATGCAAAATCAGTGGGAGGCCTGAGCTTGTTTTCCTGCAACTAGATGGTCACATCTGGGATGATGGGAGACAGTGACACCCAAAGTGTCTTGCTTATGCCCAGTCTACTCTGTAATCTCATTTTGGCTGCTGTCACTGCAGAAAACCCTGCTTCACAAAGATAGGATGTTGTAAATCGAAGCAGGCTTTTCAGTGCTTTTGTGGCAATCTCAGGATATTCCACCTTGACTTTAATCCAGAAGGTATAGAGATTTGAAGTTGTCTCAGACATATTTTTAAGGGCACCGTCATTTGCCATCTCAAGCAGTTGATCCTCTTCTCGCACGGACAAAGTCGATTCACCTGGCTTATTCACAAATGGGTCGCAGATCCATTCCTTCCCAGTTCGGGGGTCTTTTGTGCTTGGGAAGTAATGCTCAAGCTCTTCTGAAAGCTGAGATAGGTGATGATGATGCACCAGCTGGGAGAAAGAAGGCCCTGGCTCAGTCTCTTTCAAAATCTCTGCTAATGTTTGAAACATGTCAAAAATCCCAATGTTCACTTGTCACCCCCGTAATTCCAGTTTGGCTTTGAATGCAGCCACTTTATCTGCCGACTTGAACACAGTTGTCATTCTCCCCTGAAGTGACAGAGTTCATTGAGCAGGTTGAATATGTCACACAAGTAAGCAAGTTTTGCGACCCATTCTTTGTCACTGAAACGTGCTGCCACTGGTGACTGTTTTTCTAAAAGAAATCGCTGGAGTGGCTCTCTTAACTCAAAAACTCTGTCCAGTGATCTACCTTTAGAAAGCCATCTCACAGAGCTGCATGAACAGATGTGAGTTAAGGGCATGTACTTTAATGTGGTTGATAATTTTAATCACATCCTGTAAAATGTTGTTAAGTTCACGTGACATTTTTCGGCTAGCCAGCATTTCTCTATGGATGACACAGCATGTAGACTCACATTCAGAAGCGATCTCTATGGCCCGAGTAGTAAAACCAGAAAGCCGTCCAGTCATGGCAGCCACTCTGTCCATGCATATACTGACACAAAATGACCAGTTCAGTTTTCCTGATATGTAATCATTCAAAGACTTGAATAGTTCTGCAGCTGTGGTGTTGGTTGGCAACAAAAGTGCACATAACATATCCTCATGCACATCCTCCTGAAAAATATATATCACAAAAACAAGCATTGTTGCCTTGTTGTCAACATCAGTAGACTCAGCTTGGATTGCGTACCATGGTGATTCATTAATCCTCTCTAACAATGTGCCTCAATATCCTCTGCTATTTCATCAATTTGTCTAGTTATGGTGCTAGCTGAAAGAGGAACATGTGCCACCTTTGAAACTGCAGCCTCTCCTAAAAGTTCTTGACAGATGTCCTTAGCAGCAGGCATGATCAACGCTTCACCGATAGTAAAGGGCTTCTTAGCTTTAGCAATGTGGTTAGCCACTAAGAATGATGCTCTCAGTGCAGACACATTTGATGAAGTGTTGGCCTTCAATAATTGCTTCTGTTCTTTGTGTTCACATTTTTTTTTCTTTTGAACAATTCCAAAGGCTTGTCTTTTGATGCAGGGTGCTTGGTCTCCATGTGGCAAAGCAGTTTTGAAGGTTTCATGGCTTCGTTGGGTAGCCAGTCGCCACATGTTATACAAAGTGGGCTTGGAGAATGTGAATCACCTGTTGCAGTGAACCCGTAATTTAAGTAGGACTCTTGGTATTTTCTTTTAAATGCAGCTTTCTTTTTGTTGGCAGTCTTAAAGTCTTCTGCTGTCTCATCATTGGGTCTTTCTCCCTTTTCCAAGAAGCTCTCCAGTGGTGTTTGTTTTTTACTCATTTTGGCTAGGGTTAGCTTGTGGGCTTACCAGACTGACTGAGACAAGTGCACAGTGTGGGAAAGAGGCACGGACGGAAGTGGTAAATAAAATAATGGTGGGCCACGCGCAGACTAAAATAAGTGTCGGATTCTGACTTAAAGCCTGCCACCATACGCAGCTGTACAATTGAAGTACGTCCACTCACTTGCCACTGTAAAGCCTGCCACCAGATGCAGCTTAGCTGTCACTTGCCACTCACTGATAGGATTTTTTTTTTAAGATTTTTTTGATGTGGACCATTTTTGAAGTCTTTTTTATTGCATTTATTACAGTATTGCTTCTGCTTTATGTTTTGATATTTTTGGCCGTGAGGCTTGTGGGGTCTTAGCTCCCCAACCAGGGATCAAACCCACACCCCCTGCATTGGAAGGTGAAGTCTCATGATGCTAATGATAATCTGTATTTGCAGCCACTCCCCAGCGCTAGCATCACTGCCTCAGCTCCACCTCAGATCATCAGGCATTAGATTCTCATAAGGAGCACACAACCTAGATCCCTCACGTGCGCGGTTCACAGTAGGGTTCGTGCTCCTATGACAATCTAATGCTGCTGCTGATCTGACAGGAGGCAGAGCTCAGGTGATAATGCGAGCGATGGGGAGCAGCTGTAAATACAGATGAAGTTTCGATCTTTCGCCCCGCGGCTCACCTCCTGCTGTGTGGCCCAGTTCCTAATGGGGGTTGGGGATCCCTGCCCTAGAGCAATTTTATCTTCTCAAAAAGAAACCACCTGCCCTTTAGCTGTCATTCCCATATGCCCCTCCAGCCCTAAGCAATCACTAAATTGCTTTCTGTCTCTGCACATTTCCCTGATTTGGACATATCATATAATTGGAATTATATAACATGTTGGTCTTTCATGACTGGTTTCTTTAACTTAAGATAATGTTTTCAAGGTTCATCCATTTTGTAGCATCAGTACTTCATTCCTTTTTACAGCCAAATAATATTCCATTGTGTGGATGTATGAAATTTTGTTTATCCATTCATCAGTTGATGGACATTTGGGTTGATTCCACCTTTTGGCTATTAGGAATAATGCTGCTATAAATATTCATGTACAAGTTTTAGTGTAGACATTTTTACTTAATTGTTAGGTCATATGTAACTCATTTGAGGAACTGACAAACTTTTCCAAAGTGCACCATTTTATATTCTCATCAGTAGTGTATGAGGGTTCCAATTTCTTCACATCCTCATCAACACTTATAATTTTCTTATCTGTGTAATTTTTGATTCTAGCCAACCTAGTGGATGTGTAGTGGTGTTTTATTGTAGTTTTAATTGCGTTTTCCTGATAACTAATGATGTCAAGAATCTTTTCATGTGCTTATTAGCCATTTGTGTATCTTTTTTGGAGAAATATCTATTCAGATCTTTATTCCATTTTAAATTGGGTTATTTGTCTTCTTATTGAATTGTAAGTGTTTCATATATATAAATATTCTGGATATGAGTTCCTTATCAGTTATATGATTTGCAAGAATTTTCTTCTGTGGGTTGTCTTTTCACTTTCTTGGTGATGTCCTTTTTTTAAAAAATAAATTAATTCATTCATTTATTTATTTTTGGCTGTGTTGAGTCTTCATTGCTGCGTAGGCATTCTCTAGTTGCCGCAGGCGAGGCCTACTCTTCATTGTGGTACACGGGCATCTCACTGCAGTGGCTTCGCTTTTTGTTGCAGAGCAAGGGCTCTAGGTACGCTGGCTTCAGTAGTGTGGCACGCAAGCTCAGTAGTTGTGGCTCACGGGCTCTAGGGTGCAGGCTCAGGAGTTGTGGTGCACGGGCTTAGTTGCTCCGTGTCATGTGGGATCTTCCCAGACCAGGGCTCAAACCCGTGTCCCCTGCATTGGCAGGCAGATTCCTAACCACTGCGCCACCAGGGAAGCCCGGTGATGTCCTTTGAAGTACAAACGTTTTTTATCTTGATGAAGTCCAATTTATCTATTTTGGTTTTTCTTTTTGTCACACTTTTGGTATCATATCTAAGAAACCATTGCCTAAATTAAGGTCACAAAGATATATGACTGTTTTCTTCTAAGAGTTTTACAGTGTTATCTCTTACATTTAGGTCCTTAATCTGTTTTGGTCAAATTGTTCAAAAATTTAAATTGGTCAAAATTTGTTTTGTATATGGTTTGAAGTAAGGGTCCAAGTTAATTCTTTTTTATTTATTTATTTATTTATTTTTTATAATTTTTTTTTTTTTTTTTTTTTTTTTTTGCGGTACGCGGGCCTCTCACTGTTGTGGCCTCTCTCGCTGCGGAGCACAGGCTCCGGACGCGCAGGCCCAGCGGCCATGGCTCACGGGCCCAGCCGCTCTGATGCATGTGGGATCCTCCCGGACCGGGGCACGAACCCGTGTCCCCTGCATCGGCAGGCGGACTCTCAACCACTGCGCCACCAGGGAAGCCCCAAGTTAATTCTTTTGCATGTGGATGTCTGGTTGTTCCAGCACCATTTATTGAAAAGGCTGTTCTTTCCCCATTGGATGGCTTTGGCACGTTTGTTGAAAATTAGTTGACCATTGCTGTATGCGTTTCTTTTTGGACTCTTAATTCTATTCCACTGGTTTGTAAGTCTGTCCTTGTGCCCAGTACCACACTTTCCCCCCCAAGTTTTATTGAGATATAATTGACATACAGCGTTGTATAAGTTTGAGATGTGCCAAATGGTTTACATATATTGTGAAATGATTACCACGGTAAGTTTAGTTAACATCCATCAACTTGTATAGATTTTTTAAATGTTTCTTTTCCTTGTGATGAGAGCTTTGTTTTCCCCAGTCCTGTGGAAGTCCTGCAGTCAAATCCCACTTGCACATTCCCTGGGGATTCCTAGTCCTGTTGCCGGACCCCCAGGCTGGGAAGCCTGATGTGGGGCTCAGAACCTTCACTCCAGTGGGAAAATTTCTGTAGTATAATTATTCTCCAGTTTGTGGGTCGCCCACCCATGGCTTTGGGATTTGATTTATCGTGATTGTGCCCCTCCTACCATCTCATTGCAGTTTCTCCTTTATCTTTGGACATGGGGTATCTTTTTTGGTGGGTTCCAGTGTCTTCTATCAATGGTTGTTCAGCAGTTAGTTGTGATTTCAGTGCTCTCGCAAGAGGAGGTGAGCACAAGTCCTTCTATTCGGCTGCCTTCCACAGGGGTCTGTGATGAGAACTTTATACACCATATTAATTGGTGTTGCTTTGCAGTAAGTTTTGAAATCAGGAAATGTGAATCCTCCTACTTTGTTCTTTCTCAGGATTAACTATTCTGCATGAACTTTAGAATCAGCATGTCACCTTCTACAAAGAAGTCAGCTTGGATTCTGATGAGGATTGCATTGAATCTATATATCAGTTTGGGGACTGTTGCCATCTTAACAATGCTAAGTCTTCCAGTCCATGAACGTGGGATGTTTCTTCATTTATTTAGATCTTTGACTTCTTTCAACAGTGTTTGTAGTTTTCAGAGTATAAGTTTTACACTTCTTTTGTTGAATTTATTTCTAATATAATTTATTCTTTTAATGCTATTGTAAATGGAATTGTTTTCTTAATTTCATTTTCAGATTTTTCACTCCAAGTATTTAGAAATTTAATTGATTTTTGTATATTGATTTTGTATTATGCAACTTTGCTAAACTTATTAGTTCTAATTGGTTTTAATAAATTCCTTAAGAGGAGTTTTTATGTGCAAAATCATGTAATCTGTGAATAGAGATAACTTTACTTCTTTTCTAATAGATGCCTTTTATGTCTTTATCTGTCCAGCTGCCCTGGCTAGAACCTTCAGTATAATGTCAAACAGGAGTGGTGAAAGCAGACATCCTTGTCTTGTTCTTAATCTTAAGCATCCAGTTTTCCACCTTGAAGTATGATATTGACTGTGGATTTTTCATGAATGCCCTTTATCTTGCTGAGGAATTTCTCTTCTATTCCTAGTTTCTTGAGTATTTTTATCATCAAAGGGTGTCAGATTTTGTGAAATGCTTTTTTGCATCTATTAAGCATCATGTGATTGTTGTTTTTTATTCTACTGATATAATGTATTACATTAATTGATTTTCAAATGTTAAACCAACACTGCATTCTTGGCATAAATCTCACTTGGTTATAATAGAATTCTTTTTATCTGTTGAAGATTTGGTTTGCTAGTATGCTGTTGAAGATTTTTGCATCCATAGTCATAAGAGATACTGGTCTGTAGTTTTCTTGTGATTTTTTTGTCTAGTTTTGGTATCAGGATAATACTGACTTCATAAAATGAGTTGGAAGTGTTTTACCATCTTTCATTGTTGGGAAGACTTCTGGGAAAATTGGTATTCTTTACATGTTCAATACAATTCAGCAATAAAGACATCTGGGCCTGGGCTTTTCTTTGTTTCTAGTTTTTGATAATTCAGTCTCTTCCTTTGTTATAGGTTTATTCATATTTTCTTTTTTTTTTTTTTATGTGGTACACGGGCCTCTCACTGCTGTGGCCTCTCCCGTTGCGGAGCACAGGCTCCGGACGTGCAGGCTCAGCGGCCATGGCTCATGGGCCCAGCCGCTCCGTGGCATGCAGGATCCTCCCGGACGGGGGCACGAACCCGTGTCCCCTGCATCAGCAGGCGGACTCTCAACCACTGTGCCACCAGGGAAGCCCTCTATTCTTTTTTTAATTGAAGTATAGTTGATTTACAATATTATGTAAGTTTCAGGCATACAACAGTGATTCACAAATTTTAAGGTTCTGTTTCTTAAGTCAGTTTCAGTAGTTTGTGTCTTTCTAGAAATTTATGCACTTCATCTAAGTTATCTAATTTATTGGCATATAATTGTTCATAGAATTTCTTTACAATCCTTTTTGTTTCAGTAAAATCAGTAGTAATAGACCCTCTTTCATTTCTGAATCTAGTAATTTGAGTCTTCTCTCTTTTTTCTTGGTCAGTCGAGCTAAAAGTTTGTCCATTTTGTTTGTTTTCAAAGAACCAGGTTTTGGTTTTCCCTTTCTCTAGCAGTCATCAAGTTCTTCTGGGCAGAAGTATTTTGGGGCAACTGATAATAGGGAGACTTTGCCCAATTCTGCTTCTCTGCCACTATCTAGTCTTTCCCACTGTACCCCTTTTTATCTTGCCCCTAGGGAGGGAATTTCCCTGTACTTACTATTGCTTATTTTCTGGCTCTCACTGCTTGAACCATAATTAATTCCATCTGTTTTTTACATATATATATATATATATATATATATACATATACACTTTGCTTGAACCTCATTATTCCTTTCTTTCTTTTGTCCAAATCTTAATCCATTTAACCTTAAGGAAAGCCAGCTGCTTTTCATTGTGGGTTTTTCATTTTTTGTAGATTATATTCCATTATAGCTTATTAAAAAATATTGTATAATTCCCTGTGCTATACAGTTGTTGTTGCTTATATATGTTACATATAGTAGTTTGTATCTGTTGTTTGTATCAGTATCTGTTAATCCCATACTCCTGATTTCTCCCTCCCCCACCTCTCCTCTGGTAACCACAAGTTTGTTTTCTATGAGTCTGTTGCTGTTTTGTATATAGATTCTTTTTAGATTCCACATATAAGTGATATCATATAGTCTTCGTCTTTCTCTGATTTATTTCACTAAGCATAATATTCTCTAGGTCCATGCATGTTGCTATAAATGACAATATTTCATTCTCTTTTATGGCTGAATAATATTTCTCTGTGTGTGTGTGTGTGTGCACGTGCGTGACATCTTCTTAAGCCATTTGTCTGTTGATGGGGACTTGGGTTGTTTCTGTGTCCTGGCTATTGTAAAGGGTGCTGCTGTGAACATTGGGGTGCATGTATCTTTTCAATGTTCTGAGTAAAAAGACCTTAAATTATGATTGATCATTTTAAGAATAGAGCAAATGATCCACCTTTATCAAGGAAAGGAAAGTTAGAAAACCGAAAGTTAAATTAATATATTAAAGGCATCTATTAAGCAGCCATGTACCCCCGTCTACATTCTCTACCATAGTCTTCACCTAACTACGTTGTGAGAAAAGTAGGCTTTATGAGCTGGCCTGGGAACATAACCACATATAGTAGTTCTAGCGCTATAATATAGTGTAGTTTCTATAGTATACTCTCTATATATGTATATATTTTATTTTTCTCTAGTCATTTTGGATAACCACTCATATTATACTATACTATATATAATGTATGGATTAAGAATGGTAAGAGGTAGGTAAGAGTGATTAGCCACACAGCCTGGATTTGAATTTTTATGCCCTTGAGCAAATTACTTAGCTTAAGTTTCTCATCTGTTAAATGGGTATGTTAATAATGCCTCCCACAAAGAATCATTGTATTATATGGGTTAATAGTACATTTAAGTTACTTGAAATATGCCCAGCACATAGCAAAAATCAGTAAATGTTAGCCATTAGTACTATTACAAATAATTCACCTATTAAAATATGCTTTTTGAATTGCAGATTTTCTCTATGAGGATCAAACTGTAGAATAACATTGATTTGTGCCATGTTGCCATCACTCGTTTTGTCCTTCTGCCTCACAAGTACTCGGAATTAGAGAACATCTGTGGTTACAATAAACCAAAAGTCAAAACCTCTGAAGCCTCAGTGAAAGTGTCAGACCCTCAGTCTTTAAGGCTAATATTTTAGGACCTTAAGAATTTCCCTTAAAGCTAAAAATAGCTTCCATGATGACTGTCTCTTTTACAGTCAGTGTCCAGGTTATTTTTAGAATCCTAGTATTCAGGGTATTTTTAGAACTCTAGCAGTACCAGCTTATCTTGAAGGTGGAAATAAATGGAGTAAAACATTTCTTGTAATTCAGAAACTTTCAGGAATCTTTGTGAAGTGTAGTTTTGTAGTATATGCTTGTTAAATGGTTTGGGGCTGATAGAATGAGTCTTTAAAATGTAATTTGGTTTAGCTCTTAGGAAGAGTATAGTGAAATGTGTAGCATCTAACTTTTCTATACCACACAATTTAGGTATGAAATAATAACCTTGTCTCATTAAAGAATAGTGACCTTGACTAAGTATATGAGTAACAAAACAAATTGTATCTTCAAGTAGGCTCTATTGGTTTATTAAAAAAATAGGTTATTGAGTTTTTTCCATAGAGTAACTCAATTTGTTAAAATTGAAGTAGCTGTATTGATACTCTGTTGTTTGTTTGTTTTTTGGATTTGACCCATAAGAGAGATCATATGGTATTTGTCTTTCTCTGTCTGACTTATTTCACTTAGTGTCCTCTAAGTCTATCAGTGTTGTTGCAAGTGGCAAGATTTCATTCTTTTCTAATGGCTGAATAATATTCCATACACACACACACACACACACACACACACACACACATACACACATATGTATGTATACAGAGTCTACAATTTCTTTATCCATCATCCATCAGTGGACATTAGGTTGTTTCCACATCTTTGCTATTGTAAATAAAGTTGCAATGAACATGAGGTTGCATCTATCTTTTCGAGTTAGTGTTTTTGTTTTCTTTAGATAAATACCCAGAAATGAAATTGCTGGATCATATGATAGTTCTATTTTTAATTTTTTGTTTTATCTTAATATTAGCACTTAGTCTTGAAATATATATTGATTGCATAGCTATTGACAAATCAGAATTTTAGGGAGATTTCTGTTCTCAGACTTGATCAACCACTGAAGTCTAGAGCGTGTCAAAAAGTACACTAATAGGTTTCATTCCTTTAGAAAGTATGCA
Organism: Lagenorhynchus albirostris; assembly: GCF_949774975.1. Taxonomy (NCBI): domain Eukaryota; kingdom Metazoa; phylum Chordata; class Mammalia; order Artiodactyla; family Delphinidae; genus Lagenorhynchus; species Lagenorhynchus albirostris. The sequence goes on from NC_083098.1 coordinate 84,302,199, forward strand.
TTTATATCTTACTTTATAAGACAAATGTAGAGCCCTTAGGAGATTACAATCTTCTTGAGGACACATAATTTTCATACTAATAACTGCAGCAAGGAGACACTGTAAGATAATTGCTTTGTAATTGGTATAGTGTTTTCAGTTCAAAGGAGTCAGTGATTCCTTCAGACTAGAATGAGTCAAGCAGGGCTTCAAGAAGAGGAAGCAGAATTTGGGCCAAAATTTTAAGAGCAGGTAAGATTTTTTTTTTTTTTTTTGTGGTACACGGGCCTCTCACTGTTGTGGCCTCTCCTGTTGCGGAGCGCAGGCTCGGCGGCCATGGCTTACGGGCCCAGCCGCTCCACGGCATGTGGGATCTTCCCGGACCGGGGCATGAACCCACGTCCCCTGCATCAGCAGGCGGACTCTCAACCACTGCGCCACCAGGGAAGCCCTAGAGCAGGTAAGATTTTAATAAGAGTACTGAGGGGTAGAAGCAATTCTATGACATATTCACATATTTTTTCACCAAGTGTTGAACTCTTTCCTATGCAAAGCTGTAAAGATACTCAGGATGCTTTTTGAAGATAATGAATAAACCTAGTTTGATTGGAGTGGAGAGTGGAAATCAAAATAACATTTTATATTTACATACTATAAATATATACATTTATATATATAAATATATATACACATACCTACACATAAAGGTAAGATAAAATTATAAATTGATCATGGATGTGTTTTTTTTGTATGTTTGCTTTTGCGTTACGCGGGCCTCTCACAGTTGTGGCCTCTCCCGTTGCGGAGCACGGGCTCCGGACGCGCAGGCCCAGCGGCCATGGCTCACGGGCCTAGCCGCTTCGCGGCATGTGGCATCTTCCCAGACCGGTGCACGAACCTGTGTCCCCTGCATCAGCAGGCGGACTCTTGACCACTGCGCCACCAGGGAAGCCCTGATTATGATGTTTTAAATGCCATAAGGTATTATCAGTGGGAAACCATTGTTCTATTGGAGTGACATTAAAATAGATGTTTTAAGAGTAACTTAGAAGCTCTGGGTTTGATTTTGAGACTTAAAGAGACTAAAATCGGGTGTGATGTAATAAAGGCCTAGAGTATGGAGCATTAGAGTATTAATACAGTTTTATCAACTGTTACTAGTATGAAGGTAACTTACTTTTGAGAAGAGTAGTCTGGGCACTTAAGAATACTGAAGTTTTCTTAAAAGGAATTTACAATGTAGGTACAATGGAAAAACATTCTATTTTTTTTTAATTAATTAATTTAATTTTTTGGTTATGCTGGGTCTTAGTTGCAGCAGGCAGGCTCCTTAGCTGTGGCTCCAGGGCTCCTTAGTTTTGGCTCGCCAGCTCCTTAGTTGCAGCATGTGGGCTCCTTAGTTGCGGTATGTGAACTCTTAGTTGCAGCATGCGTGCAGGATCTAGTTCCCTGACCAGGGATTGAACCCGGGCCCCCTGCATTGGGAGCGCGGAGTCCCATCCACTGTACCACCAGGGAAGTCCCACGGTATTCTAATTTTTAAGGTCACATTGGAGTTTTTGCTTCAAGTTCTTTTGGAACAGTTAGGATTGAATGGGGGATGGTTTTACTTCTTAATTGCTTATAGGGAACAGAAATAAAATCTAGAGGGTCTGGTTTTTTTAATTAAGTTTGCAGCACTTAATGAGTGCATGAGCTTTACAGGCTGAAATACTTTGCTTTTCAATTACCTGAGAATACCCAAGATGAATGGGCACCAGGTTATTTTCTTTTTTTTTTTTTTTTTTTTTTTTTGCGTTACGCGGGCCTCTCACTGTTGTGGCCTCTCCCGCTGAGGAGCACAGGCTCCGGACGCACAGGCTCAGCGGCCATGGCTCACGGCCCCAGCCACTCCGCGGCATGTGGGATCTTCCCGGACTGGGGCACGAACCCGCGTCCCCTGCATCGGCAGGCGGACTCTCAACCACTGCTCCACCAGGGAAGCCCCAGGTTATTTTCTTAATGTCATAACTGCACCTATAGAGTAAAAATTAGAGTTATCTAGTTAACTTGAATAACCTCCCCAACCTAAATTGGGTAGTTCCAGGATAAACATCACTTTCGGGATTGCATTTTCCCATCTGTTCTATTATTGATCATATAAACTAGAAAATATCCTAACACTCGCTTTCTGCTACTGTATGGGCTCCATACATACTTTAATTCTTCGAATGAATTATATATTAACATAATTACTTATACATACTACATTAAAAAGAGATTGGAGTAATATTATCTGTATATTTTATGGATCATCATATGGAGTCACGCAGAGGTGGCATCAATTTTGTTCATCAAAGCTGCTTGTAGAAAGTGGCAGAGTTTGAGTTGGGCTTCTAGGGTGAGCCAGCTGAAACTTTCTCTTCAAGGCCTGGGTCATTACTGGGGTCAGCCCAGTTCCTGTTTCCATATTTTCTTTATTGGTAAGTGGAGTTCCACCTGGGCTCCTCTCTACATCGACTTTTCTGAGTAGTTTCCGCAGATCTAACTGGCTTTTACCAGGAGTAATGAAGACATTGTAACTCGAGTTGATAACACTTTGGACTTTCGTTTCAGGGAAACGCACTGCAGGTCAGAGACAGTAACTAGTGGATTCTGTGCCTTTGGTGATGGTACAAGCTTCCTCCTTTCATCAAAACTCTGTGTCTTCTTTAATTTCACAGTCAGTAGATCTTTAACTGTTATCTGCATGGGTCCACTTTTTTTTAATGGTCCAGCCTCAAGTGCTTTAGTGAGATCAGATTTTCTGAGCAGCAAAGGTGCTGTCAGTGGTGGAGGCAGAGGCGGAGGCAGGGGCGGAGGAAAAGATGACTGGATGGCTGTGACAGTGAGGCAGGAAGTACAGCCCCGGAGTCTCCAGGGGTGGTTAGAGCACATGCAGGCACATTTGTAAGTTTACCACGCATGTGACACATCTGACCACAGCTTGGACAGGAAGAATTTTCTGAGACGGCCTTCAGTGCTTCCTGGAGCTTGCGTAATTCATTTCCCAAAATGAGAAACCATTGTTTTAGACTATGAAGTTCTTGGTGGCAGGATGGTGTCTTTCAATACTTCCAAACTCCGGGCCATGCAGTTCTGAAACCAGTTGTATGTAGACTATACTCTATTTGTCCGAAGTTTTACTGAATCTTTAAAATTGGGAAATTTGAAGTTCCAGGATGGTCTTAGCCAGCTTCTGCTAAGGGGTGTATCTGTTGAAGGAATAACCACTCTTTCTGGTGACGGTGGTGGAGGGGGAGGTGTAAGTAGCTTAGACTGAAAGTGAGAGGCTTCTTTTCTTCTGAAAAACCTTTTTGCTTTGGCTTTTAGCTTTATTCTTTGTTGCTTGAACTTGGGCATGGTTTTAGGCTAAGAGTCCAGGGATTCGATGGAGTCCCAGCAGTGGTATCTCCCTCGCCATAAAGAAAAATTCAAAAAATAAAATTAAATTAAAAAATCAAGACATACTATTAATATGATAATTTAGTCACTATGTCACTTGAACTTTGAGCTTTAGGTCCCAAAGTTGCTCTGATGTGAACACACTTCTAAAATTATCATCAAATGTGTATTAGGTAGACTTAAAATTTTTGTAATTGTGTTTTTTGTTTTTTGGACACACCGCACGGCTTACGGGATGTTAGTTCCCCAACCAGAGATCGAATCCATGCCCCCTCCAGTGAAAGCACGGAGTCCTAACCACTGGACTGCCGGGGAATTCCCTAATTTTTGTAGTTCTAATGGCTTATGCATTAACTATACCCCTGCCTCGCCTGCTTCTCTCAGGTTTCACCTCAAATGTATATTAGATAAAAGGATTTATGTTAAAAATAATTAGGTGAAACCGGAAAGGAGTGCATATTGGCAAATAGCTCAGTGCTCATTCTTTTTTTAATAAATTTATTTATTTTTGGCTGCGTTGGGTCTTCGTCGCTGCGTGCGGGCTTTCTCTGTTGCAGCGAGTGGGGGCTCTTCTTTGTTGCGGTGCGTGGGCTTCTCTTGTTGCGGAGCACGGGCTCTAGGTGCATGGGCTTCAGTAGTTGTGGCACACGGGGTTAATTGCTCCGTGGCATGTGGGATCCTCCCAGACCAGGGCTCGAACCCGTGTCCCCTGCATTGACAGGTGGTTTCTTAACCACTGTGCTACCAGGGAAGTCCCTCAGTGCTCATTCTAATCTGGCAGTCCATGTATATATTTACAGAGTGAAGCACCATATTAATATAAAACTATAAGGCTTATTTAACTCCAAAACTTACATGTTTTCATGTGGATTTTATTTTTGTTCTTGAAAGGTTAGTGTACATGTAGAGATTGTCTGAACTAGTCAGTTTATTCATAATTCAGCAAATACTGAGCACTGTGTATAAGGCATAGTTTTATAGATTCTGGTACTACATAAATGAATACATTTTATTGCCTTTGCAAAACTTAAGTCTAGTGCAGGAAAGACAGAGAATAAGCAAGTAAAATATGAGAAAAATGTTGATAACGTAAAAGCATGTGAGAATTAAAATGGTGTCCTGGAAACTATTAGATTAGTAATCTTGAGACCTGGATTTAATTATCAGTCCTAGACCGGCCATTAACCCACTGTATTTCTTCAATTAACAATCCCCCTCCCTACACCTTCTCTTTTTTTTTTTTTTTTTTGACTAAATCACAAGTCTGTTCAATTATTTATTTCTTTATTTTTGGCTGTGTTGGGTGTTCGTTGCTGCGCACAGACTTTCCCTAGTTGTGGCAAGCGGGGGCTACTCTTCGTTGCCATGCGTGGGCTTCTCATTGCAGTGGCTTCTCTTGTTGCGGAGCACAGGCTCTAGGTGCGTGGGCTTCAGTAGTTTTGGCACGTGGGCTTAGTAGTTGTGGCTCACAGGCTCTGGAGTGCAGGCTCAGTAGTTGTGGCACACGGGCTTAGTTGCTCCACGGCATGTGGGATCTTCCCAGACTAGGGCTCGAACCCGTGTCCCCTGCATTGGCAGGCGGATTCTTAACCACTGCACCACCAGGGTAATCCCCTTCTCTTATTTTTAAATGGAAAATTTCTCAAGTCTTTACATTATCTAAAATATGATTAGGGAATTCCCTGGCGGTCCTGTGGTTAGGACTCCTCGCTTCCACTGCAGGGGGCATGGGTTTGATCCCTGGATTAGGAACTAAGATCCCACATTCTGCATGCCAGGTGGTGGCCCTGTCCCCCAAAGGTGATAAGATTAGCTCCTTTAAAAGGAATCTAAGATTCTTATGATACATGTAAATTTTTTTTAACTTTTCCATTTTTTATTATGAAAAACTTCAACAAAAACAACAGTGAAGAAAAGAGAATAATGAACTCCTGAAGCAAATCTCAGATAGCATTTCATTACTATTTCAGAATGTATTCCTAAAAAATAGGGCACTATATTTAAAAAAAAATCATACTATGATTATCATACCTAAAAATTTATTATTATAATTAAAGTAGCCATTAACTATTTTATTAAATGCATATACATATATTATGGTGGGTCTTGTGTGTGTGTATATATTTATATGTGAACATATAAAAAGTACATAGAGTTTAACAAGTAACTATAAAGTGAACATATGAACAAAGAAATAGACTATCAACACCTTCAGAATATCATCAGCACCCCCAAAAGTCTAGTGTGTACCTCCCAGTCATAAACTTTTTCTTTCATAACCACTATATAAATGCAGTCTCTCTGGTTTTCTTATAGTGTCACTGTCTATGTACAAATCTCTAAAAATATAGTTTTCTCTAGTTTTAGCTTTGAATTTTATATGAATGGAATCATATAGTATGGTTCCTTGTGTATGCGTCTTTTTCAGTATTATGTTTGAGCTTCATCCATGTTATTGCTTATGTGTTTTTCAATTATTTTTATTGCTGTATACTAAGTACTCTATTGTACTACTTAACCAATCCTCTCTTGCCACTGACTTCTAGTTTTTTGGCTTTTACAAACAACATTGCTATGAATATACTTGTATGCATGTTCTTTTGTACATGTACAGGCTGCTTTAGGGCATAGACATAGACATTGGTGAAATTGTTGGGCCATTGGGTGTGCATGTCTTTTACTTGCCGAAAACACCAAAGTGGTTGTAATTAACAATGAATGAGAGTTTTCATTTTCTATGTTGGACTTTTAAAAGTTAATTTTTACCAGTGAGGTTTTAAAGTTCTTTTACTTTACTGTTTTTCCCCCAAGACAGTGCCTTTTTAAAAAAACAGCTGTATTGAGTTATAATTGAAATACAATAGGTTGCACATGTTTGAAGTAGATACTATAATATATATCTAGTCTAGTCTTTGTTACCAGTTCTTAGCAGGGAGCTTCAAAAACCCTTGCAACTTCCTGAGTGATAGGAGTATCTTTGTTATGTTAATGAGGTGACTCTTGACCCCCTTCCTGGAGAGCTTCAGGAAGGGACTGGTCAGCAAAATGTTGGAGATTTGGAATTTTCAGCCAACTGGGAGAAGTTGGGGGGAGGCTAGTGACCTAGCTCAATGAAATGATAATGAATTAATTAATTAATTATTCCCACATAAGGAAGCCCAGTAAACCTCTGGAAACCAGGAGGAGCTTCCTGGTTGATGAACACATTGATGTGCCAGGAGAGTATTGTGTCAGATCCACCAGGAAAGAACATGGAAGTTATTCATCCCTGCCTTCTCTCCCCAAGATCTTGACCTATGCGTCTCTTCTGTTTAGCTGTTCCTGAGTTATGTCCTTTATAATAAACTTGTAATCATAAGTATAATGCTTTCAGCGAGTTCTGTGAGTCATTCTAGCAAATTACTGAACCTGAGGGTATTGTAGGAAGCCCTAAAGTCATAACTGGCCTATCACAAATGCAGGCGGCCCCCAGGACTTGCATGTGTCATCTGAAGTGCGGGGAGTTTTGTGAAGGAATTTTTTGCTCTTTAACTTGCGGGGTCTGTGCTAACTCCAGGTAGTTAGTGTTAGAACTGAATTGAAATGTAGTACATCCAGTTGGTATCAGAGAGTTGCTGTCAGGGCAAAACAATTTGACAAGTTTTGACGTACATATATAGCCTTGAAACCATCATCACAATCAAGAAAATGAATGGATCTATCTCCCTCATATGTTTCCTTGTGTCTTTTTTTTTTTTTTTTTTTTGCGGTATGCGGGCCTCTCACTGTTGTGGCCTCTCCCGTTGCGGAGCACAGGCTCAGCGGCCATGGCTCACGGGCCCAACCGCTCCGTGGCATGTGGGATCTTCCCGGACCAGGGCACGAACCCGTGTCCCCTGCATCGGCAGGCGGACTCTCAACCACTGCGCCACCAGGGGAGCCCTCCTTGTGTCCTTTATTAATCTACCCTGCTCCCCATTTGTGTCTGTCTTTTTTGGCTCTGAACACAATGGAATTCCCAATTAAATTGGGAATTATAGTCCCAATGGAATACTTCTCAGCACTTAAAAGGAATGAATTACTGATATGTACAGCATGAATGGATCTCAGATGCATTATGTTAAGTGATAGAGCTAGATCCAAAGAGCAATGTACTGTGTAACTCCATTTATGTGATATTCTGGAATCACAGAATATCACAGATCAGGGGTTGCCAGACAGCACAGATAAGGGGTTGCCAAGGGCTAAGGAAGCAGCTGAGGGTTGACTTCACAGGGACACAAAGGAACTTTTTAGGGTGATGAAGTAGTCTATGCCTTGATTGTAATGTTGGTTACACAACTGTGTATTTGTCAAAATTCGTAGAATGGGACACTAAAAAGTGAATTTTATGTAATTTAACCTCAATAAACCTGTCTTTTAAAAAAAAGGTAAAAAGATTGGAAGAATTTGCTAATGCAGATCATAAGTTACAGTGGCAGTATTTCAAGCAAAGTGGACTTTAGAACAAGTGATAGTGCCAAGGATAAGAAAAGATACTTGATAATAATAAAGGGGTCACTGCAGTAAGAAAATACAACAGTATATACCTAATAACAGCTTCCACATAGCTGAGAAATTAACAAGTACACATGGAAATTTCAACACTCCTCTTTCAGTAATTGATTAAACAAGTAGGCAGAAATCAGTAGGGTTGTAGAAGAGTTAATGTACCAATGCACTTGACCTAATTGACATTCCATTCAATAACAGCAGAAATACACATACACTTGAAAATTCTTTTCAAGTGCACATGAATCATTCACTAAGACAGATAGCCCATGTGGTGGGCCATTAAACAAATTTCAATACATTTAATATGATTCATATTACATACAGGGGTAATATCACAGGGAGTTTAATGAGAAATTAGTAAGAAAAGATGTCCAGAAAATACCCCAAATATTTGGAAATTAAACAGTATATTTCTGAGTAATACATGAATAAAAGAAGGAATCACAAGGAAAACTAGAAAATATTTTGAACTTCGTAGCAGTGCTTATTGAGAAATTTATTTTGATAAGCATTTAAATGTTCATATTAGAAGAGAACAATCTAGAATCAGTGATAGGCTTCTACCCTGAGAACCTAGGAAAAGAACAGCAAATTAAACCTAAAGAAAGTATTGGGTTGGCCAAAAAGTTAGTTTGGTTTTTTCTGTTAAGATGGCTCCAGTAGCGCTTAGTTGTCTTTAACTTCCTTTGAAACAATTTTGTTAGATTGTATTGTGACAGCTGTCATATCAGTGTGCATTAAAAAAAAAAAAATCTTATCAAAATTGGTGAATTTTTGTGTAGCCATTTTAACATTGAAGATGGAAGAAAAACAACATTTTCAGCATATTATGCTTTATTATTTCAAGCAAGGTAAAAACGCAACTGAAATGCAAAAAAAGCTTTGTGCAGTGTATGGAGAAGGTGCTGTGACTGATTGAATGCGTCAGAAGTGGTTTGCAAAGTTTCCTGCTGGAGATTTCTTGCAGGTAGACCAGTTGAAGTTGATAGCGATCAAATGTAGACATTAATTGAGAACAATTAACGTTATACCATGTGGGAGATAGCTGACATACTCAAAGTATCCATGTCAAGCGTTGAAAATCATTTGCATGAGCTTAGTTATGTTAATTGCTTTGGTGTTCAGGTTCCATGTAAGTTAAGTGGGGGGTGGGGGGGGTGGGAACCTTTCGGCCATATTTCTGCATGCCATTCTCTATTTAAATGTAACGAAAACGTTCTGTTTTTAAAACAAATTGTGACGGGTGATGAAAAGTGGATACTGTACAATAATGTGGAATGGAAGAGATTGTGGGGCAAGCGAAATGAACCACCACGAACCACGTTAAAAGCCGGTCTTCATCCAAAGAAGGTGATGTTGTGTATATGGTGGGATTGGAAGGGAGTCCTCTATTATGAGCTCCTTCCAGAAAACCAAATGATGAATTCCAACAAGTACTGCTCCAAATTAGACCAACTGAAAGCAGCACTTGACGAAGAAAAGCATCTGGAATTAGTCAACAGAAAACGCATAATCTTCCATCAGGATAACACAAGACTGTGTTTCTTTGATGACCAGGCAAAAACTGTTACAGCTTGGCTGGGAAGTTCTAATTCATCTGCCGTATTCACCAGACATTGCACCTTTGGATTTCCATTTATTTTGGTCTTTACAAAATTCTCTTAATGGAAAAAATTTCAATTCCCTGGAAGACTGTAAAAGGCACCTGGAACAGTTCTTTGCTCTAAAAGAGTAAAAGTTTTGGGAAGATGGAATTATGAAGTTGCCTGAAAAATGGCAGAAAGTAGTGGAACAAAAGGGCGAATACGTTGTTCAATAAACTTCTTGGTGAAAATGAAAAATGTGTCTTTTATTTTTACTTTTAAAACTGAAGGAACTTTTGGGCCAACCCAGTAGAAAGCAGGACATAGTAAAGGTAAGAATGGGGATCAATCAAATAGAAAATGCGCAGACAGTAGACAAAACTAATAATGCCAAATTTGGTTCTTTGAAAAGATAATAAAATTGGCAAAACCGCTGTTAGATCAGGTTTCTCCACCTTGGCTCTGTTGACTTTTACAGCCTGATAATTGTGGGGAGCTGTCCTATCCCTGGTCTCTACCCCTAGATGCCAGTAGAGCCCCTTTTCCCAGTTGTGACAACTAAAAATGTCTACAGACATTGGCAGATATCCCCTGGAGGTGGGTGGCAAATTCACTCCTCCTCGAGACCACTACATTAGAACAACCAAGATAAAAAAGGGGGGGCAAGGGGGAAAAAATAAAAAGTAAAAAAAAGAAAGAAGACAAAAATTAGCAATATCAGTGAAAAAAGAAACATCAGTTTAGATTTTATAGTCATTAAAAAGGTAATAAAGGCATATTATAAGCAAGTTAATGCTAGTAAATTCAGTATCCTAAATGAAATAGATATATTTCTGGAAAAATGCAAATTACTGAAACTGACTTAAGATGAAATAGAAAACCCGATAGCTTTATACTGATTTTAACTATTATACATTGCAGGTGATAACTGGTCACTTAGCTTTTGGCAGATGTTGTGATTGATTATCACTCCTGCTCAAGGTCAAGAAATATTCACTTAGGAGCTACTCTGTGCTAGGCAAAGGGCTAGGCACTCAGTGTACAGTTTTTGTTTTTGTTTTTTGCCACTCCACACAGCATGAGGGATCTTAGTTCCCCAACCAGGGATGGAACCTGTGCCCCCTGCAGTGGAAGAGCAAAGTCTTAACCATTGGACCGCCAGGGAAGTCCTACCTTATACTGGTTTTATTTTATTTTTAAAATTTTATTTATTTATTTTTGTCTGCATTGGGTATTCGTTGCTGCGCGTGGGCTTTCTCTAGTTGTGGCGAGCAGGGGCTATTCTTCATTGCGGTGTGCCGGCTTCTCATTGTGGTGGCTTCTCTTGTTGCGGAGCACAGGTTCTGGGCGCGTGGGCTTCAGTAGTTGTGGCACGTGGGCTCAGTATTTGTGGCTCAAGGGCTCTAGAGCACAGGCTTAGTAGCTGTGGTGCACAGGCTTAGTTGCTCTGGGGCATCTGGGATCTTCTCGGACCAGGGCTCGAACTTATGTCCCCTGCATTGGCAGGCAGATTCTTAACCACTGCACTACCAGGGAAGTCCCTTTATACTGATTTTAGAAACTAGATTTGCAACTAAAAACTTTCCCACAAATAAAGACCCTGATGACTTCATTGATGAATTCTATTAAACACTTAAGGAAAAAAGCATACTAGTCCGACACAAACTAAGCGAACAGGAAGAGTGAACACTTCCAGCTCACTTTATATGGCCAATATTACCTTGATACCAAAGCAAAACATATTACAAGAAAAGAAATCTGCAGACCAAGAGCCTAAATGAACAACAAAATATTAGCAGGGCAGATCCAGCCAGCCAAACCAAACAAACCAAAAATAGGGAAAACAAAAAACAAAAAAACCCCACCGCACACATGCGAAACATAGTGCACCCCCAATGACCACCATGTCAGGTTTATTCCAGGAGTGCAAATTTGGTTTAATATTTGAAAATCAGTCAATTTATTTGCACATATTAACACTAGTGTAAATTGGGAAAAACATGTTATCATCCCTACAGATGTGGGAAAAGTATCTGAAAAAAATCTTCATAAAAACTAACAGCACCTTAGGAATAGAAGGTAAAACTTTCTCAACCTGATAAAAAGGCATCTACAGAAACCCATTAACTTAATATGTAATGGTGAAAGACTGAATGCTTTCTAAGATCTCAAAAGAGGCAAAAATGTCTGCTCTCACTTTTGTTCAGTATCGTGGTTTTGCTAGCACAATAAGGAAAAGAAAAGGCATACAAATTAGAGAAGATAAAATTAAACTGTCCTTTTTTGTTAATGATATTGCATTTATAGAAAATCCTGAGAAATGCATAAACAAGCTACTAGAACCAGTAAAGCTGTGTAGCAGTGTGAAAGGCTCAGTATGCAAAAATTGACTGCCTATGTGTAATAGGAACCAGCAATTGGAAAATGCGAAGTTTTTAAAATTCGCAGTAGCATCCATAAGGTAAATAGTTGGAAGTAACAAAATATAAAAGACCAATACACTGAAAACTACATAATAAATGCTGGAAGACATTTTTTTCCACTCAACAAACTTTTATTGAGTATATGTCAAACCAAAGTCTTCGTGCCAAAGGTATAGAAATAAACAGGGTGCAGCCATAGCCCTAGGAGAGACAATAAATAGGAAAGCAGAAAGCACAGTGAGATAAGCATTGTGATGGAAGTGCAACATAGAGAGTATCCTTCCAGAAGGATGCAGTGATTGTCCCAATATTCAGTCAGTCTGGAAGAGAAAAACCTAAATCAGTGGAGACATATACCATATTTGTGGATCAGAGAACTCAGTATTATTAAAATGTCAGTTCTCTTACCATTGTTTTCCGTTGCATGTCCTTGGCCACCAATGGGATTTAGTCCCCCATTTTTTTGACTATTTGGGTTTCTTTCAAAAAGTGCTTAGTCTAGCAAGTCATTTGTCCATTTTACAATTGGCTTTTCTCTTCCTTACTGAATTGTAGGAGTTCTTTACATATATTTAGATAGGTTCTTTGTTGGTTATGCGTGTCACAAGTATCTACTTTCATTAAGTGGCATGTCTTTTTGAAAACTTTAGTGATATCTTTGATGAATGCACATTAACTTTAGTTTATGGAAAGAATCAATCCATAGCTAGTGCTTTTTGTGTCTTGATTTAAGAAATCCTTCCTGCTCAAGATCATAAAGATACTCAATTTTTTTTTTGCTGCATTGGGTCTTCATTGCTGCGTGCAGGCTTTCTCTAGTTGCGGCGAGTGGGAGCTCCTCTTCCTTGTGGTGCATGGGCTTCTCATTGTGGTGGCTTCTCTTGTTGCAGAGCACGGGCTCTAGGTGCGCGGGCTTCCGTAATTGTGGCACGCAGACTCAGTAGCGTTGGCACACGGGCTTAGCTGTTCTGCGGCATGTGGGATCTTCCTGGACCAGGGCTGGAACCTGCGTCCCCTGCATTGGCAGGCAGATTCTTAACCAATGTGCCACCAGGGAAGTCCCTCTTATTATGAATTTATTTATTTATTTTTGGCTGCGTTGGGTCTTTGCTGCTGTGCACAGGCTTTCTCAAGTTGCGGAGAGTGGGGGCTATTCTTCCTTGTGGTGCACGGGCTTCTCATTGCGGTGGCTTCTCTTGTTGTGGACCGTGGGCTCTAGGGGCGCGGGCTTCAGTAGGTGTGGCACACGGGCTCAGTAGTTGTGGCTCGTGGACTCTACAGCTCAGGCTTAGTAGTTGTGGTGCATGGGCTTAGTTGTTCCGCAGCATATGGGATCTTCCCGGACCAGGGAATGAACCTGTGACCCCTGCATTGGCAGGCGGATTCTTAACCACTGCGCCACCAGGGAAGTCCCCCTCTTAATTTTTAAAAACTTTCTTAGATGTCCCTTTCAAATTTTGATTTTTATCCCACTGGGAATTAATTTTTTTTGGTAGGTTCTAAAGTGGTCTGTCTTTACCATTACTTTTGGGCTTGGAAAATGTTATTGATATTTTCTGTGGTATGGTTTAGGAGTATGTGCTATAAAAATCCTCATTAACATTTTGAAGGCTCTCTGGATTTTAATGATGTTCAGTTTATTGAATATTTTCTTCATAATCTTTTATAACTAATTAAAGAAAACTAAGTATAAAAGAAATGGCAAAACAGCTTTTCAGAATAATTTGTCTACCTGAAAAGTTGACTGTGCTGACATTTTTCCTTTGAAATATTTCTAACAATTTGTAAATTGCTGATTTGGGGACCACATAGACACGTTTTGCTTGTCCCTCACAGTGGTATGAACTTTTTGGAGTTGCTGAAATTCTCAAGTCGGATGATTTCACTTAACCTTTTATTGTGTCCTGATCAACTGAATGATTTTGCAGTACTAGGTCTGCATTCTCACCTGGCAACAATTAGCTGAAACCAGCTCTTGTCTTTGGATGGGGCATGTGCTCTCCATTTCTCCCAAGTGGTTATTTCCATTTCCCTCCCCTTGAGTTGTGACCCCTGCTATAGACCTATGTTTAGACTATATTTACTTAAAAATTCTAAACAAATTTCGAGCAACAGACATAACATACTGATTGTCTAGAACTGATGAAGTTTTTTGCCAGAATGGTAGGGACATATGGATCATATTTTTAAAAATATACATGATATATATTATCAGAGTAGATGTTAAAAAGACATTTCATGAATTTAAAAAAATTTTATTGAAGTATAGTTGATTTACAGTGTTGTGTTAATTTCTGCTGTACAGCAAAGTGATTCAGTTATACATATACTTTTTCATATTCTTTTCCATTATGGTTTATCACAGGATATTGAATATAGCTCCCTGTGCTATACAGTAGGACCTTGTTGTTGATCCATTCTATATAAACTAGTTTGCATCTGCTAATCCCAAACTCCCAATCCTCCCCCACTCAAAGCTTCCTAGCTTTTATGAGGGGTAGCAATGGTTTACAAACTTATTTTAGTCTTAAGGTATTGTACTGCCCAAATACAGAAGGTCAATATATAAAGCTAATGAAAAGCCAGCTGCTCAGAGGCAAGCAACTGAGAGACCCTGGGCATGTGCCCGTCACACCACTCCTTTTGGCTGTCTTGTTGCCTCTACCAGGGCTACTAGGAACCTCAAAGTTGGAACATGGTTGAAACAGCTGTTCTGGAAAATCTCCCAAGTAGCTCAAGTCATACTGGAAACTTGCACCCCAAACCTTAAAAACAAAAGTTCGTTTTACCTAATCAAATTGCGTCCTTATAATTTTGTAATATTTCAGACATTCATAGGGAATAATAAGACAAACATTTATGTACCTACCACTCACCTTTATCAAATCTTAACATTTTACTTTGTTGCTTTGGTTTTTTTATTTTAATTGGAGTATAGTTGATTTACAATGTTGTGTTTCTGTTGTATAGCAAAGTGAATCAGTTACATATATTACATATATCCACTCTTTTTTTAGATTCTGTTCCCATATAGGTCATTACAGAGTATTGAGTAGAGTTCCTTGTGCTACACAGTAGGTCTTTACTAGTTATCTGTTTTATATATAGTAGTGTGTATATGTCAATCCCAATCTCCCAATTTATCATTCTCCGCCTTTCCCCCCTGGTAACTATAAGATTGTTTTCTACATCTGTGACTCTATTTCTGTTTTGTAGATAAGTTCATTTGTACCATTTTTTTAGATTCCACATATAAGTGATAATCATATGATATTTGTCTTTCTGCATCTGACTTCACTCAGTATGACAGTCTCGGTCCATCTGTGTTGCTGCAAATGGTATTATTTTATTCTTTTTTTGTGGCTGAGTATTATTCCATTGTATATATGTACCACATTTCTTTATCCATTCCTCTGTCAATGGCATTTAGGTTGCTTCCATGTCTATTGTAAACAGTGCTGCAGTAAACATTGGGGTGCATGTATCTTTTCAAATCGTGGTTTGCTCCAGGTCATGAATTTTAATGTTCTTTCAAAAAAAAAGTTTGCAAGCTTACTATGTGCCAGTCGTGTTCTAGTCATTGAGGATACAACTGTTAACAAAACAGATAAAAATTCTTTTCCTGACAAGAGTTAGGTGAAAGAAACAAATGACTTCTAAAACTGGAAAACATTTTTCTCAGCTATATGTTAATGTTAAAATCAAGTGGAATAAACACAAATATTTCAAAACATGTTAAAAGAAATAAAGCTCTGGATGAAGTAATAGTAGTGTAATAAATAATAATTTTAAAAAGAACATCTGGTCCTTGGGAATTCGCTAGGATTCAAAACTTTCAGAAGGGAATGCACCACACACATTGTCATAAAATATAGACAAGTATAATATGAATGGCTTAACCTGGGAAAAACAACACAGATGTGGATGACTGTAAATCACTATGCCATATGCATTTCTGATTTAAAAGGTTTTAAAGTAGAATTAGAATACTTTATAAATGTGATTTTATTTCCATATTATTAACATCTCTATATCAAACTAGTGATGCACAGATAAAATCAGAAAATCAGAAGATTTTATATATTAAAATCAGAAAAAGAATAATACATCTTCCCCACCCCCGATTAATATTTAACATTATTTGTTAAAAAAATTTTTAAAAGACAAGTCTTATTTGGTGAACTTTCATTTCAACTATTAATATATGTATGTTTGTCTCATATCGTGGTAAATGTGTTCTTTTTTAATTTTGACTTTTGATATAATTGCTGACTTGGAAAAGTTGCAAGAATAGTAGAGAGCTCCTGTATTCTCCAGATGTTGACTGTTTCCACTTTTACTGTTCCCTTCCTCCTTCCCCACCCCCAAGCTCTGTATGAGCACAAAGCCATTTATAATAAAATCACCGAATTCAGTTCTTTAAGATGCCATTCCTGACATTTGTATTTAGGCTCATAAGGAATAGTGATTTACAGTCATCCTCATCTGTGTTGTTTTTTCCAGGTTAGGTCATTCATACTATACCTGTCTATATTTTAGAACAGTGTATGTTATACATTAAAATTGGATTATAATTAGAAAACCAGTCAGTGGGATTTACTCTCATAACAGAATTAGGTGGAAAACATCACTTCAGTAGACACAGAAAAAAGTATTTGAAAAAACCCAGCACTTACGATAAAAAGTCTTGTCAAAATAGAAATAGAAGTACACCTTCAATATTTGAGAATGGTGACTGGTTAGGTGAAGTCTGATTTATTTAAAGAATTTTGATGGCATGAGGAAATAATCATGATTGGATAAATGAATAAGGAATGACTATATGGTTATTTGCATCTTTACAGAGAAAACAGACCAGCATAAAATACACAAAAACATAAATAGTGGTTATTTTCTGGGGTTGAGAAATTATGGATTTTTTCATTATACTTTTTTTGCCTTTTAGAGTGATTCTAAAATGTGCATTTGTTAATTCTGAAACCATAAATAAGAACAGAGGTTATTTTATAATTAAGGCTTTTAATCAGAAGTACAACTACATAAAAATATTTAAACATGGCTTTCTATTGTGAATTGCAAAACCCATTAAAGTGTGAAATGAAATAGTTTTAAGGAGCCTAAATCAAGGCAGCTTTGATGATAAAATGTACAAGAAACATAATTGATGAGGTTGCAAAATAACAAATGATTTGCTTATCCATATGAAGCCATGAACTTTTTACCTGGGGCTAGATATAATATAATAACGAGAGTCTTTAGTTCTTCGTAAACCTGGTACAAATGCAGATAATGTATCTATCAGTAATCCAAAAGTTGGCATTTGTTCACGCTTGGAATCTTTACTCGAATTCTTAAATGAAGATGTACAAAAATTGATTGTGAATCCTCTGATGGTAACTGATTGCTAGTCTGTGTTGTAATGGAGATGATTAAATATATATACTCCACTGGTTTCTAAATATCAAGAGTTGATTATATTTTTCTTCTATATATTTTTGCAGATGGTAGTCAAAACTTTTATGGATATGGATCAGGATTCAGAAGATGAAAAACAGCAGTATCTCCCACTAGCCTTGCATCTAGCATCTGAATTTTTTCTCAGGAATCCCAATAAAGATGTGCGTCTCCTTGTAGCATGCTGTTTGGCTGACATCTTTAGAATCTATGCCCCAGAAGCTCCATATACTTCCCACGATAAACTTAAGGTAAATACAATCTTTACAAAATTGGTTTACTTTTATAGTTTAGCTTACTACCCTTAGGAACATAGGTTTCATTTTAATCATCCTGTGACCGTAAGAAGATTATATCATAAGTTCTAAAACTAATTAATTATTCATTCAATTAATATTGAGTATCCACAAAAATGATTGGTATTTTTATGTGGCATTAAAAGGTATGGATCAAAACTAGTCCCTGTCTGCTCATATCTAACCTTCAGGAATATCCATCTGAAAGCCCAGATGGCTGAATTGAAGGGGGGGATGGTGGATGAATGACACTTTTCAAAACAACTATATAACAGAATTTACACATTCAAATGACTGTTTTCCCCTGCAAGTTATATTATATGCAAAACTGTATGATCATCTTGATGGTTCTGCCTTTGTTAGAAATGTTTGAGGAACTCCTCTTTTGAGTTGATCTCTTGAGCTGATTTCGTATTTTGAATACTTTTATACTTTAATCCTTTGGATTGCTTTCTTTTAAATAGTCCTAAAATCAGTTTGTTCCATACTGATACTATTTGGGGTTAAAACTTCTAAAGAAAGCTTATTAAGAAGTGGAGCACTATTGTTGTGGAAAGTACAACCCTTGGACCAGTCTATTATTGCTTTTGTTCCACACAACTTTGTAGTCACTCATCAAATTCAAAACTAGGTACTGAAAATTACTATTTAATTTGGGAAATTATAATGGGAGACTCATATCCAGGTACTTAAACTGAAGATAACTGCCATAATACAAGATGAAGATAGTGAATAAAGTTCTGTACTAGAAGGGTAGCAAGATATAGAACCTATGGTCCTCTCAGAATGAGAAAGCCTAAAGATTTGTGGCAGTAATAATCTTTATTTTTGCTTCTAAAGAATGTAATTTTAGGTGATTTGCTGTTTTCCAGATATTTTAAGTAATGGACTAGGCCAGTCCCAAGTCATTGGCTAAAGGAGAATTTTCTTTTATTGTCTATAATGGAGAATATATATTGTAGACTATTAGTGTATTGTGAATGTGACAAGTATTTGTATCTAAATTAATATGTTTTATCATTTTTTAAAACAGGACATATTTTTGTTTATTACCAGACAATTAAAGGGTTTGGAGGATACAAGGAGCCCGCAATTTCATAGATACTTTTATTTATTAGAGGTAAACAAATTTTATTTAATAAATATCACATTATTTCATGTTGTAGAAAATTCTTTATAGTAACTTTATAATGTAAAATGAATCTTTTGTTTGTTTGTTTTATACTAAGCCCACTTAAGAAAATGTCATTTACAATCTTTTTTTTTTGCTCCTCATATCCTGAAAAGATAAAGCATATTCCACTGGCAAAGCTGTTATATTATTTGAAACTTTATTTTTATATTTCTGTTTTTATTCTTTTCTAATCCCAAAAGAGATTAAGTTGAATTAATTTTCACTGTGCCCTATATTTTGTACGTATATATGTGTTACTAGCCTCTGACAGTATTTTTCAATTAGAGAAGGTTAATACCAGCAGATATGTCTTTTTAAAGATCAGAGTACGACTGTTTAAACAATTGTAATTTTATATGTTGGGCCATTATAAGTTTTACTAGATTTATAATTCTAAAAATTAAATTTTATTAATGAGCTTGCTTTTGTGTAACTTTTATGTATGTGTAAATAATTTTATTTATTTATTTATTTAAGAATTTAGCTTGGGTTAAATCATATAACATCTGCTTTGAATTGGAAGATTGCAATGAAATTTTTATTCAGCTTTTTAGGACTCTCTTCTCAGTGATCAAGTAAGTTATTTTTTAAGCATTTCTGTCTCTTTTTCTTGCTCTGTGTATTAAAGTATCATGTACTGTGCATTTACACTAAGATCTTTTAGTTAAAAGGAAATGTTTTCCTTAGAAGAGTTAACATAAAAAGGAAAATAAATTCTGTTGTCTGAAACCTGCCTTTGTCCTTATATTACCATTTTAAATAATGGTATCAATTGTATAGGTTGACTCTTGTAAAGCAAGCGGTATGAGACCTTATATAATGAAGTACTAACTGATGAGGTGGAAATTTTAAGTATTGTAAGTATCATTAGTGAGTACTGGGAGGCATAATAGCTCAGCGGTTAAGTATACTGACTTTGATATCTTCTCATTTTACAGCTAAAAAAAATCGTAAGCATTGCTCTTTCCTTATAGAAATAGGGACATTCATGTACAGAGGAGTTTGGTGGCTTGCCGGGGCACAAATTGCTGAACAGGAGAGCCAAAACTGATTTCAATCCAGTGTTTCATTCTGGTGTGTGTGTGTGTGTGTGTGTGTGTGTGTGTGTGTGTGTGTGTGTGTGTGTGTGTGTGTGTGTGTGTGTGTGTGTGTGTGTGTGTGTGTGTGTGTGTGTGTGTGTGTGTGTGTGTGTGTGTGTGTGTGTGTGTGTGTGTGTGTGGTAAACCAAGCATTGTTATGAGATGTGTTCTGCAACATTACATTATATGCAAACATAATATATATATTTTAAATTTTCTAGTAGCCACATTAAGAAAGGTAAAAAGAAACAAGTGAAATTTATTTAAATAATATACTTGGGCTTCCCTGGTGGCGCAGTGGTTGAGAGTCCGCCTGCCGATGCAGGGGACACGGGTTCGTGCCCTGGTCCAGGAAGATTCCACCCACATGCCGCAGAGCGGCTGGGCCCGTGAGCCATGGCCGCTGAGCCTGCGCGTCCGGAGCCTGTGCTCCGCAACGGGAGAGGCCACAGCGGTGAGAGGCCTGCGTACCGCAAAAAAAAAAAAAAATATATATATATATATATATAATAATAATAATAATATACTTTATTTATTTCATGTTATCCAAAAGCATTATTATTTCAACATAAGGCTCTCTATTCAGACTTTATCTTCAGTAGCCAAGTGGCTGTTGGATAACAGCTTCTGTATTGGACAGCACATTTCTAAAGTTTTCTGTAGATTTCTTATGAATACTTTAACATATTTTTCTTTTCCTTAGATAGAATGGTAGGAAGAGAATTAACCAGAAATAAACAGGAAAGGACTGGACCAACCTGGTCTAGTGATAGAAGCTTATAAAAAAACTGCATGAGAAAAAGCTTCCTGTGGCAACTAACTGAAGGCCCTTAAATAAAAGATAAAATGTATAAACTTTACCTTTGTGTTACTTAGCTTTTGCTGCATAACAAAGTAACCCACAACTTGGTAGTTTAAAACAGATTCCATTTTATTTTGCTCATGATTCTGCTTGTCAGTTCTTTCTCTCTGGGCTGGACTTGCTCCTGTATTTGCAGTCAGTTAGCAGGACATCTGGCAGTTGGCTGAGGTAATAGGACAACTGGGTCACGTGTCACTCTCTTGTCATCCAGCAGGCTAGTTCAGACCTCTTCTTATGCTGACTGGGTTTCAAATGTAGCAAGAAGGGCACACCCCACCACACAAGCACTTTTTAAGACCTCTGCATACTTCATGTTTACTTATATTTCATTGGCCAAGCAAGGTTCATAGGCAAGCCCAGATGCAAAGGTTGGTTAGATAGACTCCATATTTTGTTGGACAGAGCAGCGTTTTAAAGGCTTGTGCATAAGAGATGGGAACAGTTTGTGGCCATTGTTTGCACTCTACCACATATTTGCAGTTTTTTCTTTTAATATTAAAATCACCAACAAAATGAAAAAAAAAATAATGCCTGACTTGTCATTCTGCCCATTTTGTGACCTTGGTTATCCACTTAAGTCCGCTTCCCACTCTGCAGTTATACTTCTTTCCTCTATTACTTTTACGTACAATCCTATCAATATTTTTCTTTACTGACTCTGAAGATCTAAGTTTATTGTTGACCTAATTATCTAATTGAAAGAATTCACAATGAGGTATCAGTAAATAAAGGACTTGCCTTTTGATAGAGTTTATTGATTTGTATTTACTGACACATTCACCATATATCTGGTATTCTTCATTCCTTCGCATATATGCAGATTTCCACCTGGTATTATTTTACTTTACTCTGAGGGACTTCCTTTAACATTTCCTATAGTTCAGGGCTACTGTTGATAGAATTCTTTCAGTTTTTATATGTCTGAAAAAGTCTTTTATTCCACCTTCATTTTTCAAAGTTATTTTCATGGTATGAATTTCAGGTTAATAGACTTTTTTTTTTCTCTTTCAGTACTGTTAAAGATGTTTCCTGCATCTTTCTCTGGCTTGCATTGTTTCTAATGATAAGTTTTGTCATTTTAAATCTTTGTTCCTCTGTAAATAATGTATCTTCTTTTTCTCTACCCACCTAAGATTTTCTCTATTACTGGTTTTAAACAGTTTGATTTTGATGTCCCATTGTGGGTGGAGCTCGTAGAGGATATGTGGGTTTACCCTTCTGATTACTCTATTAGATGCCCTGTAAGTTATAAGATTTTCCACTGTAGTTGGAACATGCATATTGTTAAGACCTGTGTGAATTCCGGGAATTATTCCCTCCACGCCTTTCAGGTGGTACCTTCCCCAAACTCAAGAAATTTCCTCACCTGCGTGTGCTGATCACTAAGCACCTGAAGACTCGGGGAGGGGGGTACCCTCTGTGAGCTTGCTCTCTGAGTAGCTCTCTCTCCTCTGGTATTCTGCCCTGCAAGCTATAGTCACCCTAGACTCAGGAAAACCATTAGGCTCTGCTAGTATCTTCTCTTCCCATACTGAAGCCTGGAAACTTTACCAAGTAGGAAAAGTAAGCTGCGAAAATTGTTCCCTTGTTTCAGCAGCATGTGTATAATGTCTGATATCTGAAAACTGTTATTTCTTATATTCTGTCCAGTTTTTTAGTTGTTCAAGTAGGAGAGTAAATCTTACCCCTATTATTGAAGCTTGGGCTGGAACTTGTGGAAATAATTTTTAAGTCCATTTTTCATTTATCTTTCCTTCACTCCTTTCCTATCCTCAAGTGCATATGGATCTGAGAGCTATATATATACTCTCTTCATTCTTTTGCATCAAGCTGAATATCTGTTCTTCTTCACCCCCTACCACACACACACATCCCACTATATAATTGATCTTTCACAATCTTGGCCTGTAGTAAACAAGATATTTAAGAGAGGATATGCAAGAGGGGTATCTTTCTAAAAGGGGTATTTTTCTGCCTTGTAGAAAACTGTGTGTCTAACGATGGGACAATTTTTCTACCAACTTTATAAATTTTTTCATCTTTGATTTTACAACTAAGTGTCCAACAGGTGTATTATACATTATTTCAAACTAATTTTTTAAAAATTATAGGTAAGAAATACATAAATGAAATAACATTTAGTTTAGTCTTAATTTAAACTTCCCTGTGTCTGTAGTAGTACAACTAAGTTATATTATCTTGATTTGTCTTTGCATATGTATTCTGATAAATGTGAAAATGGATAGGTCAAGTCTTTATTTAAGATGCAGTCAGAGAGGGAGAAACCTAGATGCTCTCCTAATTTATAACAATTTTGTAGCCAATCTTTTGGGGTAAGTTTGTATCAGCAGTAGAGATATTTATTGAGGAGGTCCACATTGACTCTATACTGGCTAAGGAAGCAGGACTGAAACTGATTCTTGGCTTTTTACCTCGTTGATTTTTCATTCGTTTGAAATTCTTTGAGAGATAGCAGGATGACATTTTCAGAACCTTCTAGTTATAAGTTCTGGTAAGCATTTTATATCATACTTTGGGTTTTCAGTATGGTTGAACTAAAAAGTCCAACGGCAAAAATATAGGAGTGTTGACTTAGGCTTTTTTGTGTGTTTATAGTTCTGCCTTATTTGGAGGAATTATTAAGATCAAAAAGGATAAAAAGGATGAAAAACTGCCTACCTTCATTATCTTGTACTTTTTTTTTGTTTCCTTACTTAAAATTTTATCACCTTTTAAAATCCAGGGGCATATAAGCAAAGATGTCCTTTCTTTGAAGTTGACATTTTTGTTTAGTTGAATTTAACTCACTCTTTGAATTCTAATTGTATAGGGGCTTAATTAAATTTAAAGGTTTTTGTTTTTGTAAAATACTTTACAATGATATCTTAGTAGCTGTTTTAATAATCAACAAAGGGAGAAAGTAAATATAGAGCAGCCAAAGTTTCTTTGCCATTACTGGCATGGTTCCCTCAATCAGGTGAAAATCCTTTTACATTTGAGATAGTTGTTTTAAACTGGGAAGTTTTAATTTTCTTTTGTAAGCCTAATTGTTTTTTCTTTTTTTTCTTCCTCTTTTTTTAAAGCAATAGCCACAATAGGAAGGTACAAATGCACATGCTAGACTTGATGAGTTCTATCATCATGGAAGGTGATGGAGTTACTCAAGAATTATTGGACTCCATTCTTATTAACCTCATTCCTGCACATAAGGTCTGTATAGTATGAAGATATTAAAGGTTAATATTTAATGGTAGTACTACACATATGAAAAATAATTGTTTTTCACCATTTGCAATCCCATGTAATTATTCCCATTATCATTCTCCAGCCCCAAATAAAATAGAGTAACACATATTGGTCTTATAGCTATTGTTATCTTTAGAAGATATATTGATTAATATATTATGGAAGATTTTCATTCAGTTAAGTGCTGCCTATTCGCTGGAAAACTAAAAATGTTCCAGATTGATTGACCACTCATATCTAATCTAGAAATTACAAGGGATTGGAGTACTGTCTTGGTTAGTTGCTGTTTGTTTGTTTTGGAAAAGAAAATGTATTTATTGTTTTGTAACGTAGATGTAGAGTGTAGGAATTTGTATTTCTTCTCAGAACCCATGTCCTACATTTTTCTTAGGCACTTTCAGAAAAAGATTTAGGCAGAAGTGGGAACTATGTGGTTAATGTTAAGGGGAAAAGGATGATTCAGAGCTGTATATTCCTCTCCATTTCCTTTTCTGTTTCTCTCTGCTAGCTCCCCCTAAGAAACTGAAGGACTTAGCTCCCTACCAGCTTCCCCTCTGGGGTGGACTCAGGCCTACCCCACTGTTGATATTTACTCTTCTGCCCTTTTCCTCTGACTGTTCAGTGACCTATTATCAGATGTTAAATGAAGATGTATCTAATGATACTTACTCACTATAAGATGCAGTCAATTATAAATTTTTCTCCTTACTATATATTATTTGCATTTTTTTAATTCAAATGAGTCTGTAATTGGTCAAAATTTTGAGAGTATGGCATAGGGGGAGTATATGTCAGGCAAAATAAAGGAAAAACTTTTTGAGGAATAGTGTATTTGGTGTTTGTATTCTAGTTAGAGGTTATTTTTAATGAGTAGGAAATATACCTTTTTAGGAAATAGAAAGGTTGCCTTAATTTTTTTCTTCCAGTTTTATCGAGTTATAAGTGACATACAGCACTGTATAAGTTTAAGGTATACAGCATAATGACTTGACTTATATTATGAAATGATTTATTTCATTTAATTTAAACATTATAAAATGTTTAGTGAACATCCATCATCTCATAGATATAAAATTAAAGAAATAGGAAAAAAATTTTTTTCTTGTGGATGAAATGTCTTAACTCTCTTAACAAGTTTCATATATAACATACAGCAGTGTTAATTAGATTTATCATGTTGTACATTATATCCCTAGTGCTTATTACCTCATAGCTGGAAGTACCTTTTGAATGCCTTCATCCAATTCTGCCCCCCCACCCCCCGCCATAACTACAAATCTGATCTCTTTTTTTGTTATTGACCTACATAACACTATGTTAATTCCTGTTACACAATATTTCTATACGTTTCAAAATGCTCACCTAAATCTAGTTACAATATATTAGCATATAAAGATATTACATAGTTATTGACTTACGTTCCTCACTCTGTACATTTCATATCTGTGACTCATTGATTTTTCACGTGGAAGTTTGTATCTTAATCTCCCTCACCTATTTGTTTCCTCCAAGGTTGCCTTAATTTTGAGATAATCTTATCCTCTTGCCAATGGAATAAAAACCTGGAGCAAGTGTCAGGAATCTACAGTTTGTAGACCAAATCTGACCCACTGCCTATTTATGTAAAAGTTTTATTTGAAAACAGCCATGCTTATTTGTTTTCATTTTGTCCGTGGTTGCTTCCTGCTACAACAGCCAGAGTTGTGTAGTTGCAGTGGTGACGATATGGCTGGCTAATAAAGCCTAAACTATTTACCATCTGGCTCTTTGCATAAAAAGTTTGCTGACTACTAACCTAGAGTATAGGATATCCTTGCCTTTTTGGGGGATAGGTGCGAGATGATGGTCAGTGAATCTCAGGTTGGTCTAAAACTGCAAAGTGTGGGGATGTTAATGGGTACTCTTCAACACAAGAATTCCATTTTCAGTAAGTTTTTAAAAATTAAATATATGTCTTTTCTATAGGCTTCCTCAGACGCTTTAATTTGTTACCATGCATTGGGAATCTTGAGGAGTGAAGACAGTATTTGGCGTTTTAAAAACATAATTGGCTGAGAATTTTACCAGAAACACTTACCAGGTCCACTCTTGCTCAGAACAGACGTTAATTAGACGGTGAAATACTGAGGATAGTGGGTTCGAAAGGGGTGTGTGCGTGCGTGCGTGCGTGTGTGTGTATTTGTTTAGGATGCATGGGTGTGATTGCCAGTTCAAATTGGTTAACAAACAAAACCAAAAAGCCTTAGGTCCAATTTAAGTTAAGTAAAACTAAACTTAATATAGGGTTGGGCTTTTGGCTAATTATCTAATGTATTTTAGTTTTTGATTCATGGTTGTGCTATTTGTAACTTCTGCATTTATGACCACTTGACTAGCAGATATTGGGTAAAACCTTGAATGGAGTTCAGTTATATTTTTTGCTTCATATTTTGTGGACTTGAAGACATTGGTGTTCTAGTGTTGCTATCTAGATCATAAATTCACTAATTCATTTGTAACTTTGCATATTTTTATTGTGTTTCAGAACTTAAATAAACAGTCCTTTGACCTCGCAAAAGTCCTATTGAAAAGGACAGTCCAGACTATTGAGGCATGCATTGCCAATGTATGTATTTCTGCCTATATTTTTTTTCATAATTCTATAGTTCTTAATCCATTGTACTAATTTATTGAAACCTTTCACATAAAGGCTTATTTAGCCTGTAAACAGTTTCATCTTTTTATAAGAAATATATAAAAAACTGATATGTCTAAATGTAACCAAATGCAGCATAACTTTGTAAGCTATAGACATTATTTTTAAATGGCATAAGATGGGAGGATGTTATTTTATGAAAATTTGTTTACAATTTCTACTCTTTTTTCTACTGCCTTTGTATTTATCTTTTTATCTCCTGGATATGCTGACCTCTTTCACTTTCTCCTTTCATCTTTATCTATGGGTCTCTCTCTATTTTCTTCTTCATGTCTCTAGGCCATTCTTCTGAACCTTTTTGGTTTGCTTTCTTAAATAATTGTTATAGAGTAATAAATTTTTTTTTTACTTTATTGAATAGAAGTTTTTTCGTTTTCTTTTTGTTCTTTAAAAAATCAATGAAGTAATTTGGAAAAAAAATTATAATTCTACTACCTTAATGTAGCAATTTCATTATTGAACATTTGCTCAAACTCCTACCTATTTTTTTCATATATAAAACTTTGAATTGTCTTCATTTATACATGTATTTCCATATTTTGATTTTTTTATTTATGATAAGAATGACTATAAATGTTCCTTTGAATTCACATATAATTTACCTAATCATTTCCCTCTTGCCTCACATTTATATTTTTTCAGTGTTTTCCTTTAGTAACTATCTTTAGTAACTATCTTTAGTAACTATCTTTGTAGCATTTCTCTATTGTTTAATTATTTTCTACATATAAAAACCCAAGTGAGAGTCTGTTAATTTAAATGGTATGAATTATTAGTATTATTTATATTACTAAATAAATACTTAAACGTGGTAAAAAAAAAATGTTTTCTCAAGTAGTACAAAAGGTATACAGTGAAAATTGTCTCTTCAAACCCTGAATACTCTATTCTTAATTCTCAGAAATAGGCATCACCAATAGATTTTCATGTATCCTTTCAGAATTTGTGTTCTGTGCTTATTTGTGTGTGCATGTGTACTTTTTAGTTTTGTTAAAACTATTTTCCTTACTCTTTTCAAGGTCTGTGTAATAAATATTAATGTTTTCTAACTCTTAATGTGTGTTGCTTTTCAAAAGAAATATATCATTTGATGATACTACCAAAAACATATGCTCAAATCGGTTGCATACAGCTGCCTCTGTAGCATTTTTACATTTAATTTTTTTTCTAAGTTTATGTGTGTTAGCAAGGAGTGGAGGTATCTTTTAATTTGTGCTTTTATATTCTCTCTGTTTCTTTTTCCTAGAATTCTTTTAAATTATCAGCCTTTGTATCATCACATTTTCCTTCTCTTTGTCCTCTGAGTTACAGTGTTTTTGACTTTCTGGGTATTTAAAAAAAAACCAAACAACTCATCCTCCACCTTCAATTATTCTTTATTACTAAACTAATAGAGAGAATCCTCAAGCTTAAATAAAAATTCAAAAGATTAAGACTTTTAAAAATTTTCTGTGCTATAAAAGGAAATTTCTCAATAAAATTCTCTATAATGAATTACATAAACTATCTAAATTGTTTTGTTTTAATGAAAGTTAAGATTCCTAGAATTGTCATCCTAATTTGAAAGAAAGCTAACAACTCAATTACTTTTTATCTCTTTCATGTAACATTCATAATTTGATGATATTTAGAGGTTTATTTCTTCTGTTTTGGTGGACTGTCCTATCATATATATTAGTAATTTAAACATCTGTTCTTTTTCACCACCTTCACTTGTATATGGAATGCCTAATTATATCGTTTTCTTTTAACATGTTTATAAAAAAACCTATCTAAGTTTTTAAATGAAACGGATATTTTATTTTTATGTTTATCTCCTGTAGTTTTTCAATCAAGTCCTGGTGCTGGGAAGATCATCAGTAAGTGATTTGTCAGAACATGTATTTGATCTGATTCAGGAACTTTTTGCTATAGATCCTCATTTATTATTATCTGTCATGCCGCAGCTTGAATTCAAACTGAAGGTAGGACTGACTTAATTTCTAAGCCCTTTAACATTTAAGAGAAAAATATATATCATATTGTTTTTCTCTAACTGTAAAAGAATAAAATGTGAGTTCAGTTTACCTTCTTATATTTAGTTAAGGTATGCATTTTTTAAACTTTTTATTTTATATTGGAGTATAGTTGGTTAGCAGTGTTGATAGTTTGTTGATCAAACTGTCAACATATAGTTGATAGTTTCAGGTGTACAGCAAAGTGATTCAGTTATGCACGTGGGCTTTCTCTAGTTGCATCGAGCAGGAGCTACTCTTTGTTGTGGTGCGCGGGCTTCTCATTGTGGTGGCTTCTCTTGTTGCAGAGCACAGGCTCTAGGGTGCGTAGGCTTCAGTAGTTGTGGTGCGTGGGCTCAGTAGTTGTGGCTCGTGAGGTTCAGAGTAGTTTAGGTACTATCTATATATAATTAGGGTGCCCCCTTTGGAGTCACCAGTGTGTGCTAAGCAGATAGCCTAGGAAGTTTTTATAGCTGTGGCGATTTTCTGTAGTTATATCCCTGAATCATATAGCTACAGCTTTTTATAGTTAAAAGTCCTAGGTTACAGTCCTCTGAGAACAATAAAAATACTTGAGAAAATGCTTCAACATAACAGTTTGTTTGATTTTGCTTTATACTGGGCCACTGCATGCAACTGTATACACTGTCCACTGTGTGGGTCCATAGTGCTATTATCGCTTATGTTTTAAGGGATACTCTGGAGTTGTGCTACTTAGCAGCTTTGCTATAGTCAGAAAATTTGCCACATTTTATATATAAGACTTTTTTCATGTTAGGCAGAGATAGACATTTACATTTATTCACCAATTTAAAACATAAAACAGTCATAATTGCTTTATTTTGGTTTTAGAAAATTTTTACAGAGAATTGTTCTGAATCAATTACTTTGTAATTAGAAGCAGTAACAGAGTGGTTACCTTTTTCAACTAAGGTTGAAGAAAAATAAAAACTAGGTGGCCATTTGAATTTCTTTCAGAAAGTCACTGGTAAATTACTAATGCAGAATTTCTCATTTTACCCATTATTTTAATTAACATTTTATATATATATATATATTTGTATTCAAACAATGTATTAGGTAATATCTTAATGAGATAATTTTCACTTTGGTATAGATTACTAATAACAGCTGTACATCAGAGACACCAAATGATTTTTGCACCAGAAAAAAATTACCAGCACTATCATCATATTCCAACCTCACTCAGAGAATATATTTAAAAATTCAAAAAGGCAGGGGGTGGCTTCCCTGGTGACGCAGTGGTTGAGAGTCTGCCTGCTAATGCAGGGGACACAGGTTCAAGCCCTGGTCCGGGAAGATCCCACATGCCGCGGAGCAACAAAGCCCGTGTGCCACAACTACCAAGCCTGTACTCTAGAGCCTGCGAGCCACAACTACTGAAGCCTGTGTGCCTAGAGCCCGTGTTCTGCAACAAGAGAAGCCACCACAACGAGAAGCCCGTGCACCGCAAGGAAGAGTAGCCTCCCCTCTCCGCAACTAGAGAAAGCCCGTGCGCAACGAAGACCCAGTGCAGCCAAGAATTTAAATTAAAAAGAAAAAGAAGGCAGGGGGTGGGAGCGAGTTTTCATTTAATTTTATTTCAGTAGTTAAATTACATAGATGTGAAATGTCACATTTGAAATAATCACTAAGCTACTAAAGTAGTCACCTTCAAGTAAAGTAAAATTTCCAGTTTTTCTAGTGTTTGACATTTAAGGGATAGATTGATTTTTCTTTAAAAAAATAAATCATGTTGGATACTAAGTTGGACTTACTTACCAAAAGGCAGCACTAATCTGCATTGTAGTCACATTGCTTGGGAAAAACTTTGTGAAAGAAAATCATTTTTGTAGTTACAAGTGTTAAAGCTTGAATTTTCATTTTTATCTTTGTTTAGTAAGTGTGCCTATTTTAACCACAAAACCCCTATCCCTGAGAGTTGAGACATTCTTAAGGAAAAGATGATATCCTGGAGTTATTTTTCTTTTTTCACTTACTGCCTTTCCCCATAAATATTTTTTTTATTGACTTGCTGGTATTGCTTTAGACACATTATATTTGAACACTTTACAAATTAGCAACTGCTTTTCATTATTGCTTTTATTTTCCTATTGAATATGTGACTTTTAAAAAGTTTCATGCACCATATGGTTTCAGAATAACTTAATTTATATTAAGACGTGACATCACTAGTGAAAACTAGAACACTTTTTATAGAGTATATTGATTCAGGATAAGAAAATAGGCCTCTATCAAAAAATAACTTTAAGTTTTGTTTTGGTTTAAGTCAACAACTTTTATTACAACTCACATATTTCATAGAAAAAAGAATGTAGCGTCAGGTCCAGTTGTGTGAAAAACGGTAAAATGCAGGTTTGTCCTGGTTGCTCTCTTGACACCCGGGGCAGGCTCTCCGCGACACCAGGCACAGCAGCTTCACTTGTCCGAGGCCCCTTTGCAGACGCAGCCCTGGGCACACTTGGCGCAGCCCACGGGGCAGCAGGAGCAGCAGCTCTTCTTGCAGGAGGTGCATGTGCAGGCTTTGCAGGTGCAGGAGCCAGTGCAGCTGCAGGAGCCGCCAGTGGGGCAGGAGCACTTGGGGTCCATCTGGAGGAGAAGTGAGGCCCAAGGTCCAAAGCACGGGACGAAGCCGGTTCACTGGTCCGGTGGGGGGCATCAAGTTTTGATTTTTGGTAGTGTTCAGTTCACCTGACCTTTTAGGTACTCTTAAGATTCATGCTCTTCTATTAAAATGAGTTTTCCTGAATCATGACATTATTCAGTATCATGTGCTCCAGTCAGCAGGGGAACCTTGATTAAAACTTCATGTATCAAAACCTTAATTGATATGGGTTTATGTTGGAGATCAAATTATAGGATTAGGACAGGAATTATTTGTAGCTCTTCCCTTTATAGAATTTTTTCTAGGACTCTTACGGAATGTTAGAATTGAATGATTATCTTCATGTTTCTACAGCATCTGTACAGATTGCAAACAAGCAGTGAAGTAGGCATATATTAACAGTTGGGAGTGTATGAAATAAGAGCAAAGAACCTGATGATCTAACATGGAATCAAGTCAACTTCTGCACAGTAAATGAGAGAACATGATATTTTAAAGTTCTTATCATTTTAAGCAGAAATAATGAAATTGTAGCTTCTCAGAAATGTTTCATGTTATTTTTTTGTAATCTGATGAATAAACCTCAGGGTTTATTTATTTTCTTTTTTCCCTTAGAGCAATGATGGAGAAGAGCGATTAGCTGTTGTTCGACTTTTAGCTAAATTGTTTGGTTCTAAAGATTCCGATTTGGCAACACAGAATCGTCCTCTGTGGCAGTGTTTTCTTGGACGGTAAGAGAACATAATTCTGTGGATTCTAACTTTTATATTTTGGAGGCTAGTGAATGTGGCGCACTTGATTAAAACCACACATATCAAAACTTTGATATGTGTTTGTGTCTTTAGTACCTGTGTTGCTGTCTTTATTGGAGAATAAATTGTAAGACAAATGCTTTATGAAGAAAGCTTTGTCTTATTTACCCACATAACAGGTTTTAATCTTTTTTGTGTGTGCTAAAATAATGTCATTAGAATAAATAATTCACATCTGAGAATGTTCAGAGTCTTAAATTTTTTAAATAAGTCATGAGACTGAAGACATCATGGTCCAAAACATGCTAGTATGTACTATGTGTTTTTTTCTAGAAGTTTTCTAGGTGTTAAACTTCTAGAAAAAAACATAGACAGTACACACTTACTGGTTTTAGTAGTATGCTTTTGGATGTGTCTCCTCAGGCAAGGGAAACAAAAGCAAAAATAAACACATGGGACTACATCAAACGAAAAAGCTTTTGCACAGCAAAGAAAACTATCAACAAAAAAGGCCACCTGCTGAATGGGAGAAGATATTTGCAAATGATATATGTGATAAGGGGTTAATATCTAAAATATACAAAGAACTCATACATAAGTCAACCTGATTTAAAAATGGGCAGAGGATCTGAATACACATTTTTCCATAGAAGACATACAGATGTCAACAGACACATGAAAAGATGCTCAACATCACTAATCATCAGGGAAATGCAAATCGAAACCACAGTGAGATATCACCTCACACCTGTCAGGAAGACTGTTACCAAAAAGACAACAAATAACAAGTGTTGGCAAGAATGTGGAGAAAGAACTGTGTACTCTTGGTGGCAATGTAAATTGGTACAGCCACTATGTGAAATAGTATGGAGGGGAATTCTCTGGCAGTCAGTGGTTAGGGTTCATGCTCTCACTGCCAAGGGCCCAGGTTCAATCCCTGGTCAGGGAACTAAAATCCCACAAGCCACACAGTGTGGCCAAAAAAAATAATAATGATGAAAAATAAAAATAGAACTATTATTTATCTGAAGAAAATAAAAACACTAATCAGAAAAGATACATGCACTAGCTCTATGTTCATTGTGGCATTATTTATAACAGCCAAGATATGGAAGCAACCCAAGTACCCAGTAAGTAGATGAATGGATAAAGTAGATGTGGTATATACATGAACAATGGAATTTTACTCATCCATAAAAAAAGAATGAAATTTTGCAATTTGGGATAACATGGACGGATCTAGAGAGTATTATGCTAAATGTAATAAGTCAAACAGAGAAAGACAAATACTGTGTGATTTCATTTACATATGGAATTTAAAAAACAAAACAAATGACCAAACATAACAAAACAGAAACAGAGTCATAGATAAGGAGAGCAAACAGGTGGTTGCCAGAGGGGAAGAGGGTTGGGAGAGGAAACAAATGGGTAAGGGAGATTAAGGGGTAAAAAAATCACATTATTCATAATTAATATGTTTTTAAATTGCCCAATAAATTTAAAACTTGAGAGTTTCTCAGCTTATCCTTATTATATGCAGTTCTGAATTGACATACTGAGTTTCATATTATTAAGTTCTTAAAATATATTAGACCTAAAATAGCAGTTACAGGTTGGTCCCAGCCGTATGAAACTTTTTTGCTATGAGGCAATATGGCACATGTATTTTATGTACTTATCTTTGAATTTCTGGGTCTGCCTCATATATGATTTGCTTTCTACCTCACATTCCTCTAGTATTTTCCTCCTATTAACTTCTTTCAAATAGATTTTGTGCATTTTGAATATTTATTTTTTGTTTTGTAGCATAATTTTAAGCTCCAATTTTTGGTTCTCCAGTGAAGGTAGTTTGGGTTGGGGGATGTGTTTATACCGTTTTTGTTTTAGCATGGTGAAAAAATCCTGTTGTAAAAAATATTCTTCTGAAATTATGTATCTTTTTACTTTATATTCTTCCTTCAGTACAAGTTAACTGTCATTTTAATAAACCAACACATCTTATAATCAGTAACTTGTTGTTTATAGGTATTTACGTAGCGTTGATATACCTTATTTGAAAATAGTTATTTTGCCTTACAACTAATATTAGCAATCTTTTTCTATGTAGATTCAATGACATTCACGTTCCTGTGAGATTAGAAAGTGTGAAATTTGCGAGTCACTGTTTAATGAATCACCCAGATTTAGCAAAGGATCTCACAGGTAAGGTAGCTGGTTTATTGAAGTATGAGAGTAATCACACAAATATATTTTAGTTGTGGCTTTTGACTTTAACTTCGGTTTCTGAATAGGTTTCACTCTGGCACTCTTTCAGGTCTCTATCAGTCATGGACTACTAGTAAGGGATTTCATGTTTATACAGTAAAATTACATTTGAAATCTTCACATTGTAATCCTTTGGAATTTTCTGGAAATCATAGTTTGAGGAAGTAGACTCTTCCTTATGACTCTGGGTTTGGGCACAAATCATTATATCTGTGTGATAATTAAATATAGTAACATATCTAATAATAGGTGGGAAAATGATTTCTTCTGAAGTAGACTAGAATTTCTCATTCTTCACTTGAAGTAGAGCATTTAAACCTACTTACTTGGTTGTAACAAATAAATAACTGCTGTCAAAATATTGTTTACCAAAAAAGAGGAAATAACTTTATTTGTATCGTAGTTATTTAGGATTTTTTTTAGAGGTCACAGAATGTTATTTTATGTTGCGTAATGTGAAGATATATACCTATCAGCAAACTTGCTATAAGCATTTTTACTATATTTTAAGTCTTTTAATATGTATCGTTAACTTAAATTCTAAACTGTATTAAATCAGGTGCTGATTTGATTTCAGGTGCCGATTTGGCTTTTCCAGAATAGTTGATATAAAAAGTTTTATTAAGATGTGACTTTACAGTAATAAATAGTGTGGTATAGTTTATTTTGTTATTATGTAGGGTATTGCCACCTCAAAAATTAAATAATTTTAATTTATGCCACATTTTACAGTCATTGTTCCAGTATGGACATAAACTTAAAAGCATTAGGGTTTTTTTTTGTCATTCTGAACATAATGAATATTATAGCTAACATTTAGCTTAATTTTTTCTCCTATTTCAGAATACTTGAAAGTTAGATCACATGATCCAGAAGAAGCTATTCGTCATGATGTCATTGTTACTATAATAACAGCTGCCAAAAGAGACCTTGCCTTAGTAAATGATCAGCTACTTGGCTTTGTAAGAGAAAGAACACTGGACAAACGGGTAAAATCTGAGGAATTTTATTCTTTTATAATTTACTGTGTTTACATTGTTAGCAAAATACAATAGAAATTATTTTCTATTTAAAGTTTTTCTGTGTGAAAGTCAAACTAATACAATACCAAATAAAAAGCTAATAATTTGTATGTTTCCTGTGTATCTTTTAATTATCTTTACAAATGAATACATTGGATTCTGTAGCTTTTCAGATCTTAGGCATGGGTTTTTTAGCCTACCTTTACAAAAAGAGCAGCTAAATTAAAGTTTTATTTTACCTTTACACTTACATGATGAGTTTCAGAAGGATAGTGATTGATCACCAGTATTTATTTCTTTTATAGTTAGCATCTTCAAAAGTAACTGTCTTAGAATATCATACTTTCTGTGAAAGTGGTGTTTCCATATTGCTGTGCTAAGCTAAGGGCCGAAATGGTGTTTAGTTACTATTCTTTTTGTGTAATTTCCTCCATGTGGATGCAGTTAAAAACGTGGGTTGATAAAGAAAAGCAGCACTAAGAACAGTAGTAGCAGTTGCTAAGAAAGTGTCAACCATGAGTAAGAGATACACAGGCAAGGCAGGCTGATTAAATGTGTTACTTATTAACATCTTCAACAAAGGTTGCCTTTGCAGTGTGGTATTTTATTTGAAGCATAGTTGAAAATCTGCTACCCTCTTGAAACCAATGTAATTTAGCTATAATTTCAGGGTAGAAAAGCAGTATCTTGCTATAGAGATATAGCAAGATGCATTCTTTTTTTTTTAACATCTTTATTGGCGTATAATTGCTTTACATTGTTGTGTTAGTTTCTGCTGTATAACAAAGTGAATCAGCTATATATATACATATATCCCCATATCACCTCCGTCTTGCGTCTCCCCACCACCCTCCCTATCCCACCCCTCTAGGTGGAGACAAAGCACTGAGCTGATCTCTCTGTGCCATGCGGCTGCTTCCCACTAGCTCTCTGTTTTACATTTGGTAGCGTATATATGTCCATGCCACTCTCTCACTTCGTCCCAGCTTACCCTTCCCCCTCCCCATGTCCTCAAGTCCATTCTCTGTGTCTTTATTCCTGTCCTGCCCCTAGGTTCTTCAGAACCTTTTTTGTTTTTTTTTTAGATTCCATATATAATGTGCTAGCATACGGTATTTGTTTTTCTCTTTCTGACTTACTTCACTCTGTAGGACAGACTCTAGGTCCATCCACCTCACTACAAATAACTCAATTTCATTTCTTTTTATGGCTGAGTAATATTCCATTGTATATATGTGCCACATCTTCTTTATCCATTCATCTGTCGATAGACACTTAGGAGCAAGATGCATTCCTTAAGTTCTTTTGAAATAGTCGTAGGAAACAGATACATAAAGTAGACACCGTCTAACTTGTTCAACTGTGTCAGTAATTCTAACTCTGAGAGTTTTTTCCCCTTGGCTTTAATTTAAATGAAATGACACTCTCTACTGGTTAGTTGTTAACTACCCCCTCTCCCCTGCCCCCTACTCCCAAACCAGATTTCAGGTATTGCCGTTTGTGTTACTTCCTCCTTTTAGAAACAGTTCACTCCTACTTCTGTCAGTGTTTGTTTATAGTTTCAGGAAGAGTTGAATAAATGATTCTTGCTAACTGAGACTGTATGATATGGTCTAATAATTCAAATAACACCTACTGTACATTTTAGGAACTGGTTTTTGGTGTAATGAATTAAATGACCTTGAGTATAGCCTTTCTGAATTTTGTTTTCTATAAAATGTGGGGACAGGACTTAAATCTTTGATTTCACGGCTTACATTCTTTTGTTTCATGTTAGACATGTCAAAAGACATCTGTTACCTGTTATATGGGAACAGAATTTCATTTCATCTACCAAATAGCATACAAATGAGAAAATTATACTAAAAAATTATAAGAAAGTATTAACTTAAACAAGCCAAAGATGGGACTCCCCTGGTGCCACAGTGGTTGAGAATCTGCCTGCCAATGCAGGGGACATGGGTTCGAGCCCTGGTCTGGGAAGATCCCACATGCCGCGGAGCAGCTAAGCATGTGCGCCACACCTATTGAGCCTGCGCTCTAGAGCCTGCGAGCCACAACTACTGAGCCCACGCACCACAACCAAGAATAGCCCCCGCTTGCCACAACTAGGGAAAGCCCGCGTGCAGCAAGGAAGACCTAATGCAGCCACAAAATAAATAAATATATTTTTAAAAAAATAAGCCAAAGATAAGTATACTCTGATTTGTTATTGAGACAAATAACTTGTGATTATTATTACATCGTACTGTTGTTCTAACTCTAGATTTTTATAGTCTACTTTTCTGTCCACTCTCCTCTCACCACCTTTCTTTCCTCCTCATAAACCATTCCAATCTCTTTAAGTCCCAAAGAATCTTTCACGGACTAGGATGTGACTAGGTAAATAATTTGCCCTTTTAATCCACGTAAGGAAGTTCACTTAAGATGATCACTAAGGTGCTTTCCAACTTTGTAATTCTAAAATCTTGATACTAAATTTTGCTCTTATTATTCTGAGTTAATATCAAAAGGGATGTAACTAGGACAAAACATTCCAGACGATAGGGCTTTTGTTTGCAGAGTGAATTATACACTTTCTCTTTTATTTTTTAATCACTTCTAAAACTTGGCCAAATTTTTTTTAGACAGAGTCTAATGAAATCTTTGTAAGATTTACTATTGCTTGGCTTTGAGGGAAATAAAAAATTGGTAGGTGATTTAGCAGTATTTGCACTGGATGATTTCTAAATAGGAACATAATCAAAATTGTTGGTTAAGTGATTTGTCTGCCTTTTTTGAAAATTAATATTGTGCTAATCTATGCACACATAAATCTCATTGTGCAACCTAGTGAAGAAATGGTAATTTTTGCAGATTTGTATACTAAAGTTTGGTATCTAGCTTATCCAATAAACTTTATACTTTCTAGTGGCGAGTAAGAAAAGAAGCTATGATGGGTCTGGCTCAGCTTTATAAGAAATACTGTCTTCATGGTGAAGCAGGAAAGGAAGCTGCAGAGAAAGTCAGCTGGATAAAGGACAAACTTTTGCATATCTATTATCAGAATAGCATCGATGACAAGTGAGTCTAATATGTTGGTAAAATGGTTGAATATAAAAGTGCTTTTAATTTTTAAATATTTCTGTTTAATTTTTTCATAATAATTAGTTTCTCTAAGTTTAGAAACCACTTTCTACATATTTAGACATACCATGTTTAAATAAGATTCCAGCCAAGACTGTGAGTTAGCATAATAATAGTGAAATATGCATGAGATTTGGACTCAGACCAGAGACCAAATATTCATTCTGCCCGTTATTAGATCTGTGCCCATGCACAGCTGATTTAACTTCTGTGTACTTGATTTTATCTAAAAAGGAGTAATAATAAGCCTTTCTTACAGAATTGTCTTATGGATTAAATAAAATAATGAATGTAATGCCCCCTAGCTTACTGCCTGGCAGAGTAGCACTATTTAATAACTGTTAGTTATTTTTTCCTTTTTACAACACTGTAAGTACCAATAGAGGTATTACTGTATTTTTTTTATTGAAGTATAAGTGACATACAGAATTACATTAAATTTCAAGTGTATGACATAATGATTCTATATTTGTATATATTGCCTAATGATCACCACAATGTCTTTAACATTCGTCCCTGTGCATGGTTAGGAAATTCTTCTCTTGAGATGAGAACTTATATTGTTTTCATTTTCTGAATATTACTTACAATTCTCTGTTGGATTATAGTAATGATTTCGGTTTTTGCAAAATACTTTGCAGTGTTTTATTGAGTTAGACTGACTACTTTGACATGATCGATTATGTATTTCATTGACTAATGAAGAGCCCTTAAATTTTCTTATTCCAGTGATGTTGAATAATAATTATAAGCTTAGCAAGAAGGATATTTTAATATTGGTGAGGAATTTAGAATGTGGAAAGGAGACAGATGTGCATAAGAAAAGCTGAATTTTCAGGAAGATGAAGGAAGAGCCCCCTGATTTTACTAAATGTGACAACATGGGAAAGGAGCCAAAATAATCAAAGGAAATTTTTTTTTTGAGAATTAATTATTCTTGAGATCATAGCTTTATGTGTAATGTTAAGTAATTTGCTATAGCTCCAGACTGATGAAGAAAACAGGTAGAACAGCCTAGCACCCTGTGCTTAGGAATAATATATAACCCTTTTAGGACAAATGTTTCATACTGATAAAACATAAAGTCACAAATAGCAACAGTAGCTCTAAATT
Source organism: Lagenorhynchus albirostris (assembly GCF_949774975.1). Taxonomy (NCBI): domain Eukaryota; kingdom Metazoa; phylum Chordata; class Mammalia; order Artiodactyla; family Delphinidae; genus Lagenorhynchus; species Lagenorhynchus albirostris. Next base: position 84,341,844 of record NC_083098.1, read on the forward strand.
TTAAAATAGCCATACTTGCAAGGAAAAGCATTGATCACATACTGATCTTTTCCATTGTATTTTCACAGATAAGTTTCATCATTGGTGTGATATCTTTGCATGAGGTGGATAAAATATGAAATGGCTGTGGCGTCTAACAAATAGAATAATTTTGTTATTTGGGTTTTTTGTTTGTTTGCCTCGTAGACTGTTGGTAGAGAAAATCTTTGCTCAGTATCTTGTCCCCCACAACCTGGAAACAGAAGAGAGAATGAAATGCTTGTATTATTTATATGCTAGTTTGGATCCAAATGCTGTCAAGTGAGTTACTTTTTAAATGATTGGAGTATTTCTTGAAGATTTTATAAAATTACTTCATCTTATTTAATTAATTGTTGTTGATAGGGTTGTTGCTTCTTCTGGTTGAATCAAGAACCTCAGATAAGTATTTATAGAGGAAATTTTTATTATATAAGTCCAGTTAAGTTAAAAGCAAAAATATTCCTATATGCATAGGCATATTTGGCAACTGAGCCAGTAATATGGTTTCAGGGATTCAAAGAAGTCCCCGTGTCAAAATTATCTTTTGTTCACCTGTTGGCTGAGATCTGAATCATACTACTGGAGCTTTACCATACTAAGCCTAAGAGCTAAGAACTGGTTCTTTGTTAGGAGAGCGTGTCCAGATCACTTCTATGTAGAATAACCATGTGATTGATTGTCCAAACTGAGATATTTTTGAGATTGAAAGGAGGCACTAGTAATAATTTTGTTCAGACAACTGGCATAAACTTTAACTATCCCAGGCTACCTAGGATGTGTGGACATTCCACTTTAATAAAGCTTTTAAAAAACGAAATAACTCCTGTCATTGAGAATTCTAATTTTTCTGAATAAGAACCTCAGCTGTTCCATTTACATATATATATATAGCCTTTAATTTCTTATAATTTCAAATTTACAGAAAAGTTGTGAGAATAAAACAAAGCTTTGTGATATACTCTTTAGCCAGATTCATAATTTTTGACCATTTGCTTTTTATCATTTGCCATTTGCACATACTTTATATATGTATTTTCTTCTGATCCATTGATAGTAATTTGCAGACATTGGATCCCTTTACCTCTAATACTTCAGTGTGTATTCCCTAAGAACAAGGATACTCTTTTATATAACTAGAGTGCCTTTATGAAAATCAGGAGATTTAACATTTTAAAATATTGTCTAATCCAGTGTGTATTCAGATTTCTTCAATCGTCAAATAATGTCCTTTTTGGATGTTTTTTTCCCTTTCTAGGATTACACATTGCATGTTTAATTATCATGTCTCTAGTCTTTTTTAATTTGGAACCATTCCTCAGTCTGTCTTTGTCTTTTATGACTTTGACATTTTCCAGAAGAGTATTGCCTAGGCCAGTTATTTTGTAGAATGTTCTCTCAGTTTGGATTCACCCAGTGTTTCCTCATCATTGGATCAAGATTATGCATTTTCAGCAGAAAGTCCACAGAGTAATGTATCCTTGGTGCATCCTATTAGGAGACATTAGCCATCATTTTAAAAAAGGATTTGAAAGTGGTTTATAATGTTCACTGTAGGTAGTAAACCCCGGCGTAAGGTCTTGATCTCTGTTTATATTTCAAAATATTTGACAAAGAGTACTCAGAGATAGACTAACTTCCCAGAGGTCTTTTGGGCACCGGAAATTACAGAGTGGGTTTGTGAGAGAAGAAAATCTGCTTTCGTGGAGAGAAAAGAGTCTAGAATAAAGAAACTCAGTTTAATTTAGCATTTTGAATCCACATCATTTCTAAGAAATTCATTTTTTGAAATAGTCTACACTGCTTCATGCATACCCCCTTAGCCTGGCATAAAAAGGCCTTCATGATCTGATCCTTTTCTATTGTATGTTCCAGCTTCCTTATGCTCCCCCAATCACATTCTGTGCTCCAAGCCTATAAATTTTTTTTCACTTTCCTGTATGTGCCATGGGCTTTGATGACATTTTATCTCTCTTTGTAGCAGAACATTCTGGCTTCCTCTGCTTAGACTGTCTCAGTTCCTTCAGTTTACCTGGCATGATCCTGTTCATCCTTAGAAACTTCTCAAATATTTTCTCTCATAAGAAGCCTTATATTAAGTAATTTAAACTAAACTCTGTTAATCCTAATAAGTAAATTTTCTGGTGCTTAAAATTTTAGGTAGATGTAGAAGAATGGTGTAAGAAAAGTAGTAAGGTTGAGTAGTTACCAGTATTGTTTTATTATGTATTTTTTTCATATTTTTAACTATTTACAGGGCTCTCAATGAAATGTGGAAGTGTCAGAACATGCTTAGAAGTCATGTACGAGAACTATTGGATTTGCACAAGCAGCCTACGGTAGGTTCATGGTGTTTTATTTAAATTCAGTTTTAGTCATTGTTCATTTTTCTATAGTCATATATAATGAAGCAAGCAAAAAGTATTTCATGTGTTTTGTTTTCCACATGTCAGTTAAACAATTTCTGTGGTTTTCCAAGCTAAATTTGCATTTCACATGAATATAACAAAATTTTATTTTCCAGCATGAGCAAAGAAATGGTGTTTTCCAACTTATCAAGTATTTAGACACTAAGAAGTTATAGTTTATCAATTATCAAATCATTAGAATTAAACCTTAATATAAAATTAGAAGTCATAAATGTTTTTTGCTCTGTGATTTGGTCCTTTATTATAGAGTCAGTATCAAATCAGGTATCAATCCTTTGAATATGCCAAAGTCAAATTAACAAAGAAATACTGCCCAACATTTTCTGGAAGGTGGATAAAAGAAATTTGAATAATCTCTTAATATATTTCTAAACATATTTGCTAGAATAGGTGTTCTTAACCAGGGAACCATACACAGAGACCCCTCAGTGGCCCAAACAAGGGTTGTCGAACTTTTTTTTGTAAATGACCAGATAGTAAAAATTTAGGCTTTGCCAGCCATACAGTCTCCATGACTGCTTAACTCTGCCTTTGTGGTGCAGAAACAGTCAGAGATACAAATGAATGGGTATGACCGTGATCCAACAAAACTTTAACAAAAGCGGGTGGTTCATGGGACCATGCAGATTCAATAATAAAATAATACTCTTGTTGTAATGGAGGAAAGGGCAGTAGGAGGGGAGGTGATATATTAAGTAATGGGCCACAAAATAGCTGATAGAACTCTATTCAGAAAGAAAATTTTTCTGCTCTCCACATTTTTATTTAATTTTCTTTGGTGTATGGTTTCACAGTAATTTTGATATGATAATTGTTTTCATTATCTTCTCTGTTCAGTCTCCTGGCAAGATAACTTTCCTATGAAAGTTATATACTCTTAAAAATTTTTAAATAACTTCCTGCTGGCATCTCCTTTCATTCTATTTGTGCTAACTTAATAGTTGTGGGTACTTCATAGTTCTTTGTCATCAACATAGGGTGTAGATATGGTAAGCCATTTTCTAGTGGGTATATTGTGATGGATTTTTTTTTAACTTAAAAAAATGTACAATACTGAGTATAGTTTTCTTACCAAAATTTGGTAGCACATGTGACAGCTTTTGTTTTTGTTTTAAATTTCAGTCTGAGGCTAACTGTTCTGCCATGTTTGGAAAACTGATGACCATAGCAAGTGAGTATGTTTATTCACTCCGTAGATATATAGTAGACATCAAATAGTTTACCCAGGGGGACTATCAATTTAATACTAAGTAAGAAAAAGTAATCATTTTCTTAATAATTTTATTTCTAAGAGCCAGATTGACTGATTATCTTTTGATGCCTCAGCAGTATTTTTTAAGACAGCTTGCTTTTAGTTTAGTGGTTTTTCTTTTGTAGTATTGATTCTCTTTGAATTTTATAGAGAATTTGCCTGACCCTGGGAAAGCACAAGATTTTGTGAAGAAATTTAACCAAGTCCTTGGTGATGATGAAAAACTGCGGTCTCAGTTGGAGTTGTTAATCAGTCCAACCTGTTCGTGCAAACAGGCAGATGTTTGTGTGGTTAGTAAATTATACTTTTATATTTGTTCTCCTAGCTTTGCTTATAGAAACTTACATTTCATTAAAGCCTTCTTTACATAGATTATTTTATTTGTGTGAGTTTAACAATACTGTGAGCTCTGAATTACCTAGGAGTATATCTGTGGTCAATTTAGTTCTCTTTACTTACCACTCGTCAGCCAAATTCCAGGAAAAACACTAGAGAACTAAGCCAGGGAGATTGATCCTAGGAATTGAGCAAGATAAAATGCTTTGTATTTAGTAGACATTCATTAGGTAAATTAAATGCTTTTGTGTGTTGTGTGTGTATTTTCTTCTCCCATGTATTAGTAGGTAAATCAACAATAGTTACATTGGCATATACGCATTTATAGATAAGGTAATTCCTATTTAGGCTGTTGTCTTCATTCTATTCTTAGACTCTTTATTTTATAGAGAAAACCAGTTGTTGACAATATCAGGAAGGAAAAATTCATCCATTCATTTATTTAGCATTTTATGAGACCGTTTCTGTTTAATTTCATCTTTACCATTTACTACCAGTGAGACCTTTAGTAAGTTCAGTATTTTTGAGACTCATTTTTCTCATCTCTACATGTTAACAACCTCACAGGATTATTAAGAGGAGATAGATACAGATATCCTATATAGATATAGATACATGGCCCTAGACTGCCCTTTAGGATTTAAATAAATTGCATTTCTATAGTATTACACATATATGACAAACACTGTGCTTGCGACCAGACTTACAGAGATGAATAAGAGAAAGAAAATCATTTCAGTTATTTATGTCTAACTTTGTTCTAGAAAGATAATTATTTAAATATGTGATAAGGGATAAGGACTGTAATAGATGTATATACAAAGTCATCTGGGAACGTGGAGTATGTATTTTTTTCAGTCTAGTAGGGATATAGGGTCTCTAAGTGGATCTTAAAAGAGGAGTCGGGTTTCCCTGGTGGCACAGTGGTTGAGAGTCCGCCTGCCGATGCAGGGGACACGGTTTGTGCCCCGGTCCAGGAAGATCCCACGTGCCGCGGAGCGGCTGGGCCCGTGAGCCATGGCCGCTGAGCCTGTGCGTCCGGAGCCTGTGCTTCACAACGGGAGAGGCCACAACAGTGAGACGCCCGCGTACCGCAAAAAAAAAAAAAAAAAAAAAAAAAGGCGTAATCAGGAACAGGTGGGAGGAAGCCAGTTTAGGGAAGGAAGCAGTGGACTCTTCCACTGGGCCTAGGGATGTGCTTGTGCCAGGTGCCCAGAATACTTCACTCTTTGCACTTCTGAACAGGATGGTTTGCTGAGAACATTTAAAGGTTTCATTTACTTCTTCGGCATTTAGAATTCTAGTTCCAGAATACTGTATTCTGCCGGGCATCTACTAATATAATTGATCATAGAATGAAATAGCTTGAAAAAAATGCAGAGAGAATTGGTTTAACCACTTCATTTTACAGGTAGGGATTGAATTTTAAAGAGATGAAGTTTCTCATCCAGTGTTTCACAGCTGGTTATAGTGGCTGTGCTGCAAGTAGAGTCCAGATCTCACAGACCCTCAATAGTGCTCTTTCTATACATTTCATCAGTGTTTGCAAGAACCAGTACAGACTGAGTACTGCTCAAGAAATGTGGACCTTGAGAATGAACAATCAAGTGGTATTTTTTGGTCTGAGAAAAATAAGACTTGAGCTTGAGTTTGAGAAATGGTACTAACATGAATTCCTACTATTTGTCAGAACAGAAATATCTAAGAGTTACCAAATCCAAAATGTATATGTAAAACAGATGTTGTAAGGAAAACATCTCAGGATGAATTGATTGTAGGAAGCAGGAAGGTGGAGATGAGGACTGGACTTGCACTGGAAAGAGCATGGTAATGACACCTTTTTGGAGGGGAGGTTATTCTGAGGATATTTAAGAAATGGGCCAGCAAATGGCTAAAAGAACTCTGTTCCAGAGGGGAAAATTTCTGCTCTTCGTATTTTTTAGTTCATTTTCTTTGGTAAATGGTTTCACAGTAATTTCTCTCTTAGCTTACATTAGCATTGTGTATTCTGAGCACATTATTTAACTTTACCTCTATGTTCTCATGTGTAAAGTAGGATTTGTAATACCCTTTAAATGCTCAGGAAAACAACCACCGTTAGAATAGTTTTGCTGTTTCCCAGAACATCTGTATCATTTTGTCCTTCTCCCCAAAGGCTATTGTTATTAGTTATACATATCCTTTAATATCCACATTCCTTTTTTCCTCAGTAACAGTTAGTAGGAGTGGAGATCTGATGTTTTTTCCCCTTTTGTTTCAATTCCATTCCTAAAAAATTTTAGCGAAAGTACTTCGAGCAAGGAATATGAATAGACACATACCGTAGATTAATGCGAGTATACATGATGGTATAGTGAGAGGGTGAGCAATGGTATTGAAATACGTGCTGTATAGATTTGCTTTCTCTTTGGACTTCAGGTTTTGAGTTTCCACACCTTGGTTCTAGTGGAGGACCACTTATTTGCCATAGCTTCAGCTCTGCTTGCTATTTTATCCTCTAGCATGTTCCTATGACCATGGTTCCCAAATTTTAAGATTTTCCAGGAATATTGTTGATTCAGCATTTGAGACAGTCCTAGGTTTGAATTTCAGCATTTACTACCAATTTGACCTTTAATAAGTTACTCAGCATTTCTGAGCCTCATATTCTTCACCTATAAATATTATCAACCTCATTGGATTGTTGAACGAATAAGATAAAATTAAAATTTATGTACGGCCTACTAGAGGGCCCCTTGCACTGCCCTATAGGATGTAAATAGATAGTAATTCTTATGATGTTACATATACATGACAAACACTAAGAATTATTAAAATAGGTCTAGCGTGGGGTCCTGAATCTCCATCTTTTAGCAGAGTCTCAAAGTGATTCTGATGAGTAGTTCACGGACTATACTTTAAAGAAAAACCTTCCTTGCGGGATTATTTGGATATGCATTGTGTCTTCAGAAGTCCAAAGTATATTTTGTCCTTTGGTCAAGCCTACACCATTATAATTCATTACATAATTTAGTAAATTGTATTATACATGCTCTCTCACCGAAGTTGCTGTTTAGGTGACAGAGGCAGGCAAATATTTCAATAGAGAATACAGTGTGTTAAATATTCTGATAGAATCATGCGCTTCATCCCAGGCAGGGGTGGAAATGGGAATAGCTTGTTCTAGAATAAGTCATTCCTGAGTTGAATCTTAAAGGATGAGTAGGAATTAGACCAGTATATGAAGAATGACTGCTTTATTTCTAGTTGGGATGACTGGATATCAGAGGAGATACTTTAGGGATAGGAGAAGATAATGATGTATATGTAGCCTCCAGCAGTTATATTTAGAAATCTGAGATTCAGGCCTTGTTGGTATGTATTAGCATAGTTATATCTCCTGGAGGAGGTCGAGAAGAAAAAAACAAAAGGAGAGAGAGATGCTAACTTAACGCCATTTAGTAACAGTCATAGAATGCTTCCTGTTTTCTTTTAATATAATTTTTGTTTGTTTTTTTGGCCGCGTTGGGTCTTCGTTGCTGCACACGGGCTCTCTCTAGTTGCGGCGAGCAGGGGCTACTCTTCGTTGCAGTGCGCGGGCTTCTCATTGTGGTGGCTTCTCTTGTTGTGGAGCACGGGCTCTAGGTGTGTAGGCTGCAGTAGTTGGAGCACGCGGGCTCAATAGTCGTGGCACACGGGCCCTAGAGTGTGTGGGCTTTAGTAGTTGTGGCACGCGGGCTTGGTAATTGTGGCTCACGGGCTTAGTTGCTCCGTGGCATGTGGGATCTTCCTGGACCAGGGATCGAACCAGTGTCCCCTGTATTGGCAGGTGGATTCTTAACCGCTGTGCCACCAAATCATGCCTATGTAATGAAGCCTCCATAAAACCCCAGAAGGACACAGTTCAGAGAGCTTCTGGTTTAGTGAACATGTAGAGATTTGCAGAGAGTAGCAAGCGAATAGAGAGCATGGAAGCTCGTCCTTTCCTTGTCCTATGCATTTCTTCCATCTGGCTGTTCCTGAGTTATATACTTTTATAATAAACCAGTGATCTAGCAGTAGTAAGAAAATGTTTCTCTGAGTTCTGTGAGCCAGTCTAGCAAATTAATTGAGCCCAAGGAAGGGATGGGGGTTGTGGGAACCTCTGATTTATAGTCATTTGGTTAGAGGTACAGGTAAACCTGGGCTTGCTACTGGCATCTGAAGTGGGAGAGTTGGGCGGGTGGGGGGTAGAGATTGAATTTTAGTATGCTCTGCTTGTGTGCAGAGAATTGCTTGTTGGTGGCGGGGGGGACACCCCCCCCCCGCCCCTGTTCACCATGTTGGAATTGGGCCCAGGAATCCAAAAGAATAGGTCACCAACATGAAAGTTAAACCTTTGGAAATTATTTCTTGTGAGAGATGTGTTTTATCTAGTTTACTGATTCCAGCTACAGAAAAATATTGATAATCCAAATCCTTTCAGGAATCTTTTTTTTTTTTAATGCAGAAGCCTTTGTTTTTTAATTTATTTGGCTGCACTGCTGGCACATGGGATCTTTGTTGCTGCATGCGGTATCTTCATTGCAGCATGTGGGATCTTCTTTTTTTTCAGTTGTGACATGCGGGATCTCTTAGTTGCGGCATATGGGATCTGGCCAGGGATCGAACCCGGGCTCCCTGCATTGGGAGCATGGAGTCTTAACCACTGGACCACCAGGGAAGTCGGTCAGGAATCATTTTTATTAGCTAGGAAAGCAGTAAATTATACAAGAGGAAATACCGTGTATGTGAAAGAATACTTTCTTTTTTAACTTTTTAAATTTTTTTAATTTTAAAAAAAAATTATTTATTTTTGGCTGTGTTGGGTGTTCATTGCTGCATGCAGGCTTTCTCTAGTTGTGGCACACGGGGGCTACTCTTCGTTGCAGTGTGTGGGCTTCTCATTGCGGTGGCTTCTCTTTGTTGCGGAGCCTGGGCTCTAGGCACGTGGGCTTCAGTAGTTGTGGCACGTGGGCTCAGTAGTTGTGGCACACAGGCTTAGTTGCTCTGCAGCATGTGGGATCTTCCCGGACCAGGGATTGAACCAGTGTCCCCAGCATTGACAGGTAGATTCTTAACCACTGCACCACCAGGGAAGTCCACTTTTTTTTTTTTTAAACAAATAGGTATTTCTTATTGTCAGAATGAGAAAGCAGATATGTATGAAAAAGAAAGGAGATATATAGATGCAGCATTTTTTAAAGCTTTAAAAAATTTTTTGTAATAACAAATTAGTAAATTATAAACTGCTTGAGAATAGGGGCTATTTCCTTATTTCTTTGATATACCTTAAGAGTGCTTAAGTATTCTAAACAACTTATGTAATTGTAACTAGTAACTGTGTAACTAGTAAATATCAATCTGCAGTGATAGCATAGATTTGATCAGAAATTTCTGAAGCATTGTCAGGAATATAGAAAGAATTAATTTTCTTACTCTTTCTGCCGTCATTTCCTGAAAGGGTTACATATGGTATATGTTTCTGTTTGTGTATTGGAAGTATGTGTGAGTACCCCTTTTTTTTTCTGGAGTGTGTAAAGAAAACAAGGAAACTGTTTATTTGTTGCTGCTTACTTGCCACATACTAATTTGGCTTGTTGCTTATCCCCAGTATCACTTATGATTATGACATATATTATTTTAAAATAATTGTTATAAGAGATTACCTAAATATTACATACATAAAATATGGTTTGAAGGATTACTTAAATGTAAGATTGTTACATGGGAATACAAAAATGTCAGGTTTTTAAAACTGTGCCTTAATATTATTATTTACATGCATTGGTGTATTTTATATAGTGCTATTACTGTGCTTTTAAATGTGATTTATTCTTTTTCCTGTTAGCATTTCCTTTATTTTTCTTATGCTTATATATGTATTACTGTAACTCTTTCCTAATGCCTAGTTTTTACATTTTTTAGTACTGACGATATAGTTTGCCTAGCAATTTTCCAGTGGCATATTTGTTGTTAGACAATCACTTGACTTTATCTTATGTTAAAGCAACTATATTTTATACGAAGTCGGGGAAAATCGCCTCTTTGGGAGACCTGCACAAAATAAGTCTGATTTCAAAAGATAGTAGAGGGGCTTCCCTGGTGGCACAGTGGTTGAGAGTCTGCCTGCCGATGCAGGGGACACAGGTTCGTGCCCCGGTCCGGGAAGATCCCACATGCCGCGGAGCAGCTGGGCCCGTGAGCCATGGCCGCTGAGCCTGTGCTCCGCAACGGGAGAGGCCACAACAGTGAGAGGCCCGCGTACAGCAAAAAAAAAAAAAAAAGTAGAGTATTTAAGTTGATTTTAAATGTGTATCTGTGGTTTAGAGCAAAGTATATAAGGCCTAAGCACTCCCTAAAATATTTTTATTTTCTCAAATGCTGAAATTTTGCTTGATTAATTACAGCTTGCAAAATAAATCAAGCATCTCCTAGTGACTAATAAATTTTCTTCAGAATCTCAGTCCTTTGGATTTACACTCTAATAACAAATATGGGTGGTATCTAATTTAATGTGACCTTTATAGTTAATTTGTGTCAAGATGTTACTGAAACTACAATAGAAATATTTTTCCTTTCTCCTTTATCCCATTGGACAAATATCCTTAAAAATTTTTTTTACAAAAAATTAATAGAGTGACTATCATTTGTTATTGCTTTATAGTTCAGAAAGCACTTATAATATGCTTTATCTTGTCAGCTAACATTTTTCACCTATTCATCAGAGATAGTCAATTAAAAGCCTTGTTATTAAAGTAAATTTCTTACCCCAGTGCCCAGCACATTGTAAATTTAACCTTGTCTTTGGAGAACTCAGTCTTTACAAACATTAAGTCCTTATATTCTTTAGAAAGTTCCAGCAGTAATATCTTTTCTTTATAGGAGCTCTTTGATGTAATGCCACCGTCTTTGAACTCAACTGTGTTCTTCCAGAGCTGAAAAACTTTATACACTTACAAGTCTTCCCCTCTTTAAAAAAAAAAAAGCAAATTGTTGACTGAAATAAAAGTATTTTTTCAAACTATGAAATAAACCAATGAAACCCATGAAAGTATAAATTGTTTTAATTTTTTCAAAAGTAGAGCATTAAAAAGATTGTTTACAAGGTATTAATTTTATGGGAGAAATATGAGACAAAGGGCATAAATCATACCTTGTCACCCCCTTTCTTTTCTCTACAGTCCAGGTTTTCTAGTGATTGCCTAATGAGTATATCATTTTAGTCAGGCTGTAAAGCAGGAAAAGGGCTTTTTTACGCCTGATGGTTTTGAATCTTTAAATGCTTTTGTTGCCTGTGATCATTTTTATTTTGAAAAACATGAAAGAGGATGATACTTACCATAAAAACTCTTTTCCTTTTTATAGAGAGAAATAGCCCGGAAACTTGCAAATCCTAAGCAGCCAACAAATCCTTTTCTAGAAATGGTCAAATTTCTGTTGGAAAGAATTGCACCTGTGCACATTGATTCAGAAGCCATCAGGTAAGCTAGGAAATATATTCACTCATAAATAGAATATAATCTGAAACTACAGTATTTTAAGTTTAAATTCTGGGTCCCCAAGGAGACCTAAAAAGGTTTCCTGTACACCTTTTTAAAGGCAGAAGCATATATCATTGAAGTTGAAAGAAGGACCAAAGTTCATTTTTTGATCTTTGGTTTGCTTCACTGTTGATTTTTTTAAGAGTTCTTGTGTTTATTTTTAGCTTGTATGTGCTCATTAAAGAAAACCTGGAACATGAGAAGGAAGAAAATTTTAAATCTATAGGCTATCATCAGCCTTTGAGTTTTCTTAACAGTTTTCGTGGCCACATAGTGTTCTTTAGTGTGTATTATATTACTGTTCACTTGAGATATGTGAAAAACAGAATAATAGTTTGAAGGTAGCACAAGATTGCCACTGGACTAATCTGCTTTCTAAACACGTGTATTACTTACCAGTTTTTTGGCCCTACTTTATCTGAGTTTTTAATTTATTTTTAACTTTAATATGGGTATAACATCTTGTTATATGAATGTGAAAATTAGTGATAATATGCAAAAAGTAAGCAGACTAGCATAATAGACATTGACAGCTATTGTTTTTAATTAACTGTTCCCATAATTTCATGCATTTCACTTGTTTCTAATGATTTTCTGTTGTAAACTTCTGAGAATGCTTTTCCCTTGCACTAACCATTTTTCCAGTAGATTATCTACATATCTTTTTATGTTGGGTAACTAAATAGCATTTATTGATTCTCTTTTCTTTGGATTAGGAGACCTGGTTCTAGCTGTTAGTTGTTTTATCTTATGTGAATCACTGCTTTGGTTGTATTGAAATTCCAATTGTATTAGTTTGCTAGGGCTGCCATAACAAAAGACCACAGACTGTGTGACTTAAACAACAGAAATTTATTTTCTTATATTCTGGAGGCTAGCAGTCCAAGATTCAAGGTATCAGCGAGTTTGATTTCTTCTGAAGCCTCACTCCATGGGATGCAGAGATAACTCTTTGCTTTCCTCACATGTCTGTCTCCTAACCTCCTCTTCACATAAGGACACCAATCATTTGGGATTATGCCCCACCCATTTGGCCTCAGTTTACCTTAATTATCTCTTTAAAGGCTCTATTTCCAAGTACAGTCACATCCTGAGGTGTACTGGAGGTTAGGACTTAAACACAATGAATTTGGGGGTACACAATTAAGCTCGTAATGGTGATGTTTGTAGGGGTTTTTTTGTGGAGTTTTCTTGTTTTTTTAAGCTAAGATCTCCTTATCTTTTAATTTCCTTATTTGCAAGTAAGAAAGCTAAGGTTCTGAGAGAGACCAGGTGGTTTTTTTACAGCTGGGTAATAGCAAAAACCATAACTTAAACTGAGATTTATTATTTTCAGTGTCAGTGTCCTTTGCTCTATACCGTTTGGTTTTAATGGGGTAAATCAAGGAAATGGTAGGCACTCTTTCCTTTGCATATTGATTTTGAAAGAGACATATAATTGGCATCAGGAAGCCTTTGGTATTTGTCTCCATGAGGCCTCACAGAGTTTCATTACTTTACTAAATTATAATAAGCTAGTGTTTGATCTCCAGTCTTAAAAGACCAAAAACTCAGTTTTTTCAGTAGTGTCATGATTGTTTGGGCTCAGAAAAACCAACTAACTTATGGTTAGGATGTCTAAGAGACTAATTTTATGCAAAATTCCAATTTATTAATTTTACTGAGAAATATATGTCATATAAGATTCCTTCCATGTAACCAAATTTTCATGGAATATAAATTGCAAACAAAGGGTTTATTTATTCATTAAACATACCTTTAGAGGAGTGATTTTTAAAGTACATCGGGCAATTGGGGAAGGAGAGTTACCTAACCTGAATTGTGTGAAATGTATTTGTTATTAGAAAAGGCTCCTGAAATAGATGGCACATAATATGGGTAGTGAATGATCAGTAGGAATTATAGAGATCAGCCAGGTGAAGATTGCAGGAGAAGAGCAGACCAGGCCACTAGCCCTGTGTCATTGAGCAGGTTATTTAAATTACTCATCTTTAAGATAAGAACAATAATAATTACTAAGTGAAGTTTTTGAGAGGCTTAAATAACATATATGTATGTAGAACACTTAGCATAATGCCTCACACATAGTTAAGTGCTAAATGAATGTTAATAGCTATTCTAGGAAGAAAAATAGCAGACACAAAAGAACAAAGGCAAAAGGAATCAAGAATTATTTAGAAAATTGCATATACTTCAGCCATAATGAAGGATTTGGGAAGGAAGCATTGAGAATAGTAGAAAATCATTCTAAGTATAACTTTTTAAAATATATTTATTTATTTTAGTGTATTTCCCCCAGACTTAGGTACATACAAATACACATATGCATGCTACAGTTAGTTATTGGTCTGTAGATAGTGGTTGAAAATGAAGTAGTGATTGTAATAATGATTGAAACCTGGGGGGAGGGTAAAATTTAGAAAGAGAAAGGTTGAGGACTGAATCCTGAGGAATATTAACAATTAAAAGGCTGGCAGAAGAAAAGGAATTTATTAAATTAAAAGATGTTTTTTAAGAAGGCATGGTCAAAAGAGATCAGGGGTCAGATACTGCCCAGAGTAAAATAGTAAATTCAAATATCCACTGAATTTAGAAAATAGAAAAACACTACAATGCCCGGAATAGTTTCTTTGGGTTAGCAAGGACAAATCCAGATTACTATGGATTGAGAAGGGCATAAGATAGTCCTTCCACACCACATCATGGTACACAAAGAAAATTACAGTATTTGAGCAGAGAAAACTGCTCAAGTCTAGAGATGACTGGCCTAGCTGAGTAGGAGCCCACTAGATACCACTTGGCCATCTTGAGGTCTGAGAAAATCAAAGGGATATATACCATATCACCCTTCTAAACTGCTATAGGAGATAAATTGGGATTTGGGGACAGCTAGTATAGACAGTTTAGCTATAAAAAGTAAAGGAGAAAAATGAGTTGATGGAAAGAGAGTAAGGTTGAAGAAGGGTCTTTTCTTGTTTTTAATGAAGGGATTTTGAATATTTGAATACCTTTAAAAGGTGCTAAAAGGAAAGAGGAGAGGTTGAAGATGGGGTAAGGGGAATAGAACTAGGATAGAGCACCATCCCTAAAGAAATGGAACAGGAAGCAGAAAATCTTCCTCTATGGCATTAAAGGAGGTTAGAAAATAGGATATGGAAAATTACAGTTTTCACTCAAAGCCTCCATTGTTCTCCTTTATGTCAACAGTGAGGTAGTCTGCTCAGTGGAAGGATTTAAAAATTAGACCTGAGTTAGAATGGTAAAAATTTTTAACAGTTGTTATATAGGATAGGAGAGAAACGGACACATGGATAATTTCCCAAGCAGTTTTGAACATGCATTTGGATTGGTGATGATCTTTTGCTTCATCATACTCTGTGAAGTATATGGAGTGTATATTATTTATCTAATTTAGAAATGAGGAAGAATACTTTCACAAGAGGAAGGACTATAGTTCTGGCTTCAAGATTTGGGTCTGTCTCACCCAAATAGCTTTTTGACTCATAAGGGTGATCCCACCCACATTGTAATGAAAACAGAGATTATGCCTGTCTTGTTTTGCACTGTATTTCCAGGATAGACCCTAAGACTTCACACACAGTAGGTAGTCAATAAATACTTATTAAATAAATGCATGCACGGACTCTATTATGAGTAGTCAGATACATTTGTAAATTTTATCAAACACATTTGTAATCGTGTTAATAAATTCATGCATTTTATGGGATTTCCTTCTAATAGAAAGCTTAATTCAGAATATTTTTCTCAAATTGGAAATAATTTTTTTTAAATGTATAATGTCAGAGGTAACCATTCTAAAACAAAATAACAGGGTGAGCAAGATTTTAGATGGGACATAAAGAGTACAAACAATGAGAGAAAAGTTAATTATTTTTTTCCTCTCTGCAAGGCATCATTAAGAAAAAGAAAAGTCAAGCCACAGACGGGGAGATAAGACAAACAAACCAATTTTAAAATGGCCCAAAAAATTGAACAGATACTTTATCAAATAAAACATACAAATAGTAAATAAGCACAAGAAAAGACAATCAACATTATTACTCATTGGGGAAATGCAAATTCAAATTAGAGTGAGAAGTACCACTACACACCCACTAGAATGGCTAAAATTAAAGATACTGTCTATACAAAGTATTGGTGAGTATGTAGACTTACCTAACCATGTGTTGGTGATATTTAAAGCAGTTTGTTGTACATTAAATGTACATACCATTACCTTACAACTCAGGAATCCCAATGGGGCAGACATTTGCCTATAAGAAAAGAAAACATCATAAAAAAAAAAACAAAACATACTTCCCATAAAGACCTATACTTAACTGCTTTTAGCAGCTTTACTTATGTCTTTAATAGAAATACCCAGAAGTCCATCAGTTGGTAATTGGATAAACATAACTGTGGAATATCCATACAACGAAATACTTCTCAGCAACAAAGAGGAACGAACCACTGATTTCTATGCAACAACATGGAGGAGTCTCAAAAGCATTATGTCACATAAAAGTTTTCAGACACAAAATATGTAAAACTTTAGAAAAGGTAAAATTATATTGACAGAAGGCAGATCAGTTATTATTGCCAGGGTAGGAAAAGGGAATTGACCACAGAAGAGGCATAAGGCAGGTTTTTGTGGAGATGGCAATGTTTTATGTATGTATCTCCACAATGATTCACCACTTTATACCCACTAGATGGCTGTGATCAAAAAGATGAGTTGGTGAGGATGTAGAAAAATTGGAACCCTCATGTATTGCTAGTGGGAATGTAAAGTGGTGGAGCTGCTTGTGAAAACAGTTTGACAGTTCCTCCAATACTTAAGCATAGAGTTACCATATGACCTTGCAGTTCCACTCCTAAATATATGCCCATACAAAATCTGTATATAAATGTTTATAGCAATGTTATTCATAATAGCCAGAAAATAGAATGTCCCAAATGGACCATCAACTGATGAATGGATAAATAAAATGTCTTATGTGCAGACATTGGAACATTATCCAGAATTAAAATGAATGAAGTACTGATACATACTACAACAAGGATGAACCTGAAGAGCAGTATGCTAAATGAAAGGAGTCACTCACAGAGACCACATATTACATGGGTCCATTTATGTGAAATATTTAGAATAGGCAAATGTGTATAGCAACAGAAAGTAGATTAGTAGATGCCTGGGGCTGAAGGAGGTGGAGGTGAATAAGGAGTGACTCCTAATGGGGAAGAGGTTTGTGTTGGGGTAGGGTGAAAGCTAAATTTGTTGAATATTTGCCTGTACTAGGCCATTTGCTGTAATAATTTAATATCAAAGTTTAATATCCTTCTTCAGTTTACTGATGAAGAATTGAAGTTTCAAAAACAAAGGTCATGTTTTGTTTTTACTTAAAATAGTATCATGTTGACCAGGCAATATTCCATTTTGTGGTGGTTAGGTATATTTGAAAACTAATTCAATAATGTTGGACAATTAAATAGTTTTTAATTGATCAATGTTTATGGATATATTTAGCACGATGCTTCTCATGAATTGTTATAAATTTCTTTGTTATAAATCTCTAGGAATGGAATTACTGATTCAGTGTTAATTATAAGTGATTAATGCCTTTGTCCATGTGAGTGTTTGCTATGTTTTTTTGCTTTGAGTGCATTGTCATTTGTCCATTTAGCAACTGCCATCTTTACTGTTTTTCTTAAAATTGCAAATGATCTCTATATATGGGTATGAATATTACATTGCTTATACTTATAAAAATATATTTCCAGTACATGTGTCGTTTAATTTTAGTTTTGTTGTTTTTCAGTAGAATTACTCTTATTATACATGGGTGGGGCAGATAAACTAAAAATAAGCTCTGTTGTTATGTAGAGAGCAAAATTTAAAGTCACAAAATAACTTTTTCTTCCAGAAGATATTTGAAGTTGTTGTTTAGATTCTGTGTATGTCTGCTACAATGTAATTAGGATATAGTTACTAATATAGTAGTGTTACTAATTTAGATTTTCTTACTTTAATAGTGCACTGGTAAAACTAATGAATAAATCAATAGAGGGGACAGCAGATGATGAAGAGGAGGGTGTAAGTCCAGATACAGCTATTCGTTCAGGACTTGAACTTCTTAAGGTATTTTTGAAACAGTTTGTCTTTTCTGCAGTCATAATTTGAATCCCCTTAAGGATATGCAGGAGTCAGGCTTTATTTCATTGGAAACTATTCAAAAGATTAAAATTTGTAATAGAAATCATATTTTATAAAAATAACACGTTTTCTACATTATAATAATATAATTATTTTACATTATAAAATAATAGTTTTATGGGTTTTGCTGTTCCGTACATCATTTGCGTGCCTGCTATGCTTGTAACAGTATGTGCTAAATAATCTAGTCTTATCTTTCAAATAACCTGCATCTGGACTGTTCACAGGAAATTACTGTAAGACATCATCTATCTGATTGGGATTTTTTTAAACAATTGGTAAACATAATAGATGCCAAAGAATTAAGAGAATTGAACAATTAGTAAGAGACATGATTTAATCTAGGGGGAACACAGCATCATCAAAGAGAATAATTCTTGGCATGTTTTAGGGATTGTTGTGAGTGTAGTCTGACTAGATAAAAGTATTGCTTTGGGGAGTAATGGAAGACAAGGTTGGTTCTAGATTGTGGAGTGCCATTAGGGCAGAAAGGTACCATCAAGGGCATTTAACACTCCTTTTTAAAATGATACAGCACTTGATAGAGCTTTCGTTAGATGGAGTAAAGAGAAGAAATTAAAGGCTAAGAGACATGGGCTTCCCTGGTGGCACAATGGTTAAGAACACACTTGCCAATGCAGAGGACATGGGTTTGAGCCCTGGTCCGGGAAGATACCACATGCCGTGGAGCAACTAAGCCCATGTGCCATAACTACTGAGCCTGCACTCTAGAGCCCACGAGCCACAACTATTGAGCCTGTGCTCCACAACTACTGAGCCTGAGGTCTAGAGCCCAAGAGCCACAACTACTGAAGCCTGCGCGCCTAGAGCCCGAACTCCTCAACAAGGGAAGCCACTGCAGTGAGAAGCCTGTGCACCGCAACGAAGAATAGCCCCCACTCGCCACAACTAGAGAAAGCCCATGTGCAGCAACAAAGACCCAATGCAGCCAAAAATAAATAAATTAAATAAATAAATTTATTAAAAATAATAATAATAAAATAAATAAAGGCTAAGAGACATTTATATCATTACAACATATGAACTAAAGGAGAAGAAACAAACCAGTGCAATGGACATTAGACAGAAAAGAGAGTGATGGGTTTGTATTGCAATGGTCTTAAATATCTTTTTTTCTTTTTCTTTTTGGCTGTGCTGAGCAGCTTGTGAGATTTAGTTCCCCGACCAGGGATTGAACTTGGGCCCTCAGCAGTGAGAGCATGGAGTCCTAACCACTGGACCACCAGGGAATTCCCTTAAATATCGTTTCATGGAAAGAACTGATGTGATTCTTCATGAGAAGGACTTTATATTTTTAGTAATAGAGTAATATGTTTAAATACTTTTTTTTTTTAATTTTTTTGTTTGTTTGGGGTTTTTTTTGCGGTACGCGGGCCTCTCACTGTTGTGGCCTCTCCCGTTGCGGAGCACAGGCTCCAGACGCGCAGGCTCAGCGGCCATGGCTCACGGGCCCAGCCGCTCCATGGCATGTGGGATCTTACCGGACTGGGGCACGAACCCGTGTCCCCTGCATCCGCAGGTGGACCCTCAGCCACCACACCACCAGGGAAGCCCTGTTTAAATACTTTTAAGAGTAAAGTCATCTTTAAGGCAAATGTTTTTAATAGGTTGTTTGATTCAAATTTTCAAATTTAAATCTCCATTTTTCTATGAATAATTAAAACCTTATAACTAAATATTATCACCGTAAACCCTACCAAATGAGACACTTTCTCCACTTTATAACACATTAAAAAAATGCTGGGCTTCCCTGGTGGTGCAGCGGTTGGGAGTCCGCCTGCCAATGCAGGGGACACGGGTTCGAGCCCTGGTCCAGGAAGACCCCACATGCTGCGGAGTGGCTGAGCCCATGCGCCACAACTGCTGGGCCTGCGCTCTAGAGCCCGGGAGCCACAACTGCTGAAGCCTGTGCGCCTGGAGCCTGTGCTCTGCAGCAAGAGAGGCCACCGCAGTGAGAAGTCCGTGCACCTCAGTGAGAAGTCCGTGCACCGCAGTGAAGAGTGGCCCCCGCTCGCTGCAGCTGGGGAAAGCCCGCGTATAGCAATGAGGACCCAATGCAGCCAAAAAAAAGAAAAAAAATGCTTATTTAATAAGTTAATGAGGGTTTACATACTCCATTCCCCCCACCTCCTTATTTTTTTACTTTTAGCCCTTACTGCCTTTATTATGCTAACTAAATTGTTTCTACTTCGTGGAAGGTAAACTTTGTAAATACGTATCTAACTTGCTGTAAATTCCTTAAGGATAGCCTGGAACTTACGTCTCAATAAAGGGAATAATTATTTATATGTTTGTAATCGTGATTGAGTTCCCAATAATGGCTTCTTTGTTTTTAGTTATGATGAGTGAACTTTTTGTGATGGATTTCATTTAAAATATTTCCTTATAGAGTATCTTTTTGCCAGTGAAATAAAGCTCAGTGTTAGGGGCTTCCCTGGTGGCGCAGTGGTTGAGAGTCTGCCTGCCGATGCAGGGGACACGGGTTCGTGCCCTGGTCCGGGAGGATCCCACATGCCGCGGAGCGGCTGGGCCGTAAGCCATGGCCGCTGAGCCTGTGTGTCCGAAGCCTGTGCTCCGCAACGGGAGAGACCACAACAGTGAGAGGCCCGCGTAGCGCAAAAAAAAAAAAAAAAAGCTCAGTGTTAGCATTTTGTTCACATCACAGTATCACTCCACGAAAAGGAGCCACATTTTCCACATTCCCAGTATCAGAATAGACTAAGAGGTGAAGAAGAAAATATAGCAAGGGCTGTATATCAAGAATCATTAGCCACAACTCAACTTCAAGGGAGACTGCAAGATATAATCTTAGTTGTATTGCTAGCATATGCAGCCCATAATTTAAAATTTTATTTGTAGTAGAAAATAGTTCTCTTCTTTTAATGGATTAAAACCATTGTCTGTACTTATAAAGTTATATCTATTCCTCTAGGTTCTGTCTTTCACACATCCTACCTCGTTCCACTCTGCAGAGACATATGAGTCCCTGTTACAGTGCCTCAGAATGGAAGATGACAAGGTAGCAGAAGCTGCTATACAAATTTTTAGAAATACAGGCCACAAAATAGAAACAGACCTACCCCAGATACGATCGTGAGTATGTTTTTTCTCATGGTAAACACAAAAGTTTTCCAAGTTTGGGAGTCATAGGATCATTGTTTCCCTTTTCCTTAGGAAGATAGGAGAGAGGAAAGACAACTTTTATTTAGAAACTACTTTACTGTATCCTTTGTTTTCATCTTTTCTCGGCCTCACACACCTCCTCTACCATTAGAATATGGGCAGAGGAACAACCTGAAACTTTGTTTAAACAACATGATTTCAAAATATTAATATTAACAATCAAAAGTTAATATAGAATTTAGGATTAATATATCTTCCTAATTTATCTTTTTCTCTCCAACTCCAAATTCAATAGCTACTACTTCATATCCCACCCAAGAATTGGATAATCAAGTAGTGTGCTTAATAAAATGTTTATTAGTTGCTTAGTTGTTGGCCATGGTGCTTTTGTCTCTTCTTCTAGACTACCTCCCCTCTCCTTATAAGAATGAAGTATGTTTTGGTATTTTTACTTTGGCATCTTAAAGAGCTTGCGTTAGGATCAAAATTGTGCTGATGTCTTTTGGAGGAAGAACACATTGCTGATAGCTGTTATAATCGGATGTTATTTTATATATGTAAATAGACTGGGGTAAATCCAAATGAAACCCGTTTTTCCTTACAAGGTAATAATAGGACAAGAGGACTCATGACTCCTAAAAGTTTTTATTGAATTTGTAAGCTAATAGTTTAATTTGAGAAATAACTCAACATTTATTGTACATTCTCTTCATTGTCGGCACTGTACTGGCTAATATAAAAGATTACCACTGTCAGTCCCTGCTCTTAAGGAGTTTATAGTCTAGAAATGATAATTTTATCTTCGTACATTATAGAAAAAGATCATTGACACAGGATAAAGTTAATTTGTGAGTTTTTCAAGGTGGGAAAACCTATACTTTTTTAAGGTAAAGGATTTATTCTTAAAGGAATTCTATCCCAGAGGAAGCAGTGGAAGAGTTAACTTTGGACACAAGGACTAAAACCTCTTGTTCTTAAGACTAATGGGGAAGGAAGGAGAGAATCACTGAAAAAGCAGAGAAGCACAGCACTGCGGACCTCAGTAACAGCACTGGTGGCATCACTGGATTGTAGCACACTAGAAAAACAAGGAGAAAGGTTAAACTTGACCTATGTATCATCCATTCATTAGGCTAAGAAGAATTAATAATATATTTAACAACAATTTGATCAACACTGTATCTTCTTTTGTTACTAACTGGTGTTATTTACAAGAACTGTTCCCCTGATAAATGAATTTCAAAGAAAGACTTAAACAGTGCTAGTCAAGGAAGCTATTTTGGCATGAAAATCCTTCTCAATATTCTAAATTGTAGCGAGAGAAATGTGTCATATTCATAAATATCAAATTCAACTTAGACTGACCAGCATATGTTCCCGTTTTTTCTTTGAGGTGCATTGCTCTTAATGTCTAGCCTCCCATTATTATAAGAGGACCCTTTGTCACCATTGCATTTGATATCATTGACCTTTATGAAGTAGTCTTATTGCATTAAATATATGACAAGTATCTTTCCTTAAATATTTGTTTTGCTTTACAGATTTTCTTCTGATTTAAAAAACTACTTATAATATCATTGTAAAAAGGTGAAACTTTAGAAAATATAAAGGAAAAGAAAGAGTCAGTGTTAACATTTTGATATATTTTTTATGAATCTTATCTATTTGATGTGTATGCCAATTTTAATGCATTGACTGTAATATGTATTTCCATATTCTATAGAAAGATTGTTGTAAATCTTCAGTGTCAGTGTGGTGGTTAAGTGCATGGATTTGGAACAGAAATGTTTATCTCTTTTAAAAAACAATTTCCATTTTATTTTATTTCATTTATTTTTTTTCATTTTAACATCTTTATTGGAGTATAATTGCTTTACAATGGTATGTTAGTTTCAGCTTCACAACAAAATGAATCAGTTATATATATACATATGTTCCCATATGTCTTCCCTCTTGTGTCTCCCTCCCTCCCACCCTCCCTATCCCACCCCTCCAGGCGGTCACAATCATTTATTTTATTTTTTAAATTTTGGCTGCGTCGGGTCTTAGTTGTGGCACGTGGGTTCTTTGTTGTGGCACATGAGCTTCGCTCTAGTGGCACGCGGGCTCCAGAGCGCATGGGCTCTGTAGTTGGCAGCGCACAGGCTCCGTAGTTGGCCCGCTGCACGTGGGATCTTAGTTCCCTGACCAGAAATGTTTATCTTTAAATCTCAATTCCACCATTTCCTATCTCTGTCACCTTAAGAAGCTTACATAAATAATATGTTTGTGCTTTAGTTTTCTCATCTGTTTAATGATCATAATAATAGTCTTTGGGTGATTGTGAGGATTGATTTAATTAATCCATGTTTGTTTTGTTTTGTTTTGTTTTAAAAACACCACTTAGAAGGGTGCTTAGCACAAGTACTCAATAATTGTTAGAAGTTTTTGTTACTTTTCTACCTATGTATTGTCTATATCCTTGCATACTCTCTTTCACTGGTATGTCCATTTCTGTTTTTTAATGTAACTTGGCCTTTTGCTACTTTATTTCCCCCCATGGTTGCTTTAAAAATAACTGAACAGGGGACTTCCCTGGTGGTCCAGTGGTTAAGAATCTGCCTTCCAATGCAGGGGACACGGGTTTGATCCCTGGTCAGGGAACTAAGATCCCACGTGCCCTGGGGCAACTAAGCCCATGAGCCGCAACTGCTGAGCCCCTGCACCACAACTAGAGAGCCCACACACTCTGGAGCCCATGCACCACAACTAGAGAGTGCTCGCACTGCAACTGCGCCCATGCACTCTGGAGCCCATGTGCCACAACTAGAGAGAAGCCACAACAAAAGATCCTGCATGCTGCAACTAAGACCCAACAGAGCCATAAATAAATAAATATTTAAAAAAACAAAAACAGAAAAACACTTGATTCTTAAAAAAATATAACTGAAGGGAATTGTGAAAGGGAAGTGGAAAATTTAGGAATATTTTCTCAGAAGATAAATGTAAAAATATAGCATGGGGCAATTTTAGATTATAAATTAAGGGTGGCTTGTTTATTTCTCCATATTCATGAGGTGGCTTTAAAATGAAAATTGTCTTCTGTAGTAGCCCTTTTTTTTGAGGCATTGTATTTCTGGGATTATACTTGGGGACAGGGAAGGAGTTTTAGATCTTTTTATAGATCAGGTAATTTAGAAGAGAGGCTTTCTACCAGCATACATCCAGATAGTTACTGCAGATGAAGTAGGAGACAACCAGAAGAACTACTTGTGGTTTATGGGCTTTTTTTTTTTTTTAACTGATTATTATTTTTTGCAGGACCTTAATTCCCATCTTACATCAGAAAGCAAAGAGAGGTACTCCCCACCAAGCAAAACAGGCCGTTCACTGTATACATGCCATATTCACAAATAAAGAAGTACAGCTTGCACAGATTTTTGAGGTATATATAATTACATAGGATGTGTTGTTGATTTTTATTTTCATGCTCTGTGGTTTGATGAAGATAGAAAGTTGGTTTTTTAGCTATTTAGTCCCACTCTAGAATATAAATTCCATGGGAGCAGGGACTCTTTGTTTTATTCAGCACTTTCGATATTCCCAGCCTTTAGATCAGACTATATAACCAAATACTACATATTGAAAGATGTTTGGTGTGTTTTGTGTTACAACATTTTACTTAATTTTAGCTTCATTGGCTCAGTGGTCCATTTAGTTTAAGAAACTATCAGTAGATGACTTTGAACCACCCAGTTTAAAATTCTGGACAATCCTACTTGAAAATTCGTTCTGTTTGCCTTTCCTGATGTATGATCCTTTGCCTGATTCCACTACTGGAAAAGTATTCCTATTATAAATTGGATACAATATGAACAGAACCCATGAACTCTTATTTTTTATGATCCATGGTCATTTAAAATTGTCCCACAGGTTAAGAAATTCAACAACATAACAAAACTATTGTACATGACTTGAAAATAATGCTGATTTGACCATGCAGGAATTTTCTTGCTTTTACTTCTACCTTATATGTGGGATTTACTTTTTTCTTTTATCTTTGTTTACCTTTGAATCTTATTAAATTTTGGTAGGTGAAATAAGAATCAAGTGTCTAATATGATTGAAGTTACTTTTGATCATCTCATTAGAACAGATTTTTTGGGGCATGATAAATTCAGGAGGACTCAGGAACATTTACTGTTTCTGTACAATGTCTAGATATTTATAAAACAAACTAGTAATTTTGACTGTTTTATTTTTATAGCCACTCAGTAGGAGTCTCAATGCTGATGTACCAGAACAACTTATAACTCCATTAGTTTCATTGGGCCACATATCTATGTTAGCACCAGATCAATTTGCTTCCCCAATGAAATCTGTAGTAGCAAATTTTATTGTGAAAGATCTGCTAATGAATGACAGGGTAAGTTTCTCATTTAATTAAATTTAGAATCATAAGATTAAGACTGTTTACATCTTTATTTGTCACAGAAACAACACTTCTGCTTCTCTCTATGTATGATTCTCTTTTACTTTAAAATTATTATGTATTTTACCTCCTTATTTACTTAAATTTCCAAATGACATCCTGCTGTGTAGCTATTATTACTAGAACTTAACTTTTCTTTAACAAAGAAAAAAATGAGAACATGAGATAGATGAATCATGAAGTAAAAAATATAAGTCAAACACTATGAAGGACAATTAACTAGAGTACTAGAATTTTGTTTTATCAAATATTGTTTAAAGTATAAGTGGAATTGTATTTGACTAGCTTTTTGAAATACAAATTACATTGCACTTTTGGCACTAGATTATTCTATTTTAGTTATTGAAGTGTGTGTGTGTGAGCATGCACACATGAGTGCACACATACTGATGAATTAGCTTTGGGTTGGAGCTTTGGGATGTATAGCTTGGAAAGGCTCCCCAAGTGATTACTGAAACACGTGTCTGATTAAGAATCACCACTTTACCAAACAGATCTAAATTAAAGAGTTATTGAATGAAGACACAAATCAGTCTACCTGCTGGATCATTGTGGATGACTTTCAGTGCAGTACTAACTTATCCAATTTATCTAGTCTTTCTAAATGGTCCAGTAGCCTTTGAACACTCAGTATTGGAACTTAAAAAAAAAATACTTGCCAGCGCACTCCTTACTCTTTTCCCTTCCTCCATTTGGATGTGATAGGGATGCAAGAGCATGGCCAAAGCCTCATTTCCTACTCCATACATCTGTTCTTTGCACTACTGATAGATTTGGCTGGCAACAGATGTGAAATTTGACACTTCTTAGATGATGACTTGATTGTTGATAAATTCTATTTTAATATAGTTCTCTTTTTTTGTGTGTAGTAAAATATAAATAATATAAACTTTGCCATTTTATCCCTTTTTAAGTGTACAGTTCTCTTACATTATATACACCCACATTCTTGTTGTTGGGTATTTTTTGTTTAAAAAACAAACAGAAGTTTAATAACATGTGTACCTCCTGTGTACACAGAGGATAACCCAGGAAAGCCAAGCAACTCTCAACAATGGCCCAAGCCACCACCTACAATATACACCCACATTGTTGTGTAACCATTGCCACTATTTCCAGAACTTTATCATCTCAGAGAGAAACTCTGTATCTATTAACCAGTAACTCCCCATTGCCTTCTCTCCCCCCAGACTCTGGTAACCTCTATTCTATTTTCCTGCTTTATGAATTCGCCTATTCTAGATACCTCTTATCATACAATATTTATCCTTTTGTGTCTGGCTTATTTCTCTTAGCATAACGGTTTCAAGATTCAGCTATGTTGTAGTATGTATCAGAACTTCATTTTATGCCAGAATAGTATTCCATTGTATGTGTAACTTACATTTTGTTTATCTTCTATTGATGGACTCTTGGGTTTTTTCTACCTTTTGACTGTTGTGAGTAATGCTGATATGAACATTTGAGTCCCCAAAGTCAAATCTTTGGGGTATATACCTAGGAGTGGAATTGCTGGGTCACATGGTCATTGTATGCTAAACTTTTTGAGGGACTGCCAAACATTTTTCCACAGTGGCTGTACCATTTTACATTCCCAGCAGCTATGCTCAAGTCTTCCAGTTTCCTTACATCTTGGCCAACACTTATTCTTTCCTGGTTTTTTTTGATAATAGTCATCCTAGTAGGTGCAAAGTAGTATCTTATGGTTTTGATTTGTTTCCCTCATGACTAATGATGTTGAGATTTTTTTTCATGTGCTTAATGGCTGTTCTTTGGATATTGAGTCTTTTGCCCACTTTTAATTGAATTTGTTGTTGTTGAGTTGTAAAAATTCTTTATATATTCTGAATATTAGACCTTTGTCAGGTATTTGCCAAATCCAGGATTATAAAGATTTTCCCCTGTACCTTCTTCTAGGAGTTTTTTAGTCTTAGTTCTTAAGTAAAGATCTTTGATCCATTTTTTTGAGTTAATTTTTATATATGATATAAGGTAATAGTCCAGCTTCATTCCTTTGCTTGTCGCTGTATCTAGTTTTTCCAGCACCATTTATTGAGGAGACTGTTCTTTTCCCAATAAGTGGTCTTAGCACTTTTGTTAAAAATCAGTAGACCATATATGTGATATATGTGAGGTTTTCTGGGTTTCTGTTTCATTCCATTGGTCTATATGTCTATACTTATGTAGGTACCAGCCACATTGTCTTGATTCTCATAGATTTGTAGTTAAGTTTCAAAATCAGGAAGTTTGAGCCCTCTAACTTTGTTCTTCTTTTCAAGTCCCTACTTGGTGACTTTCTGTGGGTTTCCTAGAGCACTGCACTGTTAAGCATGAAAAACTTCATGAGCAAAATTTAAAATTTTTTTCTAAAAGTTAAATTTATTCAATTGTCTATAGTCAACAGGTGAGAAGAATGGGAAATTATGGTCTCCAGATGAAGAGGTTTCCCCTGAAGTACTAGCAAAGGTAAATTTGTGTAGGTCTTAATAACTTTTATGTTGAGATAAAGAACATTTATAGATACCCTTTTTTTTTAAACCTAACAGTTAATAAGCATTTTAAATGAGGTACTTTATTTTTAAATCAAAAGTTGTGGGCTTCCCTGGTGGCGCAGTGGTTGAGAGTCCGCCTGCCGATGCAGGGGACACGGGTTTGTGCCCCAGTCCGGGAAGATCCCACATGCTGCAGAGCGGCTGGGCCCGTGAGCCATGGCCGCTGAGTCTGCACGTCCGGAGCCTGTGCTCCTCAACGGGAGAGGCCACAACAGTGAGAGGCCCGCGTACTGCAAAAAAAAAAAAAAAAAAGTATGTTTCTCAAATTGTAGTTGTCATTGACTTATTTACATATAGGTGTATGTCAGCATGTTCTTTAGACCTTCCTGCCTTGCTAAGATAATTTCAGTGAGGCTGTTTTACATAGAGATTGTAGAATATTGATGCTCAGAGCACCTCAGGCCTAGCCTCATTACCAATGTCTGTCTACAGGCATAAGAATATTAACTTGGCAAAAACAGATGGCTGTCATCATATTGTAAACTTCTGATAGATGTAAATTATCCCTCAGGAAAGCTAATTTTGAAAGTGGTAGTCTTGGGATTTAAAACAAGACTTCTTCATTATCATCTTAACTTGATTGATAATCTGTTTCACCTTGTAGCTTCACAGTTCGCATTTATTCCATCAGTTCCTTTTTCCAGGTTGTCAGTAAATATAGTAAATAATATCTACATTCTTTAGCTAGTTCTTGCATGTATTCCATAACAATCTTTTGAGTATAAGCCACCAAGCAATTATGGCTACAAATAATTATGAAACCTCCTAGTTTTTTAATCAAAATAGTTTTTCAGTACTACAAAAAATATTACAGTCTATCTAAATAGTTATTTTTAATCACTGTAATCAGTATAGTTCAGTTATTTTTAAACAATATATTTTTAAACGATTTGAAAAGCAATTGTTCAGGTGTGAAAAGTCTGAATTCAAGGAGCCAGACCTTGGGCAAGTTATCACAGTAATGTGTCTAAGTTGCCTTATTTATTGGAAATAAGAATACCTCTCTCGGGGCTTCCCTGGTGGCGCAGTGGTTGAGAGTCTGCCTGCTGATGCAGGGGACACGGGTTCGTGCCCCGATCCGGGAAGATCCCACATACCGCGGGGCGGCTAGGCCCATGAGCCATGGCCACTGAGCCTGCGCTTCCGAAGCCTGTGCTCCGCAACGGGAAAGGCCACAACAGTGAGAGGCCCGCGTACCAGAAAAAAAAAAAAATACCTCTCTCATAGAGTTATTTGGGAGATTAAATAAAGTAATATATGTGTAACTCTGGGGAAAGTACCTGGCATAGATTAAACAGAATAAGTATTAGTTCTTATTGTTATTATCCTATAGGCTTGTTTAATAAAACATGTTTTCCGGCACCTAAGTAATCTCACTAATCTAATTAACATAAATTAATCTAACCTTTAAGTGGAATTTTAAGTTGCTTTCTTTTTTTAGCATGTTAATATTTTATAGGTACAGGCAATTAAACTTCTGGTAAGGTGGCTGTTGGGTATGAAAAACAACCAGTCTAAATCTGCCAATTCAACTCTTCGGTTATTATCAGCGATGTTGGTTAGTGAGGGTGACCTGACAGAGCAAAAGAAGATCAGGTGAGATTTTTCTTCCTTTCCAGGTTTTTTTAGCTCAAGATGTTGGTAGAGCTTACGTAGGAATTATTTACTTAATATTGACTGTTGTAATTGCACTATGTGCTTTGTGTTTAAATTTTACATACTTATTTGGGGTTTATATCTGAATAATGATCATGTATTTTTCTTCATCCCTAAAGACACCTTTCTCCAGTAAATTTTTAGTAATAATCACTACAGCATTGTTACAGTTAACTTCAACATTTGAATCAGTTAAACAAATATTTGTTGAATTACTACTCTTTGCAAAACACTATGAAAAGCATTGCAGCAATAACAGATAAAATTCCGTTCCTGCCTTTAAGGAACTTACCCTAGTATAGTGATTGAACAAGTAGAGTGTCTTGATGCCACGAAGGGAATAAAAATTTCTGTGTAGGTTCAAAGAAGAAAGAGATGCAGCCTCCTAATGGTTTGCAGAAGACTATACAAGGTTCTGCAAATGCCAAAGAAAAATGTTTCATTTCTACACCTGTTCACTCTTCAAATCTGTGAGATCACCATTTCTTCTTTCTGTTCCTTTTAAGATGAAAATAAAAGCCAAATTTTTTTATTTACTAGGGTCCAGCTGAAATAACTGAAAAGTTCTACTTGCGATGGATTCTTACTTTAAAATTTTTGTTAGAGGATAGATTTAACTATGTATTTATGCTTTCAGTATTTATTGAGCACTATCATGCCAGGTACTACCAAGCCTTTTAAAGATACAATAATCTCTCCCTCTAAGGGATATGCATTCTAGTGGAGGAGATAGGAAATGCACAATTACAGTAGAGATGCTGAATGCTCTGATAAACTGAAGAAAACTAAGTAAACTAAATCAAAAATTATTTTTATCATAAAATAAGCCAAGGGTAGCTTTGCATGAACAGATTGAAGAGTAGAGATAATGAGAAGTTTTAAATTTGGGGAAACTATGTACAGTGTACAGCAAAGGCTTAATAATGAGCTCTTACAAATCAATGATAAATAGGATCCCCAATAAAGATGAAGATTATATATTACCAGTTTACCTTTAAAAAAGTGTTTGACATCACTAAATACAGTAAGTACAATTTTAATTTAAGTGGAACCTCTTGTCTGTCAAATCAGCAAAAAGTTTTTTAAGCAATCATCACTCCATGGGATCAGGGAAATGGGTTCCCTCATAAATCCTGTGAATATAAATGGGCAATATAAATTGGCAGGACAGTTTGGCACTTTGTTTCTAAGTCCTTAAAAATGTTATCCATTGACTCTTTTTTTTTGACTCTTTATTTTTACACTCATGAAATTATAAAAGAATCATACAAAAATACATATACAAACATGTTCTTTCCAGCATTTTTTATCATCACAGAAGATAGGGGAATGGTTAACTGTGGAACACACATGTTATGAAATATTATGCAGATCTTAATTAGATGTTATGTATCCCATAGTTTAGCTTAGGCTCTGGAATCAGAAACTTATTCAACTCTACCTACGCTCCATTTACTAGCTGTGTGAACTTGTATAAGTCACTTTCCTAAGCCTCAGTTTCCTCATCTTACAGAGTTAAGTACACAAATAGTAGCATTAATTTTTTAAATTCCTGAATCATTTGCCTCAAAAGCCATTTGAAGGTTCCTCATTGTTACCAGTGCTCAGTTTGATGGTCATGTGGTCCAAGAGTGCCATGTTTTCTCCTCCTGTATGCTAAATAATAGTCCCTTGTGGATTCAGGGCAGCTTTCCACATTTCCTAAAGTCTTTAATTTATCATAGCTATGTTATGTTCCTTATAACAGTTGAAGTAAGAAGACTATCCTTTCACCACCTCACTGTCACATTTTACCATTTAGGTTATAAAAGTTGACTGGGTGTGGGTGGGAGTGCCTGGACTCCTGGAGTCCCTTGGAAAACTTCCTGTTGCAAAGGAAAGTCTGCCTCAGAGACTAGTACCTGAGAGAGACTGGCTCTCACCTCCATATCCTTTCCTTTTAGATATTTGTCTGATGCCTCCCACTTTCTGGTACAGATCACCTCCTAATTCATAGCCCCCTCCATTTCATCAGACATTTGTAGGCTTAAGATTGATTTCTGTTATGTCTGTGTAAATATGTGTATGCATTTAAAAATTGTGGGAAATACAATAGATTTTAAATAAGTGATTTTTAATTTTTCAGGTTTTTTTAATATCAAGTTTTCTATGATGAATGTGAATGCCTCTTAAAATGAGAAATACAGTTCCTAATGTAAATGTTTCTTGCTAGCGTTGCAGTTAGTGCTGTTGTACGCATAAGCAGAGTTGCTTAGCTGTGGTGGAAGATCTAAGCTAGAGTGTAACTAAAAACGAAGGCAGACATAAAAAAAGAATGAAATTTTGCCATTTGCAACAACATGGATGGACCTGGAGAGTATCATGCTTAGTGAAATAAGTCAGACAAAGACAATACCATATGTTATCACTTATATATAGAACCTAAAAAATTAAAAGAAACTAATGAGGACTTCCCTGGTGGTACAGTGGTTAAGAATCTGCCTGCCAATGCAGGGGACACGGGTTCGAGCCCTAGTCCGGGAAGATCCCACATGCTGCAAAGCAACTAAGCCCATGCGCCACAACTACTGAGCCTGCGCTCTAGAGCCTGTGCTCTACAACAAGAGAAGCCACCGCAATGAGAAGCCCACGCACTGCAACGAAGAGTAGCCCCCGCTCGCCACAACTAGAGAAAGCCCGCGTCCAGCAACAAAGACCCAACACAGCCAAAAAGTTAATTAATTTGATTGATTGATTGATTAATTAAAGAAACTAGTGAATATAACAAAGAAGCAGACTCACAGATACAGAGAACAAACTAGTGGTTACTGTTGGGGAGGGGGAGGGGCAAGATAGGGGTACAGGCTTAAAAGGTACAAACTGCTATGTATAAAAAAAGGTACAAGGGGCTTCCCTGGTGGCGCAGTGGTTGAGAGTCCGCCTGCCGATGCAGGGGACGCGGGTTCGTGCCCTGGTCCGGGAGGATCCCACATGCCGCGGAGTGGCTGGGCCCGTGAGCCATGGCCGCTGAGCCTGCGCGTCCGGAGCCTGTGCTCCGCAACGGGAGAGGCCACAACAGTGAGAGCCCCACGTACCGCCAAAAAAAAAAAAAAGGTACAAGGATATATTGTACAACATGGGGAATATAGCCAAGATTTTATAATAAATATAAATGGAGTATAATCTATAAAAATTTTGAATCACTATGTTGTACACCTGAAATTAATATAATATTATAAATGAGCTATACCTGAATAAAATAAATTTAAAAATTTTAAATGAAGGCAGATAAATTTAATATCAGATAGTCACGATGATTTGAGCCTTCTGCCCTGTGTTGAATTGAAGGACTCAAAGTAACTTTCCCATATTTGTACATTATGTCATTTTAAGCATAAATTATGATAAAGACCTTAACAGTCAAAAAGGGATCAAAGAGTTTTGTGAATGATAATGGTTATAGGAAATGTTTATTTCTTTTTTGTTTGTTTATAGTAAATCTGATATGTCTCGCTTGCGATTAGCTGCTGGTAGTGCCATAATGAAGCTTGCTCAGGAACCTTGTTACCATGAAATTATAACCCCAGAACAGTTTCAGCTCTGTGCGCTTGTTATTAATGTAAGTAACAATCTTATTTTTGTCATTTACTTGGCCTTCAAAGTTAAATTTATTTACTTTCTATAGATTACAGATCCATTTGCTGTATGGATGTATGCACAAAAGGGATTGCTATTATTACTATTCTAACCAGTTAACTCCCCAAAATTGTTATTTACTCCCTCAGTATAATTATCTTTTTTTTTTTAAAATGAAGACATTAAAAATGCTTAAACTGTTTTTTTGTAAATGTTTGCCAATTTTTAAAAACTAAACTAGGGGTTTTTGTCATGGTTTTAAAAGTACTAATACTTTTATTTAAGTATTTTTGGTTTTGTGCTGCTGTAGGATGAGTGCTATCAAGTAAGGCAGATATTTGCTCAGAAGCTACATAAGGCACTTGTGAAGTTACTCCTCCCATTGGAGTATATGGCGATCTTTGCCTTGTGTGCCAAAGATCCTGTGAAGGAGAGAAGAGCACATGCACGACAGTGTTTACTAAAAAATATCAGTATACGCAGGGAGTACATTAAACAGAACCCCATGGCTACTGGTAAGTAACTTTCAAAGTGCTCAGTGTGCAGATATATCTTGTCAGTGTATCAATTTGTGGAGGGTTTTATTTCATATATTTCTATTATAGTTTATAATAACACTGGGACCTTTATAGAATGCTGTTGTTGTAGCTAAGATGTAAGTAAAATCTAAAATCCTGGTTTCTGAGTCCTAGTTATAATGCATAAAACTGTTCGGAGGAACTGCGTTTTTCCTTAGGGAATCTGCATTGTGGCTTGATTTGAACACATTGCTCTGATGTCAGAGAGTAAAGAATTACTTTCCTAGCTTTGCCAGGGACTCAATCTTAAATTATCCTTTGTCTTCAGTAGCCTTCAAAATTGAAAAAAGTTATTTCAGTATCATCTAGATGTCATGTTGCCTCTAATTTAGAAATAACTGAGGGAAAAAATGTTAACTGAAGTGGTTAGAACGTAAATTAGGGAGGGATTTTTATAAAGGCTATTATTACTATTGTTAATAATAATGTTTTCACTTCAGAGAAATTATTATCACTGTTGCCTGAGTATGTAGTTCCGTATATGATTCACCTGCTAGCCCATGATCCAGATTTTACAAGATCACAAGATGTTGATCAACTTCGTGATATTAAAGAGTAAGTCATGTTGATTTTTAATAAGTCTAACAATTATTTTTCCTTTTTAAAAAATGCTAAAATTTTTCCTTTTACTATTCGCATTAGAATAAAAACATTTTTATGGTTTTATTCTTCTATTGTAAATTTTAAGTTTCATCTTACAAAATTGTTCCTATCTAATAAGTTCTATTTGGTTGTTTTGTTTGTTTCCTGTTTGTTTGCAGTTAGCTTTAGCTGATTCTGTGACATAAGTTGATTTGGTCTTTATGTTATTTTTACCTTTGTATTAAGATGGGCTTCAGTTACTTCAGTTTGATAATTTAGAAAGCCATGTAGTGAAAATTTCTCTCCTTAAAACTATACTTCAACCTCAAAAGATACTTCCTCAAAAATATGCACACACATACGAGATAGTCTGTGGCAGGTCTATGGTAATACAAAATTAGATTTGTTACACCAGTCACAGAGAGATTTGTCTCTAGTGGAAAGACAGGCAGGTAAACAATTGCAAAACACTTGTTTAAGAAGTGTTTTTATGTAAAATAGAACTTTATATATGATGCAGGGTGAGTGAACAAGTACGAAGTAGCCTAGGATTGTCTACAAATGACCTCCAAGAAACTTTAAAGCAATGTCTATTTTCCCATCGCTGTGCTTTTGCTTTGCACGTTTAAATTGGTTCCTTCAGCTTGTATTTAAAGTACTATGATTTTTCTATGTGTGACATGACGCCTTATCCCTAATCTTATTTGAGGTTGTAATCAACAGTTTATCTCTGCCTCCTGTAGCTCTTTCAGGAGACATAGGTTCTAGTCTTAGCTATCTGAGTAAAAACTTTACTTCTCTGCTTCAGTTGCCTTATCCATAAAATGCAAGATATGAAATAGATAATCCCTAAAATATCTTCCAATTCTAGTTTCTGTTTACTTAATAAATATATTTTGTTTGCAAATTCTTTTTCCTTTTTTTTTTAAATAACTTTCATTTTGGGATTTTCCAGAAAGCACTTTCATAAAGTGAAAAAGTGATGTATGTATTTGCCTAGAACACAAGGTCTATGTTAAGGAACCTTTTTAGCCCTATTCAGTTGCAAGGCAGTCATGTGAAAAAGGGATTAGATTTGCGAGAGGCAACAGTGATGTGGGAAAAGTACTGAAGTCGTCAGTTAGGATTGAAATCACTGGCACATACTTTTTGGTTCTATCTAGCATGCAGTACTTTTGAGTATCTTTAAACATTTCATTTTAAGTTACCATGTAATCTGAAGTGTTCACTTTTCTTTTTCTAGTTAAGGTGTACAGTTTCTTAAGGTATACAGTTAGATCATTCATTGAGATGTTGTTTCTTAACAGAGGGTGTTATCGCTGTAAATTTCCCTTTTAGTACTACCAGTGCTGAATCCTATAAGTATGGTATGTTGTGTTTTTGTTTTATTTGTCTTAAGGTATTTTCTAATTTTTCTTGTGACTTCTTCTTTGACCCATTGGTTGTTTAAGAGTGTGGTTTGGGAATTCCCTGGCGCGGTCCAGTGGTTAGGACTCTTCCTTTCACTGCCAAGGCCCTGGGTTCAATCACTGGTCAGGGAACTAAGATCTCACAAGCCACACGGCCAAAAAAAAAACATAGGAATGTGTGGTTTAATTTCCATATATGTGTGAATTTTCCAGTTTTCCCTATTTTCCTTCTTTTATTGACTTAGTTTCATGCCATTCTGGTCAGAAAAGGTACTTTTTATTAAGACTTGTTTTATGGCCTACCATACGGTCTGCCCTGGAGACTATACCATGTTCACTTGAGAAAAATGTATTCTGCTATTGTTAGTTGGAGTGTTCCATATATGTCTGATATCTGATTGGTTTATAGTGTTGTTCAAGTTCTTTATGGATTTTCCATCCATTATTGAAAATCGGGTATTGAAATCTGTTATTGTGGAAACATGTATTTCTCCCTTCAATTCTGTCAATTTTTGCTTCATAGATTTTGGGGCTTTGTTGGCTAGGTTCGTATGTGTTTATAATAGTCATATCTTCTTACTGGTTTTACTTTCATCAATACAGTCCTTCTGGGTCTTTTGCAATCCATTTTGTCTAATTCTAAAATAGTTCTCATTTGGTTACTGTTTGAATGAGTATATTTTTTTCATCCTTTTACTTTCAAATAATTTGTGTTTTTATATCTAAAGTGAGTCTCTTGTAGATAAGATATAGATGGATCTTTTTTCCCCCCCCTTAATGTACTCTGCTTCTCTGCTTTTTAATTGGGGGATTTAATCTATTTTCATTTAAAGTAATTACTGATAAGGAAGAAGTTACTTCTGCCATATAGCTGTTAGTTTTCTCTGTGTCTTACCTATTTTTTGTTACTTAATTGCTCCATAGCCTCTCGTTTTTGTATTTACAGTTGACCCTTGAACAACACAGGTTTGAACTGTGTAGAGGGTCAGCACCCCTAACTCTTGTGTTGTTCAAGGGTCAGCTGTAGTTGTTTTTTGTAGGGAACCTTTTTGATTCCTTGCTTTTGTGTATATTTTTTAGTTATTTTCTTAATGATTACACTTAACATCTTAAAGTTGTAACAGCCTAGTTAGAATAATAGCAACTTAGTTTCATGAGTATAGAGATAGTCTGCTTTTATACAACTTTATTCCACTCCCTTTATATTTTAATTGATAAAATTATATCTTTATACATTGTTTTATTTTACATATATATGATTATTATTTTAT
Source organism: Lagenorhynchus albirostris (assembly GCF_949774975.1). Classification (NCBI taxonomy): domain Eukaryota; kingdom Metazoa; phylum Chordata; class Mammalia; order Artiodactyla; family Delphinidae; genus Lagenorhynchus; species Lagenorhynchus albirostris. The sequence continues at coordinate 84,378,912 of NC_083098.1, forward strand.
GCATTTTCCTTTTAAGTCATATATTTAAAAAGGAGTTACAAATCAGAAGTTCAGTAATGCTGGCTTTATATTACCTATGTGATTACCTTTACCAGTGTTCTTTATTTCTTACAGCTTCAAGTTAACTGTCTATTGTTTTTTCGTTTCAGCCCGAAGGGCTGAGTTTAGTATTTCTTGTAAGACAGGTCTACTAAAAACAAAGTACATTAATCTATTTCCCCCTTACAGTAGTCTCTTAAGACATTTACATATACTATAGCCAAAGAAGTATACAGAGATTATCATCAAATGTTTTTTCTCTCCTGTTGATGGAGTAAAACAGTAAGTCCATGGTGGTTGCCTGAGAATCATCATGGCAACTTAATAATAGGCTTTGATCCTATATTTGTCGATGTAAGCTCCCCAAGTGATTCTAATGTTCATCCTGATTTGGGATTCATTTTTACTTAGAAATTCAGGTGTCACCTTCAGACACTTTATGTATTAAATGAATATAAAGTAACAAGAAGAAAACAGCAAAAATGGTTTGAGATGTGACTGTTTAGCTGAATTACTGGTTACTATGCACACCAGCCTCATAGCATGTGAAATTCAGTTATGTCACAGTAGAATTACATACAAATCTTAGATCTTCTACATACCTTGCAAATAGTCAAAATGGCAAGACTGTGCTGTATGCTGGTTCGCTTATCATTGCTGGATATTAATACACGTTATATCATCTAAATGTTTATTAAATACCTATAGAATGAATCTTTGCCTCATGAAACTGTCAGACTTTCTCATATTAAGCTATATGTTCATATTTGTTATTTGTGATATGATTCTATTTGAATTGAATATTATTAACAGGATATTTCTATTAATCATTAGAGTTTTCTCTGTATTACACTCTTTTATATTCAGACAACAGAACTTCCCAGTAAGCTATTAAATCCCTTAAGCAAAAGCACCTACAATCAGTGTCTTTACTAAATGAATATGTTTGTCATTTAGGTGCCTGTGGTTCATGCTTGAAGTTTTAATGACAAAGAATGAAAATAACAGCCATGCCTTTATGAAAAAGATGGCAGAGAACATCAAGCTAACAAAAGATGCCCAGTCTCCAGATGAATCCAAGACAAATGAAGTAAGATATATATTAGGCCAGTGGGTATTAAGATATTACAGGAAAAAATATTATGACCCTTGTCCCACTTGTTTTTCCTAACTATTACATAATAAAATAGATTACAGAACATTTATTAAAAATACATACTTAGTTTTTACTTCATTTCATTAAATTGAATTCTATTATTTGAAGAACATTTACGACTTTGAAAAAGATATTAAAACTTCTACAGAGCACAGGAATAAGAACTAGTAAAATTTACAACTATGCTGTCTTAAGAACTTTTAGTAAGAGTTACAGACAAGTAGATATTCTTTTTGTATGTTTCCTTTAGTTTGGTTTATTGTTTTTAACACATACTTGGCATTCATGTTAAATTAAGATGAAGGGGTCTTTTTTGTTGTTGTTTACTAGGAGGCTACATAAGAAGAAATGCCAAATACAAATGCAGAATGTTCAAGGAATAAATAATAACCCCATATTATTGTTTTGATTCGATTTTATATATTGGTTAGAATTGGTACTTGTGGTTATTTTTCACTACTGAAAGGTATATGTGATTTTTTTTTCCTCCCTAGAAACTTTATACAGTGTGTGATGTGGCCCTGTGTGTTATAAATAGTAAAAGTGCTTTATGCAATGCAGATTCACCAAAGGATCCAGTCCTTCCAATGAAATTTTTTACACAACCTGAAAAGGTAATTTCTTCCCTTCATTTTTCTACCATACTAAACCTATTTAAATTTGTTACCATCAACCCTAGTGGCAAGTATTGGATTGTCTTGACTACAGAGTAAAAAAAAAAAAATACCTCTGTGAGTTTATCAAGAAATGGGAGATTGTCTTCCAAAGCCTGAAAAATATCATTCTCACCTTACAGAGTAGAGAATACAAATCAAGCTTGGTGGTGGTGTTCCTATGTGAGCTATTCCTTCTGGATATTTCTAATATGTAAGAGGAATTTTCAAATTTCTTAAATTGTTTTCATCTCATTAAAACACTGTTAGTATTTTTTCAGACAAGAAGTAAACAAAATATTTGGTAGAGTATAAATATATATACATCTATATATGAAATAAAATGTTAGAATGAATGGAATTGGTCTTGGCAATTGACAGACCTGGATTCGAATCAACCATTTCTAATTTGAGGGACCTTACACATGTTAACTCTTCTAAGCCTCAATGTCTTCATCTCTAAAATGCAGATGATGATAATACCTGTGAACAATTACTAATATACCTAGGCTTCTAAGAGTTTGTCACAAAGTAAGCATTTAATAAATGGTATTAATAATAAATAGTACATTTATTCTGCTGTCAGCAAATGAAGTTTTCCATGTAAGTAAATTTTTCAGCTAACTAAAGCTCTTTAAGTTTTTCCAGCTAATTTGGATTAAGAAACTTTTTCAAAAAGAATGCCTTTTATTTATTACCCACTTTAAGGTGGTATTTTAAAGTTCAACTTTCCTGTGCTTTGTTTAAAAAAATATCCTGAATATTTTTAATTGGAAAAAATAAGGCATTTAAAATTTTCAACAAAAATTTTAATCAGACTTTGATTTAGTACTCAGAATTTACTCTGCCTGGTTTTGATAGGAATAATAAGGATTGCAAAGTTACTTCTGTTCTAATTGAATTTACTGGTCTTTATAAACACTCCTGAGTGAGCTCCTGAATTTAAATTTACTTTATTGTTGACCCAGGGCTATCGTGACTGGAATAGTACCCAAATAGAATCTTCATACATCATCAAGAATTTAAATTGCTGTTTGTCACTACACCTGATTCTAATTGTTTTTTGTTTTGATATTGAAACTTAGAATGTCTTTAGCCTTCTTAATAATAATTTTGTTTTTTTTCTGTTTTAAATGATCAGCTTTCCTCATTGCCTTTTCTAATATGTTGCTTTTAATATGGTATAAATTCAGACAGGAGAAAACTAGGCATATTAAGATAGCTTAGTGAAGCTATAGTATATCTTCATGTAACAATATTTTTAGCTACATAAAAGCCTTTGTGGGGAAGAAAAGAAAGATACAGCCTTGCCTAGAATACATGCCAAAAGTGTTATTTCTTTTTATAGGCACATTTAAGCCTTCTGTTCTTTTCTGTGACACTAGTGTGAAGGTAAACTTAATAAAAGAAAAATAATTTTTTAAGTGCGATTACTTACAAATTAATGAACTTCCAGACAGCAGTAAGTCATTTTGCTTCCGTGAGACCATTGTGGTTTACTCGTGTGCTATTCCCAGGATAATTAACAGATAGAGGCACCATAGGATCAAATTGAACTCTTATACAGATGTAACTTTCAGAAGTATCATCAGTGTCCACATTTGGTTTAATGCATTTATTAACTAGTTAATATCACTGCAGCCAAAGAACATTACAATTGACTTAATTAGATTTTGATGGTGTATTTACCTTTATGATTTGGACAGTCTACTTATGGTTCTAGGAAACAAAACATTTTTAATTAAAGTAACATTTTTTTTCAGTAAGGATAATTTTCTTGAGATTCTGTGTGGGGTTCTTTTAGTGAATATTAAGTGCCTGATATATGCATAGTACCAATTTGGATGCTTTGGGAGCCCCAAAGAAGTAAATTTTAGGGACTTCCCTGGCAGTCCAGAGCTTAAGACTCTGTGCTTCCACTGCAGGAGGCATGGCTTCAGTCCCTGGTCGGGGAACTAAGATCGCGTGTGCCACGTGGTGTGGCCAAATAAATTTTTTTTTAAAGTAAATTTTATAATAGAGTGGAGAACATAGTTCATTGAATAAACTGGAGACTGTTTGCCCTGAACCATATGAAAGAATAGAAATGTGTTTTATTTAAAATGTGATTTAAGGGAATTCCCTGGCATTCCAGTGGTTAGGACTCCGTGCTTTCACCGACTATGGCCTGGATTCAATTCCTGGTCAGGGAACTAGGCTCCTGCAAGCCACGTGGCACTGCCAAAAAAAAATGTGATTTAAGTAATTTATATCTGACATTTGACTAAGTCTTGTGTGTCACTAAGTTAATTTTAAAACTAGACTTATGGTATGGTTCATGAAATATGCTTTGATGGTTTGATATGTTTCTTAGCGCAAATGAAACTGTTATGGTAAAGCAGAATGCCTTGAAGTCTTGTATGGACAATAAAAATATGTTTACTTTTTTTTGTTTGTTTTTTTGATAGGACTTCTGTAATGACAAGAGTTATATTTCAGAAGAGACAAGAGTACTTCTGTTAACAGGAAAGGTATTATGTACTAGATAATTGGGGGATCTTTATCTCATGTGCATATTACTTCTGCTATTCTTAGAAATAACCTTTAAATGTCCCTCAGATTTTATAGTTCCTGATTCTTAGGGATCATGTTGTGGATTATAGCATCTAAAGCATTTGTTCTCTCAGGCTTTTTTTTTTGCCATGAACCACTTTAGAATTACAACCATGTGTTCTCACCAGTACTGATAGGCTTCAAGTTATTTAGAATTCACAAAGCAGATTTCCCTGAAAAATGATATAATAAATTTAGATGTGTAAGATAAAGATAATTTTAAAGTACTAATAAGTTAGACAGTTTATATTCTATAAAGGTAATATGACATCTAAAAGAGCAAAGGAAAATTTAGTATTTGATAAACAGTGTCTAAACTATTACTATATATACTCAGTAGTTTACCTGTAAGACATTTTATTGTGTCTTAATTATTATGTATTTCACTGTTTTAGGGACACTTTGTTTTGATTGAGCAACAGGAATAATTAAATATTGCATAGTTATTTTTAAGTAGAGGTAATGCTTTTGATTTGTAATTATGTTAAATATAGTTTTACAGAATTATCATTTCTAATAAATTTAGGATTTAACTTTCCAAAGCAACAACAATTCCTGGCTGTAAGCGAATCAGTATCCCTTACATGTGTCTAAATTTGTATGTATTCCTTTCAGTAAGGTATAAAATAACATGCGTATATGTAATTTTTAGCCAAAACCTGCTGGAGTACTAGGTGCGGTAAACAAGCCTTTATCAGCAACGGGAAGGAAACCATATGTTAGAAGCACTGGAGCTGAGACTGGAAGCAATATTAATGTAAATTCAGAGCTGAACCCTTCCACCGGAAATCGATCAAGGCAATTTTTTTCTCCAATTGTTTTTGTTACTATCACTCACTACTTGGTTCATCTTTCAGTTTCTTTTCTTAAAGCACTGTATCACAAAAATGGACTTTAGGAAACATCTTAGTAAAAAACAGTAGTGCTAAATTTTAGTATAATTAATGATGGAAATTGAGAGTGTAGTACACATTTTGAAACTGTTTAGCATTCTAAATGTGTAGAAAAGTTAAATGGAAAAACGTAAGAATTAGTAATATACTAAAACTAATTTACATGGAAGTGTATGTCTGTGTTTAAATTTAACACTTAGGAGAACTGAAAATGTAACTCTTTAAATAAATTTAATTTATATGCTTTTTAATTTTTAACTCAAAATTAGTATAGCATGAGTAGAGATAACATTGTTAATAACATTTTCCACTTATTAAAGATTCCATGTTTGGGACTTCCCTGGTGGTCCGGTGGCTAAGACTGTGCTCCCAATGCAGGGGGCCCAGGTTCGATCCCTTGTCAGGGAACTAGATCCCACATGCTGCAACTAAGAGTTTGCATGCCAACAACTAAGACCTGACACAACCAAATAAATATTTATTTAAAAGATTCCATGTTTAACATGTCAAGTGTTTACTGTCTTAGCTACTGCATAAAAATTTCCATCTGACCCTACTCTTACCAACACTAAATATTGAGGCTTTTAAAGATTTTATTCTAAATCATGAAATTTTAAGCATAAATTCAGTGGTGGTGTTTTAAACACATTTTTAGCAGTAGAATCCCAAAATATTAAAAAATTAAGGTGGAACATCTGTGGTTTACATAGATGGTGGGGGTCAGACACCTCCCCTATGGCCTCTTCTTGCAGCCCCTTCCCTTGCAGAGCATTAAGCACACAGACTGGAGAAAACTATACGCTCATCTGTTGTATTTTTGCTTTGTTTTAGGGTTTTCCACCCCCCAACAGATAGGCTTATAGAATAGTTGTGTTGTTTGTTCCTTGTCAACTACGCTTTCTATCTGGTGGTTTTAGGCAGTCATTTCTGTCTTACATTAGTAAGGTAAGATGGAAATCCAAAACTTGATATAGTAGAGCAGTAGTCTGTAACCACAGAAGATCTGAGTCTTGTTAACGTTACTTCACTTGGCCAGGCTTCTAAATCGGCCTAAGCCTCTTTCCTTATTGGTATAGTGAGAGAGTACACTTCCTATTCATATGGTGAAATAAAGAAGCTTTGGTTTATTTCTCTTCAACAGGGAACAGAGTTCAGAGGCAGCAGAAACTGGAGTTAGTGAAAATGAAGAGAACCCTGTGAGAATTATTTCTGTGACACCTGTAAAGAATATTGACCCAGTAAAGAATAAGGTAAATTTTAAAATTTAACAAGTGGGTTTTTCCCATGGAGATTCTTATTACAATTTTATGATGGGGTAAGAAACCCACAGTCTACACATTAATATATACTACATACTATACCTGTGTGTATACCACCCCCTGCTATACTTACTGGGCTTCCACTCTACAGAAGTGATTCTTTGTCCACTGTCTTCATTTACCAGAGTTTGTGTGGTCACCTTCTCCCAATACCTTGAAAGAATAGGAACTGAAGTGTTTTGAGACCTTGTTTTCAAAACTTCATTGACCCCCACCAGGGATCAACACTGTTTCTGTTGTCGTTGTTTTAAGTTAAACTTAATGAGCTGACCTTTTAAAATATGTTTGAGTTTTTATTTAACAGCTGCATTCTTTGATGGTATATCTTTTAACTGTGGCCCCTGATATTCTTAATTTTTTGGCAGGACAGAAAGGAGTATAACATTGGTAGGAGGATAACTTGCCTCAGTAAGAATGACCTAATACTATTATTTCTTTTTCTATAAAATCATGTTCTTGACATACTTTTTTTTTACTCCCCATATATTTATGGTATTATCCAATGTTTTAGGAGTTATCCTCAGGTACATAAAATATGGGACTATACAGTTATTCCACAGTAGCTGAACTTTTCCTATCCAAAATTATCATCTGAATTCAAACTAAATAGGTAAGGATACATTTTTTAGGTCAGTCTCTGACTATCCATATTCTTGCTGTTTGCTATCTGAACTTCATTATGTCAGTAAACTCAGGTAACAGGGAACCTCTCACCTCTCACTTTCAAAACTCTTAGAATTCAGAAACCAGTAGATTTAGATATTGTGGGATCCTTCTACAGAATTAAACATTGAACATAATCATGCTTAGATGCAGATATGCATATTGCCACAGATACATAAACATGCTTATAATATGTATTAAGAGGTGGTACAGGGATGCAAATATTTATCTAGTACAAACATCTATCTATAACCTTTTCAACCTCTGCTGTAGAATTGTATAGAAGATAAATTGGACATTTAAATTCTAATTTCTGAGGGGCCAAAATATTACTTTGATTGATCTGTAATATTATATTGTTCCAAACACTGTTTTAACTTTTTCATACTTCCAAAGAATGTTTAACAGATTCACTGTTGCCTGAAGAGACTGGGGTTGTATTTTGACAAAAGCCTGATAGCTTCCCAGTCAGATCTCCCAGAAGTTGATACGGTCATTTCTTTCCTGGGTCTGGTTCTCAGTCTTGCAGGCTCAAAACACTATCTTGTTGTACTGAAAGAAGATAAAGATCTAAGAGAGTGTTTCTTGGTAACCAATTTCTCAAAGAGATTGATGCATAAACCAATTTATTAGTTATGTATATAAAAATTATCCAGCAAATTGTATATCCATGTTTACAAATCAGAACATTTTCTCCTATTATTTACTCTTGAGCAAAATCAAATGGTAATATGAAGAATGAATAAGGGAGGTGGTTAAAAGAAGAAATAACACATTAACATTCTGTGGAGCAGGCAGGCAATACCACCGGTGTTGCCCTTTAGAGTCTTCTATTTCTTCATGCCTACAGCTGACAACTGATTTCCTCTTCATTTGGCTTTTGCATGACTTCTTTATACATATGCACATAAATGTAATGTTCATAAATGTGTAAATATGATCATGTGCATGACATTTAATAGTCTTTTTTTCCCCTTTTAAACAGCCTTATCTGTGTGTTCCATTTTTTCTCTACAGTGTTATCATTTTCATGTTTGTATACACATAAATACTTCCTTTCCCTGTTCTTTGTCACTACAATGTTGCATTAAATTTACTGGTGATTTTATTTCTAGGGGCTAATAAGTTCTAGTAGTGGGAATGCCAGGTCAAGGAGTAAATATACTAGAGATTTTAGATATTTTCATATTGTTTTCTTCGAAAATTAGAACACTTGACATTTCTACCAGCAGGGTACTTTTTCTCCGTATACCCACTAACAACAGGTTTATAGTTCTTTTGAATTTTTTTCAGTTTAAAGTATCAAAACTAATGCCCCACTATTGTTTTAATTTATATTTCTCTGATGATCAGTATTTTTGTTGACCGTTTGGATGTACTCTTGTGTGAACTGCCTGTTCATATTTGCCCGTTTTTAAATTATCTTTTTCTTGTTTAACTCAACTTTTTGTTTTTTGGCCATGCCATGCGCCTTGCAGGAAATTCGCCAACCAGGGATTGAACCCAGGCCATGGTAGTGAAAGCCTGGAATCCTAACCACTAGGCCACCAGGGAACTCCCTAACTCAACGTCTGATACTGTAGTAGTTCTACCTTCTTGTTAACATTCTTGCTCCCTTCCAATCTCATCACCAAATATAGCAGCCAGTGTGATCTTTTTAAAATATAATCTGGATTATGTTTGTCCTCTGTTTAAAGTCCATCAATGACTTTTATCACCACTTAGAATAAAATCAGATTTCTTACATGTCCCATAAGGCATTCATGATCTGGCCCATGCCTGCTTCTCCTACCTTATACCAGTCTCACATCACTTCAAGTTCCTTCAATCTTCCAAGCTCTTTCCTTCTTCAGGTACTTCATGCTGCCTCTTCCATCTGTCTAAAATACTTCACTTTTCATGTGATAAGTCCTGCTTTGATATTATTTAATTAATATTCCCCAGAAGAACCAATGAGAAATTGATGCTTCCTGTTTTTTTTTTTTTTCTGAATGCCCTTTTCTTTAATCTCTTAGCATTTAGGGTAATCTGTACTTAAATGTTTGTTTACTCTTTAAAAAATTAGTCACCTACTATGCTAATCTGTTTGAGGACAGGAAAAATAAGAGTTTTGTTCCCCAATCTATGCCCAGCAGCCACTGCACCTAACAGGCATTCAGCTGAATGGTTTCTACTTCAAGTTTAACCACACTTAGTTTTTATTGACCCTTCTTATTTTGCCCAGGAATCTCCATCTTTCTCCAGGGTGCCTTCGCATATCTTTTCTCTGATCCATTTTGTATTGTTTTACAGTTTAAATCCTGTGGCCCACCTTACTCTTGTTCCCTTTTGATGATTTTTGTAACACGACTCTCCACATCCCAAGAGGGTGAAAGAAGTAGGAGTCATTAGCTCATCATCCTGGAAGGATGGATTTAAGTCTAGCTGCCCATGTTAAAGGCTCTGATACTGTCTCTTAAGATAGGGTTTACTTTAATGTTAATCCTCAACGTGAAACACTGATTTGTGGATTTTCTAACTTAAGATACTACTTTCACGAGTTTTCATTTAAGTAAATTTTCTTGAAACATGAAAGATTTATGTGTTTCCCTGGTCATTGAAAACATTTTTGGGGGAAATGAAAATTAATTAATTAATTGAAAAGATAAAGTCACTTTTTGGGTGAGGATAGTGTTCCTTTGTTTCCCTTGAATCAGTTAATATTATTATAATTGACTCCTAAATATCATACATATAAAGGTCACTTTCATTCTGAAAACTATTATTCCTCCTAATGTCCATTATGTCTCATATTAAAATGGAATTTTATTACTTTGAACATTTTAGATGACAATATGTAATATATATGCCAAACAGAGGAAAAAAGAGAATGCTCAGAAAAAAGCAGAAGGTTAATGATTGATAAAGAAGAGACAAAAGTTAGAATGAATGAGTGGAGTGAGATATTAAAGAACTTTGTGTCACAGAACTACAAAGATTATTATAGTCAGATGCATCATAGAGAAAGAAAATAACATTGAATTATGAAAACATTCCCCCCTCTTTTGAAAAGTGATACATTAAGAGCATACCACAATAAAAAGAACCTTGTCATTTAAAATGAAAGCAAATTTTAAATGCTTTCATTTAAATGCTTTCATTTAAAATGAAAGCAAAACTGAGTAGGTTTTCTCTTATATAACTGCCTATGCACTTTAGTAAGCATTTATTGAGTATATTATATATGCCAAGCACTATGGTAGGCACCTCATTCAGTCCTTATCCTTGAGGAGTTTACATTCTTCATGGGATGTAAGCAGTTAATCAGAAGCCCTGGAATTCCAACTCTTTTAAAATACTTGCAGAATGCTTCTTTGTAGTATAGATCAGTGATATTTAAGGAATTTATGTTCATATAATTGTTTTCTGCTCTTTTAGGAGGTTAATTCTGATCAGGCTGCCCAGGGCAACATCAGCAGTGACCGAGGAAAGAAAAGAACAGTAACAGCAGCTGGTGCAGAGAATATCCAACAAAAAACAGATGAGAAAGTAGATGAATCAGGACCACCTGCCCCTTCAAAACCCAGGAGAGGACGTCGACCCAAGTCTGAATCTCAGGGCAATGCAACCAGAAATGATGATATAAATAAACCTCTTAGCAAGGGAAGAAAGAGAGCCGCAGTCAATCAGGAAAGCCCTGGAGGTTTGGAAGCAGGTAATGCCAAAGCACCCAAACTGCAAGACATAGCCAAAAAGGCAGCACCAGCAGAGAGACAAATTGACTTACAAAGGTAACGTACACCGTTCTTTCTGAACTTTGAATTTAGACATCTTGTTTTAATCTTAGTTGCCAGTCACCCCCAAACACCTAGGCATTTGGGAGTGAAAACTGCCCCTGGTTTTCCTGAGTAAGTTATGGTGGCATTTGCTTTTATCTCATAACTTTCAGGACAACAATTTGAAGAAAGATCTCCTTTTTTCTTTGGTTAATTTTTAATTAGGATATGGTTTTTGATGTTTCTATTTATTAGCAAGGATAACATTGTCTTGGTGTCCCTCACATAGTTGCATGGGGTTTTCTAAATATAAACGGCTACCTTTTTGATACAGAGATCCCAGAGTGGAATAGATAGATGTCATGGCATGCTCTTTATTTCCACTTGTTACAGTAAATTTTAATATAAGTCAGCAACTTACCTCTCCCCCACCCTCCCTCACAGCTACTCATCTTTGATCATGTTTGTGTTGGGATTTCAGATTTTCCACACTGTAACAGTGGTGCCCCAATGAGATCTAGAAGTTGGCTCCTTACTTGGTCTACAATTAGAACTTAGCTCTACACTGCTTCTTTTTCCTTATATACCTATACCTAATTCATCTCCCCCCTGAATTAGATTGTAAGATTCTGAGTTCCTTCTAGGAAAGAACCAGCTCTGATCATGTCAGGACACCCTCACCATCCTGCTTCAATATTTTTATAAAGTACATTTTTTAAAATTACCATTTTTGAAATTTGGAAGTTTGAGGCTACTAAATTTTCTTACATTTTAAGTGTCTCTGAGTACCTTTTTCAACATCTCATGGCAGCTGATCCAGGCCCAAACCTGACTAAGTAATGGGTGTTTCTTCTACTTAGTCACTTCTACTTTTATGGACTAAAAGTATAGTAAGGAAAGCCAGTATTGGGGGCAAATTTATTATTTTTCTCCTCAAACCTGGACCTTTGACCTGGAACAACATACTTAACCTCGGCCTCCTTTTCTTCATCATTAAGGCAGTATAATAATACCTTCCTCAAAGGACTGTTCCAAGAATTAAATGGTCATTAAATATAAAGCACTTAACAAAATGCCTTGTACAGACTAAATGCTCAGTAATTATTTTAACCATTGTTTTGAATTCTAGTTGCTTTACCTCTTACTATATTTTTAGTTATACAAAAGCTGAACAAATTTCGTTGGAGATTGCCAGACTTCTCTTAAGGGTTTCTAGAATTCTAGCCATTCCTCACCCACATAAAATAGTACTGATCATCACACCCAGGCCACCTGACCTTACCTCTCATGTGCTGTCCTTTTGACATCTAACCAAAATATGCAGGCACTCACTTGGACCCTGAAAACGTTTTCAGTAGCAACCAACCTTGTCTCTGAAATTGAGCATTGTAAAACCCATTGCTCTGCTTTTAGTTACACCATTTGCCCCCAAAGCATTAAACAAACCAACAAAAATGGCTTACATGCCAGAGACTGGTGTTGATTAAAAATGGCCTTGGGCCTTTTTAAAACTCTTAAAACATCTTTTTCAAGAGTGAAAAGACACCTTAGAAGTCTTAAGTATGCCATTTAGTAGATCAGTTGGGCAATGTGTTATCCAAAATATAGAATTCTTTGATGGTTTTATATTCTCAGTGAAGTTAGATGGTTAAATTTGGTGTTCATGATAACACTGTACTTCAGTAAAACAGATCAAAGACTTTGCACACATATTTCAGAAACTTCTGGTTGAATTATTGACTACTAATTCGTGGCTAACAAAACATAGAAGGACATTCTGAAACTTTCTCCCAAGCTTCCTTTTGTCTTTTCCATTCTTTCCTGAATCTAATATACAACTCTGCCCTTAAATTCTAGCATTATGACTTCGGCTTGGAAACCTAACTTACTCCCGAAACTCTGTATTACTCATGATAGCCTCTTGCATAGGATTGAATGTATTATAGGCACATGAGTATTGTTCCTTATACTTCTCATTTGTTCTTCTAACAAATACAGACAGATTAAACTGCCAGCATTGCGCTGGATGTTGGCAGTACAAAAGTATCCAAAATGGATAGGTTCTCGCCCTCAAAGAATATATTTCTCCAGCTTGTCAATTCCAGAATAGAGCAGAAAACTTTCACTTTAAGTCTACTGATTGATAAAAGTATAAGAATTATTTTATTATTACTATGTAAAACAATGAAATTCTGACTTATGCCACAATATGGATGGGCCTTAAGGACATTATGCTAAGTGAAATAAGCCAGACCCCAAAGGGCAAATACTGTATGACTCCACTTCTGTGAGATACGAGAGTAGTAAAATTCATACAGACAGAATGAGGTAGTTGCCAGGGAGAGCGGGAGGAGAGAATAGGCATTACTATTTAATGGGTACAGTTTCAGTTGGAAGATGAAAATATTCTAGAGATGAATGGCAGTGATTTATGTTACATATATTTTATTTCACTTAAAAAATTGCTACATAAGATGAATAATAGCTAACACTAATATAATGCTTATTATGAGCCAGGCTCAATTCTAAGCTCTTTGTTAACCTATTAAATGCTTAAAACATCTCTACATGGGTAAGTACTATCATTATCCCCAGTTTATAAAGAGGAGAGAACCAGGAATAGAGAGTTCATGTAGCTTTTGGTCCCTTTGCTTATATACATAGTGGAGGCAGCATTAAAACCAGGTAGCATCACTCTGGAGTCCACACTATATTGTACTTTAAGGTAAAATTAAGTCTTAATTCTACAGGAACTATACCTGCACACAAAACTAGTTTAACAGAGGATGCTTTGAAAATATATTTACTTCCATATTTTAAATAGCTAATGTAGTTAATATATGTGGTAGTTTCCATGAAATGGAAAATCTTTGCATATAGTTTATTATTTATAATTATTACATAAGAAGCTGGTTTATTTAAAATAATCGTAGGTTAAACCAAACAACTATAGTCATCTTTTTAACCTATTTCAGAGTTCATGCAAACAAAAGCTAAAGTATTTTAGCTTCAGAGAGGGAAAAAACAGAGAGATCAGATGTTCTTGAATTCAAGTGGCAAACTTAAGTGAAGCCCCTAATGCCATAAGAACATTGAAAGACCGTAGTGAATATTAGGTAGAATAATGTATGGGGTATTTGCAATGGTGCTTGGCATATATATTGGTAGAAATAATAGTGATAATAAGGAAAGGTTGTTGAATGTATATTTGCCTTGCCAACAATCATTATGCAGCAAGTACAACCCTATGTTAGAGATAAGGGGGTTAGACCTAAAAAAATTACTTTCTCAGGCCACCTGGCCAGTGCTACACAGAACAGGGTTTTGAATCCAGGCTGTGTCCCTTATTAATCGCCTTACTGTACTGCTAACAGTGGCAGCTGCGGTTATGTTTCTCCTTTAAACTATGAACGTTCACAACTCTATTATTTTCTTTTTCTCTTAATGTGTAAAAGGACATGTTTTAAGGTATAGTAACCACCAAGCGATGGAATAGACAGGCACATTAAAACAAAACTTCCTTGTTTGTGACTCAGCTGTTCTAACTGTCCTTCAGCTTGAGGAGAAAACGATGAATGGTCAAAATCCTGAAGGTGCCAGCTTTATTTTTATTTCATGGGAAACTAGTTTTCACCTTCATACAAGATTCTAAACATACTTTTGATTAACCAAAGGTATTACCTATGATTGATTTGACATCTCACCTGTATTTTCCTGAGACCTGGTGAGGATCAGATACAGGTTAAAGCCACATAATTGAACAATTCTGAATACAGAGCTTAATATAACACCTTGAATCATCCTGTTAAGGTTATCATTACACTTTGAACCATCTCATTAGTAAAAGAAGAAATAGGGTTGCCAAAGCTGAGAGCCAAGCACCACATTTCTGAGCTAAGGATGAACCCAGAATGGTAGGAACAGCTCACTTACTGCCCTGGCAACTTGAAGCATAGCCTAGAGTCCTTGCATTGTGGAACCAGATCTGGATCTGGATCACTGCACTAAAGTAGTTTACCCCCGGATTTTAAGCTTGAATGCAAGCCTTTGAGAAATAAGGCCCAGCACCCTTGTGCTTCTCTGTGGCCCTGCTTTCTAACACTATTTCATCTGTCTTTTCCTTTACCTTGCATTATTCTTCACAGATTTTACTTGCTTGCTTTCTCACTTCCCTGATGGTCAGTTCCTGCGCTGGTCACAACTGTCCCTACATTAACATCTGAAAAGAGCCTTTCCTGACATTACCCTCCCTTCTTTACTCCATGTGCTCCTTTGTAGATCTGTCTGAATACAAGATGATCTCGAGGCGGTCAGTCTACACTGTATACTAGGACCACCTCCAGAAAACGCCCATTTTTATTACTTGGTATTTATACTCATCATATTGTATGATTTCAACTTTATTATTAAATAATTAATGAAAACCATTTTTGAGGCCCTAGTATATTCCAACCACAGTCTAGATGCTTTATGTTTGTAACCTCACTAATCCTTCAGCCCTGTAAAAGTAGGACCCTTGATAAATGGTAGCCTCTACAGTCATTTAAATACCATAGCAATCACTTATGTGTAACCCCTCTAGAATTCCTCTTACTAGGTCCTCTCACTGACATTAGGTAAATAATAATTTTTAGTATGACTCCTACTTATATACTTTATTAATTCAAGGATAGATATGTTATTCCACCAAAATACAAAAACTGTACAGAAATTTCCTGGCATAGAATTTACTTAATCTGGGAGTTCATACATTTTAACTTGTAAACTTACCTGTAGGATTTTTAGATCCCTCTGGATTTTTGCAGTAAATCTATTCCATCAGAGGGGTGTGTGTGTGTGCGCGCGCACGCGTGCCAATAAATGTTCCTGTTTATATTTTGGGCTGCATTTGGAATTGTTACTTCTTTTCAGAAAATTCCTTGAATTTACCCTGTAAATTTATGAAAATCAGCCATTTGTATACTATAGTCAGGAAATAGTATCTGAACAACTGGACACTTAATGTTGGCTTCCTGAGTTTGGGAATGGAGGATTCATCATTTCAGTTATTTACTTGTTTTTCTTTTGTTTTTGAATTATTATTCAAATGGCAAACAATTCCAAATATTTTGCATTGAAAATGTGTTTTTATAGGTCTGCTGATTCTTGAGTATGTTTTATCTTTGAGGTCAAATTCTTCCATGAAAAAGAAAATATCAATTAACACCAGTGGAGACACAGTCCTTAAACTTGGGACTTAAGGGGAAACTGTGAATTTAAGGAAGTTACCTATAGGATAACAGACTATAGTTTTCCCATCTTTGGATTAATATGTTTTGCTTAGTATGCTTAATATTGGAGTGTTCAAGAATCTTGGAATTTCTACTTTTTTAAGCAAAGGATTTCCCGATTTCCTGTGCTCATTTGTATATTGAGAGTTTCCTCACATCACATCGGTTTGTATCTTAAAGTATCCCCTAAGTGTGTTTCCTCATGTATTAACAACCGTGTATTAGTTTAATATGAATATTCTTCAGTAACAAGTGAATTTTTATCAAAATAATATGAAATTTTTCAGAAGCCAAGTGCTCGGAAGTGATGGCGATTCACTTTGGGACATAGAATCAAGTCCAGGAAATTCTTCCAGTGATCTGGATCGTTTAAAAGTCTGTGAGAGCAGCCAGGAAGATACTGAGGACTCAGAGCTAGTAAAGGGAAGCTTCCTGAAGGTGCAGCAGGCAGCTTGTAGAGGATTCTTTGATATCATATTATTAAATTTTATCTATTATAACAAATTAATTTAATACTATGTAAGAATCTTAATCACTTATTAGCTTTTTTTGGTTAGCATTGTTATCTTTATTAGAAGGTATATGTTATGTTGGGGTTTGGGAATGTAAGTAAACAGCCCCCTTATCTTTCTCTCCCAAGTTTGGAATTGTTAAAAAGGAGATACCATCTTAATACTGATGTGGCTGATTAAAAATGTGGAATGACAGGGAGTTCCCTGGTGGCCTAATGGTTAGTATTCTGGGCTTTCACTGCCCTGGCTCGGGTTCGATCCCTGGTGGGGAACTGAGATCCCACAAGCCACACTCCCCCCCACCCACCACCCAAATCTGAAATGACATAGGCCAGGTAACTACTAATGCCTTGCCCCTAAATTGAACAACCTCAGGCAGACCAGAACACACCTTTTGGAGGCAAAGGAGAAGAAATCTAGACAAGACCAAATTCCAGTATGCTCAGTTTTTCCTTCCCCCACCCTCTCACCCATTAGATGGGTTCTTCCTCCTCCCAGAGAGGAGTAGGTGAGGGGAGAAGAGAAAGAGACCCTATCCCACTACTTCATGCTTCCAGAGGTCATAATTTTCCCTCCCTATTAGGGAAATAGGATCAGTGGGGCATTTCTCTTAACAGAATTAAGCTAAATTTTCCTCCTTTTTTTAGTACACTAAAGAACAGAACTTATTTTGCTGCTTTTATTTGCCAGTTGTCTAGTAATTTTTCTACTACATAATTTTGAAAGTATTCATTAAAAATCACAATTACTTCAAATAGCTTTTAGTGTTTTATTGTAGTAATAAAACAGATTGGACACTGGGTAGCAATGCTTAATGGTTGAAAATAAAAACTTCTTCATTGGTATTGTGTTTTTATGTAATTTAGGGAAAGATTACTAAATCAACTAAAGTGTCACATGAACAATGAAAAAATATTTTCAGATTTTAGATAATAACTATAGAAATTAAATAATCTGTGTATGGTTTGTTTTCCTGTTTATATCTTTTCTAACATTGCTTTCTTCTACTCCTATCCCCAAGGTAAAAAGAAAATTCATTTGCAAAGGGAGAAAATGAAGGCCAAACAGAAGCAGGCTCTAGCTTCTGCAAAAACTTGGATTCAGAATGACCCTGAACAGAAAATGAAGTTAACTTCAAAACACACTTTCTGCCTTGAAAACTGAAAAAAGCTATTACTTCCTTTTTTCACTTGACCACAAGTCCTTTGATGGAAATGTACAGCAGAAACTCTTGAGAGAGAGGCTAAAAGCAACTCTGTTCTACCCTCCCCCCAGACTTTTCTTATGAAAAGTCAATAATTAAGCAAATTGCTTAACACTTGGTTCCAGTTCCTGCATATCTGGAGTTTAACAGCATAATACCATTAATTTCCATGCTGCAGTCTTTATTTTAAAGAAATTACTAGGATGTCCTTACACTGACAGTGAGAATTCATCAATTTTAGAGCCAGGAATTTCCCATGTTACACAAGAAAAAAATAGAAGTCTACTGAATTAATTTTTTAGAAGAAAAGAGATCAGATTAAATATTTGTTTGTTTTTCCTTTTGGAAACTTTTATGTATAATTCTTTCTGCCTGCCTACTTTTCTGCAAAATGAGATGTACAGATTTCAGTTCCCTGCTATGAAAAGTGATGTGGTGGCAATTTTATAAATGTTGCTTTCTGATTTTTATCAGAGTGAGAAAATAATTAAAATTATTATTGATTTCATATCACTTCATATTTTGATTTCCCCTCCATTTTAGTTTAATATAATTTGCAATAAATGTACATATTGTTTTTTGTTTCATAAAGCATATCACTTTAAAGTGGTTTTTACTCCTGTGATTATGTTGGAATATTTGGAATTTTAAAGGAGTAAAGACTGTCCAGCATTTGGTTTTATAATGTCTGTCACCAGATTTTTATTATTGATGTAAAAAAAAAAGTCAATTTTTTTAAATAGTTGGACTCTGGCAGCTTTGTAAGGAAAGTGGGAGGAGTTTAGGATTGCTATCAGTTTTCAGCATTGTGCTACTGGGAAATAAGTGCTTTGCTTTTTGTCTGCCAGTCCGGGCTCCGTTTTTATGTTTATTTTAGAAAACAAACAACTGTTGCATCAATATATTGTTTCTTGGCATTGTTCAGCATAGGTAATGTGTGCACTTTTTGTGTGCACATTCATATTTAAGTTTTTTGCATAAAATAAATGCTTCTAGATGTCATATGGTAGTCTTTTTTAATCTTTTTATATTATGTTTTCTTGTGAAATTTTTTATGTAAAAGGGCTAAAGTCATAAAGAAACAAAGAACATGATTACAGTCAACTCTCCATTATCTATATAAAATAGTGACTGCCTCAGGTTTTAGATTTTGCAGTAATCAATCATAAAATTAAAATAACGAAGGCATACCATAAGAGCTAATTCAGGAGGAACTTGAGATTGGTCCTTTCTCACGCCCAGAGTTATCACCTGCCCCCATTCTCCACTTTATGCCCTTTCCCCAAGCCCTATCTGAATGTGCTCAGTGTCCTTGCACATACCTGTCATGGGTTCGAGGGCATACACGTTTGTGTGATAACTTGGTCTTGACAGGCTGTAGTCTACGTGAGATGTAAAACAGTGAACGTGAGCTGTGTCAAAAAAAAAAAAGATTATGTTAAATGTGAAATTTTCTGGTAGTAAATGTCACTTATGTTCTCATAGGTAATCAAGAGTTGGCTGTATACTGACTGAGTGAAAGATGGGTAATTCTTCTAAAATATGCATATACATACACATTTAAGTATTGGATGATGGCTAGGGAACAGTGGATACCAGTGATAGAAAATATCTTTGAAAGGGCAGAGAGCTCTACTCTTCCTTATTGCTTCTTCATAACTCTTTAGAAGTATAAAATATTGCCTCCGACATGCTGAAAGAGTACCTATGCGTAAGCATCAGAGAGGTCCCTCAAGCAATCAGTGGGCATGTTCTGTTTAGATTTTGAAGCTCTCTTAGAATCAGACAGCTTGATTCTTAAAGGCCACCAATTTGCCACCAATAAAAAGCACACTGGTAGGGCCTTCTGTCTCTCATTATCTCCTTTTAACTAATTACCCAGCATCATATCTGTCTAGATTACCTAGTGTGAAGTCATATTTAACATAATGTAGCAGACCATTCCCATCAGTTATGGCTGCTTAGATTTTTGCAAGAGAGGAGTTAGCTAAAAGGATCTGGTCCACAGACATATGTAAATGGCCCACCCCTGATTTTTTAATATACGCAAGTATCTGGCACTAAGGGATGGGAGAGTAGGATGATAGACTGAGCTGATGGGGAGGGACCTGAATAAGGGAAACTTGTCATTTTTCCTTTGAAAAAGGAAAAAGTAAAAATCCCTTAGGAATTTGGTATTCACATCTCAGAGAAATACAACACAAAGTGCAGACTTACATTTGAGAATTAATGTTAACCCTTTGTGTCTAGTTTGAAGCTTCTTGTATTTGTCTAAAACTACAAGCCAGAATTTTGTATCTCCTTTGATAAAAAGTGTGTATAATGTAAAGTAGTTTTGCATATTCTTGTGCTGCACATGGGCTGAATTTTTTAAAAAAATTTTTAAAGACTTGAAGAGAACCTTGTAATTTGTGTAAATGACAAGTGTAAAATCCTACCATAAAATGCTAAAAATATGCATTGTTTCAAATAAAACCAAGAAATGCAGCATTATATAGTAGTGTGGAACCCTGAATATTCATGAACCCCCTTGGTATGTCACAAGCTGATAAAATGTCTTTGCATATTTTGTTTAGATTCTGGAGTTTGCACATAAGGGATCAACTGCCACCTTCGAACCTCCTGACTACATACTCTGATCTGGCTTACAGTGACTGAGGGAGAACATAATAATTAATAGATGATAAATTCTTATGGACATTTGGGAAATTTTAGAAATTGTTTAAGAACTTAAAAGTGGCCTTCCATTCATACTAGCTATTGATACATCTATTTATCACAAATTCTGTATATGCACATTTAGTTCAAAAACTAGTTCACAGAGAGCAAACAGATTACATATATGTATCTGGAATAAGATGAACAGAATAAGAAGAGAAGCTATCATGACTGGTTATGTATTTTACCCTGAATGGGATTATCTTTCCACACTTGGGATACTTCTATTCACGAGAGTAACTGTCAATAGAAACCACTGGTGACCAACAAGTCTCCAACAGTCTGACGAGCTTTGCAGTGTGCCTAAATAATGGTGGCTTTGCCTACAAGAAGTGTAAAGTTTGCTACAAGCCAGCAACAGTGGAAATCAATGGAAATGAGTGTACATAAACACTCAGCCTGTAAACTAGAGCTCCAGCTTTTCATTCCCATTTAAGAGTAATAACCTTCACTTATTTTATCTTGTACCTATTTCAAAGTCCAACAGCAACATGTACAAAGTACCATTTCTAAGGAACATGGGCCAGGCTGGTTGGTGATCAGGACTTCAAATTTTGGGGTATTTCTCAAATAACGTTTTTTAATCAATGCTGATTACAACTTAAGGCACTTTCCTCCCCTTCCTTCTCTAGTCACTCCTTTCTCTAGCAAAGACCACGCATCCTTTTAAGAAACAGCACTGTATGCGTTCTTCCGGGAGAAGCTTGAAAAACAATCAACTGGAGGTCAGTTATACACAGAGAGAGTGCTGTAGTTCATGGTCCAGATCTGTGGAAGCCAGTAAGAAAGTGTAAGGGTGGGAGGTAACCATTCTGTACAGACTGGGCTTATTGGCAGGGGCTGGCATTAAAACACTAAGATGCGTGCCTTAGAAGGACTAGCAATATAAAGCAAATGGCACAACATGGGCATATATGGCTATTCAGGTGTCCATTGCCTGGACCTCATAGATGCTGTAGAAGCAGAAAATCCTTACCTTTTCTAGAGAAGTGTTAATTTTGACAACTGTTTTGAGCACGTAGGTCCCTAAAGTGGGCTGAGCAAGCCACCCGCGTCCGGATTAGCTGGACCTGATGCAGGAGTCAGTTCTCCAGACTGAGGGCCCCCTGGAAGGAGGTGACCGTAAGGGTGGGCTGGAGACAGATTAGAAGATGGCTCTTTCAGCAGCACGAACACCACTTGAGCACTTCCCTTGTACAAAACATTGCTCTATTCACAGACTCTGGAATACCTGGTCCCAGCCCTCAAACCTTGGTTGTCCACCATCCTGAGTGCACCCCCATCTTGCACAAATTCTGGTGTGTTGATAATTCCTGTGGCTTCTTTGGACAAACTTCAGGGATTGAGTGAGCTTCTCCAAGAATCAAATTCTCCAAGAATCAAACCCAGGCAGCAACCCCTAAAAGCACCCATTTAAGTTTTATTCTGAGCCTTTTTGAGAGATGACGCTGGTGGCCACCCAACCCAAAAAAAACGCCTGAAACCCTTTCCCTCCCAGGAAGGTCTTGACAGTTTTGCCATCCGGTTTCACGTGGCATGTGGTGGACTGTATCCTCCAAGATACAGCTGCAGAGACAAAAGAGTAACCTGCCCCTTTGCCACCCACCACAGGTTAAGAGCTGAAAGGCAGAAGGCTGGTACCCTTAAAAACTACCGTACTTGTGACCATTTTACGAGCAGGCTCTTTAAATGCTGTACATAGAATCAGCCCAGGAGTCCAGGGTCTCTGCATTCATTGCCTATTTGGAAGCTTGGCCTGCCCAGAGAAGCTTATAATTATGTGCAGCAGGGCCTGCCTCTTTCTAGAAGTCTATTACATCACTTGCAGTCTCCTAATTCCACCTTTTCATCACAATGGTAACATAAATGGCAATGAAGTGTTTGTTGTCCAAAGACCTGATCTTCAACTGATGCATGATTTCTCTCTTACTGATAATTTTGGCGTTGTGTTTTGAAGGTCACAGCTACCTAAATTGTACAGTTCCTATGGAAGGATGAAGGACATTACAAATATTCCACAATTAAGTAGAAAAAAGAAGAAAGCCACACAGCAACCAAGACAAGAAAAAGAAATAAAAGGTATTCAGGGCTTCCCTGGTGGCACAGTGGTTGAGAGTCTGCCTGCCGATGCAGGGGACACGGGTTCGTGCCCCAGTCCGGGAAGATCCCACATGCCGCGGAGCGGCTGAGCCCGTGAGCCATGGCCGCTGGGCCTGCGTGTCCGGAGCCTGCGCTCCGCAACGGGAGAGGCCACAACAGTGAGAGGCCCGCATACCGGGGGGGAAAAAAAAAAGTATTCAGATTGGTAGGGAAGAGGTAAAATTGTCATTCTATGCAGATGACATACTATATATAGAAAACCCTAAAGACTCCACACAAAAACTACTAGAACTGATCAACGAATTCAGCAAGGTAACAGGACATAAGATTAACATACAGAAATTGGTTGCATTTCTTTACACTAACAATGAAATATCAGAAAGGAAATGTAAACAATCCCTATTAAAATCATGTCCAAAAAAAAAAAAAAAAAGAAAGCTTCAGGATAAACCTCACCAAGGAGGTGAAAGACTTACATGCTGAAAACTAGAAAACACTAATAAAGGAAACTGAAGATGATTCAAAGAAGTGGAAAGATATCCCATGCTCCTGGAGTGGAAGAATTAATGTTGTTAAAATGGCCATACCACCCAAAGCAATCTACAGATTTAATGGGATTCCTATCAAATTACCCGTGACATTTTTCATAGAACTGGAAAAAATAATCCTAAATTTTATATAGAACCATAAAAGACCCATAAATGCCACAGCAATCCTGAGAGAAAACAAAAAAGCAGGTGGCATAATCCTCCCAGACTTTAGACAATACTACAAAGCTACAGTAATCAAAACAGTGGTACTGGGCTTCCCTGGTGGCGCAGTGGTTGAGAGTCCGCCTGCAGATGCAGGGGACGTGGGTTCGTGCCCCGGTCTGGGAGGATCCCACATGCCGCAGAGCGGCTGGGCCTGTGAGCCATGGCCGCTAAGCCTGCGCGTCCGGAGCCTGTGCTCCGCAACGGGAGAGGCCACAACAGTGAGAGGCCTGCGTACCGCAAAAAAAAAAAAAAAAACAGTGGTACTGAAACAAAAACAGACATATGGATCAATGGAACAAAACAGAGAGCCCAGAAATAAATCCACACACCTGTGGTTAATTAATCTTCGACAAAGGAGGCAAGAATATACAATGGAGGAAAGACAGTCTCTTCAGCAAGTGGTGTTGGGAAGGTTGGACAGCTGCATGCAAATCAATGAAGTTATAACACACCCTCACACCATACACAAAAATAAACTCAAAATGGGTTAAAGATTTAAATATAAGACATGACACCATAAAACTCCTACAAGAGAACATAGGCAAAACATTCTTTGACATAAATCATACCAATGGTTTCTTAAGTCCATCTCCCAAGGCAATAGATATAAAAGCAGAAATAAATAAATGGGACCTAATCAAACGTATAACCTTTTGCACAGCAAAGGAAACCATGAACAAAATGAAAAGACAACCTACGGACTCGGAGAAAATATTTGCAAATGATGCGACCGACAAGGGCTTAATTCCCAAAACATACAAACAGCTCAATAACAAAAAAACAACCCAATCAAAAAATGGGCAGAACACCTAAACAGACATTTTTCCAAAGACGACATACAGAGGCCAACAGGCACATGAAAAGATGCTCAACGTCACTAATTATTAGAGAAATGCAAATCAAAACTACAATGAGGTATCACCTCACACCAGTCAGAATGGCCATCATTAAAAAGTCTACAAATAATAAATGCTGGAAAGGGTGTGGAGAAAAGGGAACCCTTCTACACTGTTGGTGGGAATGTAAATTAGTGCAGCCACTATGGAAAACAGTGTGGTGGTTCCTTAAGAAACTAAAAATAGAGTTACCATATGATCCAGCAATCCCACTCCTGGGCATGTATCAGGAAAAAACTCTAATTCAAAAAGATACATGCACCCCTATGTTCATAGCAGCACTATTTACAATAGCCAAGACATGGAAACAACCTAAATGTCCATCGACGGATGGATAAAGACGTGGTACACAAACACAGACACATACACACACAACGGAATATTACTCGGCCATAAAAAAAGAACGAAATAATGTCATTTGCAGCAACATGGATGGACCTAGAGATTATCATACTATTCAAAGTAAGTCATAAAGAGAAAGACAGGGCTTCCCTGGTGGCGCAGTGGTTGAGAGTCCGCCTGCCAATGCATGGGACACAGGTTCGTGCCCCAGTCCGGGAAGATCCCACATGCCGCGGAGCGGCTGGGCCCGTGAGCCATGGCCGCTGAGCCTGCGCGTCCGGAGCCTGTGCTCCGCAACAGGAGAGGCCACAACAGTGAGAGGCCCGCGTACCGCAAAAAAAAAAAAGAGGAGAAAGACAAATACTGTATGATATCACTTATATGTGGAATCTAAAATACGACACAAATGACATATGTGTGAAACAGAAACAGACCCACAAATATAGAGACTTGTGGTTGCCAAGGGGAGGGCAAGGGAGAGATTGGGAGTCTGGGATTAGCAGATGCAAACTATTATATATAGAATGGATAAACAAAGGTCCTACTATATAACAGGGAAATATATTCAACATCCTGTGATAAACCATAATGGAAAAGAATACGAAAAGGAATATATGTATGTATGTATAACTGAATCACTTTGTGCTGTACAGCTAAAATTAACAGAACATTGTAAATCAACTATACTTCAATAAAATTTTAAAAAAGAAGAAAGCCATTGTGCAAACCCATGGCCTTCACTGCCATTTGGCTTTGGGGAGAACAGGGTTGCGAAAGTGCGAAGGAGCAGATTAGAAAGCTTTCTGGCTGTGTTCACTTTCATTTTAATATCCCTGCTTATAATTAATATTTTTTAACAGTAATAGTTGAGCAGAGAAACCCAGAAAGGGCTGGTGGCATTGCAACAATAGATTTTCTTCCCCTTAGAACAGCTGAATCATGAGAGCACTAATCTATCAGATGCAAGGAAACTTTTGCTCTGTAAATGCAGGCCTGAACCCTTGAAGGCTTGGGTTGAGTACCTCACAGTGTCAATCAAGTGGCAGGAACCAAGTGATGATGGAAATCTGCCTTAAAATAATTGCGAAGTCCAGCAGGTGTGGGAGGCCTTACCAGCTCTCCTGGATACTCAGAAGGGCAAGTGCCTCAGAGAAGCCCAGGTGGGGAAGGGGCCTCACCCTGTAGGATGCGAGCCTGGCAACAGGCCTTCATTCACGTTGGAACAGGATGATTAGGTGGAGAAGACCAGAATATTTTCCTACTTAGGAATTAAAATTAAAAGTTGCTTCCTTGGACTTCATAAAGTTCAGCACCACTGAGATGCTTTTTATTTTCCTTACTCCACAGAGCACCTTCCTTTCATGGGGCAAGATTCAGTCTGTCTCCTTGGAAATTGGCCGCTTAGTACTTTTCCCCGTAACCGTCAGGTCAGAGTGTGCTGGTCCTTCATTGCCTAGTCTGTCCTGGCTCTGTTTTAGCTATAAAGAAAGTGAGACACAGAAGAGGCTGTTTGTTTTGTCTAAGCTCTAGTCCCCCATCCCACACCCAAAGCTAATACTTAATAAATTACTAACTTATCAAAAGCTTGGATCTTTACATACACTGGCACTCACAATAATCTCATAACTACTATGTTCATCTCCATCACACATGCCATTGAAGCTCAGAGATGTGTTTAAAACAATAAGCCCAAGACTCAGCAAGAACGTGGAAATTTAAACCCACATAGTCTGACTGCACAACTCAGTGCTTCCTGCTTAAACTTTTCCACCAGGTTTCTGAGAGGCCCGCAACCTCTCTGGAATCTGATGGTGAGTGAAATACAAAAGTAGAAAGAGAAGGATAATGAATACAAGATGGTGGGGAGCAGCTGGGATGATAGCACCTATTGCTTTCTGTTGCCTCCACGTACGCATTCAGCAGACAGTATCCTAAGGAAATCAAGGTAAAATTGAACAAGAATTATTCAATTGGTGCATGCATGAACAAAATGTGATCTATCCATATATATCAAATTTATAAATAATAGAATACTACTTAGCAATAAAAAGGAAGGAAATACTGATCATGCTACAACACAGATGAAGCTCAGAAACATTCTGCTAAGTGAAAGAGGCCAGACACAAAGAAGCATACATTGTATGCTTCCTTTTATATGAACTATCCAGAGAAGGCAAATCTGTAGAGACAGAAAGTAGATTAGTGACTGCCTGGGGCTAGGGTTGAGAGCAACAATTAACTGTAAATTGGCTCATGGGACCTTAGTGGAGTAATGAAAATGTTCTAAAGCTGTATCATAGTGATGGTTACACAGCTCAGTAAATTTATTGAATTATACATTTTAAGGGGGGGTGTATTTTATGATATGTAAGTTGTACCTTAAAGTTTAAGATAAATGAGACATCTTCTCAAAAAAATGTTTAACTATACAAAACAAAGCAGCATCTACTTAAGTATCACATTGTTAAACCCACATTATGTCAAAAGCACCATTATTAACAGTAATTGAGTTTACAGGCACACCACCTTCCCATCAGTCAGCTCCATTTCTCAGAGGGTTACTTGCTGGGGTTACTCCTGTTCTCAGTTAGGAGGGTCTGGAAACAGTTTTTTTCCATGGGACTGGCCTTATTAACCAAAGACTATTAAACAGTCTTTTATTTACACAAAAGACTATGTGTAAACCAGAGGCCAGCATGTTCACAATGACTGATTATTTCCTTCTCTCTGCTTGGGAAGTCTCTGTGGGAAGCTGAGTTGAATGAGGTCTGGGAAGTGTAGACTCTACAAGAAGAGTTGGCTGCGTCATCTTCACGATCAGCCTCTATTAGCTGCAACTGCCTGCAGAACCTACCTCTGCTCTGATGTACCTGGCACTGTGAGATCTTGGAAATCTCACAGGCCCTTTCACAACTCAGGTTTCTCACCTGTAAAATAATAACTGCTTCATAGTCATGAGGGTAATATACGGAGAAAACCTCACAGAATGCCTGGCCATAGGAATGCTTACATGCTCACAGCTGTTGTCACCATTCAAGCAGACTGGCAGCCCCAGCTATGGCCAGAACATCCTCGGGCAGCGATCGATACTTCGTTCTTGCTTACTGCATCTGTTTTCCAGGTTCTGGGCCAACCACTCCACTTCTGTTAATCAATCTTTCTTGAACCAGGGAGAAAGTTTCCACTTCCTTACATTTCCATACCGTTCAGCCCCAAAGAGGCCACATTTACAAGTAAAACCTCATCATCATTTTTCATACAGTCAGCATACTGAATGCCCTTTTTGGGTTTGGGGAACCCCCACCCCACAACTGACACCCCACGAGGCAGAGCCCATTTCCCTCCGTAGAAGCTGAAAACACCAACACTTACTTTCCTAGCCTCCCTTGCACCAAGGGCTCAGACATATGACCTGGATGCTATCAACCAAACACCTATAACCTGCTTTTGAGATGTGGACTGTGGCACTACAGAATGGGGACCATTCCACCCTAGAAATGGAGGGCAGCAGTATCCAACGCCCAGAATTGGTGGTATCAGTTCTATAGGCTGGCTGGGGTGCCTCAGGCATTGGCAGTGGAGGCTGTATCTTCACAGGACCAGTTCTATGATATTATTTTTGGCATTGCTTCTGGCATTGCTTTTGGCATTGCTTGGCATTGCTTCTCATCCTTATAAGATGAGAAACCAGAGAACTTGTACACTCTCTCTCCACCTGCACTAACTGAGGAAAGGCCATGTGAGGACAGAGCAAGAAGGTGGCGATCTACAATCCAGGAAGAGGCCTCACCAGAAACTGGGTCAGCAGGCAGGAAAACATTTAAGGGGTGGGGCTTCCTCAATGATCCTGACCCCCTCTCAGCAGTAGGAGGCTCTAATGGCCTGGCTCCAGGATAGTTTTCCTCCTCTTCCCCATGGGACAGGGATTTTTTTCTTTTTCTTTTTCCAGCCTCATTTGATCTTCACCTGTACTCTGCGGTGAAAGGTTGCTCTCCTTCTCAAGCAGATACTGCTTTTTTTTTACCTGGCAGAGATGAGTTCAGGCAGGGCTTGGTTTCTTTTCCATAGCAGCAACTGCTCACCTCCCCCAGGCCTGAACTACCAAGAAAGTCTTATCTCTGGTCTCCACCGGTACCAAGTGTTCCTTGTGAGTGCCGATGGAGGACCGTGTAGAAGCGCCTACACGTAGGCATAACACTCCCCTTGTGTCTCAGACACCTTTCTTTAGATTTCAGGCCATTGGGTTACTTCAGTTCTCTGATGGGTTGAAGAAAAGTTATGACTTTGTGGATTATCTGCCTGTTCTTGTTAGGGTGGGAACTACCCTCTTCACAGTTTTCTACATTCTAGGCAGAAGGCAGAAGCCTGAAGCCCCTAGATTTAAAATAATCAAATAAAGAAACTAAACTTCAAATATTGCAAATTTGCCATTCTACATGACAACTTGGAGTTTTTGTTTGAATTTTTTTTCTATTGAAGTCACTACAATCAACCCTGAAAAGCAAAAACACTGACAGTATTGCTATTTCTGGAATATTCTGTGATATGGGACTTTATGAATTTCTGACACACTATCCTTATGTTTAAGACTTTTCCTATAATTTGTTACAAGTTGCTTCATTCAATACTTTTCAAATTTAAAACAAAAAGTGTTCTTCACTCATCTATGAGTAAGGATAAATGACAAATCTGGGTATAATCTTTTCTGAACATTAACACAGATCAATTTTGACAATAAATTTGGAGAAGACTCAAAAAATAAAGATTGCAATATTCATTGTACATCAGACTAATATGTAGGTTCTTCCTTTTTCTCAAAAAATATATTAATGTAAATTAAAACTATTAATCTATTACTTTTCCTCTTACTCTAGAATTTTAAATGATTATACATATATGAAGTTCAATAAAAGAAAATTTTCAGTTTTATTATTATTTCAATGATTACTGGAAATAATTTTGTAGAATAAAAGGTGTTAAAAAATAATGCACTGGGGCTTCCCTGGTGGCGCAGTGGTTGAGAGTCCACCTGCCGATGCAGGGGACGCGGGTTCGTGCCCCTGTCTGGGAGGATCCCACATGCCGCGGAGTGGCTGGGCCCGTGAGCCGTGGCCACTGAGCCTGCGCGTCCGGAGCCTGCGCTCCACAACTCTGCCAATCTCTGTGCTAGGGTTACAGGTAAAAAAGACATGACTCTAACCATTAAGGAGGAAAAGACTGAGATGAAAAAAAACTGTGCTAATACAGTGTGATGTGTGCTACATTAAAAGTTTACACAAAGAAGTATAAGCGTTCTGAAAAAATTTACTGTGTCTGAATGAGAGGGAGTTCAGAGAGATGTAAGAGGGAAAGTTTCAGAAAAGTGACATTTAGTTAAAAAGGGATTTAATCAGCAGGGAGACAGGATATTTCAGACTGGGTTGGAAGGTATAAAGAACATGGATTTGGAGGTAGTCTTAATTCCAGCTACATGATTTATTAATAATGTATATATGAACCTTAGGCAAGTCACATCTCAACTTGAGTTTCTCACCAGTAAAAATGAGAGGGATTGCCTAAAAGATCTCTATGACTCTCCCTACTTCCTACAGGGTATATTTACAGCAATCTACACTCTAGACAATAATTCCTTCAAAACAGTAATAAAACATTTAACATCCAATGTATTTCTTTTCTTTTTTTTTTTTTTTGCGGTATACAGGCCTCTCACTGTTGTGGCTTCTCCCGTTGCGGAGCACAGGCTCCAGACACGCAGGCTCAGCGGCCATGGCTCACGGGCCCAGCCGCTCCGCGGCATGTGGGATCTTCCCGGACCGGGGCACGAACCCGTGTCCCCTGCATCGGCAGGCGGACTCTCAACCATTGCACCACCAGGGAGGCCCCCCAATGTATTTTTTTTTTTACATCTTTATTGGGGTATAATTGCTTTACAATGGTGTGTTAGTTTCTGCTTTATAAAAAACCCAATGTATTTCTTGATTATAGAATCCACACATATTCTGTAGACCACTCTTCCCACAAAAAAGATAGTATTTTCCATCTCCCCAACATCTTCAATTTCTCTCTCCCTACTGGCATTTCCCCTTTTGTCACAAAGAAGTATCTGCGCACAAGTTTATCGTATCTTCGAATAAAAGCAAACCTTCACCTGACTCTACTTGGTAATTATTTTAAACAGCCAAACTTCTAAAGTTTTAGCTCACCACTGTAACTTTTAGACTAGCTGTTAATCCTATCATATGATCAAAACTGCTCAGAGATTGCAAGAAAACAACGAAATGTCGAAAATATTGTCCGTATGAAATGACCAGCTCAAATCTGCTCCATCTTTCTGATGCCTTTAATGTTGCTGATGGTGCCTCCTTAGTTCCGTTTCCTCTGCTCCTCTTGATATTTATTTCTTCAGTACACACATAAGTCAATTCATTTGACATTCACTGAGTGCCTATTTTATGTCATGAGAGTAACAAGGTCGTGTTTAAGGAGTTTACAATAAAAAAAAAAAAAGGAGTTTACAGGCAGTTCCCTTGCAGTCCTGTGGTTAGGACTCAGCGCTTTCACTGCTGTGGCCCTGGGTTCAAATCCCTGATCGGGGAAATAAGATTCCACAAGCCGTGCAGCTTGGCCAAAAAAAAAAAGAGTTTACAATCACTTGGGTCAACAACTAACAAGGATGTAAGGTAGGATGTACCTAAGTACTAGAACGCTTACAAAGTCCTATGGGAGATGTGAGGTGGCATTTAGGGGTGGACTTGATGGATAAGATTTCAATTTATAGAAAAGGAAGAGAATCGTATCCAAAAGAAGAAACAGTAATTTTAAATGCACAGAGGCAGAAAGTACAATGTGTACTTAGAGAAACATTACTATAGGGTGGGAATGGAAGTTCTTTTAATATAAACATATTTTTATGAAAAGAATAAATAAATGGTAGTTAAAGAAACAAAAGGCTTATAGTGAAAATAACAGTCTTTTGCCCAGCCTTTTTCAGTCTCTGGTCTTACTCTTTAGAGATAAGCTTCCTTGGCCATTTCTCTGGATATTTGCCATCGTATTTTAAAATAATGTACTTTGAATACTATTTCTTAGTTTATAAATTCTGGATATATCTACAATCTGCTCTGAGATGAAAATCTGACATTCTAAGAGCCATCCCCCTCATC